>NC_141908.1:61350000-61975000 GCF_057802395.1 Ceratotherium simum simum
GCGTCCCACATACGGCAACTAGAAGGATGTGCAACTATGACATACAACTATCTACTGGGGCTTTGGGGGAAAAAAATAAATAAATAAAAATTAATATTATTTAAAAAAAAAAAGAAAGAGAAATTAACAATACCATCCCATTTACAATTGCAACAAAAAGAATAAAATACCTAGCAATAAACTTAACCAAAGAGGTGAAAGAGCTGTACACCGAAAACTATAAAACATTGCTGAAAGAAATTGAACAAGACACAAAGAAATGGAAAGATATTCCGTGCTCTTGGATTGGAAGAATTAACATAGTTAAGATGTCTGTACTTCCTAAAGCAATCTATAGATTCAATGCAATCCCTATCAAAGTTCCAACAACATTTTTCACAGAAATAGAATAAAGAATCCTAAAATTTATATGGAACAACAAAAGACCCCGAATAGCTAAAGGAATCCTGAGAAAAAAGAACAAAGCTGGAGGTATCACACTCCCTGATTTCAAAATATATTACAAAGCTATAGTAACCAAAACAGCATGGTACTAGCACAAAAACAGACACACAGATCAATGGAATAGAATCAAGAGCCCAGAAATAAACCCACACATCTATGAACAGCTAATCTTTGACAAAGGAGCCAAGAACATACAATGGAGAAAGGAAAGTCTCTTTAACAAATGGTGTTGGTAAAACTCGACAGCCACATGCAAAAAAATGAAAAATAGACCATTACCTTACACCATACACAAAAATTAACTCCAAATGGATTAAAGACTTGAATGTAAGACCTGAAACCATGAAACTTCTAGAAGAAAACATAGGCAGTACGCTCTTCGACAGCGGTCTTAGCAACATATTTTCAAGCACCATGTCTGACCAGGCAAGCGAAACAATAGAAAAAATAAACAAATGGGACTACATCAAACTAAAAAGCTTCTGCACAGCAAAGGAAACCACCAACAAAATGAAAAGACAACCTAACTATTGGGAGAAGATATTTGCAAACCATACATCTGGTAAGGGGTTAATCTCAACAAGAAAAAAACTAACAACCCAATTGAAAAATGGGCAAAAGACCTGAACAGACATTTCTCCAAAGAAGATACACAGATGGCCAACAGGCACATGAAAAGATGTTCAGCATCATTAATTATCAGGGAAATGCAAATCAAAACTACAATGAGATATCATCTCTCGCCTGTCAGAATGGCTATAATTAACAAGACAGGAAACAAGTGTTGGAGAGGATGTGGAGAGAAGGGAACTCTCATACACTGCTGGTGGGAGTGCAAACTGGTGCAGCCACTATGGAAAACAGTATGGAGATTCCTCAAAAAATAAAAGATAGAACTACCATACGATCCAGCTATTCCACTGCTGGGTATTTATCCAAAGAATGTGAAAACACCAATGCGTAAAGATACATTACCCCTCTGTTTGTTGGAGCCTTAGTCACAATAACCAAGATGTGGAAGCAACCTAAGTGCCCATCAAGGGAAGAATGGATAAAGACAATATGGTATTTATACACAATGGAATACTACTCAGCCATAAGAAACGATGAGATCCAGTCATTTGTGACAACATGGATGGACATTGAGGGTATTATGCAAAGTGAAATAAGTCAGAGGGAGAAGGTCAAATACTGTATGATATCTCTCATTAAGTAGTAGATAATAACAACAAACACATAGAGACAGAGATTGGATTGGTGGTTACCAGAGTGGATGGGGGGAGGGAGGAGGGTGAAAGGGATAATTAGGCACATGTGTGCGTTGATGGATTGTAATTCGTATTTTGGTGGTGAACATGAGAACATAATGTAATCCATGCAGAAATAGAAGTATAATGATGTACACCTGAAATTTATACAATGTTATAAACTAATGTTACTGCAATAAACAAAACAAAACAAAAAGTTATTAGGAGAGTGGGGAAGGTTTGAAAGAGCTGACGTGGAGAATGAGGGAGAGAGCCTACTAGGAAAATATAATTGCTAAGCATCGCTGAGGGTCGAGAGAGATTGGCTCTCATGAATTTATGGTAGCATGAACTGCAATATTGCTTTTCTCCAGCAATGCTTAGCAGTCTGGTGATAGACTGAACTTTTACCAGACAGGTGTGGGGGAGGTAGACCATGGACTATAAGCTGGATAGAAAAGGAAGTGAAGGCGAGAGGCGCTGATAGATAAGAAAAAAAAAATAGATCAAGGTATCAATGGCTCTTGCAAGGTCTAGTGGGAGTAACTGAAAGAAAGAGCTGGAGAGATAAGAGTGGGATGCCTAAATTAATGTTATCAGAGCTGGAGCAGTTCTGGGTGTTGGCCATGAAGGAGTGTGATTGAAGTGAGGTGGTGATGAAAGTCATTGGAGATGAGGTAGTCAGGGAACTGTTAAGCCCAAATGGAAATTGATGTCACCCAGGATAATGGTAGGACTTGAGTTCGGGTTCAGACAGCTGAGAGCCAGGTCCCCAAGGAATGCAATGGGTAGAAGATGGAATAATCAGTTTGTATGAACCTCAAAGACCAAGGATTTTTACCTGGAAAAGATGTGAATTGGAAGAGGCAGGAGCAGCCAAAAAGACTGCAAGCCTACCTCTCACCCATGAAGTAAATGGGGTGCTAGGCCCCTTTCTAGTTGCAGGAGATACAGAAGTGAACAAGCACTAAGGTTCTTGCTCTTAAAATATGATACTTTCAGATAAGAATACATTCTCTGAAAGCATCAAAACAAGGCAATGAGAGGAGTGGCAGGAGGCCACACAAGTCAGGCTAGGCCTCTCTGAAGGTGTTACATTTCAACTGAGACCCTAAGACAGAGTCAGCCATGCTTGGATCAGGGAAAGAGCACTTCAGGCTGAGAGAATTGCAAATGTGAAGGCTCTCCAGGGGGAACAAGTAATCTATTCCTCCCTTCTGGTCCCATAACATTTTGTTATTCTCCTATAGCTCTTAATACCTCTGCTTTGTATTATTACCATCAGTGAACATGTTTTCTCCTCCTCTACTTCTGAGGATTCGACACCTTGTCCTAGTTATCTTTGTTACCCACAGTTCTGAGAAAAACTTTTGATTCCATTGAGGCTAAAAATTTTATGTGATAAACATTTGCAATTAATTTCTCCAAGGAAATAACTACTAACCAATTCATTAACTAATTTGATATGCTTACTTGTCAACTTACTTGTGTTTAAACTGGATGCTCCTTGTTTTGTTATGATAATTACTGACTGACAACAAGAGAGAATGACCTAGAATTGCATAAGGATATTACAATTACTGTATTTCCTAATAGGAACCCTCTTAGATCAATAATTTAACATAAATAGAACAAGTTTCAAAGTCTTGCTTACACTAATCAATTAATATTTCTCGGGGGGAAAATGAAAAATAGAAAAACTGATAAATTTGTTCATTGGCAAGTGTTGTTATTTATCTCTTCTTATGATACACTAGTTCAGATTCCGTTTCATCTTGGTGGTGTGAGCCAAGTAGCTGTTTAAAAGATCCCTCTGCCTCTGTACACATGACCCTATTAGATGCCTGGAAGAAGCAAAGGTAAACTGAGCAGCTGAATAGAGGGTTTCTAGAAAAATTTAAGGATGCTGCAAAACAAAATTATTGATTTAAATGCATGGCACGTTTCAAAGAAATATCCTAGCATTTAAGTAAAATGCTGTAACTAGAAATTCCTATAGAAATTTCATTTAATGTTTACATAGGGTAATAATAATTGCTTTGTTAGTAAGGTACTCATTGAGTGCCTGGTGTGTGTGGAATAAAGCACTATGGAGGGTAGAAAACTAAATGTAACCTAAAATGTTCCAAGTTATTTATTGCAGCTTTGTTTATAATAAATTATTGAAGACAACTCATGTGAGTCCATCGGTGGGGAATTGGTTACATGAACAATAGTACACTCACACCATAGAATACTATATAGCTATAAAAAAGAATACACAAAAAGGGTCTCTATAAAAAAGAATACACAGGGGCCGCCAGGTGGCGCAGCAGTTAAGTGCGCGTGCTCTGCTGCGGCGGCCCGGGGTTCGCAGGTTCGGATCCCGGGTGCGCACCGATGCACCGCTTGTCAAGCCATGCTGTGGCGGTGTCCCATATAAAGTAGAGGAAGATGGGCACGGATGTTAGCCCAGGGCCAGTCTTCCTCAAGAAAAAAAAAGGGGGGGGGAGGATGGGCATCGGATGTTAGCTCAGGGCTAGTCCTCCTCACCAAAAAAAAAAAAAAAAAAAAAGAATACACAAAAGGATCTCCAGGACATATTTAAATGGGGGAAAAGAACCCAAGGTGTTGCCTTTGTGTAAGAAAGGAAGTAGATAAAATATTTGCATAAGGGTACTCTAAGAGAATGTACAAGAAACCAACACACCATTAGCATGGGAGATAATGGAGTGGATAGGGATAATGTGAGAGCAAGACTTCTTAATGTTTCTTATTTATTTATTTATTTAGTGAGGAAGATCAGCCCTGAGCTAACATGCATGCCATGAGAGAGCACGACTTCTTAATGTTTCTTATTTATTTATTTATTTATTTTGTGAGGAAGATCAGCCCTGAGCTAACATGCATGCCAATCCTCCTCTTTATGTTGAGGAAGACTGGCCCTGGGCTAACATCCATGCCCATCTTCCTCCACTTTTTATGGGATGCCGCCACAGCATGGCCTGACAGGCAGTGCATCGGTGCAGGCCCGGGATCTGAACTCTGATTTTTGAACCAGTTCAAAAAATAAAGTTTTATTAAAAATGGAAATAATAATGCCTAAATGGGGAGATTGAGATAACCTTTATACCTAGCACATACTAAGTACTCAATAAAGGGGCTATTCTTATTATTCCTAATATGAAGGACATCCCAAGGGCAGCCATAGTTAGGACCTCTATAACTGCGATTGGAAGTACGCTTGATTACTAGAAGGGTTTTAGGCTGAGTCCCCAGCACCACGCCCACCTGTGACTCGGTACAGTTCTTTTCAATCAGGACCATTCAATCAATACACTTATAAATTGCATTTCCAAACAGCTGAACTACCCAGGCATTGGGTAGTTTAATAATCCAACAATATTTGTAAAGTATTTTTACCTTTCAACATCTTTTCCCAAGATTCTCATTTGGTCTTCTCCATAATCCTGTAATGAGATATATCTATCTCATTACCCTATATATCTTCCCTGTACATCATAGGATGTATATATATATATATATATTCTGTAAGTGGTCAGAATACATCTATATATTCATAGTCTTTGGAACTGTAGAAAATGGTTGTGAAGACAAGGCAAACACATCAGTATTATAAGACATTGGGCGATATCATGTAGTTAAGGGCCGAATCATATAATCCTGGCCAGGAGGGCGCTGGGAATGAGAGTGACTTGACATAGTCAAATGAGACTTCACTGGGGAAAGCAGAAAGACTTTTCAGACTTTATTTCCTAAAAATGTTCTTCCCTTCTTTCTAGTTTCTCCTGTCTCAGAGTCTCTCCTGAGTAGACGTTTGAGGTTTTTCTGTTGTCTTTCTTCCACAAGGCAGTTAGGGTAGTAAATGGCCTGTGGCGCCCTCTTTATGAGGCCTTGCTCCCTGAGTGCCTTAATCCTCTTTTGATTGTGGACCATGGAAACCTGAGCCACCTGAGCAAGGAAAGAGACTGTGTATGATAATACAGGGGGGTCTCTGGACTGAGGGCAGACAGTGGCCATACCAGAGAATGGAGGGCCGTCCAAGATAGCCCTTCTCTCCCACTGACACCATGGCCTCTCTGCACATCGACTCTGTTTTTCTCACTTGGCAGCAGGAATTTTTCAGCTTCTCTGAGCACTTAGAAAATGGCTGTCTTAAAGCTCTCAAGTTTGTGGATCATTTTAGCTGTCTTTTACACCTATTTTAAAAATTTCTAAAGATAATCTGATCAGCCTAGCTTAAGTCAGGTGTCCACCCTAATCCAGTCAGCTGTGCTGACAGGAGAATTAGGGCACCGCCAGAGCCATACCTGTGAGGGTAGTGGGGGCATGAGAGGCAGAGCTAGACAAATACTCTAAAATATGTGTGAAATACATGAAAATACTGAGATCAGGTGAAACCTAAGACCCGTGGTAAGAAGAAGAATAAATACAATGAGAAGCATTTTCATGACAAGAAACACTGACTCATTTTTCTGATCCATTTCGCCTTTGGATTCTCATGGACTTTCCACATGGCTCCTTCCTCATGTTTGGTGAACTCTAGGAGAGGGGTTCAAATCCCTAGAAGTAGGAGGTTGCTTATGTGCACCATCTGCAAGAAAATCTTTCATGGCCATGCCCCCTTTCAACCACACTAATTCATCAGAATCTCTGGGTATGAGGCCCTGTGGCATTGATAGTTTTAAAATCTCACCAGGTGATTCTAATGTGCAGTCACACTTGAGAATCATTGTACTAATAAAGAATGTGAAGGAAAATAGGGAAATAATTATTGAAAGGGAAGTTGTGTGCCACTGATGCACTTCTCCTGCTTAAGCTTTTTATGTGGACATTCTTTGATTTATTTAACAAATATTTTGAGCATTTTCTGTGCTAAGTTCACTGCTCACTCACATTGCTTACTTCTAATGGTGAGTAAGCTAAACCTGGTCCCTAGCCTCATGGAGTTTCTAGCACAGTGAGGGAGACAAACAATCTCTAAGTGCTAAGGACTATAACAGGGCAACTATAGGGTGCTATGAGAGTGTATAGAAACAGTACTTGTTACAGATCTCAACATCGCAGTTTCTTTTTAATTAACCTAATTCATGAGAATTTTAAAAAATCATCTCCTTTTTTTCTCTTTAAGGTGACTCATATTCTCAATGTTGCATGTGGAGTTGAAAATGCTTTCCTCAGTGACTTTATATATAAGAGCATTTCTGTATTGGATCTGCCTGAAACCAATATCCTGTCTTATTTTCCAGAATGTTTTGAATTTATTGAACAAGCAAAAATGAAGGTAAGTTTTGTTTTGATCCACAGTTCTTCAAAAGCAGAAGTTTAAAAATATGGGGCCATTACCCAACCTCTATTCTTTTTGTAAAGAATATATAAAGAACCATTATGAAATTTCCCCACCAACAATATTTCATTATTCCCTACAATTATTTAGTTATCCAGTTGCTCTTTTCTCAGTGACATATTTACTTTTAACATTAATTCAGTTCTCATCTTCCTATGCCTTCCTGAGAAATGTTAGGAGATAAAATTCTCCACTTAACTGAATTTTCCTGTGAATATATGCACTTAGATTTCCTTTGACGGTTTATAACCACCTGCCCTCTGACCAGTTTGCAAGATAATCAGATGGACTATGGGATAGAGACTGCTCTAGTCCTGTTAGTGTATTTGTGAGGATTAATATGCATTCATTTTCGTGGCTAAGGTAGGGGTTGTGAATCTAAGCATTTTTAACAATAGAATTTTTGGGCACTCTAAGGACTAAACGTATTGCTTTACTGAGCTTGGATGAAAATGCCGATCAGAAGCTGTCCATTGGTTCTCTGACTTTAGAGGACCAACGGATAATATAATACTTCAATCTTGGAATTGGATTCAAGCGAGCACTCTGACAGGCAGGGCTTCTAGGTTGGCTATTACCAATAATTATTCCTTGAAATGACATCGTTTTTAGTCAGTATATAATTCTTACAAAATTTATGTGAGATAGATGGGACTGTAGAAGCACTTACAGAGAGAAGTTAACTCTCTTGGAACACGTAACAATTAATGACAGTTAAGATTAGAATCTAGCTTAATTGAACTCTGTTTAATGATCTCCCTTCTATCTCTCTCCTTCCCTTTCTTTCTCCCTTCCTTCCTTTCATTTAGTAATATTTATTGAGTGCCTTATGTGCTCAGCACTATTATAGGTGCCTTCCTCTAGATTACCAGCAGAATATAAAAGTATTCAACCCTACCGTTCAACTTTATTTAATAGCAGATATTTGGATGAAAGAAAAGGAAGAGGTTTTCTTTTTTTTTTTTAATAACGATAGCATACATCTTTTTTTTTTTTTTTTTGGTTGAGGGAGATCAGCCCTGAGCTAACATCCGTGTTAATCCTCCTCTTTTTGCTGAGGAAGACCGGCTCTGAGCTAACATCTATTGCCAATCCTCCTCCTTTGTTTCCTTCCCCAAAGCCCCAGTAGATAGTTGTGTGTCATAGTTGCACATCCCTCTAGTTGCTGTACGTGGGACACGGCCTCAGCATGGCCGGAGAAGCGGTGCGTCGGTGCGGGCCCGGGATCCGAACCCGGGCGCTCGGTAGCAGAGCGCGCGCACTTAACTGCTAAGCCACAGGGCCGGCCCAGGAAGAGGTTTTCTAATACAAAACCTAATATTGACTGCTCTGTTCACTTGTGAAAAATTTTATCAGCTCTAGATTGTAACATTTCATTGTGCCAGTTAATAGTGTTAAAAATGATCAAGTTTCTGTGTTAGCTGCTTCTCTAAGGAGATATAGAATATACCTTAGATGGTAAAGGAAAAATGTAGACGTCATCCATATTCATATTAGAAGATATGTACATTGGGGCTGGCCCTGTGGCCTAGTGGTTAAGTGCATGTGCTCCGCTGTTGGCGGCCCGGGTTCGGATCCAGGCGCGCACGGACGCACTGCTTGTCAGGCCGTGCTGTGGCGGCGTCCCACATAAAGTGGAGGAAGATGGGCACAGATGTTAGCCCCGGGCCAGTCTTCCTCAGCAAAAAAGAGGAGGATTGGCATGGATGTTAGCTCAGGGCTGATCTTCCTCACACACACACAAAAAAAGATATGTGCATGTTGCTAGTAAAAAGTGGAAAGGGTAATAGTTAGTTAAATTGGTTCTTAGCTTGGGTTTCCTAAAAAATGGAACCTGAGACAAGGATTAAGAGCCTATGCTTCATTTGAGAGGTGCAATCCCTAGGCAGTAAGAGAGAGAAGAAGGGAAAGTGATTCAGAGAAGCATGAGAGGCAGTGCAAGACGATGTGTTCACTGCTGAGCACAGCTTTATAAGGGGCTGACTGTGCAATAGCTGGGTGCTCAGCAGGTGCTTCTGCTCTACCACCTAAGACTTCTCTGGGCAGGGAGTACAAAGAGGCTGCACCTCAATACAGACTTTGGGAGGGAGGGGAGAGAGAGAATTTATCTGCCTGGCTCTCTCTCAGCTCCTACTTCGCAGTGGTCAAAGTTTACCCATGGGGAGGTAACTAAGCCCACAGTTCCAGGTTACAACACTCCACTCCTTTAGCAGCCACCTTCAAGGCTAATTCAACGCCCTGTGGTGTGACTTTCCATCCAAGTTCAGAAGCAGCAAGAGAATCCAGAACTCCTGGTGACCCTGTCTATGCAGAGGTCGCCACGGGGAAGAGCTGGGCCTTCTGAGGCAAACAAAACTCAACAGGCCTAAGGAGAGCAGTTGGCCACAGAGGTGGCGGCTGAGGTGGAGCAAGCTGAGGGCCCACGAGATGATGGCACCAAGAGAGTCTGAGGAGGTGAAGAAAATGTTTCTGCTACAAGATGTATTAGAATTCCATAATCTATTCTAACTTCTCAAGCCTTGTGTTTTATACTGGGATCCTAACCTCAGCCAATATTTCCTTGTCCTGAAAACTCCTTCTTATTTAGATTAACACATATTTAGCTTTAGCAATAGAATTCATGAATTTTCTTCATTTTTTCCAGAAGAGATCTCTTCATGACTTTGTCCATTGTATATGCAACTGTTGTTCAATCTAATTACTCAGTGAATTGCGTATTTCAAAACTACCTGTAGGCTCTAGTTTGTTGTTTTCATCTTTTTTTACATACAGCTGCCAAATGGAATGTCTTCCATTTTCCCATGTCTTTCTTCATTTCCCTCTGTACTTATAAACTCCGTTTGGTTTCTCCGTCCTTCCACTATCTCTGCCTCTGGATCCTTTGTCAGGTTTATGCCCAAAGAGACAAAAATACACATGAAAGGGAAGTAGTAAGGTAACTTCTATAGCCTCAGGAGTTCTTTTAGGAACTAAATTTACTTGGCCCCTCTTTTTATGTACAAAAGGTTTTGTTTGTTAATATGAAAATGAGTATTTGATATTCCATGTTTATTGTTTAATATGATGTGATTTTAAAAACATAAGTAATCCATGTTTACTATAGCAAAATTGGAGAATACAGATAAATTAAAATCACTCTACTCCCACCACTTAGACATAACCACTGTTAGCATTTTGATATATTTTTCTAGACATTTATCATTTACTTATTTAAAAAAGACCTGAACTTGGCTCAGTTAATCTGTCAACAAATATTAATTATTTATTCTGAGAAGATGCACGGGATACATATTGCTGCCCTCAAGGAGCCTGCAATCTAGTTGACAAGCTATTCATAACAGAGTGAGAACAAAGAAAACTTTAAAATGGAAATACTGTAACATAATTACTATCCGCCTATAGCAAAATGGTGATTTGAATTTTTGAGAGAACACTTTCCTCTGAGGAATACAGAACAAA
Source organism: Ceratotherium simum simum (assembly GCF_057802395.1). Lineage (NCBI taxonomy): Eukaryota > Metazoa > Chordata > Mammalia > Perissodactyla > Rhinocerotidae > Ceratotherium > Ceratotherium simum. Next base: position 61,360,498 of record NC_141908.1, read on the forward strand.
ATTAATTTATTCACTTAGCAGACTTTTATGGAATACCTACTATGTGCCAAGAATTGCACTAAGGACTAGGCATACAAAGATGGCTAAGATATCCCTCCTGCCCTCACCACTCTCAGAGAGAACCAGGCCTCTTAGAACAGAAGCCAGAGTTAGCTGAACCAAGAAAAGGAGCAAAGGTGTTCCAGGCAGAGGACAATAGCAAGTACAAAAGAAAAATTGCTTTATAAATTATTTCATTGTCACTATTTTGAGTTCTGGAAAGGGGACCTAAAGCCAATTTTTCTGGAAATACTTTCAAAGACAATATGATACCTATCGAGTAATAAAAACATAAATATGTCAATTCAAAGGCTGTAGAAACCAACAGAAAGGTAGCTGTTACATAATTAAGGTAAGAGAGGAGAAAATACTAACATTATTAAACACTAGCTAAATCTGGATGCACAGTATATAAGACTGAAAATAAAGCTAGTTTTATTTTCAAAGGCATATAAATGGATCATTAATAGAGAGGACTAGTATGTTGTCAAGAAATATTAAAAACGACATTGAAAGGTATCTCATAAGCTTATGATTCTAAGTTTCTTTGGAATATCTAATTTGCTTTGAGTTGAAAGAAGTTCATTAATAGTTTTCATTAATTACTGTAATATGATTTTTAAATCTTAAGTCTCATAAAAATGAGCTACTGTACAAAGTGAGAAAAGTTCCATATAGGTATAGTGAATATTTGCATTTTTTCTTGTATAGAAACGGTTAAAATTTGGAAATGAGTCATACATATATATAAGAAAACAATTGAAATTGTCTTTTTGATATGAGAATTTGAAAAATATTAACTAATTTTGTTGTGAATCATTTGGCTTTCTTGAAATGAGATGCACTTGCAAATTTAATACAACAGATCTAGAAAAGGCATTTTGCAACAGATTTATGAACCTGAGAAAATTGCCTTGCAAAAGTAAAATAATCCGAGGAGTCATAAACATGGTATTGTTAACGTATGCTTTGGGTAGGGAGTTTTCAGTGGTAAGTTTTGTTTTTTTCCCCTTCCCCTGTTCCCATCTTTCTTTTGTGTTTTACCAAAGAATCAGGAAATGAAGCAACTAAAATGTCTAATTCTGTAGGATGTGCTCGCAGTTCACTACATTTCATCTAGATCATTAACTTTTTAAAAGGCTGAGATAAGCCACCCTCTATCAATGCTGTCCCGTCAGATCTATCACGTTCATTATTAATACAGTATTACCCCCATCGGCATGGGTCTTGCCCTGTGTCCCTTTTCAGTTGTAAAGTATCATTTGCAAGTTACCTGAAACGTTTTTCATTTATTGACCTCATGCTGGTGTCTAATTACCTTTTCCACTTCACATTGTCATGAGCTATTTGTGTCATCATTTTACTACCTCATAAATTTAACTATTTTTTAAGTTCTTTCCCTCCAGAATAAAATATATCCAAGGGTAGAAAATTGTTTCCTTGCTAGTCATTTTACACATAGATTTTCAAGCCGGTGACGCCAGTTTCCTTATGAGAACACTATGTGTACCTGGATTGTTTCAGGCTTTCTGTTTAGTTTTGTGATTATGGCTTTATTTATGTTTCCACATGTATTCCCTGTGATTTTCCTCTTATTTATAGACATGTGGCTACTAAGTTACTAGGCTTTTATGTGTACTTTACTAGATTACTTCAGTTTATAAAAGATAGTATTTCAAAATTCCAAATACATCATGAAAGCATTTCAGTCCTGGGGGTGGGAAGATAAGGTGTTGGTTGATTGATTGATTGATTTTTCCATTTGTTGCTTACAGTGAATTGTATTTTGCTAACCAAATAAATTGATAAAATGATTTTTATTTTATAATTTTAAGTAGTATAAGAATGTGCAATCGATTTAATAACCTTTCTTAAGTGAATAATGAAGATTTTTGTTTGATCTTATTGCAGGATGGAGTGGTTCTTGTTCATTGTAATGCAGGAGTTTCCAGGGCTGCTGCAGTTGTAATAGGCTTCCTGATGAATTCTGAAGAAATCTCATTTACCAGTGCTTTTTCTTTGGTGAAAAATGCAAGGCCTTCCATATGTCCAAATGCTGGCTTCATGGAGCAGCTTCGTACATATCAAGTGGGCAAAGAAAGCAATGTGTGTGACAAAATACAGAAATTAGGAGAGGACAACAGTTCATAAGTTACATTCTAGCAGAAGATGGACAACTGTAATTTCTGAATTGGCCTCTACAGCCACCTGTCCACTTTTTTGGAGTAGATTAGTAAAAACTTCCTTTTCTCTTGCTTTTTTCAAGTGGAACTAGAGTCAATGGATTGTCCTGAGCTAGTGTATAAATAAACTTTTAAATTATATTATATTTTCTTTGGTATTATAATGTGTGATTAAATGCTCCTTTGATTTGTGAAGGGAAAATAACAATGTATTACCAATAATTGATTTCTGTAGAAGGAATAGGTTTCAATTTAAAATCCGTATTAGAGCATGGAAAGATTAAATCAGTTGATTAAAACTTTTGATATTTTCCTATTCCAGCAACTGCTTCCATGAAGGAAAAATCAAAGTGCTATTTGACTTATCATTTCAGAGGGAGGTAAATTTCTTTGTAAGGAATTTAAGATTAGGGGGCCAGTCTGGCGGCCTACCGGTTGAGTTCACGTGTTCCGCTTCAGTCTCGAGGTTCTCCGGTTTGGATCCTGGGTGCGGACCTACTCACTGCTCATAAAGCCATGCTGAGGCAGCATCCCACATAGAAGAACTAGGACCTACAACTAGGATGTAGAACTATGCACTGGGGCTTTAGGGAGAAAAGAGAAAAAAAAAAGAGGAAGATTGGCAACAGATGTTAGCTCAGGGCCAATCTTCCTTAAAAAAAAAATGTTTAAAAGAAAAAAAGGAATTTAAGATTAAAAACTAACACCTTAAATCTCCCAGAAGAGGTAACCAAAATCTGAAGGTTTATACACTATCTATATAGTGGTTAGAATATTCACAAAATTTTTATGTCCTTTTATGAAAACGTACCCACTTTTCATTTTTATTTGTAATTGAATTCTATTGCCTGCATTTATTTTTTATTTTTAAAATTTTTGCATAGATGTTCTCTCTTACATTATTGTGAGCTTATGGTTCCTTAATTAGGTGATCTGGGCTCTTACTTTTGCTTTTTTGTATCCTGGGTCCCTAGCATTCTGCTTTTGGGTCTCATGTCATAATTTTTGGTCTTTTTGGATCTGTGGGAAAATGTTTTATATTGAAAGGTTATTTTTTAGATGTGATTTATTCACTGATCTGTTTTCTAGTTTTGTATTTTACTAGAGAACATATTTTTAGAAAGAAGAGTTATGACTTTGTAAGAAATTTTAAATACCTTGTTAGGAAGCCTAAAATAACGTACAATTTTATTTCTGGCAGAGGCTTTGAATAGTTTTTTTTTTTTCATTAAGTCTTCATATTGGCAAGACTGAACTCTGTACATTATAAATTTGCTTAAAGATATTCTTTGAATTATTCAGAATAAAATGTACTTTAATTATAGTAATTAAGATAGAATTTATTTAATAGCTTTCAAGTACCCTTTCATGGGCTAGAAAATATCATTGCCATTTAGATTTTATTAAGCAAGTCCTGAGCTCTCCTTAAATACACATTATAGAGAGCAAGCATATTCCTATACCTAAGTTGGAGAGTGCACATTGAGCACATCTGTGCCTTTGACAAGGCAGGCTTTCTTATGCTGTCAGGAGCAAAGTGTATGTGATAAATGCAAATTATGTTTTGAGATTGCTTTAGCCTGAAAGATGCTGTCACATGCAAAGCTGTGAACTTTGCTTCTGTTGAGAAGCAGCATAAATGTAATCAACCTACAGTGAGCTGTTTGAAGCCGGCCAAGGAGACAGAATCCTCTTAAATATGAGACTGATGTATAATGTTGTCTTTATGGTCAGTATTGCTGAGGGTTTGCTGGGTGAACCTTTTCCATGCACATGAATGCATTTATTTAAATACAGTTCATTTTGCTAGGTGAGGTTTAGTTTTCACCTATTAAGTGTTGTGACGTGAAGCCTTGAGTAGAACCTGTTCATAATGAATAGTATATTATTTATGTCTGTAGTTTGTGTGCTTAGTTGTTGCCTGTAGTTATCTGGTTACGGTGCAAACACATATCTTCTGTATCATCTACAAAAGTGCTTTGAGGATCAGTTTTATCTTAAATGATAGTAGTTTCCTGTATCTAAATTAGATCAATGAATGTAATTCAGTCTTTTGAATTAGGAGTACTGTGTGAGGTCCTGTGTACGATGGGTCATATATATAGTATGTTTATTGCTCTTTCCATGGATGTGTCACCCTGTCATACCTAGTTATTTATAAAAACAAACTTTTTCATTATGATCCTCTATCTCACATATTATAAATTAAAAAAAAAATGTATACCAAATGTAGGTCTGTTTTGAGGGAGAGGAAAAAATATTTCAAAGAGTTTTTGCCTCTATTTTAAAATACATTTTTCGGGCCGGCCCCGTGGCTTAGCGGTTAAGTGCGTGCGCTCCGCTGCCGGCGGCCCGGGTTCGGATCCCGGGTGTGCACTGAGGCACCACTCCTCCAGCCATGCTGAGGCCGCGTCCCACATACAGCAACTAGAAGGATGTGCAGCTATGACAGACAACTATGTACTGGGGCTTTGGGGGAAAAATAAATAAATAAAACCTTTAAAATACATTTTTCTACCATATTTTAAAGGGAAGAGGAAATGAAAATATCATTTGTCTTTAAACATTGAAAACAAATATAGAGCCTTCTTAGCAACCTGAAAAAGATAAGCAGAACAAAGGTATTGGAACATATGATAAAATTCTACTTATTTGAGGTTAATATTTTTTAAATGTTTTGCTAACTTGATGTTTATAATATATGTTTGTGATTACATATAATTTGAATTGAGAACCCAAGAAGTATTTAGATATTTGGAAAACCGAAGAAATATTTTTCTTAGATTCTTCTGGGCAAAATTTAGACCATTATACTAACTTAAAGACAAAGATTTCAGAAGAAATGGAGTATAGTATTTAAAATTGTTACTGCAGTTTTCCTTTTGCATCCCTTCTTCCCTACTGAACCTTGATTGAAATGTATGAATATAGCACTTGAAATTTTTTTTTGCATGTGACCTAGGGAACCCACTTTGATTCTGATGGATAATGTCAGTGGTGGTGGGGAAACCTCCTGAACTTGTCACTGTGATTGTTAGTAAGTCACATGGTTCAAATGTATATAGAAAGTCCCCCTCAAAGGTAATTTCTCCAAATATTCTTGAATGTAGCAAGTGTAAATGAGAGTATTGTCTTATAATGTTACCCAGTGAGTTAATGCAATGAATTAATACCTTCATAAGCAAAACTATAATACATTTTAAAATAGCAGAAATGTAGCACAATGAATTATTTGGTTTTGCCAGGTAACTCTAAATAATTGATCTTTCTGCCCAAAGGATCCTGAACATATTTAGTTAACCTGTAGTTATTTAAGAATTTAAACCAGAAGATTTTAATGTTTTATATTCTTGTAATACATACAGTGGCATTTACAGTTAACAAATTTATGGTTTGTTTCCATTGATATACTTTTAAAAATAACTTATAGTTAAACTTTTCTATTTCAAGTAAAGCCTTGACTTACTTATTTTGTATCCATATTTATAATGTACCTTTATTGTTTCTAGGTATTGATATACTTTAATAAAAATAATAAATTTACCATTTCCCCCTGTTAATATTGTTATTTCTTTGAGTCTATTTGTTTTAAAAGACTTAACGCTGATTTGCTGTCAAATTCTGGCTTAAAAAATCTGTTGGGAGCCAGCCCTGTTGGTCTAGTGGTTAAGATTCGGCGCTCTCACTGCCGCGGCCCAGGTTCATTTCCTGCTCGTGGAACCACACTACCTGTCTGTCAGTTGTCATACTGTGGCAGTGGCTCACATAGAGAATTAAACTAACAACTAGGATACGCAACCATGCACTGAAGCATTAAAAAAAATCTGTTGGAAAGACACAAAATTATACCTTTTGGAATATAAATTAGTTTAAGGTCTATGGAGATTTGTTGCTCCAGCTACTTCAGGAAATGAAAAGCTAAAGTAACATCTTATAATTGGCATTACTGTGGGTAAATTGGCAGTGAAAATTCAATAGAACATCCTAGTACTTTAAGTCAAGAGAAGATGCTGAATTACTCTCAGATTAAACTACTGACCGTTCTACGCATGACAGCATTGAGACTATTTGGACATAGTTGGGCACCTACCTCCTAAGTTCACACATCATTGCTTCTCTGACCACATTGCCGACTGCTTTCTCCTTCACTCTCTGCTTCAACCACACTGGCTTCTTTGCTATTTCTTGAAAACGCCTAATCAAGACCCCACTTCATTGCTTGCTGGTCCCTCTACCTGCAACACTTTTCCCCCAGCAACATCAGATCTTCTTAGTAAAGCCTTCTCTGACCACCTTATTTAAAATTGCCCCCATCCCTAACACTTTTATCTCCCTTTTCTGTTTTATTTACTGCATAGCCCTAATTATCACCAACATTCTATATATTTTACTTATTTATTTTGCTGTTTTATCCATCAAACCTTGGGCTCCCCATGAGGGCAGAGATTTTGACTATGTTGTTTATCTATACTAGTGTGTATCCCAGTGCAGGATTTCAAAAATTGCTTGTTAGGAGGAAGGGAGGGAGGAGGGAAGGAAAAAAATTGATGCATACTAAGTGGCAGCTTAGTACCCACTGCCGATTACAGTTCAAACTGTGGCAAATGACTCACAATGTACATCTACAGCCATGTCTGATAGTACATGAAGGTGACAGTTTGAAATGATAGGTATGAACCAGGATCCACATAGGACCCTAAGCAGCAGCAAATATGAATGCCCTTTTTCTAAGGTAAAGTCTTCTACCAAAGTTATTTAGAAATTAAAAAGTTGATCAAATAACCAGCAAGAGCATTGAGTATATGGTATTTTGCATTCATTCAAGATATGAAAGAACAAGGGCTTATGTGGCCAATTATCAATTTATTGTCTTTCAGCTCCAAACCCACTCTTCATTGCCTCTGCAAAAAGGAAGATGGGCCATTGAAATATTTTTCCTTTGACAGCTGATATGATGTTGAACTTGGTCAGTAGAAGGCACTGTGTTGGAAAGACCTTTCAGGAGGAAGGGGCATTTCCACCTGGTTCTGGTGTGCTTTCTAGGCAGCCTCCTGCAGTACAGACAGCTTCCTGGGAGCCAGGATCCTACAATGCTCACAGCTTCTCTACTGCTGGTCCTGTAGTTTGGGTGGCTTCTCCAGCACTTGGCTCCTGTGGCACCCTGAGGCCAGCAGCTTTCCTAGATAACGCCCTGGGGTGGTTTTGTACCAGAGTATCTATGGTGAGAAACCTCATGTCAACAGCTTTACCTGGCATTCTAAAGGGTGAATTTCCAGCAAGTTCTACCAGTCAACACAACAGTGATATCTCTGCCATTCAGTGAGCCGGCTTCGCTCTGCAATAGGATCCAGGTTTCAACCCCAAGGGTCCTCTTCCTTGAACTCTCATCTTCAGAGGTGGTGGCTGCTCTTTATATCTAATATTCCTTTATTGTTCAGAGTTCTCTTTACTTCTTTCTTTCTAACCAATCCCTCATTACTCCTGTTATAGTTAATAAATCTTTAAACTTTCCCTGTTCAAATTATTGTGTGGTTTATCTCTTCTGTTTGGACCCAGACTGATCCAGCCTACAATTTACAATTATTTTAATAATTGTCCTTGTGGAATATTTCTAACAGTAGGTCAAGCTATCTTACAATCATGCAGATTATTATAATAAGGGCTCAAATGGCAATAAATGTAGGAATGTTTTTTGCACGTCTAGTTCTATCAATATAAATAGTGCTCAATGTAATAATATAGATACGATGATCTGAATTTGTTAATGTTTGTTATGTACAGAGTGATGAATCCTTCAAAGCTAAAAATAAAAGCACACAAATAGTGCAGTTTGCTTTTGATCTTATGTTTCTTACCACTCTTCCCACATGTATATCATTCCAGCAGGAGAGGAAATGTGTTCCATTGCTTGCACTCTCTAAGTTCCCACTCCCCTCTTTCCACAGTTTATTTCTTCTACTAAATTTGTGAATTTACTTAATAATAGTTGTAATTACTACTAATGCAACTTCATGAACTCTGAGGGGTAAATGAAAACAGATAATGTCTCACCACTAGAGATTTGTTTATATACACCTTTTATAAAAGCAAATGCATTCTTTTCTGAAATAAGGGCCCTAGCTCTGAAGTCAGATTGTCTTAATTTAAATTTCTACTCCATTGCTTACTTGGGCGAATTAACTTCTCTAGGCCTCTTCTCAGAGTTGTTTCAAGGATTAAATGAGATAATGTAAGCTCATCTTTTTGCAAGGGCCTGACACATAGTTCTCAATAAGTATTAGTTACTATTATTATAGTAGTAAAAGTATAATAGTTACTGGGGTTGGATCAAGCTGGAAGCCTCAGATGATAAACCTACTCCCTCAGAAATGACTGAAGAGACAGATAAGTACATATATAAATCTTCCAGAGCACAGGAACGCAAGAAACAATGTCACCCGTGGAGTAGAAATTTTGAGCAATTTCTGAAAGATAGCGTGTAGGATTAGGGATAAAAGGAACTACAGCTCAAATCATGTTACTTAGGACTACCGTGGAGGTGGAGTCATTCCAGAATTGCTCTAAGCTCAGAGACTATGGATGGATATTGTGTGGGGAAGGAGTGTTTTGGAGCTGGCTTGGTGTAGGGAGCGGGAAGGGGGTGAGACTCGCATTTGGCCAGCTCCTCCCCACTTACTTGTGCTGAAGAACTAGCAGTGAAGGCCTTTAGCCACTGGTTAAAACAGGGATGTAGGTGCTTTGGCTAGTGAGGCAGATAGCTACTGAGGAATAAGGAGCATTCCCCTCACCCTACTATTGAAAAGACAAACTCCCCAAATGCCCCTAATGGCAATTAGTGTCATTCAAATAGTGTGATTTTTATGCAAGAAGAGACAAATAGATCAATGGCACAGAGTGGAGTATAGAACAGGTCTATGTATACGTGAATATGACTTCTCTTGTTCTGGCCACTGATAGTTGCACTAGAGCAACTCAAAGTTTTATGCTTTCTCAGAAGCCTCATCACATCTCACATTGCATTTGTAATTAACTATAACTCCTGCTTTTTGTTTTTCACATCTCCGTATTATACTTTTTTTTTGGCCCCCAATCTAAATAGAATTTAAATATAGGGGGAAAGATGGCATATCAAAAAGGAATTAAAGATAATTCAATAAAGAGTCTATTTACAAAGATGTGGACAGAGTAAGGGAACATTCAAGAGATGGAGAAGCACCTTGGATCTAACAATAGCCGACAGGCATTGCAACCTCTTGGACAGGAAGTGCAGGGGGGAAAAGAAGGTACCAGAATGTTGAGAGAGCTGTAGCCATAGAGAGGAACTGCTGGATAGGTGCAGTGGCCTTAGGCAGAGGCACACAGCCACTGCCAAACTGTGGCCCGACAGGGAGGGAAGCCCCTGAACTTCTCTTCCCTCCCATTCTCCAATCTCTTGCCTATGACATTAATTGTCCAAACTCAACTGGAAGCAGGAAGTCAGTGGAGCCCAGGATGATGCAGTCTTTAGATATTGATCTCCTAGTGTGCAAGGCAGGACAGAAAAAGGTGGAAGGTAAATCTATAGGAGCCAAGAGAAAATATCCAGCACATTAAACATTCAAAATCATTTTGGATCCTCATTCTGTCACCTCCACATTTATTACTATTCTTGGTATCATAAAATCTGTGAACTTTGTAAGAATGCCATAGATATCTTTATTCAAGTTATTGACAAAAGGGTTGAACTGCCTAGGACAGATCAACTCTACTTATATATACACTTACAACTTAGACAAAATGGACCACTCCCTTGAAAAACACAAACTACCATAACTCACCCAACATGCTTAGATAATTTGAATGGCTCTATAATGTTGGTTTGCAAACTGGCCCCTGTACACGGAGGGCAGGGAGAGACTGAAGAACGAGGCAGACCACTCCAGATTGGTAGGTGGCAGGTTTAATAAGCAAGGGAACTTACATATGAGGCTTGTCTTGGGTACCTGTGGGAGGAGTAGATCTCCACATCCACCAGCCAGAATCTTAAAAGTTTATATAGAGGCCCTTACTGGGTTCAGTCACGTATACCATGCAGATGGTCTCAACAACACATTACTATCTCAAGGCTGTGTCCTTGAGGCAGCTTCGAGTTCGGGGAAGGCAAGTGGAATGCACATTCCAACAGGGGAGGAGAGAGATCAGAAGCCTCCGATTGCCCGGGTCCAGCTCGGGCACATCCTCTTGATGACCTCCTCCAACATAAAACTATTCAGTAAATTGAATGAGTAATTTAAAAGCTGCTACGAAAAAGAAATATCCATGGTCAGATTTTCCTAGAATTTCATTGGAGAATGCTACTAAATGTTTAAGAGGCATTAACACCAATTCTACACAATCTCTTCCAGAAATAGAAGAGGAGGGAATACTTCCCAATTCATTTTATGAAGCCAGTATTAGTCTGACACCAAAACCAGACAAAGACAGTATGAAAAAACAAAACTATAGCCAATATCACTCCTGAAATATAACTTCAAAAATCCTTGACAAAATATTGGCAAATAGAATTCAGCTATACATAAAGAGAATTTTACACTATGACTGAGTGGGGTTTATTTCTTGGATGCAAAGCTGGCTCGACATTAGAAAACCCATCAGTATAATCCACCATATTATAAGGCAAAAGAAGATAGATCACATGATAATGTCCATCAATGCAGAAAAAGCATTTGACAAACTTCAACACCCATTCAATACCATCCCAGAAAAATTAGGAAAAGGGGGAACTTTCTAAACTTGGTAAAGAGCAGCTACAAAAAACCTACAGCTAACATTATACTTAATGGTGAAAGACTGAATGCTTTCCTCTTAAGATCAGGAATGAGGCAAGGATGTGCACTCTCACCACTCTTCTTCAAACATTGCTGCAATTTCTAGCAAGTGCAACAAATCAAGAAAAGGAAATAAAAGGTATACATTTCAAAAGGGAAAAAATAAAAGTGTTCCTTTGGCAGACAGCACGACTGTCTACATAGAAGATCCCAAGGAATCTACAAAAATACTAGAACTAATAAGTGAGTTTAGCAAAGTTGCAGGATACCAGATAAATATACTAAAGTCATTTGTATTTCTACATACTAGCAATGAACACTTGGTCACCAACATTAAAAATACAAAACCATTTACAATCACTGAAAAGAGACAGAGAGAGAGATACTTAGATGTAAATGTAACAAAATATGTACAGAACTTATATGCCCAACACTACAAAATGCTGATGAAAGAAATCAAAGATCTAAATAAGTGGAGAAATATACTGTGTTCTTGGATTGGAAGACTTATCATAGTAAAGATGTCAATTCTCCCCAGATTGGCATACAGGTTTAATGCAATTCCTATCAGAGTCCCAGCAAGAATTTTTGTAGATATAGATAAGATTATTCTAATTTGTATATGGAAAGGCAGGGAACAAGAAGAGCTACAATAATTTTTAAAAAGAAGAATAAAATGTACTTACTATATAGCTATGAGACTTATTATATAGTTAGAATAATCAAGATTGTGTGGTATTGGCAGAGAGACAGACACATAGATCAGTGGAACAGAACAGAAAACCTAAAATTAGACCCACACAAACATGCTTTGTTCAACTGATTTTTGACAAAGGTGCCAAAGCAATTCAACAGAGGAAAGATAGCCTTTCAACAAATGGTGCTGGAGCATTTGGACATCTGGACTTTCATAGGCAAAAAAATGAACCTTGATGTAGCCTCATACCTTCAACAAAAATTAACTCAAAATGGAGCACAAACTTGAATGTAAAACTATAATAATTCTTAAAAAAAAAAAGGAGAAAATCTTTGTGATCCAGGGCTAGGCAAAAAGTTCTTAGACTTGACACCATACTCATGATCCATAAAAGAAAAATTTATAAATTAGACTTAATCAAAATAAAAGATTTTGCTCTGTGAAAGACCTTGTTAAGAGGATGAAAAGATAAGCTAACAGAGTGGAAGAAAATATTTGCAAACCATATATCTAACAAAAGAACAGTATATAGAATATATAAGAACTCTCAAAACTCAACAATAAAAAATTCATCTAATTAGAAAATGTACAAAAGACATGAAGAGACATTTTACTGAAGAGGATACACATATGGCAAACAAGCACATATAAGATGTTCAATATCGTTAGCCATCAGGGAAGTGCAAGTTAAAACCACAATGAAACATCACTACATACCTATCAGAATGGTTAAAATAAAAAATAGTGACATCATCAAATGTTGGCAAGGATGTGGAGAAACCAGATCACGTACATGTTGCTTCTGGGATTGTGAAATGCTACAGCCACTCTGGAAAACAGTTTGGCAGTTTCTTAAAAAACTAAACATGCAACTACTGTATGACCTAGTAACTGCAATCCTGGACATTTTCCGCAAAAAAATGACGATGTATATTAACACAAAAACCTGTACATGAATTTTTGTAGCAGCTTTATTTGTCTTAGGCAAAACGGAAAACAACCCAGATGTTCTTCAATGAGTGAATGGTTAACCAAACTGTGGTGCATCCATTCTATGGGATACTACCCAGCAATAAAAAGGAACAAACTACGAATACCTGCAACAACCTAGATGAATTCCCAGAGAATTATGCTGAATAAAAAAGCCAATCCCCAAATGTTACATACTGTATTATTCCATTAATATAACAGTCTTGAAATGATGAAATTATAGAAACAGAGAACAGATTAACGGCTGCCAGGGGTTAAGAACATGGTGGTAGGAGAGGGAAGTGGGTATGGTTATACAAGAAAATGGAAATATCCTGTATCTTGATCAAATTGAAATATTCTGTATCAACATTCAATATTCTGGCTGTGACATTATATTATAGGTTGGCAAGATATTACCATTGGAGGAAACTGCGTAAAGGGTATATAGGATCTCTCTGCATTATTTTTTACAACTTCTTGTGAATCTACAAATATCTCAAAATAAAAAAGTTTAACTTAGAAAAAACTTAACAAAAAAACCCCAAGTTTTTGACTTCATGGAGCTTACAACGTAGTTGGGGGGATAGATATTATTTTAAACATTAGAGAAGTATATAATTCAAATTGTGACCTTGTCTAGTTATAAGGGAAAGCTTTCCTGATTTTGAGTGACATTTGAGAGGAGTTCTAAAAGATAAGTAGGCGTTAACTAAGTGAGAGGGAGTGGGTTGTTGGAGATCTTCCAGAACTGAGAGAACACATGTAAAGACCCAGGGGTAGAAAGGAGCATGACACATTGGAGTAACGGAGAGAAGGCTGAGTGGCTGCAGCAGTGAACAAAAGGAGATGAGATGGTATCAGATGAGACTTAGCTGTTAGGCCAGATCAAGCAAAGGTTTGTAGGCAGCCTTAGGATTTTGGTCTTTTAGAGCAGTGGAAGAAATCGAAAGGTTTAAAGCAGGAGAGCAACTTGCTCAGAATACTATTTTTAAAAGCTCACTCTAGCTGCACTGTGGAGAGTGGATTAGGAAGGGAGAGCAAGACTAACCAGGAAACTAAATCCAGGTCTCAGATGGTAAAGCTGGGATTTGATTTAAGCAGTAAAAATGGAAAGAAGTAGGTGTATTTTAAAAGTATTTAAGGAGGTAGAATTCACAGTACCTGGCATTGGATCGATGTTAGAAAGAGGTTTTCAAAACCATTCCAAGGTTTCAGGCTTTAACAACTAGATAGTTGGTGGTGCCATTCTCTGAGATAAATATTCATGCTTCGCAGAAAAGACCATAAGTTTGGCTTTTTATGTGATTTTGAGGTGCCTTTGAGATATCCAAGTGGAGATGTCATATAGACAGTTGAATATATAAATTTGGACCTCAGAGAATGATCTGGGTCGGTGGTATGAATTGAGAGTCATTAGGGCAATGGACGCGGATGACGTCATATAGAGAAAGAGTTTAGAGTAAGACCAGACCATAAGATTGAGCCTTGGGAACAACATTTCAAGGCTGGGTAGGGGAGGATGAATCAAGAAAAGAGACTTAGACATATTGTCAGGGAGGTAGGAGGGAAACCAAGAGAGTTCAAGACACTAAGGAGAATTTCAAAGAGTGTTTAATGTGAACTAATGCTGTTGAGAGCTATATAAGATGAAGACTGAAAATGTCTTGGATTTAGTGTCATGGAGGTCTTTGGTGGATTAATGGAGGAAGAACCCAAATTAGTTTATTAAAATATGCTGAATGACAGATAAGAGCATTAGGACAAATTTCAGTTATTGAATATATATTATATATAATATATATCTATCATGGGGTGAATAAGTCATTGTATTATATATGAGGTAGCTACTGTTATTTCCACTCTTCAGATAAAAAAACTAAGTCCAGATGTTAATGTCACATAACTATTAAGTATTTAAAGTCAAGATTTGCACCTGTCCTCACCAAAATGCTACTTCTCTAAATGAAGACATTATCAAGTAACGAAAGATTTATTTTTTCATTGATTTTTTCACTCTCATTTTTTCATACAAGCTGGGACAGAATGTATAACCTTGGAACACACTAGAATTTAGGCTTATTGATTTAAAAAAACATTTAATGAGGGAAAATGTCAAACATACACAAAATTATAGAGAAAAGCATAATCGATTACCCATCAACAATTATCAGCTCATGGCTTTTCTTGTTTAAAGGATACCGTCAGCCATTCTCCTCCTCCCCTGCTCCTGCACTCCCCAACCCCAGAAGATTATTTCAAGGCAAATCCCACACAAAGCTCTTTCTAAAGTCAATCCTGGTTTTGTTTCAACATCCATTTTGCCTGCTATAAACTTCCTCGGGGCTTTCAAAAATCTGATTAAACCTATCTGATAGTTCAAATGTAAAAGCAGGAAATAAAATTACACCTGAAAGTTATGTTTTTTAGATGAGTTTTTCACAGCAAAATTGAACAGTAGCTACAGAGATTTCCCATATACCCTTTGCCTCCACACATGCTTAGCCCCCTCATTATCAACATCTCCTACCAGAGTGATGCATTTATTAAATTGGTAAACTACATTGACACATCATTATTACCTAAAATCCATAGCTTACATTAGGGTCCACTCTTGGTGTTGTACATTCTATGGGTTTGAACAAATTAATAATAACATATATCTACCATTATAATATCATATAGAGCAGTTTGCCCTAAAAATCCTCTGTGCTCCGCCTATTCATTCTTCCCTCCCACAGTTATGTAAGTTTTGATGTTACTATTTCACTTCCAACAGGCGATAGGAACCATTTAATTGGTTAAAAGACAACAGGTGAATCAGCTAAACTGATGCTTCCTCTGGTGTTTGGCTGCCCCCTTTCTGCCAGTTGTTTACTGTAATGATCAGAAAAAATTCATAAATTTCCAAATGTAATATTTATTTTAATTTATAAAGACATAGTTTTGGTCATTATTATTTATAGAGGCAAATGACACCTAATGGATTTATATTTTTCTGGACATGATCCCTCCATCTTAAACACCACGAACCTCTTTGGGGGATCACTTGGCCTTGGGCCCTGTGAAGTCATGGTTCCTCTGTGTGCTTTATGTGACATCACAGTCTAAGTGACTGACAGCCCATGCTACACTAGCTGCCAAAGGCTGAGATGATAAGGACATGAGTGACAAGATGTTCCCTCTCCTTGCTTTCTTTCTGAAGGTGACAAACTCCATCCTTTTCCTAAAGTCTTACGAAAGGTGGATATCTTTTTTCTTCACTTCAATTTTTAAAAATTCTTTGTTTTTATTTTTAAAATAGACTAAGAGTGGGATTTTAAGACAAACAAGTTGAATTTATATTTATACACAAATACTGCATATTAATAGACATTTACAAATAGGATGATGAGTATTCAGCATATGTGATAGATACACAAGCAGTCTGGCTGTGAATATATCAAATACATTGAAAATAAATAAATTTTGAGAGTTCACATATTTATGACTTTTTAAAAATTTGTTTTGAATCTAGAAGAAAGTTAAAGTATATATAGCCCAGAGCTAATATTGAGGTTGGACTCTCTGCAGCCCTAGGTACTCCATCCAAGTGTTTCTGGGGTCACCTGGAGCTGTGCGAGTCAGCAGACAGTTTAGGGGCAAGAACCCTGAGTTAGTAGGGCTTGCATTCTTCCATTTTTTCCCCCAACCAGAGCAGTTCTGTTGCATACATTAAGTATCTGCACAACATCTTGTTTAAAGAAAGGGTTCCCCATCTAAGTTTGAAACTCAATGGTCTGCAAAAATAGCACTTTGATGAAATCTTTTGTCACCTGAGGGCAGCATTCAGGGAACCACAAATCCAGGTGTTCCACTTGATGTGATATTTTATTTAATATGTTCAGAAAAGAAAGAAGGAAAGCAAACATTGTAATTAAGATAATATTCATGTGCAGAAGAATATGGTGAACATGCATTATTTCTAAAGATTGCAGTTTAACAAGAAATTTTATAAAAAAGTAAAATTGTGCCATACAAGTGTTTCTCATTCAAGATAATCCAAGTATGAAAATCTCATTTTACCAAAAAAAAGGATAAATAAGTGGAACTACAAATAGGTTTTCACTTTATAATATAAATAATAAGCACTTCTAATATAATTAATATGCAAAATTATGATTTAAAAAATCTGAAAACATGCAAAATTGCATCAAATAAGTTATGTCAGATAACTATCCTTTATTCAATGTTTATTTATTTAGAGATTGGCGTTAATTTGTTCATTCACTTACTTTTTCAACATATATTTATTGAAAAGTGATAGAAATACAGAAAAGAAAAAGTTATGGTCCCTGTCCTCAAGAAAATCCATCTAGTGGGGCTGAAATTTACAAAACAAGTATCTTATAGCAAATGAGTTGTAGAAGTAGTGTGTTCTGTGATTGAGTGATTGAGGTCTGGCAGGGCTGGGGCAAGTTTCATGGTGCAAGAGACCTGCTACTTGTGGAAAGGATAGGACTTTGTAAAGGGGTGGAAAGCAAAGAGATGCTAGGCAGGGGGATGCTGCAAAGCAAGGAATACAACGTGAAGATCTTGCACAAGAGGTTGAAGGTTTGCAAAGGGGAATAGTGGGAGAATTAACTGGAGCAGAAGGTTAGGGTGAAAGGGTGAAGAGACTTTATTTTTGAAGCCAGGGTTCTCAATCACACCAGATGAAGGTAGAGTGACCACATGTATTCCCTTTAGGGGTACCTACTGAAATCTCTAAAAGAGATGCTCTACCCTCCTGTCTCAGTCTGTTTGGGCTGTTATAACAGAATTCCGTAGACTGGGTGACTTATAAACAACAGAAATTTATTTCTCACAGTTCTGGGAACTGTGGAGGCTGAGAAGTCCAAGATCAAGGCACCAGCAGATTTGGTGTCCTGTGACAGCCTGCTTCCTGATTCACAGACAGCAGTCTTGTGGCTATATCTTCACATGGCCCAGGTGGAGGCGAGGGTGGAGAGCTTTCTGGGATCTCTTTTATAAGGGCACTAATCTCATTCATGAGGGCCCCACCCTCATGACCTAATCACTTCCCAAAGGCCCCATCTCCAGTTTCCGTCATATTGGGAATAAGGATTTCAACAGATGAATTTTGGGGGACACAAACATTCAGTCTATCACACTGTCTACCCTAAGAGATTCTGGTTTCCCTGCTTTCCTTGCTAGCCAGGTGAGAATGTATGTAGTGTAATGAGGGACGTTATTGGTTGGCATGCACTGCACACGCGAATCCTGTGGAGCTAAAGAAAAGCTGCTGTAGAGAACTGGAAGTCACTGAGGGTTTTTGGCCAGCCAGGTAATGTGTACAAAGTGGCTAGTGATGTGTTAGAGTTGCTGGGAGAGACTGAAGGCAAGGAGATGTTAAGAGTTGACTGCAATTGTCTAGGAATTGAGGAGAGAGAAAGAACAGGACTTGTATCTGAATGTTTGATGGCAGGGAAGGTGGAAGCCAAAAAAAGCAAAGTGGACCAGGCACTGTACTAAGCATAACCACCTTTCAAAGTAGGTATTGTTTCTATTTTACACAAAATAAAATCTACAGAGATTTAGTACAAATCCAAGCAATACAAGATTTAAGCAGGAAAGTTGGGCCCTGAATTCAGGTCTGTTTGGCCTTAAGTTCTGCTCTAACACCCTGTGCTTTTAATCTTCTGTTTCTAAGAGACTAACAGAAAAAGGGACAACTGGAATGGGACTGGTTTTAGGGATGGGTTTGTTTTTGAGGTTTGATGTGTTGGTAGGTTGCTTAGCATGCATCTGGAAAAGTATCATTTGGCTTTAGAGAAGGGTGGCAGACAATATTGGAAATTATTTGCATAGATGTGACAATTGACGAGGACTCCAAAGGAGACCATAAGGAATTGAGGAAGAGAAAGAAGACAAAGGCTTGACTAACAATAATATGTCCAGGTTAGAATGAAATGGGATCAGGTACGGAAAAGCCAGGGAAAGAGTAGAAAGTTGGGAGGAGAAGTAGGAAGTATAGCATCACCAAAACAAGGAAAACACCCATATACAGGAAAAGGTTGTCAAAGCTGTTGAATACTGCAGATGTCAAGGAGACAGGTCTAATTTGGCAATCAGGA
This sequence comes from Ceratotherium simum simum, assembly GCF_057802395.1. Classification (NCBI taxonomy): domain Eukaryota; kingdom Metazoa; phylum Chordata; class Mammalia; order Perissodactyla; family Rhinocerotidae; genus Ceratotherium; species Ceratotherium simum. Next base: position 61,379,309 of record NC_141908.1, read on the forward strand.
GAAAAATAGTTGCGGTCAGTGGTTTCAGAAGAGAATTTACACAGGAGGCAGTGTTTAATGAATTAAAAAACAAAATGGTGAAGTTAAGGAAACAGACCATCTACTAAAGTCTGTAAACCTTTTTTTGAGATCTTGAAAAAAAGAGAAGAAATATGACAGAAATTAATGCATGGTAGCCAGAAGAAACAGCAAGTTCTAGGGAAGGTTTTTGGATAGGGCAAACTGGGCCTTTTTATAATTTGATAAGGAAAGAGCCAGTCAAAAAGGTAGAATATTGAAATGCAAGTGAAGAAAGGAAAATGACTTTCTTTCTTAAAGGAAAAAAAGTTTTTAATTTGAAGAATACTAAAAATAGTAAATAACACCTCTAATCAGCCACTAAAAATTATATAAAGTGAATTAAAGGCCCTTCTTAAGCCCTCCAATTTACAAACCCCTCTCCAACTCTATCTTTCCTGTTAATAGTTTGGCACAAATGTTTCCCAACTTCTTCCTTTATTTAAACAAGCATCTCTCTCTCTCTCTTTGCATCTATACCCAAATACCCTTTTTTTGTTAAATGAAAATAAAATGATGCCATATACATGTTTTCAAATTGTTTCTTTCAGTATATCAATCATGGAGATTTTTCTAGGTGAATACACACTCGTACTCACATATCAAATCCATCTTATTCTTTTTAACAGGTGCCTAATGTTCTTTTGTTTGGCTATATCATAATTTATATAGAAATTCCTTCATTGATGAACCTTTCTTGGTACCTAAGTTATAAAAATGGAATTGCTGGGTGTGGTGGGCTGAATGACAGCCCCCAAAGATATGCACACTCTAATCTCGGGAACCTATGAATGTTATCCTATATGGCAAAAGGTACTTTGCAGATGTGATTATTAACTTAATCATCACAACTGGATATTGAAATGGGAAGATTATCTTGGATTATCTGAGTAGGTCCTAAATGTAATTTCTAACTACATCCCTACCTACATCCCTACATCCCTCTTCTTTACAAACCTACTTCTTCATTACATACCTACATCCCTCTTCTTATAAGAGGGAGGCAGAGGGAGATTTTACTACAGAAGACGACGGCCCTGTAATGACAGAAGCAAAGAGAAGCAGTGTCAGAGAGAGAGAAGATGCTATGCCTCTGGCTTGGAAAGGAGAGGACATGGCCAAAAGCCAAGGAATATAGTTAGCCGCAAGAAGTTAGAAAAGTCAGGGAAACATATTTTCCCTCGGAGTCTCCAGAAGAAACCAGTCTTGCTGACACCTTGACTTTAGCCCCATAAGACTCATTTTGAATTTCTGGTCTTTAGAACCACAAAACATAAATTTGTGTTGGTTTAAGTTGCCAAGTTGGTGGTAATTCAGTATGACCTCATCTGAACTTAATTACATCTGCAAAGACTTCCAAATAAGGTCACATTCCTATGTACTGGAGGTTAGGACTTAAACATATCTTTTTGGGGGACACAGTTTAACTTACACGCTTGTAAAAAAAAAAGATCAATTCATCTGTAAGTGGTTTTAAATTTTGATTTCTGGGAAGTTGCCATTTAATGGTGGAATTGTTATTGCCTCACTCAAATTAAAAAATTCTTGCTGGATGTGGGATTTCAGGAAATCCCAAAGGAAACAGGGACGGAGGATGGGTGGGTATTTTGAGGATAATGAGTTTGGTACGGACCAGAGAGCATCCCAGAATATAAACAACGTAGCACATCACTTTTATAAAGTTAGTAAGTGAGCAAAACTAAACATATTTTTGTACACACAAATATAGAATGTGTGTGTGTGTGATATTTGAATACACTCTAAAGAAAAGCACCAGACCGAGGGGAGGAGGACCGTCGGGATGGGATAGGGAGGCGCACACAGGGTTCCGCGGCGTTGGTGGGTTCACGGATATTTCTTAGCCTCCGTTATTTAATATCTTTTGTATGTATTAGTGTGTAATAAAACAGTAAGTATGCGTTATGTTTTAATATAAAACTGTGCCTATAGAACATAAAATTTAAAAACGTGGCATACGGATGGTAGAAAATACGCTTTGAGAATGGAGCAGTCACTTGGAAAAGCTGACAGATAACAGAGCACTAGGTAAACTCACGCTAATTATGAAACCGTGAGTAAAAGAACTTGTGCTTCTATGAAATTCAAACACCAACAAACCAGGAGGCTCACAGCGGGAGTAGCAGCATTCCCAGAACCATAGTTTCCACGCTGGCTGATCACCTTACCAGCGAACTCCTTCTTCCAGACGCTGAGATTGCGCAAAGATTATTGCCCTATTCCAAAATGACGGCTCCAGCGCCTACAACTTAAGTATAGCGCATGTCCGGAAGTTACGCAACCCCATAAAGTAGCGCACCCCTACCCGTGGGGAGAGTTTCCGCCATTTTTGAAAATCGGGAAGGTCTGGGGCTAAGTGCAGTTGCCGCCGCGATGGCAGCCTTTGCCGTGGAACCTCAGGCACCCACGTTGGGTGAGTGAAAAACTGCTTTTCCTCGCTGGCACTTCGATCCACGCCGTAGGCCTGGAAGCGGGCAAGACTGAAAGGCAGTAGTCACCAGGCTCTCGTCTGCTAGTTTCAGTCGCGGAGGGGGAGTCCCTGACTCGCCCCCAAGTTCCCGGGAGGCCCCCTGCCCGAGGCGTCGCCACACTGCCGCTACGAAGGCGGCTCCAGGAAGCTGCGGGCCCAGGGGAGGGTGAGAAAACTGCCGTCGAGTGGTGACTGAGCCGTTTTGTGCCTCCACACGCCGGCCGTGCCCCACCTGCCCATACCTGTGACTCGCACAGCGCCCCAAACGCGCCGCTGGGTTCCGGCGTCGCGGGCAGCGTGGGTGGGAAGAAACCGGCGTACACGTGGGTGGGCGGTGCCCTGGAGGGGGGTTACAGCCACCGCTCTTTGGTCACCTAGGCTTCTAGTTCATGTTTGAGTGCTTCCCTTTTCTGGGCTTTGCAAAAAGGAATCTGTTAGCAATGGAAGCTTGAGTCGAGCGACATTTATTTAACCAGGTGATGGCAGCCATCGAGATAGTGGCCTTAATAGGAAGCCTGGAGCTCGCACCCGCCTTTATCTTGGGAAAGCGACCAAGTATTGTAGGAGATCTTTTGCTCTAATTAGTGACGTAATGAAAATTCATTCCATTGCTTAATGGGGAGCCTCGCTGAAATGTGTTGTCGTTGAAAGAATCGACCAAGTTAACAGGATGTCGATTTCCTTTTTGTCTGCTGAGTTTGGGGACTTGTGAGAACCGTCGAAAATTTTAGAACGGAAAATAAACCGTCTGCTATCATAGACGTATTTGAAAATTGGGTTACAACTTTCTGAGTTTGGAAAAGAGTAAGTGCGATGTATGTCTGTAGAATGAGGTTTTTTTTGGCTTTGAAGGCTATATAATGCCATATTTTGTGCAAAGTAAGTTTTTTTTGAGAATAGAGTAACGAACTGTTTTAGTGTTAGTCATAAGAAACTAAATGCATAATGTCAATGCAGATACTCTGCTACATTTAAACTTATGTACAGATGTTGGTCTAGGTATTTGTTTTGTATTATTTTAGAGATCAGAAAACTGTTCATTTCCGGTTCCAGAGTTTTCTACTCAACAAAAACATTTTGGAGTGCGTATTTCTTAGGGTTACAAATGTGAATAAACCTTTTCCTGTTTATTGCCTGGTCAGAAATATGACATTAGCTGATATTAATTGTTCAAGTCCACATACTGCAGATATTCCAGGTGAAGAATAAACATTTTCCCAGCACCCAATGGTATGTTAAAACTAAGGGTTACTTCAACAAACAATGCTAGCTGAGCACGGTACAGTACTTATTTTAGGAGTACAGATTGTGAAATGGAATGAAAGACTTGCACGATCCATTGGTGTAGTTCTCTTTAAGGGAAATTTAGCCTGAGGGGTGGTTGATGACAGTCTGAGTCCTTTCTGTCCCCCTCACTCTGGTGCTTTCTACTGTCTCACAATATACATACAGATATATCAGAACTTTTCTTGACTTAATTCTTCTTATACTTGCCATATATATTTTTTCTTCTGGGGGATGGGAGAGTGAAGATAGTTGGTGGGACCTAAAACTCGGTATTTATTACGGTGGGTTCCTAAATGTCTGTTTGGAATATGCTTTTGTTTATGCTTTTGTGTAGTCTTTCCGTGTGTAATGTTCTTTGGAAATATGTAATAGTACCGTAGTAACATAATAACTAGCACTTCAAAATAATTACAGTGTAGTTATAGTTCTTTACACCTATTTCAGTATTTGTTTTATTCTTTTCCTGAATTACTTTGTCTTTTTCCTCTTGTATATGCTTGCATTGTTAATATCTAGGTCTACTCTAATGAGAAATAAGAGGAAGATTAGATAATTGACAGCATTTGGATAGCAAGAAACAAATTTTTGATACTATTTAGAAGGAATAGTTAATAAAGCCCATATAAATAACATACCAAATGTTTGACTTTTCTGAGTGCCATGAGTCACATTCAGTCTTGTCACGTAGTTGAAAAATTAAATTTTCGTAAGCAGAAACTGCAAATTTTACATTTATACATTACTTAGTCAGTTTTTGCTATCATTATAAGATATTGTTAGAATAATAATAACTAATATTTGTTGAACACTTACTGTATATTAGGCACTGGGTCAAGCACTTTACGTGCTGTAATTCTAATCAGAGCTCTGTGAGTCAGGGCTACGATTAGGCCCATTTTGCTGAGACACTTGAACCCAGGTCTCTGAGTCCAGAGCCCATGTTTTCCTTACTGTGCTATTTTGCTTTGAAATTAGAGTAAGTATGACTTCCTTATTTTCATAATGGGAATAATAATACCTACCCTGTACTTGGTGTGAAGATTAATTTTGAATTGATTGTGAAGTGTCAGTTCTCTTTTTAAATTGGTTTTATATTAGGGAGACTTTTATTGATTATTTCTGACTTCAAAATGAATGATTTTTAAGCATGATCCAAAAAATAAACTTTCCGTATCTTTTCAATATGTTTCTCAGTTGGGATGCTAATCATCATTGTTACGTCATATATGCTCTAATGTGTGCATGATTACACTTTTATTACAAAAGTTATTTACAGTTTTTGTGTATGGGGAAGAAAAAATGGGACATATAGCAAGCTAAACCCATTGTGTTTGATTTGCTAAGCAACTTTGTGTAAGTAGCTAGTGCACCATGTCCTGGTTTTTGTTTGTTATATAGTAGAAGCTGACCCAGAAATGGAACGAGGTCATTCTGTATGTATTAGGGATTTTTTTTTTTAAATAATAAACTGAAGTTTTTATTATTTATTTATTTATTTTTTAAGGTTTTATTTATTTATTTTTCCCCCAAAGCCCCAGTAGATAGTTGTCTGTCATAGCTGCACATCCTTCTAGTTGCTGTATGTGGGACGCGGCCGCCGCATGGCCGGAGAAGTGGTGCGTCGGTGCGATCCCGGGATCTGAACCCCGGCCGCCAGCAGCGGAGTGCGCGCACTCAACCGCTAAGCCATGGGGCCGGCCCCTAAACTGAAGTTTTTAAATTTAAAAATGTGTTGATTCTTAAACCTGTGAAATAATGTAAACAAAAACAACTGTCAAAGGTTAGTGTTGGTAACACAAAATACTTTCACATTTTTCTGGAAATAATTTTTATTGGTTTTAAAAATAATAACTGTGGTTCTAATATTTAACAGTTTTGATTAAATTCTCAAAATTATTTATGCTAGATTCTTGCATCTTTTTGTTAGATATTGTAACATCGAAATCCTTACTTTGTTTTATTTTATTTTTTGATTCATTTAGGATCTGAACCAATGATGCTGGGTTCACCCACGTCACCAAAGCCGGGGGTTAATGCCCAGTTCTTACCTGGATTTTTAATGGGGGATTTGCCAGCTCCAGTGACTCCACAACCTCGATCAATTAGTGGCCCTTCAGTAGGAGTAATGGAAATGAGGTCACCTTTACTTGCAGGTAGGTAAATTGCTTAAAATAGTTTCACAGTGCTATCAGTACATGTACTAGAATTTTAAAAAGAATAATGGTGCAACAGTCACCCTCATCAACACGTTTATTAAAAAAATTAAGTAATGCATCTGTTTGTTATTTTAAGACTCTTGGAATAGAGGTGTAAGCAATATAAACTACTATAATTCTAAGAACTACTTATTAAAAATATGCATACTACATTTCATCCAATCTAAGATGTTATTGATTGTAAAACTCAGCATTATTTTAAGTACCACGGAGAAAGAAAAAAACTAAATATGATACAATACCAAGATGCCAGTTTTTGTAAATTATCCCTGTCTCAGCATTATTTTAAGTACCACGGAGAAAGAAAAAAAACTAAATATGATACAATACCAAGATGCCAGTTTTTGTAAATTATCCCTGTTTCAGAGATGTTAAAGTGTGGGAAGGAAAGAAATATGGTCGTTTAACTTCAACTGAATTCAGTTTAAATAATTCATCATAAATATAATAATGGCAAATATTCAAAAGAAGTGTAATTTGAAATTTGCAGGTGTAAGTTCTGCTTCTAGTCATAGTGAATTAAGATTCTCACTTGTAGCGTGTTTTGTGAAAGGACTTACTCCATAAACCGTGGGGAAGTTTTTTACGCAGAATTTGCGATTGTCAGCACAAAATATTGTTATCTAAATGCAACATGTATCTTTTATAAGACTCCTTTAGCAAAGAAATGTTTTGAAAGATAACTTTGTTGTTTTGACTATGAGTAGTGAGAATTAGCTACAAAAATGGTTGAATTCCAAATGTGAGCTGATATCCTTTTAGTAGGTGTTTAAATGGAAACTCTTCTTACTTTAATTGTCCTTAAGATATTATTCGGTTTAAAGTGGGTTATTAATTTTTTTAGGATTGATCAGGGAGAATTACATAAATTACATTTGAAGTAGTTGAGAACATTATTCTGGACAGATTTTTTTTTTTTTTTTTTGGTGAGGAATACCAGCACTGAGCTAACATCCGATGCCAATCCTCCTCTTTTTTGCTGAGGAAGACTAACATCCGTGCCCCTCTACCTCTACTTTATGTGGGATGCCGCCACAGCATGGCTTAACAAGCAGTGTGTCGGTGCGCCCAGGATCCGAACCAGCGAACCCCAGGCCGCTGCAGCGGAGCGCGTGCACTTAACTGCTTGCGCCACTGGGCCGGCCCCCAGATTTTTGTTTTTTATACATTTCAGATGTATTATTTTATTATTGTAGCTACCATATATTGAATACTTATGAGCAAGGCAGTATGCTGAGCATTTTATGTTACTTTCATTCTTTTATCAATCTTAAAGGCTAGGTAGTAGTATCCCTATTTTTCAAAAAGAAAACTAAAGCTAAATACAATAAAGAACTTGCTGAAGCTCACTTGTTAATAAGTGACAGAGCAGGAGGTTAAAGCCAGGTCAGTCTTGTTGTATAGCCTGTGTTCTAAATATGCTGTACTGTCTAGGCTCAGATGTTAGTCTTACAGAGGGCCTAGGCTGCTTCGCTATTTGGCATTGCTGATACTCTGACTTATAAAGACATCTTTATGTCCCCAAAAGTTGATTCTTTTCCTATATCTTTATTATGTACTTAAATATATTTCTGTTGTGAGAAACATGAATGAGATCTGTTTAATCGTGACAGTCAAATTCCACATTAGGGGGTGATATTTATTCAAGTGTATACAAACTGGAGCTGTTTAATACCTACTTTCAAGTGAGAAATAAGATCAAGTTTTATATTGAAATGTTAAGCATTTTGTAGAGAAAGCAAAAGTTAGATGTGTTTACTAAAACCTCATCTTTCTATTTGCTTATTCTGGAAACTTAAGTGCAGTCTGTGGATCACCAGCATTGGCATTACTGGGAGCTTGTTAGAAATTCATAATCTCAGGCTCTACCCCACACATTCTGAATCAAAATCTGAATTTTAACAGGATCTCCAGGTGAGTCTTACATGTATTAAAGTTTGAGAAGCACTAGGAGATAAGAGTTTGTCAATATTTTAAAAATATAAATTAAAAAAATTTTATCAGAGAGATGAAAGATTTGTTTATTCACCTGACTATAATTTTTGTACATTGTAGGTGGGTCACCACCGCAACCAGTTGTACCAGCTCATAAAGATAAAAGTGGAGCTCCACCAGTTAGAAGTATATACGATGACATTTCCAGCCCCGGACTTGGATCAACACCTTTAACTTCAAGAAAACAGGTGATATACATACCCTCACTCACAATCCACAGTTAATAATTTCATGTTTTTATGTGGCTATACAGTGAGGGTCAGAAATTGAAATGGTTCCCTGAGGTCTATTTTAGTGTAACTATTGCACAGAATAAGCATTAAGGACATTTATCATGGACTCTCCTTGAATTGTATTTTTTTTTTTTTTTTAAGATTTTATTTATTTATTTTTTCCCCCCAAAGCCCCAGTAGATAGTTGTATGTCATAGCTGCACATCCTTCTAGTTGCTGTATGTGGGACGCGGCCTCAGCATGGCCGGAGAAGGGGTGCGTCGGTGTGCGCCCGGGATCTGAACCCTGGGCCGCCAGCAGCGGAGCTCTCGCACTCAACCGCCAAGCCACGGGGCCGACCCTTAGATTGTATTTATCATGAAATATATTTTAAAATGTGATGTAACTCCAGATTATTTTCTCATATAAGCAACTCTGAGGTTTTTATAGATATGCCTCATTCATCTGTCCATGCCCCCAACCTACTTAATATATAAGTAGAAATGATTATGGTTTAAGTCATTCCAATTGTTTAAAAAGTTCAATATTTATACATAATTTTGTGAAAGAACAAATGAAGATTCAGGGTTTTGTCCAGATGTAGAGCACTTAGTAATGATTTGAAATCTTTGTTTTCAGACGATTTTATTATTATAAGACCAGTATCCTTTTAGAGCTGTGTTCACTGTTTACTTATTTTACTAAAAATGCTGCTTCCTGTGTATTTATGAACTGATGGTTTGGTATGTTCTGGGTGTAGGTGTCCTGATGGTGATGTTTGGTTTTGGTTGGTGCAGGTGTAGGTGTTCTGATGGTGTTATTTTCAGTCATAGATTATTGCAAGGTAGAGATTCTCTGTTTTGATGGGATTGATAGCTACAAGGAAGTGTCTATACTTATGAAGTACCTACTATGCACAGGCCCTGATCTTACAACTTCGCATGTATTATGTCAATTAATCCTCACAGTGAATCTGTGAGGTAGCTATTATGAGCTTCATTTTATCATTGAGGAAATTAGGGCACAGAAAGCTTAAGTACGTTGTCAAGGGCAAGGCAGCTAGTCTAGCAGAGCCAGGCTTTAAATCCAGGCAGTCTTGAATCTAGAGCCAATGTTTGTAACAGTCATGCTGTGCTAACACTACTGTGATAACTCTTGATTGTCACTTGAAAGGTATTATGGGTTTTTCTTTGAAGTAGAAAGTTTAGTAGCTTTTATAGTCACAAGTGTTCCCTCCTATCACTATCGTGCTTAGTAGGACATATAAACAAAGTGTCAGTTAAGCTGATAAGTTCTTGGTATAAAGATGTTTCTTGGGCCGGCCCAGTGGCTTAGTGGTTAAGTGCGTGCAGCGCTCTGCTGCTGGCGGCCTGGGTTCGGATCCCCGGTGCGCACCGACGCACCGCTTCTCTGGCCATGCTGAGGCCGCATCCCACATACAGCAACTAGAAGGATGTGCACCTACGACATACAACTATCTACTGGGGCTCTGGGGGAAAAAAAATAAAAAATAGACGTTTCTGCTGTTTGGTTTGGAGAAATGTTTTATGCCTTTCCCTAAATAAAATATGGCATGGTTGTTGGAAAGTTTAAGAATGGTAGAAAGCATCTTTCAGTAAATTTTGACTATTTATTGACTTGATATGTCTAGCGTACTAGGCCTGCTTATCAAGCAAAGCAAAATTAACTCTTTGTGTTGAACAGAATACTTTCTTTTTGCACTTTCTCTTTGCAACACTTCTAAACCTGCCCTCCTGTCCAGTACAGTAGCCACTAGCCAGGTGTGGCTGTTGACACTTGAAATGTGGCTAGTCCTATACTTAATTGAGATATACTTAAGTGTAAAATACACAGTAAACTTTGAAGACTTAGAAATAATGTAAACTATATCATTTACCTTTTTATATTGATTACATATTGAAATGATAATATTTTGGATGTATTAGGTTAAATAACTATACCTATTTTTACTTTTTTAATGTGTCTACTATAAAATTTAAAATTACTTATATGGCTTGTGTTATATTGGGACAGTGGTGTTCTGGACTTACTCAATCCAGAATATTGTGGTCCATGATATTTTTCTAAAGGTTGATAAGTAAATCTGATGTTTAGTTTGGTATGAGAACCACTGGCTTATAAATATCTGCTAGTTTTCATTACTCCTCTGATGATACATGAAAAGAAGGGTAGTTTACAGTCATTGCTATGTTCAGAATTTTTAAAAGTCTTGTGGGTCATAATTTGTAGAGAATATGTTTGACTTGAAAGTTGCTGAGAATATTATCATTAGATTAAAGCCCAAATTAATTTTGCCCCCTGAGACTTTGTTCAACCTCTCTCTAATCATGAAAGAAGTTGGGATTAAGAACTGAACAAGACATTTTGTGTCTCTCCTAACCACCTCTCAACATTTGGTTCTGGTTGCTAGATAGTAGCCAGATTTTAAATTTCCTTCGTTTAATTAGAATCTGGTTAAAAAAAAAAAAAATCTATATCTATATATTTACTTCTGGAGAAAGAGTCTGTTCTCATTCTTGATTGGATATTGTTGTCTTTGTTTATAGAAGGACTTTTAACTACTTTAATTTAATCTTTAGTTTTCTCACATTTAAAGGAACTAGTATTGATAATTTTCCTGCTTTGTACCTTTCAGCTAGTAGAGGCATAAGTATGCTGTCTTTTATTATGTAGACTGATTTGAATCTGTACTGTTTCATGGTTTATAAGTGTCTTTTTAAAAATAGAATTCTGCAATCTTGCTATTTTTCTATGTGAGCTTGGTGATTTGAAGAATCACCATTATCTCTCTTATTTCAAATATTGTACCTTAGCAACTAAAAACAAATAGCAGTGTTACTTTCTACTACTAATAATGTCTTTTTACCTAATGTAACTTTTTTATTTTAAACAAATAATATGCTAAAAGATCTAGCATATTTTAGATTAATACTACTCAACTTAAAAAAAAAAGTTATAGTACTCTTAGATTGTGAGCTAATTAGAGACATCTTCAGTACCTGATAGACATTCAGTTGTCTATTGAAGGAAGCATTTCAACACTTACTGTGTGTATGGTATGGTTAGAACTTTGCGTTCTTACCTTAACACTTTCTTCTGATTTTGTGTAGCCAAACATTTCTGTAATGCAGAGTCCTCTTGTTGGAGTGATGACAACTACTCCTGGAACAGGTAAGCAACGAATTTTAACAGACTGTTCTCTGCTCTTTGAATGAAGATAATATACGATGTTTGTTGATAATTGCCAAAATTTTTTCTTTTCTATTTCAAATTTGGAGACTTTCTCAAATGTCAATAACTTTCTTCAGGAAGGAAATACTTGGTATATTGATTCTTTTCTGAGTTTATAGATAAGATGTGATATTCTACTCAAAATATTAAGAATTAAAAATATACATACTTAATAGGATCTCCTGAATTATCAAAAACTGTAATTAAAAAAAGCTGTTGCAATTGGGAAGAAAAGGAGTACAGAGACTGAATAATAAAGGTGTTTTGAGAGGTGTTAACGCATAGCTATAAATCTAAATGTTGTTGATTGCAAACAGCCACTGATTATATTTAGTTTTTCTTTAAGATTAATGGTATTTTTATCACCATCAGCATTATCATTAGCACCACTCTTCTAACATACTCACATATTTATAATCTATCAAATGTTCATTCAGCAAATATTTGAGCACATAACCATGTACCAGGCCCTGGAAAACTGAACAAAATAGATAACCCTTGCGTTATGGAGCTTTTATTTATTTACAGAATTTATATTTATAAATAAAGTAAGTAAATTGTAAAGTTTGTTAGAAGGTAATACATTTTATGGAGGAAAATTAAGCAGCAAAGGGGAGTAGGAGGTGAGGGCTTATAGTTTTAGATAGGGTAGTGTATTAGTTTTCTGTTGCTGCCATAACAAAATTACACAAACTTAAAAGTGGCTTAAACAATACAGATACGTTTCACAGTTCTGGAGGTTAGAAGTGTGAGGTGGGTCTCAAAGGGTCAAAATCAAGGCGTTGGTGGGGCTGTGTTAGTTTATGGAGGCTCTAGGGGACAATCTATTTTCTTGCCTTTTCCATCTTTAAGAGGTTGTGCATTTCTGTTGTGGTCCCCTTTCTCCATCGTCAAAGCCAGCAACTTTGCATCTCTGTGACCATTCTTCTGTAGTCACATCTCCCTCTCTCGCTTTTAAGTACCCTTGTGAATACATTGGGCCCTTTTGGATAATCGAGAATAATCTCCCTGTTTTAAGGTCAGCTGATGAGCGGCCTTAATTCCATCTGCAACTTTAATTCTCCTTTGCCATGTAATGTAACATTCCCAGGTTCCAGGGATAAGGGTGTGGATGTCTTTGGGGAGGCCATTATTCTGCCTACTACAGATAGTTAGGGGAAAAGTAACGTTTGCTCAAAAACCTGAACTAAGTAAGGGAGGTAGAGAAAGTGTTGTAGATAGAGGAAATAGCAAGTGCAAAGGTGGGAGTGTGTCTGGGGTGTTCAAACAAGAGTAAGGAGGCTAGTGTGAAATGGAGTGAATGAGGGCGGGGAGAGTAGGAAATGAGGTCAGAAAGGTAATGGAGACTGATATTACAGGGTCATTGTAACAACTGGTCTTTACCCAGAAAGGGTGGAAAATAAATAGGATGAGACTGCTATTGTGGTGAGAACAGACTTTGTTGTAAGGGGCAAGGGTGGACGCAAGGAGACCAGACAGGAGGCTACTGCATTAATTTAGATGAGAGGAGGTGGTGGCTTAGACATAAAGGAAGGCGGGAAAGGAGGAAAAGAACAACAAAAAGATGGAACCAAAGAAACAATAGCAGGACAGTCGATTTAAAATGAACTAAATCAACAACTATATAAAACAAAATGTACTAAACTCTCCTGTTAAAAGGCAGAGAGTGTCAGAATGGATAACAAAAGCAATATCCAATGACAAGTTAGATCTTTTTATCCTCCAAATCCAGATTTCTTCAGGCAGTCTGTGAATCCTCACTGTGAATCCTTAAAGTCTCAATTTCTATTACCAGTTTGTTCAAGGCTATTTAGGCTTTTTCTATAATGCCCCTCAAATTTCTTAGAGTATTTATTCACTGCTCGATTCCAAAGCCATTTCCACATTTTTAGGTTTTTGTTACAGCAGCACTCCACTTGTGGTACCAAAATCTGTATTAGTTTTAAGTTGCTGTCATAGTAAATAACCACAAATTTAGTGGCTAAAAACAACACAGATTTATTCTCTTTCAATTTCTCTAGATCAGATGTCTGGGCACAGCTTGGTTTTTTGCTTTAGAGCGCAGATGTCAGCAGGGCTGTGTTCCTTTCTGGAGGCTTTGGGATGAATCTGCTTCCAAGCTCTTGAGGTTGTTGGCTGAATTCAGTTCCGTGTGGGTGTAGGACTGAGGTCCGTTTTTCTTTGATGACTGTCATCTGGAGGTTCTCAGCTTCTAGAGGTTGCCCTCATTCCTTCACTTGTGGCTCCCCTTCCATCTTCAAAGACAGTGATGGCAGATCAAGTCCTTTTTAATCCTTGGAATCTCTGACTGCCTTTTTTCTGGTGTATCTCTGACTTGACTTTTTTGCCATCTGCTGCTGTTAAGGGCTTATTTGATTACATTGGGCCCACTGGAAATCCAGGGTAATTCCTTATTTTAAGATCAGCTGATTAGTAGCCTTAATTCTATCTGAAAGTTTCTTCACAGCTAAACCTACATTAGTGTTTCATTGAATTACCAACCAATCAATCAAACCAGGGGACAGAAACTTTGGGGGGACATTTTTAGATTTCTGTCTACCACATATATCATGGTGAAAAATCTAGGATGTCACTTCAGCCTCAGTTACATATTTGAGGTGGAATGTTCTAGGGGAATTAGTTTAGGTTTTAACAATCTTAATCTGATCAAACAAATAGGTAGATAACAGTGCTCTGTTATGTGACTGTTACACAGTGACTATTCAGTTTTTGAGTCAGTAAGTGATCCCAGGGACATTGAAAATGTGAAAACATAATGTTAAGTAATGTATTTTGTGCTTTAAAGGATGTCTTAGTTGTCTGAAAAGCATGCATGATAATATTCTTATTGTTGTCAAGGGGAAGAGCACAGGATTAAAGTTAATTAAATATTCTTTTGTTAACTTGCTTTTTTCTAATACTGTAATTTCTATGAGGTTCTTGTAATTTTAGAAATCATATATGAAAATACAAGAACTGTGATAGGAAAATGTACTTTTCGTAAATTGGCCACTGGGAGCCACTGCTGCTTCTGCTTTGAGTTTAAGGATTTTATGTATATAAAGTCTTAATGGGGCATAAATGAAAAAGAACGTTTTTCAAAAGATGTGACGGGCGTGAGGAGCTATCATGCATGGCCAATAATAAGCAATAAATGGAAAAAAGATGTTGAGAAAATTTAGGGGAAGATGTAGACTTTTCACTTAGAGCTTTTTTTTTTTTTTTTTTGATGAGGAAGATTAGCCCTGAGCTAACATCCGATGCCAATCCTCCTCTCTTTGCTGAGAAAGACTGTCACTGGGCTAACATTCATGCCCATCTTCCTCTACTTTATATGGGACACCACCACAGCATGGCTTGACAAGCGGTGCGTCAGTGCGCGCCCGGGATCTGAACCAGTGAACTCCGGGCTGCCGAAGTGTAGCGTGAGAACTTAACCACTATGTCACCAGGCTGGCCCTAGAGCTATTTTTTTAGCTCCTATGTTTAGTGTTAAATAAATGAAAATTTCTTGTATAATTTGTAAATTTTAACTTTCTGAGATTGGCAGCTTTTGTAAAGAGATGTCATTGGATTTAATGGCAGAACTGGTATTTAATTTTATTTATTTATTTATTTTTTCCCCCAAAGCCCCAGTAGATAGTTGTATGTCATAGTTGCACATCCTTCTAGTTGCTGTATGTGGGACTTGGCCTCAGCATGGCCAGAGAAGCGGTGCGTCGGTGCGCGCCTGGGATCCGAACCCGGGCCGCCAGCAGCGGAGCGCACGCACTTAACCGCTAAGCCACAGGGCCGGCCCGCAGAAGTGGTATTTTATGTTTGTGTTCAATAAGGAGTTTTTTTGTTTTTAATTCTGTAACTGACCTTAAAATCTCTTTTAGAATCTTGTTTCTGCTCCTGGAAAACCTTGGTTATATGACAAAGTGGGAAATCTGGATTAAAGAATTTCAGAAACTCTTTTCAACCATGGTATTTTATTGCCCTGGTAAAGAATATTGAATATATTTGCCCTATCTTTCCCCATGATCACCCCTCAATTTTTGTCTGCTATTTAAATATGCTTCTGCTTTTCACACTATTTTAAATTTTTTCTTATTTTTTTTCTTGAGAAGTTCTTTCACTTATCTGTCATCTCTCTTCTCAAATGGTATCCCACGTCTGTCTACTGAATTAGAATCCTTATTTGTGTTAACGTATTGTTAACAGATTAAGTGTGATAGACCATAGCACTTTCTGGCTGCTTTTATTGGTGCTAGGAGCTCAGAGTTCTGATAGTGTTCCCAGAAGCGGGGAAGAAGGACTAATTTATCTGTGAGGGACCTTTCCCTGACACTTCTTTTTCTGATGTGGGTTAGCTGCTCTGTATGTGCTTCTATCAAGCTCCTTCTGCTCAGCTCTTTTCTTTTGTCATTACTGGATTATGAAGTCTCTTCAGGACAGAGATTCTTTCTGTATCTTCATTATTTACCCATCACAGAGCTGGGTATAAAGGAGCTTCAGTAAAAGTTTGTTGTCTGAATAGATTGGTGGATGTAAGTTGTAGTGAGTTGAATGGTGGTCCAAAATGATATGTCCACGTCCTAATCCTTAGAACCTGTGAATATTACTATGTGGCTAAAATAAATAAATAAGTAAAGGATCTTGAGAGGAGGGGCTCTCAGGGAGAGTTGAGAGAGTTGGAGAGGTGGGGAGGTAATCCTGGTAATTACCTGGATGGTCCCTAAACCCAGTCATAAGTGTCCTTATAAGAGAGAGGCAGAGAGAAATTTGACACAGACTGGAGAGACATGCAGAGAAGTTGATGTGAAGACTGAGATGAAGATTGGAGTTCTGTGCCACAAGGCAATGAACACCAAAACACGCCAGCAGTCACCAGAAGCTAGATGAGGCAAGCAGTGGATTCTCTCTTACCGCCTTCAGCAGGCATTTGGCCCTGCTGAAAACTTCATCTTGGACCTCAGAATTGTGAGAGAATAAATTTCTGTCGTTTTAAGCCACCCAGTTTGTGGTAATTTGTTACAGTACACATAGGAAACTAATATATGTATGTAGTGTTTTGAGGCAATGACATCCCGACACCAAACAAGGATTGGAAGCTTTGCATCCAACTTGGCATGGCGTAGTTTTTCTTTAATAATAATTAAACATTAACCTTGTTCTAGATTGCATTAGTTTCTTATTGCTACTGAAACAAATCATTACAAATTAGTGCCTTAAAACAACTCAAATTTATTATCTTAAAATTCTGGAGGTCCCAAGTTCGAAATTGGTCTCAATGGGCTAAAATCAAGGCATTGGTAGGCTGCATTCTTTGATCTTTTTTTCTTTTTGTTTTCCTTTTCCAGCTTCTAGAAGTTGCCCATATTTCTTGGTTCATGGCTCCCTACCATCTTCAAAGCCTGCAATGGCCAGTGGAGTCTTACATTACTCTCTTTTCCCTCCCCATTTAAGGACCCTTGTGATTATGTTGGACCTACCCAGATAATCCAGTATAATCTTTTTATTTAAGATCAGATGATTAGTGATCTTAATTCTATCTGCATCTTTAATGCCTCTTTACCATGTAATGTAATTTATATCTGGGTATTAAGACATAGACATCTTTGGGGGAGAATTTTCTGCCTACCACAGAGACTTTTTAAAATTAGTCACCAAAATTTATTTAGTCTCATGCCAGACTAACCATAGTACCCTTGAGTGGTCTCTAGTTTTGGCGGGGGTAATATTTTGTATTTCAGGCAGTGTAAATGCAGATAGTTTTAAAAAATCAAATACAGTCATGTGCTGCATAGCAAAGACTCAGTCAACAATGGACCACATATAGGATGGTGATCCCATAACAGTAGTACCATATAGTCTAGGTGTGTGGTAGGCTATACCATCTAGGTTTGTGTAAGTATGCTCTGATGTTCACACAATGACAAAATTGCCTAATGATGCATTTCTCAGAATGTATCTGGTCTTCTTCTGGTCTTCTTTAATTTAGATTAAATTAGATTAATTGTGGTTTCTAAATTTGAGTCCAAATGAAGTGAAGGGATTCAAGTTGTATGGCATACTTAAAGAGTTAAGAATTTTGAAATCCTTCGGTGACCATATTTTTTTCTTCTTAGTTATAATCTATGGTTGCATTATAGTTTTTACTTGATTGATACTTTTAGCTTTTGATCCTTTTGAGGGTGTAGTACTGTTTGGAGACAAGAGATGGATGTCATTTCTAGAAGTGTTTTAGACTTAACTCTGAATATATTTGTGCTGTTGATGCAAAAGAATAATTGTACCAAGTGCATCATTTATATTGAAGTTATATGTTGTTAAAATAGTTCTTTTTTGTGAGTTCTTGTCTATCTACTATTTCATTTAATTCTTGGAGTAGCAGGTAAGTCTTGTGTTACAGGTTAATTTATGGATATAACAACTAACGGAAACAAACATTTATTTATTATAGGTTTATTTATTGAGAGATAATTGACATAAAACATTGTGTAAGTTTAAGGTATGCGATGTGTTGTTTGATACACTTATATATTGCAAAATGACCATAATGTTAGCTAACACCTCTGTCATGTCACATAATTATCATTTCTTTTTTGTGATGAGAACATTTAAGATCTACTCTCTTAGCAGCTTTCAAGTATATAATACAGTATTATTAATAATAATCACCATATTGTACCTTAGGTCCCCGTTATGCATCTTATGACTAGAAGTTTGTACCCTTTGACCAACATCTCCCCATATACCCCAGCCCCCAGTCACCACCACTCTGCTCTCTGTTTGTATAAGTTTGGCTTTTTTACATTATACATATGAGTGAGATCCTACAGTATTTGTCTTTCTCTCTCTGACTTTCACTTAACAACGTGAACATCATGTCTTCAAGGTCCATCTGTATGTCGCAAATAGCAGGATTTCCTTCTTTCTCATGGCTGAATAACATCCATTGTATATTTGTACCACATCTTTATCCATTCATCATAAATGGACACTTAGATTGTTTCCATATCTTGGCTATTGTAAATAATGCTGTAATGAACATGGAAGTACAGATATCTCTTTGAGATCCTGTTTTTATTCTCTCTGGATATATACCCAGAAGTGGATTGCTGGATCATGTGGTAGTTCTATTTTTAATTTTTTGAGGAACCTCCATACTGTTTTCCATAGTGGCTGTACCAATTTATATTTCCATCAGTAGTGCACAAGGATTCCCCTTACTGCAAATCCTCCCTAACACTTATCTCATATCTTTCTTGATGATTGCCATTCTAAAAGGTGTAAGGTGATGTCTTGTGGTTTTGATTTGCATTTCACTGATAATTAATGTACCTGATAAAGTACCTTTTTTTGTACCTGTTGGCCATTTGTATGTCTTCTTTAGAAAAATTTCTGTTCAGTTCCTCTGCTGATTTTTTTATTGGATTGTTTATCTTTTTTTTTTTTTTTGGCTTGAGGAAGACTTGCCCTGAGCTAACATCTGTTGCCAATCTTCTTCTTTTTTTTTTGCTTGGGGAAGATTCACCCTGAGCTAACATCTGTGCCAATCTTCCTCTATTTTGTATGTGGGTTGCCACCTCAGCATGGCTGCTGACAAGTGGTGTAGGTCCATGCCCGGGAACTGAACCAGGGCTGCCGAAGCGGAGTGCACTGAACTTAACCACTAGGCAACAGGACTGGCCCCAGATTGTTTGTCTTTTTGCTATTGAGTTGTATGAATTTCTTATATATTTTGAATATTAACTGCTATCAGATACATGGTTTGCAAATATTTTCTCCCATTCCACAGGTTGCCTTTTCATCTTGATAGTTTTGTCAGTGGCTTTGAAAAGTACGGACATTTTAACAATGTTAATTCTTAAACAATCCATGAGCATGAGTTTTCTTTCCTTTTCTTTGTGTCTTCTTCAGTTTCTTTCATCAAAGTATTGTGGTTTTCAGGATACCAATCTTTCACCTCCTTGGTTAAATTTATTCAAAAGTGTTTTATTTTTTTTGATAGTATTGTAAACGGGATTTTTTTCTTTATTTCTTTTTCAGATACTTTGTTGTTAGTGTCTAGAAACGGACCTGATTTCTGTATGTTGATTTTGTATCCTTCAAGTTTACTGAATCCCTTGATTAGTTCTAACACCTTTTTGGTGGAGTCTTTAGGATTTTCTATAAATATCATATCATGTCATGTGTAAAAAAATACAATTCTCACCTCTTTCTTTCTGATTTGGATGCCTGTTATTTTCTTGCTTGATTGATCTGGCTAGGACTTGCAGTACTTTGTTGAATAGGAGTGATGAGTGCGCACACTTGTCATGTTGTTGAGAGGAAGAGCTTTCAACCTTTCTCCATTGAGTATGATGATAGATGTGGGCTTGTTGTATATGGCCTTTATTATGTTGAGGTATGTTCCTTCTATACCCAATTTGTTGAGCATTTTTATCATGAAAAGATGTTATATTTTGTCAAATGCTTTTTCTGTGTCTATTGAGATGATTATGTAATTTTTATCTTTCATTCTATTATCGTGGTGTATCATGTTTATTGATTTGAGTATGTGTTGAACCTTCCTTGCATCCCAAGGATAAACTCTGTTTGATCATGGTGTATGATCCTTTTAATGTGCTGTTGAATTTGGTTTGCTAATATTTTGTTGAGAATTTTTGCATCTATATTCATCAGGGATATTGGTCTGTAGTTTCCTTTTCTTGCAGTGTCCTTATCTTGCTTTTGAATCAGGGTAATGCTGGCCTCTTAAAATGGAAACTAACATTTATTGAACCTCTTAAACATGCTCTCTCAGTTAATCTTCAACTATGTTGGATAGGCACTTCATATACATTTGTGCTTTGTGTTCCTCGTATGTATAAAATGGAGATGGTAGTTGCTCTCATAGAATTGCTTTAGGAAAATATGAATTCATGCAAAGAATCTGCAATAGCACCTTGTATATAGTATAAGTGCTCAATACATGCTGGCAATCATCAGCATTAATATTGTTATTGTTTTTATTTTTGTTGTAATATTTGGGAAGTGAGGCTTGATAACTTACTCTAGTTGTGACAGTAAGTAATAGAACTGCAATGTGAACTGACTACAAAGCGTATTACTCTCTTCCCACTACATGATGCTCTCTAGCAAGGTGAATGATTGGCTCAGGGCTAGCAGTGCTAGCCATCTGCCATCCAGTCCAATCCAGCTGCGCTCCTAACCCAGTTACATGTTGCTTTCCAAAAGGCAAGATGTTGTGCTGCCTTTTTCCGTCTATACATTAAAGATACTTTCATTATTGTAATTCAGTAGCAGTTGGAACAAGAGGTTCTAGAATAAAATAATAATTTCCCAAGTTAATTTTGGGGGGCTGTTTAGGGTTTTTTTTTAATTTACTTTGACTTGTTGAGTGTTATAGTTGTATCTTGAGTAGCTTGACTCTCCGGTCCTTGTCTGTTATGGGTTAACAGTGTGTCACTGTGACTGGTTCCTGAATATAAGCTTGTTTGTTAAGAGAACTTCTTGTATGGTTCTGAGGAAATCAGTCTACATTCATGAATAGGAAATTAAAACTCAGTTGGTGACCCTTCTTGCACCTCAGCTTTGGCTTGAATAGGAGCTTTACTATTCATTTCCTCATAGGCTTGGTGCCTGTCAATTCTTGTGTTAGTCAAGCATTTAAAAGGCATATAGGAGGTACTTGACACAAGATTGGCATTTACCAAAATATGTGTTTTATGAGGGTAAAATGTGGTCGGGTATAGTGTAGGAAATTTTGGGTTGAATGAAGTTATAAATATTTCTTTATTGAATAACCTTTGAGCGTTTTTTATGTGCATTGTAAATCTCCCATTAGGACAATACAGTATATGGCCTTTAATAAAACTTTTACCACAGTAGCTTTTTTTCCCCTCTGTAGAGTACTTTATTTTTTAAGAGCATACTTTGAAAATCCATTTGACTATAAACACTCTGGAATGTCTTAGAGATATTTTCAACTCAGTTGGAGATTCAGGACAAATGACAAGGCAGCAGATAATAGAGTTAGAATGTGTTGAGCAGAAATCCTCCAGAAAATCAGTAAACATGGAGTGTGAATCATGTGCAAGACCCTGTAAAACATTTGTTCTCAGACTTCTTAATTTTAGAGCCCTTAATACACTCTTAAAAATTGAAGACCAAAGAGTTTTGGATTATAGCTATCGATATTTACTGCGTTAGAAATTAAAACTGAGAACATTTTAAAGTATGTATTAATTCACTTAAAAATGTTTTATGTTAACATAATAACATTTTTTAAAGTAAAAAATAACTTTTCTACAAGAAAAGGTTTTTGTGAGAAGAGTGACATTGTTTTATGTTTTTCAAATCTTAATGTCTGGCTTAAAATATAGCTGAATTCTCATATCTGCATCTGTATTCAGTCTGAATCGATTGAATCACATCACGTAGCCTCTGGAAAAGTCCATTGCCCGCTCATGAGAGAGTGATAGTCAAAAAGGCAAATGAAACTTTAAAATAATATGAAAATCTTAAAAATTGGTATTATTTGACTTGGCTGAATCTGTGAGAAGGTCTCGGGAAGCCCAGGGTCTCTGGACTACACTTGTAGAACTGCTGCTGTAGTGAATACAAGTACTAGAGTACTGCTTAAGAGCTCATGCTTTGAATTTGGATTGCCTAGATTGGAATTCCACCTTCCCTTCTGGATGTTAACATCACCCAGTTTCCTAATTTAAATAGAGGTACTAATAGAACCTGTCTTATAAAATTGTTAGAATTAAATAAAATTATATGTCAAGACTGGTGTAATAAGTACTCAATAAAACATTACCGTTCATTATCATTTCAAAATTTCTATCCTGTTATATCACCTTTGTTCACAATTTTCCATTGGCTTCCTAACTCATTTGAGGTAAAAGCCAAAGTCTTTACAGTGGCTTACAAAGTTTTCCTTCATAATCTGACACCTTGTTACCTCTCTGTGCTCACATACCTGTTCTGACCTCAAATCCCCCTCCTCACTGTGCAAATACTTGTCTTCTTGCTGTTCCTCAAACACCAGTCGTGTCCTTTCTCAGGCCTTTGTACTTGCTTTTTTCTCCACCTAATATTCACTTCATCAGATATTGGCATATTTTGCCTCCTTTCTCTTTCAGGTTTTTGTTTTAATGACATCTTAGTGAAATCTTTTTTTCATTTAACCTTTCCACATATGTACGTACATGCATGCATACCTACTCCCTAGCTCCCTTCTCTGTTTTTCTCTTTTTTCCCTCTGTAGGATTTTCTGTTCTCTAACATACTAGGTATTTGCTTACTTATTTCTCTTCCACTGGAATTTAAGCTCCATTAGAGATAGGTGGGTTTTTTTTGGTCTAACTTGTTTACTACTATATCTTCAATACCTAGAATGATGCTTGGTGCCTGTTTAGGTGCTGAAAAAATATTTCTTGTATGAGTAAATCATAATTACTACTCCAAAAATAAAAGAAAAATAATCTGTGCTTTTCAGAAATGTGTGGTCTCAATAGGATAGTGTCTCTGAGATAAAATGAACATGTAAAGTGTTTAGCTTGGCATGTTGGACATGTAGAGGTACTCGTTAATTGGTAGCTGTTATTGCAGGATAAGAAAAGAAAGAACAAAATCAGACATTTCAAATAGAAACAATCTGAATAAAAGAAACTGCATTCACACCTTAGGGACTAGGGTAGATACTGTTTAGGGGCATATTGGAAAAATAAGATTGCAACTCTATTGTGGAGGCCAAGGCATTTGAATTTTGGTTTGTGGGTAATGAGCAGTTATTGAATATTTTTAAGGCCGAAGCGCCATGATGAAAGTGGTAGGTTTGGAAGATGAATCCAACAGAAGTCCTTGAGATTGACTGACTGGAGATTCTTCTGGCATAGGCTTAACCTGAAATTAATAAAACATTTAGCAAATTTGAAATAAATAATAAAACATTTGCAAAATCACAAATTATGCTCAATTATTAATGACTTCCTCTCAAACTGTACAGTAATATAAAATTATCATTTGATTACAGTTGGATATTTTGAACTATTTATGCAATTTCCATCTTTTAATGTACTTTTTCATTTGAAACTAAGAGCTTTGATTTAAAATAAACCAAGATGTTTATATTCATAACTAACTTACTAAATATACTAATGTAGGGCAAAGTATGTTTAGTCCAGCAAGCATTGGTCAGCCACGAAAGACAACATTATCTCCTGCCCAGTTGGATCCTTTTTATACTCAAGGAGATTCTCTGACTTCAGAAGATCACCTCGATGACACTTGGGTGACTGTATTCGGGTAAGGTTTCTGGATCATTTACCTTTTAAAAAAAGAATACTCCCTCCCCAGTATTTCATAATGAATATTATCAAACATACAAAAAAAAAAAAGGCAAGAATTGCACAGCAAACACCATGTAGATTCTGCAGTTGTTAACAGTTTGCTACATTTGTTTCATCTATCCATCTATCCTTCTATTAATTCATTTTTTTGTTGTTGGTACATTTCAGAGTAAGTTGCAGACATCAGTAGGTATCACCCTGACACTTAAGCATGCATATGATTAACTAGTGTTCAATATTTGTTTATAGTTTTTTCATCATTTATCTGTTTGCGTCTCCTTAAATTATTTTCTCTTCAGCATATTTGCTGGATATTGGAATAGAGTTGCCCCTTTAGACTTAGGGAGCTCCTTTCTCTTTTTCTAGTGGCTATTTCTCTGCTTCTAGTGGATTTAACCAGTTTTGAACTAACAAATTGAATTTCATTTGTAACATATGTACTATATTACAGGGTTGATACTTTCTAGTCACAGAATATTGAATATTAATAGAAATTGTGCATGACAGTCCTAGATGCATTTTGAATAGATTTTTAGGTCCAAAAAAGTACTTTAAGGCATGTTAGAGATCATATTGCATCATTTACAGATGATAAAAGTGGTGTAGACAGATTAAGTGATTTATTTAGAGGTTTACATCTAGTTATTATTAAAGCTTCGGCAAAAACCCAGGTCTTTTGATTCTTTCAAGCTGGTATTGTTTACACTACATAAGATTTGTTTCTGTAAGTGTGATATGACATAGTGATATTGGGCCGTACTATATATAGTTCTGGGGTAAAAAATAACACATGAGCCCCTTGAAGAAAGAACAATGCACAGTAAATATTAGTGGACTTTATATGTTCAATTTATTTAAAATTTAAAAATTCAAAGAAAATATAAGAATATACAGTGAAAAATCTGCCTTCCCACTTTTGTCCCAGGCTACAATTTTCTCCCCTTCTTGATTTTTTGTTGTTGTTGTTGTTCTTTTGTGTTTATGTTTTTGTATTCTCTCATGAAATGGCTATATGTTGTTGAGCTTGGATGTCTACTCCCAGGTCTGTTTTTTAGACTCATTAGTAATGGTGTCACTTTTAAGTTTCCTTAGTAATTAGATAAATTACTTCAAGTACTTCTGCTAGTCCTTTTTTTGATTTTTAAGACATACACTTTCCCAGCTATTTATTTTCTGTTGGTTTTATGTTCTAGTAACCCTTTATATGAGTTAAATTGCAAGAACTGAACCATTTCTTCTAAGGGATAAAACGTTTTATTTTGATCATTTATAGGAAAGTACATCTAAAATACATTATATATGTTCTTTCTTTGATAATTTAACTTTTTCCTGCTGAGTCAGGGTCATCATGAAATATCCTTCATTGTTTTAGGGTGATTCTTTTACAGAAGTTTGGAATGTTTTTACTCAGTGCAGTCCTAGAGTCCTGGAATTGTGTTGTATTTCTCAAGTACCTCCCTCACTTGCAACCATTATTTCTCTATTTCATTTTTATTTTCTTTAGCTCTGCTTTGTAGGCACCCTGCCTCATTTGTGTTCTTATTTGGGGTTAGAAATTTATATCCAAACTTATAAAATAAAATTCCAGTTATGAATGCAGTATTTTACTCATATAGATTTTAATGTATGAAGCTTCTCATTTATTTTTGCGATTCACATTTTTTTCTTTAGGGTTCTAGTCTAAGCTCCAGGTAACTGAAGTTACTGGTTAATGAAACTTCAGACTTTCAAATTGAAAATCAATTTATTGTTGGACTATAAAAGTAATAGTGTCTCATTGTAAACTATTCAAACTATACAGAACTTTATAAAGAGGAACGTAAAAATCACTTATAATTTTGCCATTCAGAGATATATGGCTATTAAAATTTTGGTAACGCTCCTTTTAAATGTTTTTATACCATTAATATTGGTACTGGCTTTTATTTTTGTTTCAGGACTAAATTTCTGAATTTTCAGGTGGTGCTCAATATATAATGAAAAAACTCTATATAATTTAAAATTCTTTTCCTTTTAATAACCGTAGTATACTTAAATATTTCACAAACACACACACACGCTTGTAATATAAATTATAAACTAAACTGCAACTTCACAGTTCTTTTCTAAGGACTCTGATAATGGCAGTGAGAGTAGAATTTTAGAGCTTTTGGAGGTGGAACCTGGGGATCGAGAACAATGGCTGAGTCAAAACTAATTTTAACCTATTCATTTTTGGGTGATGGACAATGATAGATTTAGCTGATAAAGGGGGAAAACAGGATGATCAAGGATCTCCTATTAATGTTCTAGATAGTTGGGGGGAATTTATCTTGAAACACTTGTGAGTATGGCAATTTACATTTGTATTTATTGTGGAAGTTGACTTTTTGGGCAACTCTTTTTCTTTCAGGTTTCCTCAAGCATCTGCTTCCTATATATTACTACAGTTTGCACAGTATGGGAATATCTTAAAACATGTGGTAAGGCTTGATTCTTTTCAATTCAAGGTTTAGGCTGAGGAAAGATAAACTGTGAATTGAGGGAAACTTTGCTGCTGAATTTTATCCTTTTTTTCCAAACTTAAATGTTTTTCTCTCTTTTTTTAAGTTTTTGTAGACTGTCTTTTGGAGTCTGGAAGGCTGGGAGTTGCATATTATTTGATAAAAAGGGATAAAGAGAGAAGATAAGAGAGTGAGAGTTTCAGGCTTCCCTCCACCCCATTTCTTAAATAGTTCAGTCTCTTAAAAAAGATTATGCCAAATATTATATTACTGTTTTTCAGTTTGAGTTTGTTTTGTTGGGGATAAAGGAAAAGGAAGAAGTTCCTGACTTACAGATTTCTTAGAGATTTTTTGGCTTGTAGAGAGCTTTTTAAAAAAAATTATTTTACCTTGCACAAGTTATAAATAACAAATCTTTTTTCTGTTACTAGAGATTGACTTATTAACTCCTACACAAAATCAGATTGATGAATACAGTGTCAAAAAATTTCATAGCAAGTGTTGATATGACCTTTTTACAGAAACAGTTATCTTTTGAGAATTACTTTACTTTCAGAGCTAACATCTCTTGCCAATCTTCCTCTTTTTGCTTGAGGAAGATTGTCGCTGAGCTAACATCTGTGCTAACCTTCCTCTATTTTGTATGTGGGGTGCCGCCACAGCATGGCTTGATGAGCGGTCTGTAGCTCCGTGCCCAGGATCCAAACTTGTGAACCCCGGGCTGCCGAAGTGGAGGGCACAAACTTAACTACTACGCCACTGGGCCGGCCCCCACATGTTCTTTATATTAGAGAATTGAGAGCAAGATAGGGATTATTGAAATTATTATTGAGATTATTGTTTAATAGGATTTTGTGAATTCTAGTATACAGCTTTTTACAGGGCATCAAATAAAGAGTGGAAGCAGATTTACATTCATTATTTTCTGTTTTCCAATAGAATTCATTAAGTTTAGATTTTATGTATTTTATTTTTATTTTTTTTATATTTTATATTTTTAAGAGACAACTTCATTCTTTGCAGATGTCTAACACAGGAAATTGGATGCACATTCGTTACCAGTCTAAACTGCAGGCCCGGAAAGCCTTAAGCAAAGATGGGAGGATTTTTGGAGAGTCCATCATGATTGGTGTAAAACCATGTATAGATAAAGTAAGTTATTGCTGATGTAAGGAATAGAGCTTAATCTCTTGAAGAGCACAAGTCTGAGTATCGACATGGGTGGTTATGTCACTTTGCTTCACTGTGCCTCTTTTTCTTAGTTTGTAAAGTGTAATGATGTTATGGTATTCTTTTAATGGTAAGGCAAAGGTATTTAGTCACAAGACTTTAGAATTTAGAGATAATCCATCTCGACTCCTTCATTTTACAGATAAAGATAAGAGGCCAAGAAGACTTAAGTAACTTATCCAGAGTTGTTAAAGGTGAGGCCTAGATTCTAGGTCTCTTAACTTGTAACCCATTCTTTCTTGTGCAAAGCAACATCAGATTCTTTAAGTACTTTAAAGAAATGTGCTATTTCAGAATGAAATATTTCACATGAATGGTAACTGAAGGTTAACTTAAATGGCTGAAGCTTTTTATTAGTCATTTCTATTTTAAAATATTAAAAAATTATTATAATTTATATACTCATAAAACAATACTGAACACAATTTAAACTTTTCTTTGTGACTTGTAAAATCATGATGGCCATTCTTTAAGTAAATATATGTCAGCTTCTACTACCTACCAGGCACTGTGCTTGGTGCTTGTATGTGTACATTAGTGCACAAAGCAGACAAGGCTCCTGTTCTCAACATCTAGTGTCCCTGTGTATTGTGTAATTTTTATACTGTGCTGTAACAGGTATTTGCAGAGTCTAGAGGAGAATTTGGGGTTACTGGGTACTAAATAGCATTGGACTTTGATTCCCCTATGTCCCCAGGTTTCCCCAAGAATTCTCTTTTTCTTCCTTGCTGATTTTCCATAGTATTTGTTAGGAGACTCTTACTCTTGTGAGTCTGTAGTCTTCAGGATGTTTGAGGTCATTGAAGTGAGATTTCTGGCTGAGCATTAGATCTCAAATGCTAGCAGAGAAGCGTATATTGTTTTATCAAGACTAAAATTATTTGAAAGGTAAATTAAATCAAATAAGGTGTGCATCTTTTTTTTTTTTTTTTTAAAGATTTTTATTTATTTATTTGTTCCCCCAAAGCCCCAGCAGATAGTTGTATGTCATAGCTGCACATCCTTCTAGTTGCTGTATGTGGGACGTGGCCTCAGCATGGCCGGAGGAGCAGTGCGTTGGTGCACACCCGGGATCCGAACCCGGGCCGCCAGCAGCGGAGCGCGTGCACTTAACCGCTAAGCCACCGGGCCGGCCCCGGTGTGCATCTTTTAATAAAGTTTTCTTTGTAAGTAGGATGTAATATTGTATAATATGTATTATGTTTGTAAACAGAGAAGTTCTTTATCTTTGTTTCTCCAGAGTGTTATGGAAAACAGTGACAGGTGTGCTTTATCATCTCCATCTCTAGCCTTTACACCACCAATCAAAACCTTAGGTACACCAACCCAACCTGGAAGTACTCCTAGGATTTCTACCATGAGACCTCTTGCTACAGCATACAAAGCTTCTACTAGTGACTATCAGGTATTTTAAAGATTGGATAAAAAGGATGTACTTTAAAGACTGAAGTGCATGGTGTGTTTTAACTTTTTCATTGGATTGATATGTGTGTCATTAAATGTTTCCTACTGAAGTGATTGGCTTGATGAAACCTGTAAACATCACATTCTTAATTTCCTATTTTAAAAATTAGAATTTTGGCCAATTGGAAAGTTATCTTGGATTTAAAAAGAATTTCTTTGCCATTTTTTAAGACATTTTGAGAGTTTGTATGAGTTATATTTACACACATAAAAAGTTTGTCCTGTGAACATCTCTAGCATGAAGAAATATTAAAACCCTGTTAAATGGATGACTAAATCTGATGGTATCACAAATGAAGTGTGATACCATCACACTTCAACAAAGTGTGAACAAACAAAGCCATTGGTTTTGGTTATCAAAAGAGTATTGATCAGCTCCCATTTCAAAATAGTTTAAAGGAGAAGTTCATTATATTCATTAAAGAGTAGTAGAAGTATTGTGACTCATTCATTATGTTATTGTCTTCTGTTTAATTAGCCAGGAGTTCTGAACTTGCCTAGCTGCAGATACAGGTCTTGAAACAGCAGATAAAACAGTGGTGCTTTTATAGGGCGGGTAGTGACAATTTAATCTTTTGACTTCCCCTAAAATTTTTCCGTTAGTTTTTTCTTCTTTCTTTTTTAACCAATGTTTTTTTTTTTTTTTAAAGATTTTATTTATTTTATTTTTTGCCCCCAAAGCCCCAGTAGATAGTTGTATGTCATAGCTGCACACCCTTCTAGTTGCTGTATGTGGGACTCGGCCTCAGGATGGACAGAGAAGTGGTGCCTCGATGCGCACCCGGGATCCGAACCCGGGCCGCCAGCATCGCAGCGCGAGCACTTAACCACCAAGCCACAGGGCCGGCCGTAACCAATGTTTTAAAGTCCTCATCTCTTGTAGCTTTTGTGTTATTTGTTGGTCGGTTCCCTAGTTTAAGGAGCAGTTGTTAATTTGCCTTGCCAAAGGAATAAGATTTTGCCATTCTTCCTACCATAAGGATGTTCTAACTAAATTCATATTTTAATTTTTAAATATACAGTTCATTGCTACAAATGCATTTTAGTGTTTGGCTCTTTTAAATTAGCCATTAACTCTAGAATTGGCTATGATATTGAAGAAACCATAACCTAACAATTGTGTGTGTTTTTTTTAATAGGTTATTTCTGACAGACAAACGCCAAAAAAAGACGAAAGTCTTGTATCCAAAGCAATGGAGTACATGTTCGGCTGGTAGTATAGTAAGAGCTAAGAACTCAACTACAAAGGAGGAGGCTGCTACACTAAAACAGAGTTAGCAGAGTACTGCTGGGTTTCCTTCGGTTAGTTGTATAACCACTCTTGGCAGTATGGGATCGCTATCTCATACTTCCTTTAGAAGCCTTTTTCTTTAAGGATACAGCGTATTTGTAGCTTGCACTTTAAAAGATGTTTGAGATACGTTTTAAAGAAACAAAAAATCCCTGTAAATAGGATTTTGTGCTTTCTGGGATAGTGCATGCTTAGCACAAAAAACTCAGCATTGATTACTATAAATTATATAATTGAGTTTGTGGTGAGGCTTTGTAGTCTTCATGAGTTGGTGGGGTGAATTTCATGAAGAGTAACTGTACAGTTGCTTCTAACAAGACACAAAGATAACTAACAATTTGAATTATGGTCTTTTAATTTAGATAGTATTTAATATTTTAATTATCCTTGTTTGTATCTGTCCTATTGTGGATTGTCATCTTTTAGTATTCTAAAACCAAAACAGTCTTTTTAAAAAACCTGCTAACTTTCTTGATAATAAACTTTGTCAATTGTACGTATTGAACATTTTTTGAAAGAGTGATTTATTATTTTATGAATTATTACAAAAAGTTCTAAGTGTTTGCTGAAATAGACAAAATATGAGCCACCATATACCTGTAATCCAGCTTTAATACCAATCAATATTTTGCCATACTTGTTTCTTCTTTTCCCCTTTTATTTTGTTTAAAGCTGATCTCAGATGTAATGCCATTTTAGTCTAAACTCTTGAGGATATATCAAAAAAGAACATTTCTGTATGTAATTACAATGGTAGTATCACACCTAACAGAATTAACAATTTCTTAACATCTGATATCTAGTCAATTTTAAAATTTCCCAGTTGTCTCCAAAATGTATCTATTGTTTGTTTGTTTGAATCATTATCTAGACTAGGTCTAGACAGTGTGTTTGATTGTTTTGTCTTTGGAGTGTCTTGAAATCTAAATCCCTCTCTTCTCCCTTGTCTAACACACCATGACTTGTTGAAGGAACCATGTGAGTTGCCAACAGAGTGTCCCACAGACTCAATTTCGTTGATTGCTTTCTTGTTTACTTATTCATCATTTATCCCATATCTTAGAAGTTAGATCTAGAGAGGATTAATTAGATTCTGATTTCATTTTTTTTGAGAAACCGTACTTGATAGTAGTATGGTGCACTTTATATTATATTACATCAAGAGGGACTTAATTCTGGTTGTCTGGTTTTAATGATACTCAGATTGGTCATTGGGCACACAGGCCTGACGCCCTCATTGGAAAGTTCCCTGTAGCCTTTTTACATAATACTTTTAAAAGCATGGATTAAATATGAGACTTGCCTGAATCAGTTATTTCATTAAAGTTTGCAAAATGATGATTTTCCAAATCTATCATTCCTTTTGCATTTATTAGCTGGAATTCTTTTAGATAGAAGAACCTTGCTCCATCGAGCTATTTGGTTATTATGGAATACATTGATACCAGAATGGCAGGACAAATATTTACTCCTTTTCCTTTATCAGTTTTCAGAATAATTTTTGATACCCTGGCAACCTCCACTGGTGTCCTATGAATTAAAAAATTTTTTTTTCCTTTGGTATCACTATCCACTCATGGCTTTTTTTTTTTCAATTCACTTGAATCACTTGCAGTCATTATTCTTTTGTTCAGATTATCCCCCTTGACCAGTGAGAACCTCATCAAGTTGGCTCTTGTCTGAAAAGGAAGTTTTTAATTGAAATAATATTTCACCATAGTACATGTATCTAGAGAATCTGCATCTTTCCTTATCTTTAATACATCTTTATAAAGAATAACTAAAATAACACATTGTATGAAAGATTTTGATATGCTTTTTAAATCACAGCGAAGTAACATTGAAGTCTTGTTTAGTTCTCTGACATGAAGTGATAATAAGGAATGTAATGACATGGATGAAAATCCATTTATTACATTTATAGAGTATTTTTCATCTGGAACTTTTATATTGAAGTCTTTCTCTTACAACTTAAAATAGGATTATATTTTGTATCCTATTTCATTACATACAGAACTCAATTATTCAAGGTGGAACTGGCTACTAAATCCCATTAAATTCTTGCATTTGTACTTGTTATATACATTTTTGTATAAGGGCTGTGTTTTTGATTTTTTTGAGAGGGCATTTTATTTCCATAGATCTTTGTGGACCATGAAGTTTGCTTTCTGGCAAAAAATATTTGTTTGCTATGTTTGGGTTTGTTTTTTTACCTAATATTGTATCTTACCTATCTTTGTATCCATCACATCTTTTATTTAAAAAGCCAGGAAATATATAAATGTATCAAACCAAGATGTTATATACCTCAAACTTATACAATGTTATGTTAATTATATCTCAATTAAAAAAATTTAATAATAAACCAAAAAAACAAAAACAAAAAGAGCCAGGAAAGTCTCAGAAATCAAGCTGCCATATTTTCCAGTACTATAGAAAAACAACAAAAGTGGGAACTCTGTGAAGCTAGAAAAGTTACCTTGAACCAAGCCTCTTTCTAAATTTAGAAAAGCTGGTTTCACACAAAAATAAGTAACATAAAATGATAGTCATGCAAAGTTGTTACCAAAAATAGAGGATAAGGAACAAAATATCATCCTGTAGACATTGAAAGCACACCAGAAAAGCATGCCCATAAAATACAGTCATGCATTGCTTAATGACGGGGATACGTTCTGAAAAACGTGTTGTTAGGCAATTTTGTCATTGTGCGAACATTACAGAGTGTACTTACACAAACCTAGATGGTATAGCCTACTACACACCTAGGCTATATGGTACCAATCTTATGGGACCACCATTGTATATGTGGTTTGTCGTTGACTGAAACGCCATTATGCGGTGCATGGCTATAGATCAAAACTGTGACCTATTATTTAAAAATGAGTTACAAGATATTTTGAAAATGATAAAAAAATATGAAGGAATACCAAAAATCAGAATTTGAAAAACTTGGGAAAATAATAGAGATAAAGGGAAAAAGTAATTTAGAAATGAAGGCTAAACTAGAATCAACACAAAAGCAGGTAGACAACAACAGATGATGCCTTAAGAGAAATAGAATGTAAAAAAGGATGATGGTTTTAGAAATCAGAAAAGATAAAAAAAGATTAGTGGGAAAATCGACAAATTTTAGAGATAAAAGAAAAAAACATGTATAGAACAAAATTATATGAAGAATGTTTTTCTGGAAAAAAAATATGTGAAGCTATATATTGCAAGAACACCCTGCTTACCTGAGAATATTATTCCAGATAAAATGTTGGGATTTGGCTATCTAGACAAAAACAGCAAGTGATGTACAAGAGAGAGACTTAAATAGCAGCATTATGCCAGGAGAAAGTAACACATTTAAGATATTTGGGGGGAAAAATGTGAGCAAAATATTTTATATCTAACAAAACTGATTTTTCAGTATAAAAGTCACAGTTCAGACATTATCAACATTCAAGAATTCAGGAAACAGTGTTTCCCTTGAGTGCTTCCTAAGGAGTGGATGCGAGAATGCCCTCAGACAGGCTAAATAACTAGAAAGATGTTGATATAAAGTGTGTGGTAACCATTAAATTTGACATCACGACACTAGACCAAGTACTGACCAGGTTTATTGCTTGAAGTTCAGCCCATTGAGGGGATTTTCCCTCATCAGGAATTTTCCCTCATCACTGTCTTTCAAGTCTGCTCTGAGTCTAATATGGTAATAGTCAAGTTTTGGCTTACAGCAATATATCATGCCAATCCATCTGTGAACCAAGCCTGGGTTTTTTTCTCCTCTGCCATCTGATGGTAGTGAACTTCAATGAAGTCATAGATTGTGAGTTGAGGGAGAGATGTTAGTGTCTTGGAGGTAAGTGATGTGGGACTCTGGGCCACCTTTTCACGAAACTTGGAGCCTCTGGACGTGCCTGGCCCCCATCCTGACTGCACCATGGGTTACTGCTATGCTGGTCCAGTCTTATGGCTTGATAGATCTGACAATACTGAGCTTATGATGGATAGCTCTGGCCACCATAGTTATTATGCCATGATGTAGTTGATGGTTAGATGCTGAGTCACTTGTTCAGTGCCCTCTGGGCCCCAATAAAATCTTCCAAGTCACCTGAGAAATGAGTCAAAGCATTTTTCCCATCTATATTTTGTGTTGTCTCCAAAATCCAGAAGCTACCAAGTGCTGTATCTCTTTTTCAGTGGTAGGAGGAGCAAGGTGAATAATTTATCCTTTAGGAAGGGATGTCTCATCATGCCCCAGACCACAGGACCACTTAGAACTTCACCAATATGGTAAACCTGAATTTGTGGCTTATCTTTCACTTTTTGGCATACGTGTGCCTCACTGGGATGTCCACAGTATTTGCCACTTATTTCTTACAGGTTCAGTGAACATGATGCTATCAATGTAGTGGACCAACACAATGTCCAAATGATCAAGAGTTCTCTGACTATACTGTGACTTGCCCACTGTGAGACAAACATGGACCAAGGTTCTGTTTATCACCTGGCTTCCTTATGGCCCCACTCTAATAGGAACCGTGAGAATGTTTTGGTTCATCAGTGTCAACTAAGACCCTTGTATCTAACAGCCCTTGAAATACCTGGGTATACCTCTTCTTCAGCGTACAGTTACTCTGAGAAATGAAGAAGTCCTGGGAGAATTGCTACTGTAAATACTTGGCTGTGGCATTGAAAATTCCTTCCTCAATTGGAACTGGCCTGCCATGTAGTTTGGGTCTAAGAATTGACTCACATCTGGAAACTGGGCTGTGTGGCAGCTGACATCAGTCTTCTGCATATCTGCTCTTAATTTTTAAATTATATATAAAGCAATACCTTTGTTGGCCTCCCTCGCCTTCCTCCTTTTTAAAAAGCGTTCTAGTTACCAAATAAAATATAAATACACAAAATTAAAACACAGCTTAATAAATTATAAGGTGAATAATCTTGTAACTACCACTTGGTCAAGAAAGAATTTTACCAGCTGTCTCCACCAAAATGCCCCATTCCAGTTTATCCTCTCCTTCCCCACAAAACTAATATAACTTTTATAATTACTTTGTTCTATTTTAATAGTTTTATTATCCAAATGTGCATTACTAGACACTATAGTTTGCCCTTTAAAAAAAATTGGTGTCAGGCCAGCCCTGATGGCCTAGTGGTTAAAGATCAGCGGGCTCCACTTTGGCGGCCCAGGTTCAGTTCCCGGGTGCAGAACCACACCACTTGTCTGTCGGGCTGTGCTGTAGCGGCGGCTCATGTTAAAAAAAAACAGGAAGATTGACAACAGATGTTAGCTCGGTGAATCTTCCCCAGCAAAAAAAAAAATTTGATGTCTTTTAATCTTTCTTAATCTACAGACTGTTCCTGCATCCTTTTCTTTCCTTACAATTTATAGTTGGAGAATCAGTGTCATTTGACATACAGAGTTTACCACGCTCAAGATTTGCTGATTGTATGCTCTTGAGCAGTTCTGCATGTTCTTCTGTCCTCTGTTTTGCAAATTGACAGATGGATCCAGAGACTTGATCAGATTCAGGTCAGATCTCTTGGCAAATGTTGTGTTCTTTTTTTTTTTTGGTGAGGAAGATTGGCCCTGAGCTAACCCCTGTTGCCAGTCTTCCTCTTTTTACTTGAGGAAGAGTGGTCCTGAGCTAACACCTGTGCCAGTCTTCCTCTATTTTGTATATGGGACGCCTCCACAGCATGGCTTGATGAGCAGTATGTAGGTCTGTGCCCTGGATCTGAACCTGTGAACCCTGGGCTGCCAAAGCAGAGCGCACAAACTTAACTACTTTGCTACTGGGCTGGGCCCTAATGTTGTGTTCTTTTATCAAGATTCTGTTAATTCACTGTGGATTAAAAAAGATGATATTCTAATTTTATTATTATATTTAATAGTGTTTTTATAAAAAGACACTTCCCCTTTGCTTGTCTTTTGTTAACCAAATGGTGTGGTTAATATACAAAAAGCAGAATGTGTACTTATCAGTTTTCAAGTTAATGAATTGGTTCCCTATACATCCTCTGGAGGTGACCAATACATTTATTTCATTATGAACTCCTGGCATTAAGTATGCTTCATGGTTTCAGCCCATTATAACAAACACATTGAAGCTCAAATCATCCCATCCCTGGGAGCTTCTTTGTTGGCTCAAGGTTGCTCCTGAGTCCTTTTAACTTGAGCCTAGTAGTTTTTGATAGTTTCTTCATTATCTGCTACGAAAAGGTGTTTTATAGTCCTCTTGGTTACATTTTACTGCCACATTTCTCCAATAGACCCTGGCTTCTTTTAGGGAAAATAATTTTTCAGTACCATAATCTGGGTACTTGGAATTGCTCATTTCTACTAAATTGGTTATATTAGTAAAGTATCTCATGAGCTCATACTGATAGAATTCAAACTTAGGACTACAGTTTCGTTTATTTGATAGACAGTATCTTCTGTATTACACTCATATCTCTAGAATTCTGGTTTTTAAAGACATAGGTAATGTAGAGAGCCGAGAACAATGGAGAAAGGATAGTCTCTTCCATAAACGGTGTTGGGAAAACTGGATATTTACATGCATAAGAATGAAAATGAACCCTTATCTCACACCGTGTATAAAAATTAACCCAAAATGGATTAACAAATGTAAGACCTGAAACTATAAAGCTACTAGCAGAAAACATAGGGAAAAGCTTCTTGACATTGGTCTTGGCAACAGCTTTTTAGTCATGATGCCAAAAGCACAGGCTGCAAAAGCAAAAATAGACAAGTGGGATTGCATCAAACTAAAAAGCTTCTGCACAGCAAAGGAACCATCAAAACAAAAAGGCAACCTACGGAATGGGAGAAAATATTTGCAAATCGTATATCTGGCAAGGGTTAATATCCAAAGTATATAAGGAACTCATACAACTCAATAGCAAAAAAAAAAAAAACCCTGATTTAAAAAA
This sequence comes from Ceratotherium simum simum, assembly GCF_057802395.1. NCBI lineage: Eukaryota > Metazoa > Chordata > Mammalia > Perissodactyla > Rhinocerotidae > Ceratotherium > Ceratotherium simum. The sequence continues at coordinate 61,416,567 of NC_141908.1, forward strand.
ATGAGCAAGGACCTGATTAGACATTTCTCAAAAGAAGACATACAAATGGCCAAAAGGTACATGAAAAGGTGTTCAATCATCAGGGAAATGCAAATCAAAACCACAATGAGATCACTTCACATTTGCTAGAATGGCTGTTATCAAAAAAGACGAGATAACAAATGCTGGCAAGGATATGGAGAAAAGGGAACCCTCATACACTGCTGGTGGGAAAGCAAACTGGTACAGCCACTATGGAAAACAGTATGGAGGTTCTTCAAAATTAAAAATAGAGCTACTGGCGCCAGCCCGTGGCTTAGCGGTTAAATGCGTGTGCTCCGCTACTGGCGGCCGGGGCTCAGATCCCGGGCATGCACTGAAGCACCACTTGTCCGGCCATGCTGAGGCGGCATCCCACATACAGCAACTAGAAGGATGTGCAACTATGACATACAACTATCTACTGGGGCTTTGGGGAGAAAAAGGGAAAAAAAGGAGGAGGATTGGCAATAGATGTTAGCTCAGGGCCGGTCTTCCTCAGCAAAAAGAGGAGGATTGGCATGGATGTTAGCTCAGGGCTGATCTTCTTCACACACACAAAAAAATAGAGCTACCATATGATTCAGCAATCCCACTTCTGGGTATATATCCAAATGAAATGAAAACAGGATATTGACGTGATATCTGCACTCCCATGTTAATTGCAGAATTATTCACATTAGCCAAGATACAGAAACAACCGAAATGTCTGTTGACAGATGAATGAATAAAGAATATGTGGTGTGTATATATATCATAATATATTATTCAGCCGTGAGAAAGAAGGAAATCCTGCCATTTGCAATAACATGGATGAACCTACAGGACGTTATACTAAGTGAAATAAGCCTGACACAGCAAGGTCAGTACTGCATGATCTCACTTATATATGGAATCTAAAATAGTCAAACTCATAGAAGCAGTGAGTAGAGTGGTGGTTGCCAGGGGTAAGGGAGAAGGGAAAATGGAGAGATACTGTTTAAAGGGTACAAAGTTTCAGTTTTGCAAGATGAATGAGTTCTGAAGATCTAGTGTACTGCATAGTGACTGCAATTAACGGTGTTATACTGTATAAGGTACATATTGAGATTTGGTGAGAGGGTAGATCTTAAGTATTCTCACCACACACACAGAAAAGAAGGAAGAAAGGGAAGGAGGGAGGGAGGAAGGAAGAAAGAAAGATGGTAACTGTGGTGCTATCTTAACTAGCTTGCTTGTGATCATTTCACAATGTATACAAATATCAAAACATCAAATTGTACACTTTAAATATATACAATTCCTGTGTCAATTATACTTTAGTAAAGCTGAAAAGAAAAAGGCGTATGTAATGATAGAATGATTATTAATCATTTACTTTATCCCACATTATGTTATATACACATCAGAATAATAATGCTAATACTGCTTCCATCTATGTAATAGTTGAGAATAGTTGAAAACCATTTGTTTTAATCTGCTCTTCCCTGCCCCATCCATTTTTAATTGTTGTACTGTATGTACATTTTCTGAGCATTTGGCCTTTACAATACTATACCCTCTCCCTTTTAACTTTATCTGATCTTAGTTGTGCAAGTAACTATTTAATGTTCATGCTTACATAGATATCTTTTGATTCATTTTATTTGTTGAAACTCTTCCTCTAGTACATACTCAGGAAGTGTTCATGGAAATGTGACCACTGAATTATTACATGTAGATAAGATTTTGCCCTTTATACTTGAAAATCAGTGTTGCTAGATGTAAAACTTTTGGTTTATATTTTCTTTCCTTAAGTATCTTAAATATGTAACTCCATTTTCTTCTGGCATATAGTGTTACTGTCAAAACATCTGATGATATTCTAATTTTCCTCATAAGTCACATATTTTTTTTTGCCTAGATGAATAAAGTTTGTTTTAAATTTAAAATTTAGTAATTTTACTAGAATATGTTTTGGTGTTGGTCATTCTGGGTCAATATTCTCAGATACACAGTGCAGTACCTGTGAATTTTGACCCAAAACCTTCATTATTGTACGTAAGGATACTGATCCAGAAGGTTTTCATATGTGGTTTCAAATTTTTTTTTTTTTAATTTTAGGAAAATTTTCTTGACTTACTGTTCTTACTGTTTGTCGTGTTCCATAGATGGTTTTCCTTTGCAGAGACCCCTATTATTGGTATGTTGGATCTTCTTTGCCTATCTTCAGTATTCATTGCTTTTTCTTAAATGCATTTAAAAATATATGAACAATACATTTATTTTAATATATCTCATACACCCTTTATACATGTGCTCATCTTTAAATTGTTTTTGTAATTATAGTGTTGTTTAATGTTAACATACGTAGTAGAATCTACTTAATTTTCTACTTAACTTGAATAATTAGAGGGAGTGACTTTAGAAAAATTTGTTTCTCATATGCAGTTGTTCTCTTGAAAAAGCACGTGAATATACAGGAGAATCTAGACAAATGCTTTATTCCCCATGTGACATTTTTTTCAGAGCAAGTTTTATAGAGAAGTTAATCATATTTCAATTTGATTATTTGGTTGTCAGTGTTTGGACAGCACAGGAGTGTTTGGAAACACAAGAAGAAGGTAGTAGTAGAAATGCGTTTTATCATTTATAAATTAAAAACCAATAAAAGCACTATCCTGGACATTCTTGGAGTATGTAATCTTGTCCACTTGAGTAGGAGAGGGCAAAATTAGTAAAAACAGAGAAAGTGGGAGAAACTAAATTAAATACTTTCTATAGCTTCTTGAGTTTTTCAATATTTCTTCTTTTTACTCTTTTTTTTTAAGGCTTTATTTCTTGTATTTTTTCAGTATTGTGTTCCTTCTGGTTTAGTCTTCATTTTGAAATGATTTTTTTCTGTAATTTTTTATTCTTTTCTAAATTTTGTACCTCATTTCTTAGTTTTTCAAATTCTGATTTATGTTGCTCTTTCATACTTTGTATCGTTTTCTTGATGTCTTTTATCTCAGTTTGAAATAGAAGGTCACAGTTTTGATCTTTTCAGGGTCATGTCTTTCTGGCATGCTTTCACTGTCTTTAGGGATGTCATTCTTCTTTTTTTTCTCATAATAACTTTGTATGGGACTTGACCTCAATAGTTTGCTGTTGCTTATTTTTATATGAAATTAGTTTTCCTGAACTTTTAGAAAAGGTACGTTTCAGGGAACCCTTTCTAACTTCACAGTGATTCCTTTTCTTTTGTTTTCTTGTAGTGTTCAAAAAGACAGCACTTGCTTTTTGTTATTTTCTGACTCTGTTTGACTCCCCCACTTTTAAAAAGATTTCTCTTTTTTTTTTTGTGAGGAGGACCAGCCCTGAGCTAACATCCAATGCCAATCCTCCTCTTTATTTTTTTTTTTTTTTTGCTGAGGAAGACTGGCCCTGGGCTAACATCCGTGCCCATCTTTCTCTACTTTATATGGGACGCCGCCACAGCATGGCTCAACAAGCGGTGCGTCAATGCGTGCCTGGGATCCGAATCGGCGAACCCTGGGCCGCTGCAGCAGAGTGCACGTACTTAACCGCTTGCACCACCGGGCCGGCCTCAAGATTTCTTTCTTTTATCTGCACTGTTGTTATCCTGCTCAATGTTGATTTCACCTTTCTTCCTCTTCCAGCTTTGCATTGTTCCTTCTGCACCCTCTATTGGCAGAGTCCAATATCAAATTTGCCGAAAAGGAGAAATGTCGTCTGCAGGACCTACTTCTAGTATCACAAACCAGGGTAAAGAAGGGTGGGTTTGGAGCTGAGAGGAAATAAGTTAATGTGCACAGCAAGGTTGTGCTTTGAAGAGTGGCTTCCATTTTCACTGAGGTCCATTCACTTGTACACTGTGGGCTATTGTAGCTGTTTGTACGCTTCCACATGTTTGCTGTCTTGTAGAAATTTTCTACAATTCTTTGGTGCTGATTGTTCCTTTTATCTTTGGTGTTATGTTTATTTTGGCATTTACTACAGTTATTTAGGTTGGCTATCAGAAAGGAGATGAAGCAAAAGTGTTTTTCAGACTATTGTCTTGAACCAGAGTCTCTTTAAGTTCTCAAAAACACACCCATCTTCACGTTCCTTCCTATTCACAAGCTCTTAGGACTCAGAGCTGGATTCATGACGGATGGAGTCTCAACACAAATTTAAATGGCAACATCGTATCGTATTCAGAATTGCTTTTGATAGTAGGCCAAATTAATCTACTTGACTTAATCTTCCCTTAGTATAAGTTATTTCTCAGGAGACTATCACTGAAATTTTAACATTATGTATGCAAATAGGAACATTGAAATGAACAGCATTTGAAGCCATAATGGATTTTTGAGGGAAGCGCATGTAGTGAAGCTTTGGTCTAAGGGCCCCCTATCCACTCACCTCTGGTCCTGCATGAGAGAGGACAGAAGTGTGTGTGTGTGTGTGTGTGTGTGTGTGTGCGCGCGCGCGCTGTCTGCTGAGTTGTTGGGTGTTTTTGCAGATGGTGAACTGTGGTGTTTGTTACCAACTATATGTTTTAGCAATCAGAGTGAAGAAATGTAGGAATGTGTTTAGGAGCTGAAGTTCCACAAAGAACCCATTGTTGGCTAAAAATATGGTAATTTGTAGCTTGAAAATTTGCAGTTAAATCCCCTCATTCCTTTCTGAAATGTTTTGCCTTTTCTCCAAAATGTCTTAATCGGGTCTTCCTAAGGTGTGGTCAGTCTAAAGAGCCCTTTCCCTTCCCTGCTTCCTCTTTCTACCTGATCTTGACTCTTTTGAAGTTCTTGATCATTCATTTGGCAAATGTTTATTGAGCATTTATTGTGTCTCATCCTTTATGCTAGGTGCTGGAGATGGAGCAGAAATGAGACATGGGACTTGGATCTTTTTTTCTGGGACTCAGGATGATTAGTTTACTTAGTGCCCTCCCCACCCCCACCACCATTTTTTACCCTTGTTTACCCCGAATTTACCATAGTCTTCCTTTAGTCTCACTACCTTTCATGGTTCTCCAATCCCCATCTCTTTTCATACTATGAAGAATAATAGACAAATAGAATAATAGGAAAAAAAAAAAACTAAAAAACTTTCATCGCATTGTGATTTCTAAAACAAAGTTTAATTTTGAAATACAGCTTGTATTTGCAAGTAAGAGAAAGTTTATGGTCATAAACAAATCTTGAGCTAGATTACATTGTGTTTTGATTGTGTTTTTTTTCAGATTTGTGTTTTCTAGCTCATCTGTATCTTGAACTTCCAGTGTAACTTAAGTGGCAAGTGCTTTCTGTGCTGCTTCATCTATTTTATTCCTAACACTGGATACTTTCATGCTCTGATAGTGTGGGGAATGGTGAGTCTGTTTCTCTCATTTCCTGTGAATTGATTGGCAATAGCTCTGTAATTTAGGGCAGGAGGACACTCCTGTGAATTACAAAGTTAGTCTTAAATATGAATATTCTTTTAAACCTCAAGTACTTTACAATAAATTTTTTATCCCTAAAAGGTAAGGATAGACTAGAAGTAAAATAGACTAGTATATCTTGTCCAGACACTCTAGGTACAAACAGGCTTTAAAAGGGTTGGGATTTCTGCTTGATGTAGAAAGCTGATTGAAGTTAAAGTTCTTAATGAACTTGGAAGAGTTTTGAATGTTAATGCAGGAAAAGTGTGGGTATCGTACCTCAGAGATCCAGTTTTGAACATTAACTGCAGGTTAGTAAATAAGTTGAATCAAAATTATTTTAACTTACAATATTTTAGCTAGATCATTAAAAGGTAATGATTTAAAGTAGAAACAATCCCTTTGACATAATCTCAAATATCTTTCCAAAGAGGATATCTGACTATCTAACTGTCTGATACCCATTTTCTTGACTTGATGTCCTTACGTTAATTTCCGTAAACATTCTGCAGTGAATTTATGTGGTTCAGGTTACTGTAGTACTAACTGGTTAATTAAAAAGTAGTGGTTAAAGTTACTGGAATCTTAGAATTTGCTTTTTATGATGGTTGAGAGCATGGATTTTTGAGTGAGACTGGTTTTTTTTTTTTTTTTTAAAGATTTTATTTATTTTATTTTTTCCCCCAAAGCCCCAGTGGATAGTTGTGTGTCGTAGCTGCACATCCTTCTAGTTGCTGTATGTGGGACTCGGCCTCAGGATGAACGGAGAAGTGGTGCCTTGATGCACACCCGGGATCCGAACCCGGGCCACCAGCATCGCAGCGCGCGCACTTAACCACCAAGCCACAGGGCCGGCCCGAGACTGGTTTTAAATCCTGTTTCTGTCTACTAGCTCTATAACCTTGGACAAGTTTCGACAGCTTTTTTCTATCTCAGCTTCATCATCCAGAAAATGGTGATAATGATAGTATCTTCTTCATAAGATTCAATGAATGAATATATGTAAATAATTTAGAATAGTGCCTGGCATGTACCAAGCACCCATTAAATGTTAACTATCATTATTAAGTAGTTAGCAAGGTTAGTTAATTTGCTTGCTAATTAGCCTCATTTAAAAAACTGAGTATGCGATAGATTGAGGATGGCTGCAAATTTTTGATATTCCTCTCCATTGAGAGACAGGGTCTATTTCTCCTCCCTTGTGGGTTTTTTTTTGCCAATATAGTACAGGGGAAGTGATGCTATGCCAGTTCCGGAACTAGCCTGTAAGAGGACCAACAACTTCCACCTTGGTCTCTTGAAGTCCTGATCTTCCGTGTAAGAAGACCTGTTACCCTGCAGGAGAGATATGGAAAGGGCCTGAGATTACATGGAGTGGGGGAGGGACTCAACTAAACCCAGCCTTCCAGTGGACCAGGGTACCAAGTATGTGAGTGAGGCTGTCACAGACCTTTCTGCACGGCCCAACTGCCTGCTCACTATCACCAAGAGCCCATTCACATCACGTGAAGCAGGAGAATTACCCAGCCAAGCCTTGCTTGAATTCCTGATTCACAAGATTGTGAGATATGATAAAATGGTGGTTGTTTGAAGCTACTAAGTTTTAGGGAGGTAGGTTACACAGCAACTGGAACAGAGGGTAAGAACACAGAACACATAAATGTCTCATCTAAGATCATATAGATATGTATTGATAGCAATAGGACAGAAACCCAGATTCTTTACTCTAGAATTTAGCGTTGTGAAATTATAGTGTATTTTATTTAATATTTATTCAATTCTTTCTTCTTCTTCAATAATTTACTTGATTTTTAAATCATTTAAATTTAAGATGCACTGGAGATGAAGAGTATTTTAAATGAATCTCCTGGGTTCCAATTGCAGGTCTAGATTTAACTACCGTGTAAAAGAGTATTTGAAAAGAAAGTATTAAAAACAATATAAAGCCAAATAAATGAATTATCTTTGGCCATATAAAGTTTGTTTAAAAATTTACAATATAAAAAGGATTATCTCAATGTAAATCACTGTACACATTCGTTAATTGTGAATATTTAAATATCATTAAAGTTTGCTGAATTCTTCATATATTTGTTTGTCCTAGCACTTATTATCTAGGCTCGGGCATAGGGAAATTCTTGGGACAAAAAAGCATCTCTGGCCCTGAGGACACATATGCATCCTTTAGCTCCAAGTTTCTGCAAACAGGAAGAAACCTCAGGGCAATGTGTGCTGCAGTGCAGTGGGGACACTGGTACTGGGAAGGAACTCAGAGCTTTTTTCTAAGAGGTGGGTCAGTGAAACAGGTTTCTTTGGAGCCTTTGGGTCACATCTTAAATTATCAGGTTATTTCTTGGTTAATCTGTGGAACATATTTGATAAGTTTTAACTATCTGTCTCTTCCTGATTGTTTCTTATAGGTAGCTCTTAAGTCTTGCAGCAGCGGCTTGTGAGGCGTAATTTCAAGTGGAATTTAAATGATTAGATTTTCTATAGTTTAAAATAACGTTCATGTTCATAATATTTCAGAAACACATTTAACTCAAAATGCAGATGTACCTCCATCTTGTGGTGACTCTCAGAGGTGTCCAAAATGAAAAGATTTTAGAGTAAACTTTAAAAACAGAAGCTGGAAAATCAGAGATAAAAAGCAATTGCTGTATTTAAGCTTTTGGAAATATTGACAACTTGTTTTTTGCATCTTTGTTTCTTTCTGCCTTTTTTTGAGGCTTGATGTTAGTCATCTTGTACATATTTGCTTTTATCATAAAAAATCAAAAATATTTTTTGGAGGGAATGGACATGTATAAATAAGTCATTTTTCTTTTTCAAAGTTTTCTTTTGAGCCAGAATAAAAGGAATATTGATCTGGATGAATTGAAATATGGAAACATTGAGGTGTGTCATTGATTTAAAAAGGAGAAATTAGTAAGGACCAAGAAGATATAATTCAGTATTTCAAGCAGCTCTCTGCAGTTTATATGACCTACAAAAGGAACATAGAATATATACCTGTAGTCCCATCAATCAGTCAGTATTTGGAAAACTTTGTTCAACAGCCAATTCAAGTAATATTTATTGAACTCCTAATATGTTCTAGAGCATTGGGATACATCAGAGGAATAAAGATAGGTTCCTACTCTGTGGAGCTAACATTCCAGCAGAAAGAGTCAGCAGGAATAATCATAGTAAATAAGTTATGGAGTAATTAAAGGGTACATAGTTGCTCTGGGGGAAAAAGTGATCAGAAATGCTGGAGTATTAAACAGGGCACTCATGGTAGGCCTCATTGAGAAGGTGAACTTTGAACAAAGACTTGAAGGGGATGAGGTTGTCAGAGAGGAATCTGAGGAAGAACATTCCAGGTAGAGGGAACAGCAAAGAAAAAGGCAGGAGTTTGCCTGGCGTATTTAAGGAACAGCATCGATGAGGCTAGAGTTGAGTGAGCAAGGGGAAAAGTAGTAGGAAAAGAGATCAGAGGTAGTGTGGCTCAGATCACATGGGATCTTCTAGACCTTTAGAAGGATTTCGGCTTTTACTGTTTGTAGTAGGCAGAATAATGGCCTCCAAAGGCGTTGATGTCCTAATCCCCAGAGCCTGTGAATGTGTTACATTATATGGCAAAGAGGACCATGCAGATGTGATTAAAGGTATGGGCCTTGACAACAGACACACGAAAAGGTGCTCAACATCACTAATCATCGGGGAAATGCAACTCAAAACTGCAATGAGACATCACCTCACACCTGTTAGAATGCTATTATCAAAAAGACAAGAAATAATAAGTGTTGGCAAGGATGTGGAGAAAAGGGAACCCTGTGCACTGTTGGTGGGAATGTAAATTGGTGCAGCTACTATGGAAAACAATATAGAGGTTCCTTAAAAAGTTAAAAATAGAACTGTCATATGATTCAGCAATTCCACTTCTGGGTATTTATCCAAAGAAAACAAAAACTTTAATTAAAATAGATATATGCACTCCCATGTTCATTGCAGCATTATTTACAATAGCTAAGATATGGAAACAACATAAGTTTCCATCGATGGATGAATGGATAAAGAAGAAGATGTGGTATGTGTGAATATTATTCAGCCATAAAAAAGAATGAAATCTTGCCAATTGCAACAAACATGGATGGACCTTGAGGGCATTGTGCTAAGTGAAATAAGTCAGATAGAGAAAGACAAATACCATATTTCACTTATACATAGAATCTAAAAATAAAACAACAAAAAACCAAAACCAGGTCATAAATACAGAGAACAGATTGGTGGTTGCAGAGGTTGGGGGTGGGAGTGGGCAAAACGGGTGAAGGGAGTCAAAAGATACAGACTTCCAGTTATAAAATAAATTAGTCATGGGGATGTAATGTACAGAAGGTGACTATAGTTAAAAATAATGTATTGCATATTTGCAAGTTGCTAAGAGAGTAGATCTTAAAAGTTCTCATCACAAGAAAAAAATTCTGTAACTATGTATGGTGACATGTTAACTAGACATTGTGGTGATCATTTTGCAATATATACAAATACTGAATCATTATGTTGTACACGTGAAACTAATATATGTTATATGTCAATTATACCTCAAACAAACACAAAAGTACGGACCTTGAGATAGGGAGAGTATCAATGAATATTCAGGTGGGCCCAATCTAATCACATTAGCCCTTAAACTCAGAGGGACCCCTCTTTCCCCCAAATCAGAGGTAGAGCCTCTGGAATCTGAGAAGAGCCCTCAGCTGACAGCCAGCAAGGAAAAGGAGACATCAGTCCTACTACTGCAAGAAACGGAATTCTGGCAACAACCTGAATGAGCAAGGAAACGGATTCTCTCCTAGAGCCTTCCAAAAGGAACACGTCCTGCTGACTTCTAGATTTTGGCCTTGTGAGACTCTAAGCAGAGACTCATCCGAGCTCGCCAGACTTCTCACCTACGGAAACTGTAAGATGATATACTTGCCCTGTTTTAAGCCACTAAGTTTGTGGTAATTTGATTTGGCAGTTAATAGAAAACTAATACACTGTGAGTGAAATAGGGAGTGATTGGATACTTGTTAGTAGACGAGTATCGTGATATGACTTGTATCTTTTTTACTAACTATGTAAATTTCTGTGATCTCTTGACAACACAAATGGTTTTTACAATTAATCTCTCACTAGGGGTAATCACCTTTTGACTTTGGTAGTTGAAAGGCAAGTAATTTACATCCTTGATATCAGACACTATTTTGACAGTTTGAAAAGTCTTTTTTTTACACTGTCTGAATTTCAGCATTAGTATATATTTCTTTTCTGGGAAATCCAGATTAGTATGATCTGGAACAATTAATTGAATTTAAAATTATTTCATTCATTTAGAGAAAAATAATACTTATTAGCAAAGCCAAGCCTGAATTATCTTTGAAGCCAATCCTAATCCTCTACTTCCAGTTTTTTTTCTGTTTTTTGCATTTTTCTTTCCACAAACTAAGTCCACGTTAAAACCAAAGTTACTAAAGATTGAGGAGTAAAAAGAGATTAAGATTGTCTTTAAGCTCCTGTCTCCATGTTTCTTAAAATTTGGATATATTTTCCAGAGCATTCCAAGCAGAAACAGCACATGAGTTTTGTGAGTTCAGTAAGTAACTATTTATCTTCTAAATTTGTATGGAATAGCAGCTCAATAAAGCCTAGCTCCGTTTGAGGGAACGCATTTCAGCTTGGGACCACAGAGCTTCTCCAATCAGCTACGGATGAGAAGTGGTAGCTGTAGGAGAATATGACAGAGGAAAGCCTCTGGGCCAACATTCAGAAAGGCCTAAAATGGGACTTAACAGTTACTAATAGAATATTCTTAAAAAGAGATTTCCTCAAAATCATCTGTATTCACTATTGTATACACATCGACGGAAGCTAATCCTCTAATGTGCTTTTGTGTTTCAAAATAAATTGACCAACTCTGTGCACTAGAAGGCCGCTAGCTTTAAAAAATCACTTTTTTGGAACTATACTATATAAGCATTCTTAGGGAGAAATTCCCATTCCTCTGGAGAGGAAAGAATTTAATCCTCTTTCTTTGTGGTAAAATGCTGGGCACAATGGATATGCTGCTTCCACAATTCTTTCTAAACTAAGAAAGATGAAGTTACTTACCTAAGATTAAATTCACTTAGCATTGTAAATTGCACCAAACACTAAGGCAATTGGTTCTCTAAGGTTCAATAAACCCTGTTCACGTGGAATTTTTAGCATAATGCAATTTCTTTTAGCAGCAAGTTCCTATTCCCACTGAAACCCCAACTCCAAAGTAACATTGTCAGATTTAAGTAAAAACTTTTGAAATATTAATGATTAATATTATGATTAATTTAGGAAAGAAAAGTTAGTACTATAACTTTTGAAATATTAATGATTAATATTACGATTAATTTAGGAAAGAAAAGTTAGTACTGTGCAAAACTGAAAACCAAGGAGAGTGAGGGCTTGTAAAATTTAATACAAACTTATTCATGATGAGTTAAGAGGCTTCCCTCTGGGAATTTTGTTAAGGAACCCAGACTCTATTGTGACCATTCAAGTCAGACTTACAATATTCCACTTCTACAAATTAAGACTTTAGCAGGCTGCCTGTATAATTCAGTTCTAGGGACACCGGGATCAATTACCTATGCCGAAGATGTCTGTTTATGTCACACTATTCTGATTAACGCTTTGGCTCTACTACCCATTAAGGCAAGCACATCAACCTTGTCTTTGGCAATTAAGTATTGCAACTTGGTCTCCATCACTCTGCCACTATCCCTATTGAATTCAAGGAGCCCAGTTCAATGGCAAGCAGTTTCCTCTACCTTTCCTGGCCTGCAGAGAACAGCCACCATAGAGCTTTAAGGATGCTGGGACTCTCCTTGTGAATGTATATTGCACAGCCTTGGTGAAAGGCATGTCCTCTAGACCCTCGCAGGGGATACAGTTAGGGGGTAGATGAGCAGGTCTTATATGATAACTTCACTCTAGCATTCCAGTCTACCTAATCCTTTGATAGCTTCCTCTTCAGATTCTCGAAAGTATTGTCTGGAGACACGTGGGGATTGCTGAGAGCCTGTCTGGTGTCCATGAGCTCAAAGCTTTTTTGCATAATAATAGGACATTATTTGCCTTTTCCATTCTTCTTTCATGAGTGCACAGTGGAATTTTTCAGAGGCTATATGACATGTGATGATAATATCTCTATGATGGCTAATGGAATATGTGATTGTGTATTCTTATGTTTTAAATTTTGGTGCGGGAGTTCTCAATAATTTCTAAGAGTGTAAAGGATCCTGAGACTAAGAAGTGTGAGACCCAGTGCCCTATAATATCTCAAGGAAGTTCTCATTTCAACTTCATTTAGTGTGAGCTACTTTTGATTTCATAAATTTTTCTCAATTGTTTTTATAGTTTTAATTTCACTGATTTCTGCTCTAATATTTCGTTCCTTCTGTTTGCTTTAGATTTAATTTGTTCTTTTTCTGGTTTCTTAAAGTAGCGCTTAAGTTATTGATTTTAGATCTTTCTTCTTTTCTTTTTTTTTTTTTAATTTTTTGTTTATTGCAGTAACATTGGTTTATAACATTGTAAAAATTTCAGGTGTACATCATTGTACTTCTATTTCTGCATGGACTACATCATGTTCACCACCAAAATACTAATTACAACCCATCACCACACACATGTACCAAATTATCCCTTTCACCCTCCTCCCTCCCCCCTTCCCCTCTGGTAACCACCAATCCAATCTCTGTCCCTATGTGTTTGTTTATTGTTGTTATTATCTACTACTTAATGAAGGAAATCATACGGTATTTGACCTTCTCCCTCTGACTTATTTCACTTTGCATTATACCCTCAATGTCCATCCATGTTGTCACAAATGGCTGGATTTCATCGTTTCTTATGGCTGAGTAGTATTCCATTGTGTGTATATACCACATCTTCTTTATCCATTCGTCCCTTGATGGGCACTTAGGTTGCTTCCAAGTCTTGGCTATTGTGAATAACGCTGCAATGAACACAGGGGTGCATGTACCTTTACAAATTGGTGTTTTCAAGTTCTTTGGATAAATACCCAACAGTGGAATAGCTGGATCATATGGTAGTTCTATCCTTGATTTTTTGAGGAATCTCCATACTGTTTTCCATAGTGGCTGCACCAGTTTGCACTCCCACCAGAAGTGTATGAGAGTTCCCTTTTCTCCACATCCTCTCCAACACATATTGTTTCCTGTCTTGTTAATTATAGCCATTCTGACGGGCATGAGGTGATATCTCATTGTAGTTTTGATTTGCATTTCCCTGATAGTTAGTGATTTTGAACATCTTTTCATGTGTCTGTTGGCCATCTGTATATCTTCTTTGGAGAAATGTCTGTTCAGGTCTTTTGCCCATTTTTTAATTGGGTTGGTAGTTTTTTTTGTTGTTGAGATGCATGAGTTCTTTATATATTTTGGAGATTAAGCCCTTATCAGATGTATGGTTTGCAAATATCTTCTCCCTACTGTTAGGTTGTCTTTTCGTTTTGTTGATGGTTTCCTTTGCTGTGCAGAAGCTTTTTAGTTTGATGTAGTCCCATTTGTTTATTTTTTCTATTGTTTCTCTTGCCTGGTCAGATGTGGTATTTGAAAAGATGTTGCTAAGACCGATGTGGAAGAGTGTACTGCCTATGTTTTCTTCTAGAAGTTTCATAGTTTCAGGTCTTACATTCAAGTCTTTAATCCATTTGGAGTTAATTTTTGTGCATGGTGTAAGGTAAGGGTCTACTTTCATTTTTTTGCATGTGGCTATCCAGTTTTCCCAACACCATTTGTTTTTGTTTTTTTTTTTTTTTATAATTTTATTTATTTATTTTTCCCCCAAAGCCCCAGTAGATAGTTGTATGTCACAGCTGCACATCCTTCTAGTTGCTGTATGTGGGACGTGGCCCCAGCATGGCCGGAGAAGCGGTGCATCGGTGCGCGCCCGGGATCCGAACCCAGGCCGCCAGCATCGGAGTGCGCGCACTTAACCGCTAAGCCACGGGGCCGGCCCTCAACACCATTTGTTGAAGAGACTTTCTTTTCCCCATTGTATGTTCTTGGCTCCTTTGTCAAAGATTAGCTGTCCATAGATGTGTGGGTTTATTTCTGGGCTTTCGATTCTATTCCATTGACCTGTGTGTCTGTTTTTGTGCCAGTACCATGCTGTTTTGGTTACTATAGCTTTGTAGTATATTTTGAAATCAGGGAGTGTGATACCTCCAGCTTTGTTCTTTTTTCTCAGGATTCCTTTAGCTATTCGGGGTCTTTTGTTGTTCCATATAAATTTTAGGATTCTTTGCTCTATTTATGTGAAAAATGTTGTTGGAACTTTGATAGGGATTGCATTGAATCTATAGATGGCTTTAGGAAGTACAGACATCTTAAATGTGTTAATTCTTCCAATCCAAGAGCACAGAATATCTTTCCATTTCTTTCTGTCTTCTTCAATTTCTTTCAGAAATGTTTTATAGTTTTCGGTGTACAGATCTTTCACCTCTTTGGTTAAGTTTATTGCTAGGTATTTTATTCTTTTTGTTGCAATTGTAAATGGGATGGTATTCTTAATTTCTCTTTCTGCTACTTCGTTGTTAGTGTACAGAAATGCAACTGATTTTTGTATGTTGATTTTGTATCCTGCAACTTTACCATATTCGTTTATTACTTCTAAAAGTTTTCTGGTGGATTCTTTAGGGTTTTCTATATATAAAATCATGTCATCTGCAAATAGTGACAGTTTCACTTCTTCCTTTCCAACTTGGATCCCTTTTATTTCTTTCTCTTGCCTGATTGCTCTGGCTAGGACTTCCAATACTATGTTAAATAGGAGTGGTGACAGTGGGCATCCTTGTCTGGTTCCTGTTCTTAGAGGGATAGGTTTCAGTTTTTCACCATTGAGGATGATACTAGCTGTGGGTTTCTCATATATGGTCTTTATTATGTTGAGGTACTTTCCTTCTATACCCATTTTATTCAGAGTTTTTATCATAAATGGATGCTGTATCTTGTCAAATGCGTTCTCTGCATCTATTGAGATGATCATGTGATTTTTGTTCTTCATTTTATTAATGTGGTGTATTACGTTGATTGATTTGCGAATGTTAGACCATCCCTGCATACCTGGAATAAATCCCACTTGATCATGGTGTATACTCTTTTTAACGTATTGTTGTATGCGATTTGCTAGTATTTTGTTGAGGATTTTTGCATCGATGTTCATCAGTGATATTGGCCTGTAATTTTCTTTTTTTGTGTTGTCCTTGTCTCGTTTTGGTATCAGGGTAATGTCAGCTTCGTAGAATGAGTTAGGGAGCTTCCCCCCCTCCTCAATTTTTTGGAAGAGTTTGAGAAGGATAGGTATTAAGTCTTCTTTGAATGTTTGGTAGAATTCACCAGGGAAGCCGTCTGGTCCTGGACTTTTATTTTTGGGGATGTTTGTGATTACTGTTTTGATCTCCTTACTGGTGATTGGTCTATTCAAATTCTCTACTTCTTCTTGAGCCAGTTTTGGAAGGTTGTATGATTCTAAGAATTTATCCATTTCTTCCAGATTGTCGAATTGGTTGGCATATAGCTTTTCATAGTATTCTCTTATAATCTTTTGTATTTCTGAGGTGTCTGTTGTAACCTCTCCTCTTTCATTTCTGATTTTACTTATTTGTGCCTTCTCTCTTTTTTTCTTGGTGAGTCTAGCTAAAGGTTTGTCTATTTTGTTGATCTTTTCAAAGAACCAGCTCTTGGTTTTATTAATTTTTTCTATTGTTTTTTTAGTCTCTATTTCATTTATTTCTGCTCTGATTTTTATGATTTCCCTTCTTCTACTGATTTTGGGCTTTGTTTGTTCTTCTTTTTCCAGTTCCTTTAGGTGCATTGTTAGATTGTTTATTTGAGATTTTTCTTGTTTGTTGAGATAGGCCTGTATCACTATAAACTTCCCTCTTAGAACCGCTTTTGCTGTATCCCATAAATTCTGGCGTGTCGTATTTTCATTTTCATTTGTCTCCAGGTATTTTTTGATTTCTTCTTTGATTTCTTCATTAACCCAGTCGTTGTTCAGTAGCATTTTGTTTAATCTCCATGTATTTGTGGCTTTTCTGATTTTCTTCCTATAGTTGATTTCTAGTTTCATATCGTTGTGGTCAGAAAAGATGCTTGGTATTATTTCAATCTTCTTAAATTTAAGGAGACTTGTTTTGTGGCCTAATATGTGATCAATCCTGGAGAATGTTCCATGTGCATTTGAAAAGAACGTGTATTCTTCGG
The DNA here is from genome assembly GCF_057802395.1 of Ceratotherium simum simum. Classification (NCBI taxonomy): domain Eukaryota; kingdom Metazoa; phylum Chordata; class Mammalia; order Perissodactyla; family Rhinocerotidae; genus Ceratotherium; species Ceratotherium simum. The sequence goes on from NC_141908.1 coordinate 61,433,247, forward strand.
TTTTTGGATGGAATGCTCTGTATATATCTACTAGGTCCATCTGTTCTAGTGTGTCGTTTAAGGCCAATGTTTCCTTATTGATCTTCTGTTTGGATGATCTATCTGTTGGTGTAAGTGGAGTGTTAAAGTCCCCTACTATTATTGTGTTACTGTCTATTTCTGTTTTTATGTCTGTTAATAATTGCTTTATATATTTAGGTGCACCTACATTGGGTGCGTAGGTATTTACAAGTGTTATATCCTCTTGTTGGATTGTTCCCTTGATCATTATGTAACGCCCTTCTTTGTCTCTTTTTACAGTTTTTGTTTTAAAGTCTATTTTGTCTGATATGAGTACTGCTACCCCAGCTTTCTTTTCATTGCCATTTGCGTGGAATATCTTTTTCCATCCCTTCACTTTCAATTTGTGAGTGTCTTTAGGTCTGAAGTGTGTCTCTTGTATGCAGCATATATATGGGTTTTGTTTTTTTATCCACTCAGCCACCCTATGCCTTTTAATTGGAGCATTTAGTCCATTGATGTTTAAAGTAGCTATTGATAAGTATGTACTTACTGCCATTTTGTAACTTTTTTTTTTTTTCCTCAGTGTTTTAGTAGTCCTTCTCTGTTCCTTACTTCTTCTATACAGAATTGATGGTCACTTTAGTTTGACCTCTGTCTGAAAGCTGTACTCTTTAACTCCCCTCCTCCCTCCTTTTATGTTTTTGATATCATATCTAACCTCTTTTTTGTGCATTTGTATCCATTACGTTCTAATCATGGAAATAGGTAATTTTTCCTATTTGTGGTCTTCTCTTTTACCCTTAAATCAGTCCCTTTAACATTTCTTGTAGCACTGGTTTCTTGGTGACAAACTCCTTTAATTTTTGCTTATCTGGGAAAATTTTGATCTCTCCTTCCATTTTGAATGATAACCTTGCTGGGTAGAGTATTCTTGGCTGTAAGTTTTTTCCTTTTAGCACCTTAAATATATCGTGCCATTCTCTTCTAGCCTGTAAGGTTTCTGCTGAGAAGTCAGCTGATAGCCTTATGGGGTTTCCTTTGTATGTAACTTGACATTCTCTTGCGGCTCTTAGGATTCTCTCTTTATCTTTAATTCTGGATATTTTGATTATGATGTGTCTTGGTGTGGGCCTCTTTGGGTTTATCTTGTTTGGGGCTCTCTGTGCCTCCTGTACCTGGATGTCTGTTTCCTTCCTTAGGTTAGGGAAGTTTTCATCTATTATTTCTTGAAATAGATTCTCTGCCCCCTTGTCTCGCTCTTCTCCTTCCGGGACACCTATAACACGGATGTTAGTGCGCTTGATGTTGTCCCAGAGGTCCCTTATACTGTCCTCACTCTTTTTAATTCTTTTCTCTTTTACCTGTTCACCTTGGGTAATTTCTTCTAGTCTTTCTTCCAGCTCACAGATCCATTCTTCTGTATCCTCTACTCTGCTTTTGAGTCCCTCTAATGAATTTTTCATTTCCAGTATTGTATTCGTCATTTCTGATTGGTTCTTTTTTATATCTTCCATTTCTTTGTTGACATTCTCACTGAGTTCATCTATTCTTCTCCCCAGATCAGTGAGCATCCTTAACACTCTTAGTTTGGACTCTCTGTCAGGTAGGTTGCTCATTTCTGTTTCACTTAGTTCCTTTTCTGGGGTTTTGTCCTGTTCCCTTACTTGGAATGTATTCTTTTGCCTCCTCATTTTGCCTCTTTCCCTGTGCTTGTGTCTACGTATTAGGTAGGTCAGCTACGTCTCCTGCTCTTGGATAGGTGACCTTATTTAAGTGATGACTTAGGAGGCTTCCAGTGTGCTTCCCTCAGTTCTCAATTTTCCAGGGGTGGCCCCTATGTGGGCTACGTGTGTCCTTCTATTGTGGCCTGTTAGCTCTCCCTATAGGCGCCCAGGGAGGCTGAGTTATGCTCCTGGCCAGCTGTTGTTATGCTCAGCTGCTTGTAGTTGTTGTGGGCCCTTCAGTCTCTTTATCAGGTGTGGGGAGCCCCAGCACAGTTGGCTGTAAGTTCTAATACCACATTTGTGTTGCAGTATTTCTTTTAACTGAGTAGGCCCCCAGCATGGCAGGTTGTTAGGCTCAGGGCCTTACAATTGCTGTAAGCCTCTAGCCTATTAGGTCTCTTGTCAGCTCTCTGAGGATTGCAGCTGGGTGGGGCTGGCCTCAGGCACAGGAGCACCCAATTGTTTCAGGCTTTGGAAGGTGGGGCAAACCTCCTATGTGGGTCTTTGAGAAGCACAAGTCTTCTGCAGCTGACAAGCCCTGTTGCCCACAGGTCCACACACACAGTCAACACAGTCCTGCCCCGTGTGAGCGCCTCAACCTCCCCAAGCGGACCCAGTCTCACCACGGCGGGATCCCCACACACTCCGCCACCGCCCCACACTCTCCACCCGTGCCTTGTGCACACCCTGCCCTGCTCAAGTCGGCTCAGTTGCCAGGCTGCAGAGAATCCAGTCACCAATCTATGCAGGCCCACACGTTGCCTGAGGGCTTGTTGTTGGGTGGGGCCAGTCTCTAGGGTGGGCTGCTTGCCCTGGCTGAGCTGGATTAAATCGGTGCTCTAGTGGGTGTAGCAGACCCTGGGCTAGCAGGCCTCAGGGGGAACTCCAATGGCGTCTGTGTCAGCACGCTCACACCAGGCCACAACAATGGCCGCCGCCAATGTCCCAGTCCCTGGAGAGGTCTCACCCCTCACCGAGATGCACTCAGGGCCTATTAGGTGAGTCTCTTGTCACCAAAGCACTGTGCACCTTTCTTTCTGGTGATTTTAGGATGCTTTCTGGAACGGGTGAGTTTGTGCGTGGGCCCTTTAAGAGCCAGTATTAGTTTCTTTGTGAACCGGGTTCTGGGGGTACCCCCAATGCTTTAGTAGCAGGCACAGTCAGATATTATGCCGCTGGTCTCGATTGTGCTGGGTCCACAAAATGCCCCCAGCGGGGGCGCTCCCCGGCTCAGGGCCCCGCGCCTCCAGGGAGGCTGCGTACCTGTGAGCTGCTCCCGGTGGCCGTGAGGCTGGCGGCTTGTGAAGGCGGCGTTTTTCCTCTCCAGAAGGGAGTCTCTGCCTCTTCCTCCTCAGTTAGGATTGTCCGTTGTTGCAGGAGTTCCTCTTATCCAGTTTTCAGTTCTGTCTCAGGGGTAATTTTTCCACGAGTAGTTGTAAATTGGCTGTGTCCACGGGAGGAGGTGAGTTCAGAGTCTGCCTACGCCGCCATCTTGACTCCGCCGTCTCCTCTTCTTTTCTAATATAGGCACTTAATGCTATAAATTTTTCCTTAAGCACTGCATTAGCTGTATTCTATTAATTTCAAAATGTTTTATTTTAATTTTGATTTACTTCAAAATATTTTTAAATTTCCCTTGAGACTTCTCTTTGACCTATGGGTTATTTAGAAATGTGTTGTTAACTTTCCATGTACTTGAGCATTTTCCATATACCTTTCTATTATTGATTTCTAGTTACTTCTGTTATGGTCTGAGAATGTACTTTTATGATTTCTATTGTTTTAAATTTGATAAGATTTGTTTTATGGCCTTGAATATATCTTGTTGCATATTCTCTATATACTTGGAAATAATTGGGAATTGACCATATATTAGAATGTTTCAGAATACTACAAAAGAAATGACATGTTAAATGGTGGATAGATCACAAAAAAGCCCAATTATTCACCTCATGTCCATACCCCTTGCAATGTGACTTGGCAGTTTCTTGCTTCACAAATTGGACTCCATTTCCCCACCCCTTGAATCTGGGATGGCCTAGTGAGTTGCTTTGGCCAATGGAATCAATGGAAGTGATAGTGTTAAAGTCCCAAGTCCTGAAGAACCTTGCCCTTTTCTTTTCTCTCTCTTGCAGCCATGCCGTCACCATAAGAGCAAGAATGGGTTAGCCTAATGGAGGATGAGAGAGTAGGTAGAACAAAGCCGAGTCACCCCAGGTAATTGAATCAACCCTGCCTGGCCCAGATCAGCAGAGTTGCCTGCCCCACACTGACTGCAGAGGTATGTGTGAAGCCAGCTGGGACCAGAAGAACTGCCCAGCTGACTGACAGACCTATGAGAAACAGTAAATGGTTGTTATTTTAAGATTCTAAGTTTTGGGATTGTTGATTAAGCAGCATTATTGTGACAATTGATAATTTCTATATGGCCGAAGCCTAAATTTAGTTACCCAAAGTATGTTTACATGGAAACATATATAGACACTAAAAAAAAGCTTATAAAGACTTTCAGGCAATTAAATTCAAGGTATCACAAATTTTGTGGTGACAAAAGGTCATGTTTCCCTGTGAAGGCACATCTCTCCCTCATCCCAACTTTGATCACCTATATCCATTAAAAAAGGCATCCCATTCAGTAATGCTTCTAAAAATAATATGTTTCCCAAACAGAGACAAAGGAAAGACAGTTTAGTCTAATGATTCTGAGTGTGGACTCTGGGGCAGATTCCTCCACTCACTAGCTGTATGGTCTTGGGAGATGATATCTATCGCATGGGACTGTTGAAAGAATTAAATGAATTAATGTATGTAAAGTGCTTAGAATAGTGCATGGCAAGTAATAAATGTTATATACATAAATGTTAAGCAAGTTATTCTTAGTATTATTAAGTGTAGACTTCCTATTAGTGGGAAATTACAAAGCTTATGTACTTGCAGAAAATTACTTCATAAAGAGATAAGTCTTCAAGAAATGATTTTATTAGTGAGGTGGATAAATCTTAATGTGCTTGAAATATTTTATTCTGTTTCCAATCACTGCACTCAAAATGCTGCTTAGACTTACTTGCTGGTAGAGAGTAGGAAGCAGGCAGAAGAAAAGTGATAGCACTTATAGATCAGCTCAAGGAGCAAATGTCCATTCTGTTAAATGTTCTAAAGCAAACTTCCCTGAGGGATTTCAGAGCTATAGAAGTTTGAGGTTAGCAATTCTGTGACTGTACAAAATAATGTGATCCTTATAGCTTTAAAAACATCCTTAAAGTTTTAGCTTTGGTTTTTTGCTGGGCGTAATGCTAATTATATTACCATTCGGCTATAAGGCCCTTTGCATCCTGCTAAAGATGGTGATATTTGAGGCTCCTAAAATAGTTATTTATATTTATATTAAGCTTGATAGATGCTGCTTTAACTTTTTTTTTTTTTTTAAACCACAGTCTGTGTAAAAGAGAGGTTTTTCCAGAGTGGGGAAAAATATTTTTACAGGAATTAGAATGTGAAGGGTCAGAAGAAAGTATAATATAACTGTGTTATGTGAGTATATATGTCTATATTTGTACTCTGGTCTTTTCCAAAAAGCATTTAAGTAGCTTCTAAAAATATATACAATATAACAGGATAAAAATTATTTAAAGGGAACATCAGTTGAAGAACATAAATAGGAAATTGCTTCTTCATTTTGTCTATTCCACTTTTGGTTTTCTCTTTGAGGATTTTTTGCATAGAATAGAAAATCAGGTGTTATGGGAAAGCTGATATTACCAAATTAGTAATAAGGAGACTATATACTAGCTCTGAGAAGTGGCTGTCCCATTTTCAGGTTGAACTACCTAAGCAAAGCAGAATTTTCAGGAATAAAAAGTCATCAGTAGATCTATCTGTCTATCTATCTATCTACCTACCTACCTACATACCTACCTACCTACCTATCATCTATCTATCTATCTATCTATCTATCTATCTATCTATCTATCTATCTATCTAATATCCATCCAGTTAACTCCAATCCACTGATTACTCTTTGGTATCAAATTGAATCAGAGCAGAGGGTTGGGTAATTCTGTGGTCTCTTTAATGTAGATTGTCTAGAACACTTCTCTATAGGGTGCATATTTCTATTTACAACATTCAGTCATGTCTTCCAAATACGAAGTCTTCTTTGGGCAATGCTGAACAGAAACTATAATTAATCTCACATTGCTGAGTAACAGAGGCAAAGAAAAGTATTTATTAGAGTTGAGTTCCAAAAAGTTTTAATTCTTTTCTTACAATAAAGACTATATAAATGGTTTCACAGTAAATAATATTTTAGAAAATTTAAAATGAATATTTAAATAGTCTCACCATTAAGAAATCAAAAGTGTGTGACAAATTCATAGGAAAGGAGAATGTTGAAATGGTTGCTTCCTAATCTGTTTAATGTGGCTAGTTCCTGAAGAAGTGAAAGTTCATCTTGGATGGATTTTGGAGATGGTGGAATTGGGTCTAAGATTAATGGAAAGAAAGCACATGAAGAAAACAAGCACAGAATAACATATTCGAGTAGACTCTAGTGATAACTATAATGGCTCAGATACCATAGGATATCTCAGATTTAGAAACTTCTGGTCTGGCTCCTGATTTGGGAGAATGCAAGTGGTATTATAGACTGATGAGATGCAGAAGGGCCCAGAGCATCTGACTAAGATGGTCTCTAAGACAGAGCCAAAGGCGGGGAGCAGAAGCCTTGTAAACCAACTGGGATGTATGATTAATAAACCTTAATTTAGAAATTTGAGAAGAATTTTATTTGGCAGCATTCTTGGTGGACTGGTCTCTTAAGAAAAGCAGTCATCCTGGGGTACAAATCCTTATCCTAAAAGGCTGGTAAGAAGTCTCATAATTTGAAAATATATAGGGGCTGTGAAGAAAGTTAAATAACGGCCATGTAGGTGACACTTTGAGAGGAGGGAGAAATGTCAAGAGGAAGTTTAGGCAACTTTCTGTGTGATGTGCTATGTAAAACTTACCCTGTACTGCCTCTTGTAGGAAAACTGTGGTAAATACATCATTTTTAAAGGCTTCTGCAATACTTTCTTCTTTTTTTTTTGGTTGATGAGCAGAAATAGGCTTTGTGGAAGCCTAGGTATATTTAGGTTATGGGTATATCTCCTCTTACCTAGGGTTATCCAGTATATTTCCTTTTAAAAGAATGATCCTTCCCTCTAAGAACTCGCCATGTACATCAAGAATTCTCTAGGAGATGGAAAATTATTTCCCCAAGTTTGAAGATAGGAATACAAAATATTAATTCATTTTTTAAAAAAGAGAATAAATCATTATCTCTTCTACAGACACCTACTGCCTAAAACTCTACATCTAACTCCTTTTTATGAACATACTGTTTATCTTATTGAAATAAAATGCACTTTTAACACAAATCAAATTCTTGTAGTTTTCTAGACAGCTGATGTCATAACATTTCTCTATTTTTAAAAATTTGGATCTATTTTATTATTATCCTATATTATTAGTGTAATAAAATACTTTCGTTTAATGTTCTTATAGTCTCCACAGTCCACAACTGTAGACTGAGTAGTGTTGGAGAAAAAGTCCCTGGGGTCTAGTAGAGGGACACATTCTAGACCATTAACCATGGTATATAACAAAGCTGTAAGCAGCCAACTAAATTATTTGAAGTTTAAAAGTGGCCAGCAAAATCTTCAAAGTTATTTGGTGATTGTAGTAAAAAGCATCTGTAATTTTCAAAGGCTACATAAAATCAATGCCAAAGTGAAGATCAATGCTAGTCACAGCCCTGAAAGTCCAGCACAGTTCTAAGGCTCCCTTTACAGAACAAATGTTTCATTATGCTTCGTTTACTACCTTAACATGGAATTCATAGATAATTTAACCTACTTACGCTCACAAATTTAGGAAAATAAATATAATGCCATAATTGTAATATAAAAAAGGAATAAAAATAAAATAATATAAACACGTATTTCAGTGTGTAAATCCATGAGCACGGTTACACTGGAAGACAGAATGATTTCGTGAGGGGCTTGCACGTGTACGTAGAAGCATATTGAATGCAATAGCTCATAATGCAGATTGTATTGTACTAATACGTTGAGGAAGCATGACTGATGATGATATGATTTTCCAAAATGATGAGCAACTCTTGGTTAAGTTCTGAATTTAAAAAATGCACTTTTTCCTTGATTACGTGGTACCACATATATGGTCATTGCATAAAAGAATGCAAAAAATACTTTGTATTTACATGTAAAGTGGAATTAGGTTCTAGGGTCAGCTACACAAATCATGTGGGTTACCATTGCATACTTAACTTGTATAGTCCTAGTCCTCATATTGCAATGTGTCTACCCAACTGTCTACCCAACTACCCAACTGACATACCCACTAACTACCCACTAACTCCAGATTTTAAATATCTTATTATTAATATTTTATTATTAATCTTGTGTTCTCACTCAAGTATTTATTTCTGCCAGGGGGTCCTCCCACTGTTATTCTCAACTACACATATTGGAAATGGAATTCTATCACCTTTCCTTTGTAAATCAATGTCTCTTACCAATTTCTTTAATTCCGTTCACCCAGTCTTCTAGGTCTGACACCTTGGTATTATTTTCCGGATTTTTTTATTGCCTTTATTTTCAAAATTCAATTAATCAGAGTCCTTTTGATTCTTGTTTAGAAATATGCTTCATATCCACCACTTATGTTCCATTATCACCTCAACTGGTCTTGTCTAGTCCTTGAGAATTTCATGAATAGGTTAATATAATAAGCTTTAATTGTTTTTCTGTAATCTCAATTCATTCTAGACATAGCTGGAAGACAGATCTTAAATCGTGACTTTTCTTCCCTATGTTATTCGTCCAGTAAAGAAAATCTTGCAGAGTTCTTTGCTTTTCAAAGTGCACTTGCATGATGCAGGACTGCTGCTTCAGAATCACCCCCAGTATTTGCTAAAGGTATAGATCGCTGGGTGCATCCCACAGCCCCTGAATTAAATCTCTGGATAAGGGTTCTAGAATCAGCATTTTTAGAAAGCAACATAGATAATTCTGACGCACACTAACATTTGAGAACTATTTGAGGGTAATATTCAGCCTAATATTCAAAACCCTTTCAAATATGGCTGCACCTTGTGTATTCCAGTCTATTTCCTACTAGTTCTCATATGAACTCTTTTCTTATAAACAGTCACTCTGGTTGTGCCACGATCAATTTGCTTCGGAGATTCTGGTCAGAACACCCTCACAAATGCCTTATACTTCTTCTGCATGCAGCCTTCCAGTCCTCCCTTTTATTTATTTATTTATTTATTTTTTTTTTAAAGATTTTATTTATTTTATTTTTTGCCCCCAAAGCCCCAGTAGATAGTTGTATGCCAGAGCTGCACACCCTTCTAGTTGCTGTATGTGGGACTCGGCCTCAGGATGGACAGAGAAGTGGTGCCTCGATGCGCATCCGGGATCCAAACCCGGGCCGCCAGCATCGCAGCGCGCGCACTTAACCACCAAGCCACAGGGCCGGCCCTAGTCCTCCCTTTTAATGGAATTTTTCAAGCTATGGTTTAATGAGCACCTACCATATGTTAGGCACTTCATAAAAAACTGTCACTATCCATAAAGCAACCTGGCAATAGTTGTTCCCATTTTACAGGCAAGGACATTGAGACATCGTACAGTCAAGCAGCTCGCCCTAGGCCATAGAAGTAGTAAGGAGTAGAGTTTGATTCAAACCCAGGACTGTCTGACTCGAAAGCCCATGCTCTTCCCAGTGGTGGTTTTCAAGTTGGCTCTGCAGGACCCTCTGATGCAGCTGCTTAACCAGGGCATGTCTGTTCATCTGTGTTATGTTTAGGACTTTCACACAAAGTGACTTTTGAATACAGCTTACATGTTTTTGAAACCCATTGTATGATTTACACAGGACAGTTAGGGCACTCAAATAGAACTACGTTAGATTATTATTTAACTGTTAAACGTGTCAGCTTCTTGGAAGCTAGGTCATAAGCTCGTTGAGAACTGAAGGCAAATTAAAAAAAAAGACGTATCCCTCTTGCTACCTAGTGTAGTAGTACTTGCATTTGGTAGGTGTTCACTAAATATCTGCCCAAATTAAATAGAATCCAGGACAGTGAATATGCACTTTCATTGAATAGGAACCACTCATCCACAAAAACTAGAAATTGAGAGTATCTGAAGGCAAGGACCATCAATTATTTTTAATGTTCCTTAGGGCATTTATAAGAAGATGAAAACTTAATAAATATAAGTTTTAATTGTCATTAAATGTTTATCATCAATTGGCTAGATAGGAAAATGTTTTCCAAAATCTTTGTGTTCAATGTGAAATAAAATAAAGCACAAAATATTAATAGAAAAATTCCACTAACAAGATATAACAAATACTACAGTGAAATACAAAATTTTGGGGTGTTATAGACCCAATATCATTAAGTTCTTCCTTATATATAACTTAAAACTTGTTTGTCCATTATAAAACGTTTATATTACTCCTTTACCATTCTCCCTAACCTCCAATAAATTTGTAGTTTAGCCCCCAAAAGTCCATGTTCTCACATCACAAAAACACATTTAGTGCAAATGAATCGACTTCCTCCTTCATAAAACAGCTCTATATGATTAATGAATTAGTCTATTAAACCTTGTATTGAAGAGGAACAATCAATGGAGTAAATATTTTTCTTCCATTAGGTACAATGTTAACTCACAAGCAAGCCTCTTTGGTGAAGCTATACTTTTTTATAATGTTTTCAGTGTGTTATCCGACAAGAAGAAAACTTCTCAGTAAGGTTGTGGTACATAAATATTAGTAAGCATTGAAGTCCTAACAGCACTGTGTCAAACTTGTGTATATTTATGTGAATTAATGAGGTTTTCTCCTCCCAAGAGGAAAACAGGTTGTTATAGGTTAAATAATGATGAACAAAAGACAGGCAGTGTCAGTGTGATAGAAAGCCTTCAATTCAGAGGCATGACCTTTAAAAGGGAAGGCATAAATAATCTCAACATAATCACTTGGTATAATATTTTGGGTTTACAGTTTAGATAGCAGTAAATCATATTTATTGATTGATTTGATTTTTTAAAATTGTGCCCTTTGGGAAATCACTTCAGTGCAGAATTAAAGCAAAAAGACGGTGATGACAACAAGACTTGAACAACTAAAACATAAAATGAAATACTGGTTTCAAAAAGTCACCCTTTTAATGACATACTATTGTGGAAAGTCAGGTATTTTTAACTCACCTGCAAATTACACAGAGCAAGGAGAAAATAGTTGTTGGGGTAAAAGGGATATTAAACCAATACATTTCATCTTTAGTAATAATCCCAAGTTCCAAGTTGATCCAAGGCTTCCATTATTTAGAATCATGCCAAGAGGACTCAGTTAACATCTTTTCTTCTGTAACATAGTAGAGATAACCCTTCTACCATTCAGGCTGAGCAGTTGGGTTTAGTACCCAAAAGAAAAGGAGGAGGGTGTCATGCTCTGGAGGACTCTGCCTGAAGGAAAGTCGAAAGTTTGTTTCTTCTGATCCCAGAATATATGGGAAAGAGGTAGGCAGACATAGGTGTCTGACTTTCCTCCTTCAGGCTGATAAATTTGCGAGAAAGCCAAAAATAGAGTAGCTTTTGTTTCATTCTCCTTTTGGAATATTGGTGTGAGGCTGCCATTTAGGGTGGCTCGTGTGTCAACATGGCAGGCAATAGTGTGGACTGGTTGATGAAGGTGGCTGGAAAGGTGAGTCTGAGGCAGCATTCCTGGCTCCACAGTCCAGCTGTGTCTGCAAGGTGTCTTGCTAGGAGCTTGCCCAAAGTGGTTTGCTGCAGTGATGGGCGATGCCCGACACTCAGTGGGAGTTACCACGAGACTCCGTGAGGACATCTGCACAGCAAGCAAGGTCTGATTGGGGGTTCAGTCACTGAAGGTTGGGTGGGTAGAGGGTGGAGTCTCCCCGGCCACGACTGAGCAAAGGAAACAGATCTTGTATTCCTCAGTCATTCAGTTTGGCACACCCAAGGATCACACCAGCCATCCCACAGTAGAGCCAGGGTAAGGATGGCAAGCTGCATGGAAGGGATAATCCCTTGAATTCTGTCGGCTTTCCCATATACCCAGATGCCAGCTTGGGAAGAGGAGGGTGAGTAGAACAGTTCCGATAGGAGCTGAACTTTGAGTTGATTGAATATTTGACATCAGAGAGACTGTTTAAACTGAAACTGTTAATTGGCAGTTTTGAGATAAGTCTCTGTCCTCTCACTTCCCTCCAAATGGGATGGAGTATTGAGAAGAATATTAAATGAGTTATAGAAAATAAAGAAGTTAGACTTTTCTTTGCTCATCTCATGAGTAGTGTAAATTTGAGAATTTGCTAATGAGTCTGCTGTACCTCTACCCCCCGCCCCCCTCAGTCCTCACTCTTCAGCTGATATCCTGGCTTCCTTTTTCATTAAGAAAATGGAAGGAATCTGAAGAGAACTTCCACAAATTTCCATCACTACATTTACTCACCTACAAACTTCTGTGACCATATACTCTATTTTCATTTCAGTAGCTATAGGGGAATTATCTGATCTTCCATCCAAGGCCAAACACTTCTAGTAGGGCACTAGATTCTGTCCCTTCTTGCCTATTACAACACTTCTCACTTCTCTTTTGAGTCATCAGTTCTTTCGTTGCTGCGAATCATTCCATCATAAAACAATCATGGTGCTGTTTCTGTTCTGTCTTAGTCAGTTTGGGCTGCTACAACGAATAATCATAGACTGGGTGGCTAATAAAACAAACATTTATTTCTCACAGTTCTGAAGGCCAGGAAGTCCAAGATTAAGGTGCTGGCGGATCTGGTGTCTGGTGAGAGCCTGCTTCCTGGCTTGTAGAAGGCCATCTTCTTGCTATGTCCTCACACGGCAGAGAGCAGAGGGAGGGAGAGCAAGCTCTCAGTGTCTCTTCTTTTAAGGGCACAAATCCTATCATGAGGGCTCCACTCTCCTGACCTAGTTACCTTCCAAAGGCCCCACCTCCTAATACCATTACATTGGGGGTTAGGATTTTAACATATGGATTTGAGAGGAAGATGCAAAGATTTAGTCCATAACATGCCCATTGAAAACAACAATAACAACAACAGCACTGCCACATCCTCTTAATGCAATTTTACCCTCCTTCAGTCCCACATCTCTGCTTTTTTTTAATAGCAAAATTTCTCAAATGCTTCTAATTTCTCTCTTTCAGTTCTTCTTAAACCCACTGCAATGTGTTTTCACCCCAAACATTCCACTGAAACTGCTTTTATGAAGGTAACCAATGACTTCCATGGTGCTAAATACAATGGCGAATTCTCCATCTTCGTCAGATTTGACCCCTCCACAGCATTTGGCACAGTTAATCACTCTCTTTTCCTTTTTTCTTACCTCAGTGGCTTCTCCTTCGCAGTTTCTTTTGTTGGCACCTCCTCATCTTTCCAACTTCTCAGTGTTGGAGGTCCTAAGGGTTTGCTCCTTGAATGTCTTCTTTTTTCTATCTACACATTCCCTTGGTGATCGCATCCAGTCTCATGATTTTTAATATCATTCCATTTTTTTGTCCAGCGTGAAACTGTCTTCTAAACTCCTAACTCCTACAGTAAATTGCCTATTCAACAACTCCACTTGGCCATCTAATGCACATCTCAAACTTCACATGTCCAAATGAAACCTTTTGCTTCTTAGTTGATGGTAACTTCATCCTATGGTTGTTCAGGCCAAAGAGCCTTTTAGTCATCCTCGACGCCTCCTTTTCTCTCACAATCTATATCAAACCCACCAGCAAATCCTAGAATCCAGCTTCTCACTACCTCCACTACCAATACCACCACCACCATTTTTCACTATTTCCGCTTTTGTCTCCCTAGAATCTGTTCTTAACATAACCAGGGTGACGTTTTCAAGTAGGAGGTCATGTGACTCCTCTGCTCAAAACCCTCCAATGGCCCCTGTGTCCTTGAGTAAAAGCTAAAATTCTTACCCCGGTCCATAAGCTCCTGCATAGTCTTTCTGCCCCCTCGCTCCCACCTCTTTACCTCATCTTCGACTGCCTTCCCCCTTGCTTACTCTGCTCAGCCACACTGGTCTCCTGTTTTCAAACGCTCTAGACACATTCTCATCTCAGGGCTTTTGCATTTGCTGTGCCTTCTGTCTGGAAAGATCTAACCTTGATATCTGCATGACTCAAACTCTCACCCTATTTGTCTTTATTTTTCAAATGTCACATTCTCAGTGGGGCCTTCCCTGATGACCCCATTTAAAATTACAATCTCTACCCCCTAATCTGGCATTCCCTATCCTTTTTCTGCCTTCGTTTTTCTCCATAGCTTTTATGACTTTCTAATATCCTATGCAACTTATTTTATATTTAATAGGTTTGACTTCAATGTTGTGTGACTATGTCAAAGAAGTAAATGTTGACTGTTTTTAATTTGCTAAAGACAGTGCATTTAGTTCACAGGTTGACAAGGACAGGGCTGAGCACATTTAAAAGGACCTCTGTTATCTGGAAAAGTGTGAAGGAACATAGAATTTGTTTCTTGGGCAGTTTATGGAGGGAAATTTCCAGGAGATCTTAGGAATACTGTTGGTTTATATAAAAGGAAAACAAAAAGTGAGAGACCTCATGCAGAAAGCTGTGCTGTCTTCATTCTCCCTAGGATAATTAAATTTATATTTATAGCAGGTTTAAGTTTATTGTACTGTTCTAGGAGTGAGAGAAAAGTCCCAAAGATGTCTTATGCTCTGCTGTATTAGTGGTACCACGCTCTATCTACATCAGAGCGTAGGAGACAGTGAGGACTACAGTTAAGACTTACCAAACCACAGTGGTTCTTGAAAATTAGTGTGGGTAAGAATCACCTGGAGCAGACTGGGGGATGGAGAAGCTTGTTAAAAATGCACATTTTCTGGCTCTCCCCTGAGGCACTCTGAACTGGGAGGTGAGGGGGCCGGGTTTGTAATCTGCAGATTTAACATACTGCTAAAGTGATTCTGATGTGGCTGGTCAAGCCACCTTCCCTTGTGAAACACTAACCCATTGGTGATTATTGTAGAATTGAATTATATAGTCAGAAGAAATCTGAAAGGAATTTCTAGAGAATTTTATGTTTTGGTAGAACATTGAAGGATTTGGGGATCCAGATGGTGTTCTTATTTCTTATTTCTGTTGATGATTGTTTCTTTGTAAGAGAAGATGAGGAACTTGAATAGCTGGAGACATTGGTGATGTCAGATATCTGGATTTCACTTCCTGTATCACTGTTTATAAAATTGGAATGATGGAGTCCTAGCAAGGGACTAAGTTTATTTTACAAACACCAAAAGAACATGTTTGAAAACCAGCACCTGCTCAAAGTCAATATTTGAGATGGAGAGAGAAATTCCTGAGAAGGGTGTAAAACTAGATGTTATGTGGTTTAAGAGAAAATGTAGTTATGTAGTTAAGAGAAAAGAAGCTGCATAATGGAGAGTATTTGTGAAATTACAAAACATTAGGCCTTTCTTTTGTTTGAATTATTTACAACAAGCGTGCAATACTTTTGTAAGTAAAGTATGTAAACAAATACATAGATAACTAAGAAAATGGGAACAGGCTACGTTTCTGGTCAAGCGGATCATTTACAGGGACACGAAAGTTAGCTAAGATTCGGTTTGCTGCCATGGCACCTGGGGCAGGAGTGGCTCCATGTTGGGCCTAGAAATTTATTTCAGCATACCATTTCTCAAATTCCTCAGCTTAAAATATTCAATATGCCAGAGTGCCATATTTTGGGGTAGCATGTCCTGAGCCCTGTCAGAGACATTTCAAATCTGGAGGCTTCCTATGTCATCTAACCAGCGAGGAGAGCACACTTCTTATCCCAACTAACTAGCTGATTGACCTTAACAAGTCACTCAATCTCTCTGGACCTCTGTTTGCTCATCCATGAAATCACAGAAGTGGATTATGTAATCTATACAAGGCTCCTACCTTAAAGACAGATCTATGAAATTGAAATTTGCATCTTTAAAATTAATTTCCAGCTCAGAGACATAGTACATTTTTGTTTCCTTGCCAATCAACTTTTAAAAAATATGATGTTCATTAAAATGAGACTATTGAGTATTAAAATTCCAGTTGTATTTTTAAGGAGAATCTATATATCTTACTGAGATCATCTTTTTTTTTTTTGCTTCAGGTTGTTAGCTTGTTGATTTTGAGTTTTCTGCTGCACTTTTGAACACTACTCAATTCTACATATACCCTTTGTATTCCAATGAAATTAAACTAAATGTATGTCACTTCTCATGTAGGAATGCACAAGAAAATAAACAGTATATAGCCACATATTTCAGTAGATTAAACTGAGCTAAAATTATCCCTCATGCTGGCTCTGTAATAGGCTATTGATCTCAGATTGCATTTTTCTGTTTCTTTATAATTGAGTTTTGTTCCCAAATGAAAGAGCATGTTCAGTTTCAGATTGTGTTTAGTGAAATAAAAACTGCATCTGGGATCAGTTTTATCATGTGCTCAATGGAGAATTAAGTGTGGAACACTGTAAGTATTAAAGAACAAAGTGTACCACCTTCTTGGAAGAGACTTTTTTCCAAAAAAGCTAAATTTTAGATCCTAACTGTTTAAAAAATTCTGCATGATTATATCCACAAATCAGAATATATGCAAAACTACAGAATTTTCTCATATGAATGAAAACTAATGGAAGATATGCTACAATTACATAAATTAACCCAGCTATAAGAACTAAAAGAAACAAAGACTAAAGGAAATAGGACAGAGGGTTTAAAAATAAAATAAGAAGATCTTTAAGTAGAAAATCGTTGTCTGCTAAAACTAGAAGTAATTTTCCATCTTAGGGTGGACCTTCCTTTGATTTTTTTAATAGCAATGAGATGGAAATTTTAGGAAGCTAAGAGAGACAGATCATTCAAAGACTTTTGCGTGCCCTTTATTCTCTATCAAATGCAACGCTCCCAATAATATTCAGAAATTAATCACAGTGCTTTCAGCCCTCTAACTGGAGGTGAGAGTCTTCAACTGTCCAAAAAGTCCTGGGTCCCAAAACTCTTAATTTACTCGTTGGTGATTGTGTGCAGACGACAGAGGGTCTGATACTCATCCAATGGCCTGTAGGAGGCATGTGGCTACGGCTGAAACGAAGTAGGGGCGTTTCTGACCCTTTTTGTCACTCTCCCTTGGTGGGGGAGGGAAGAGATAAAGTGCCTGTGGTGAAGTTTGGTTACAAACATTCACCTGGAAAACTTCCCTACTTCTCTTGCCCAAAATCCTGGAAACAAAATGCTGTGAAGGTTGTGTGTTGTGGTGGTGTTCACATTGGAAAGGACAATGTGAGCAGAGGAAACACTTAAGTGAGAAGAAAGACAAATGAACTTATCAAATCTTCCCTATCAGATAGCATGACTGCAGGAGATCCCCACCGTGCCTACTGCCATTTCCTTGTTTCCCTTTGTGTCCCAATGTGTGGTTTCGGAGGTACTCATGAGTGACGTAGTCGCAGTTGTTGCATATGGTTGCTGAGGAATGTTTTGCAATGATAAACAATTTGTTCTATTCTTATATTTGTGTGTATTTATGTCTAGATATAAGGTGCATTAAGTATGATACCACATTGGCAACTTGATGGCTATTGAAGTTAGGATTGGGAACAGTTTTATTTTTCTAAAGGATTTAATAATATTAATTAAAGTTTCAAAAAATTAAACAAAACTATTGACTTTCAATAATTTTGATTTAAAAATTAATTTCTTTAATAATTGTGTCTTTTAATTTTAAGCAATAGTTTTGAATATTTTAAGAGAAAAACTATTTGAAAATATGTGAGGAATAATTTTTCAATTTTTTAACATTTACTTTAGCTCACCTTTTTGATACAATTATATCCACATTTGAACATTTTAAAAACAATTACATTTACTTTTTAATTCTTTAAATAATTGGGGATGAGTATGTCAATACTGTGATAAAAATAGAATAAAACTAGAAAAAAGTGGAGTCTTACTTTTTAAGCACTTCCCTAAAAAGTGAAGCTCAGGAAAGAAGAAAATTGGGGAAAAAAAAGGAATATAAAATTTAAAAAGAAGCAGTCTGCTTAAATTTTTAAAAGCTAGAAACAAAGCAAAAAGTTTTTTTCAAGTATGACCCACATGAAAATCATGAATAGGACATTATAAAAATTTTTAAATTATGATTTAATTATTGATCAAAACAAGGAAAATAGGCAAGAAAATTATTCTCAGCAAACCCACAACTTGAATAGGTCATGTGAAATCCCTGAAAGTTCATATTCTTTTCTAAATAAAGATTTAATTACTGGTTAAGATGATGAGAATGTATGTTAGCCTCCATTTGTACTTGGCCCTGGTTCCTCGAATGTTAAGGATAGATCTTTCTTTGTCTTCCATTCTGTCTAAGCTCACTCCTTTCAGGCTTCTGTCCCACAACCTCACTGAAACTCTACAGATGAGGTTACTAATGCCCTACACTTTCCTACTTCCGTGGTCAATTCTCAGTCGTCATCTTACTTGACTTAGGAGCAAACTGTGATACAGTCAGTCAGTTACTCCCTTCTCCTTGACAGACATTTTTGCTTTTTCCTATGACTGCGTACTTTCTTGTTTTCATCCTATCTTATTGGTTACTCCTTCTCTTTGGCTGTTTTTTTTTCTTCTCTCTGTCTTCTATATGTGGGAGTGCCCCAGGGCTCAGTCCTAGGCCATCTCCTCTGTATCTGCACTTATGCCTTAGGTGATCTCTTCTATTCTTGTGCTTTTTTTTTTTTGTGAGGAAGATCAGCCCTGAGCTAACATCCATGCCAATCCTCCTCTTTTTGCTGAAGAAGACTGGCCCTGGGCTAACATCTATTGCCAACCCGCCTCCTTTTTTTCCCCAAAGCCCCAGTAGATAGTTGTATGTCATAATTGCACATCCTTCTAGTTGCTGTGCGTGGGACGCGGCCTCAGCACGGCCGGAGAAGCGGTGCGTCAGTGTGCCCCCGGGATCCGAAGCTGGGCCGCCAGTAGCGGAGTGCGCGCACTTAACCGCCAAGCCACCGGGCTGGCCCCTATTCTTGTGCTTTGAAATACCATTTATACTGACAACTTCCAAATTTATATCTCCTCCCTAGCATTTTTCCTGAACTTCATATTCAAATATTCAACTGCTTAATTGCCATCTCTTTTTGGGTGTCTAATAGATATGTCATACTCAAGATGTCTAAAGTTGAACTGTGATACTAACCCCAAAAGTTGCTACCGCTGCAGTTCTATCTCAGTTAACGATAACTCTATCCTTCTGGTTGCTCAGGCCAAGCAACTTGTAGTCAATTCTTGACTTCTCTCATTCTTTTATACTTCTCATCTCGTTCATCTCTCAGGAAATCCTGCTAGCTCTATTTTCAAAATATATCAAGAATCCGATCAGTTCTCAATATCTCCATTGCTACCACCTTGTTCCACCCTACTATCATCTTTCACTGCACTAGCCTCCTAACTAGTCCCCTGTTTGTACCTTTGCCCTCTGTGGTGATTTAAAATATATTCACAAACTCTAACTCTTCAAAAGATAGAGCCTAATTCCTTTCTCCTTGAGTGTGGACTGAACTTAGAGACTTGCTTCAAATGAATAGAATAAAGTAAAAGTGACAGCGTGCATCTTCTGAGGACGGGGTCATAGAAACGTTGCAGCTTTAGCTTCTTTCTTGTGGATCACTTCCTCTGGGGAGACCAGATGCCACGCTATGAGGACACTCAAGCAAACCTATGGAGAGACCAAATGGCAAGGAACCGAAGCCTCTTGCCAACAGCCAACATGGAACTGAGACTTCTCGCCAGCAACTACATGGGTCAGCCATCTTGGAAATGAATCCTCCGGCCCCAGTCGAGCCTTGTGATGCCCATAGTCACTGCTGACACCTCGACTGTAACTTCATGAGAGACCCTGAGCCAGAATGACTCAGCTTAGCTGATTCCAAATTCCTGACCCACAGAAACTGAGAAAAAAGAGATGCTTACTGTTTGAAGCTGCTACGTTTTTTGGAAATTTATGTAGAAATAGATAACTCGTATACCCTCCTTTAATCTATTCTCAAAACAGCAACCACATGGATGCTTGAACAATATGTCAGATCATGTCACTCCACTTCTTACAGCAGTGTGATGGCTCACCATTTCCCTTATGGTAAAATCCAAAGTCTTTAATGGCTGTTATAGACTGAATGTTTCTGTCCCCCAAATTCATGTGTTGAAACCCTACTCCCTAATGTGATGGCATTAGGAGATGGAGTCTTTGGGAAGTAATTAGGATTGGATGTCCTTATAAGAATGGGTTTAGTGTCCTTATAAGAGTACTAAGAGAGCTTACTTCTCTCTGCTCTCTGCCATGTGAGGATACAAGGAGAAACACTATCTCTGAAACAGGAAGTGGGGCCTCACCAGACAATGAATCTACGTTCACCTTGATCTTGGACTTTCTAGCTTCCAGAACTGTGAGAAATAAATGTTTGCTGTTTAAGGCATCGAGTCTGTGGTATTTTTGTTATAGCAGCCCAAACAGACTAAGATGATGGCCTACAAGGTCCTATAGGATATGGCCCCCTCTTCCACTCTCTTCCTCACTGCCCTCATCTCCTTCCCTCCTCACTTACTCAGCTCCAGCCACCCTGTTCTCTTTGATGTTCCTCAAACATCCTCGGAGTACTCCCACCTTAAAGCCTTTAGTGGTTCCTGCCACACAACTAACTCCTTCATTTCCTTCACATCTGCTCAAATGTTACTGTTCCAATGAGGTATACCCTGGCTGCCTATTTATTTAACATTGCACCCCTATCCCTAGCTCTGGGAGTCCCCATGCCATTGATCCTGTCTTAACTCATACTAACATATGATATAATTTTTTTTTTCTGTTTATATTATATAATGCTTATTGTTTTACTATCTCCTCTCCCAAAGAGCAGAGATCTTTGCCCATTTTGTTTATTGATCTATCCCAAGTACCTAAAATAGTGCCTGGCAGATAGTAGGTACGCAATATATATTTGTTGACTGATTTCCTCTTTCTTAGAGTCTCACTTTTTAAGTACTTCCCTCAATAGCAGGCACCCACTCAATATAAAGCACTGAATCCTGAAGTTTGCATGACCAATTTGAGGCTTTTAAAGCATATATGCAAACTCCATGAACATAGCCTTCATCATTCATTCATTTAACAAATACTTTTACTTGAGTGTTTCTTAGATGACAGGCATTTTGCTTAGCCCTAGGAATACAAGCATAAATAAAAAATATAGCTGTAGTCTAAAGAAAATTATAGTTTAATAGGAGGAAAATGACAGCAAACAGTTCATTACAGGAGATGGGATAGGGTGGAAGCAGTGATTAGTTTAGATTTAAATATGTTAAATTAAAGGTGCTTTGGAGATATCCAAGTAGAGATAAATGGGTCTAGAGTTTATGAGAGATGTTTGGGAAGACATGTAGATTTGGTGTCGTTGTCATATAGGAAGTGAATGTGGTCACTCTGGAAGAATGTATGCAGTGGAAAAAGGAGGTTAAGAATCTAATTTTGTGAAACATTAACAGTCGGAGGGAGAGGATAGTTACAGGGGCTGTTTACCAATATTCCTGTTCTTTTCCTTCTGGGCGTAGGGGAGTATTGCATTTCTCTGGACTCGGAAGTTATGGCGGTGCAACTTGCTTTGGTCAATAGAATGTGAGCAGAAGTGATGTGTATCACTTCTCGGCAGGAGCTTTAAAAGGCAATACATGAGCCAGCTGGTTCCCTTCTCCTTGCCTTGATGATTATGAAATGTGTCGAGATGGAGCTTCTGTCCCCATGTTTCCCCAAGTGGCGATCAATATTGAAGCCCCTCAAGACCTGTTCTGGACTTGGGATGTGAGCGAGTAATACACTTTTGCTGGGTTATGCCACTGCGTTGTTTGTTACCACATTATAACCTAGTCTGTCCTAATGATTCAAGGAGGGCTTTAAGAAAAGGAGACTTTCAGGGAGCCTGAAAAAGAATGGTGCAAGAAAGTTTCAAGAAAATGAAGATGTCAAATGCTTCATTGCAAGATATAGATTGAAAAGCGTTCACTTGATGTGGCATTTAGAGGGTCATTTGTAATTTTAGTAAGTTATGCAATGTGCAAAAAACAGTCCCTTTCTATGGTTAACAATCGAAGAAAAAAGAAATACAGGTCAGGGCTGTAGCAAAAGTGAGGCTGTTGCTGTAGCCATTTCTTTGCCTCTCATTTACTTTGCAAATGTCAGCAATTGGCTTCTGATCTCACCAATTTCTCCCTTCCCTTTTCCCTGCTCACGTTGAACTTTCCTTCCTCTGTGCTCCTTCCTCCCTTCCTTCCTCTCTTGCTGTAGGCTCCCTTTAGAGTCTATCACAGCTTTCTCCACCTTTTCTCCGGGGAACTTCTTAAAAGAGAAGCATGTAATTTCAATTCGTCATTCTTCACCTCTTCAGCTTACTGCAAATTGACTTTTGACCTCATGAATCTACTGAAGTGTCTCATGCCAAGGAGATTTTTCATAAAAACCACACATAATTCGTTTTTTTTTTTTTACTTTCTGCATAAATCTCTTTAATTTTGTATTATGGCACAGTGCATGATGATTTGCTGAGTAGTTCATTTTGTATTAGCCAAAGAGAAAATTGAACCTGTCAGTCAAACTGCATGGAATAAGAAATAATATATTTTTATTAACAGTAAGCAGAAACATGTACAATAAAAGTATTTTTGTGTCACTTGAAACATTACCACCGGTTGCAGGTTTTGAAGGTATGCCAGGCAGCTTACTTTTTATTTTTTCCCTTTTGGCTTACAGTCACAATACTTGAGCACAAATATAATGAAGTCTTGTTCAATTTGAGACCCTCCTATAGTACCACAATAATATTATAAAGATTTTTCAAAGACATTTCCTCATTTAATCCTCAAACAACTTTTTGAAGGGTATTTAATTTTCTCCCTATTTACAGATGAAGAAACTGAAATTGAAAAAGGAAGCTCAATGCCCACATGCGCGTTGCCACAGGTTGTGAGTATGTGTTTTTCTGGCTCCAAATTTAGGGCTGTTTCTACTATGCCCCAGCTACTTGGATGCAGTGCATGGGCACAAGTAACAGCATAGATACAGTGACTCTTCCAAGTCAATTTAGTTTTTAAACTGACATTTTTGTTCAAACATTACAGGACCATACATTTCCCATAATTTTAAGCTATTTTGAGGGCTTATCAAAATGTTATATATTGAATGAGCTTAGGTGTTAAATGAGTTTGGGTTGGCAATAAGGAGCCACCATCCACTTTAACAGATATTCTTTCACACCACTGCTTTGAACAGACACAGCTACGTTGCCTTTAACATAGCGATGGGTGTTTAGCACTCTCTGGCAGTGAGAAGAGGTTAAAGAAGTTTGGGTAGAAATGGTGAGAAAAGTAATTGGATATGATTGTTATCTTAAACATAGCCACCAGGCTGTTGATTTAAGTTTTAGTCTGTCCTAAAATGTCGTAGGTATCCCTGGCTATTTATCAGTGTCTATGAACCTACAAAACACTACTCTATCTGTAAGGCTGATATGTATATGATGAACTAAAATCTAGGCTCTCTACATGCCTTTTAAAATTAAAGTCATAGATATGTGGACACCCAGGTTTAAAAATCTGGCTTTGCTTTTCCCAGCTCAAATTTCTATTAACATTCTTCTCAAAGGCAGCCTCCTTGAGGATATGCACAGACTGCTGGAAATAGTCAAGACAATAAGATTAAGATTAATTGGCTAACTCAGCAAGAGAAGGAATTCAGGGAGTTTGGTTCTAGAAGGAAATGAGCACAAACAAACAGAATGAGCAACCACTTATTGGAATAAATGGAATTTTTTAGTTTGATGCATATTTAAATTGGGGAAAGAGTGAGTTTTTTCAGGAGTTAAGCATGATCAAAAGTCTGGAGTTGAAAGGAGAGTACATGCGGGAGACAGTGCGGCCACCTGCCCCCCAGGAGAGGTGGACGGGGCCAGCAAGGCCAGATTACTGCACAGTAGAGGCTGCTGCAGGGGTTAGAGTGCATCAAAGAGCTGTTGAAGTTTCTTGTTTTCCCCTGTATTGTTTAGATATAATTGACATACAACACTGTATAAGTTTAAGGTGTACCACATAATGATATTACAATATCATTGATATATTGATATATGATATATATATTGATACACTGATATATGTATATATTATCATGAAGTGATTACCACAATAAGCTTAGTTAACATCCATCACCTCACATAGTTACAATTTTTTTTCTTGTGATGAGAACTTTTAAGATCTACTTTCTCAACTTTTGAATAAACAATATAATATTGTTAACTGTAGTCATCACGCTGTACGTTACATCTATTTGGCCTGATCCTGGGTTTTGGAATTTGGAAGGAAGTGACCAGACTCTGGAAGATTAGCTATTACTGTTTTACAGAATTTTGGATTTCATAGACCAGTGCAGTTCCTAAAAAATTCTTGAGAACTAATATAGAGTTGTCAAATATTTATTTTGCTAAGGAAGGAGGTTAAGAAAACGACAACAACAACAAAAAAGTAAATTACCACATATTATCTCCACTATTTCATAAAGGAATCAAATTTTAACGTCAAATTAGTAGGAAGGACATACTGCCAGAGTAAAGGACAGAATATTAGAATGAATAAGCTCGCTGCTATTAAAGACTTGCTGCGTTGTCCTTATTTTCTCATTTCCCTTGTACCAATAAAACTTTGTCACATACCTGCATGTCTACTCAGATTGATGTCTGAGATCTCAGCTAAGAGAATATCATAATTATTCAGGCAAAAGATGATGAGAATCTGGGAAAGGAGAAGAAAGAACAAGTGAAGGAAGGAGGATGATGATGGAGGAATGATAACACCTGGCGACAGATTGAATGTAGAAGATAAAGGAAGAGAGTGAAAGACACCTACAAAAATTACATTGTGACCTGATAGAGTTTTTCATCATTGGTATTGCACATAACACTGCCCTAATTCATCTCTTAACAGATCCTTTGGGATGTCATGTCAACTGGTTGATGTCTTGCTGTCTTCTTTATGAGGACCAGAAACCAGAAATGCAATTTGCCAAACGTGTGAAGATCATGTTTTTATTAGTGATTGACGAGTTAAAATATTTCTCTGTCTATAGCCAGAGTAAGATTTTAAAGGAGGCAAGAAAGTTGATTTTAAAGGAGGTTAGAAAATTCACTTTACTGAATGAACATCATATAGTCATTCAAGCCCTTCACAAATTTTTTTTTTTAAAACAGTTACCAGGATTTTTAGAGTTTATTACCGACATTTTGTTCTTGACTCTTGAGAATTGCCATTTAGTAATTGCCAGGTTTTACTGTTGTAGTTGTAGAGTTTCTGATTTTTTTCTTTTTCTTTTCCAATAGAATGATGTTATGATATAAGTAGAGGTAAAAGAGTTGTTATATTTGAGAAAAAAGAGCAAAGATGCTTTGTGACTTTGGAAATTATATTTCAAGGTTACTCACAAGAGGATATCTTGTTTAGGGAAGAAAGTGCATTCTTTTTTTTCAAGCAGGAGATTTATTCAAAAATAGATAATGGCAAATGTGTTCTTTGCTGAATGTTAATCTACAGCATTAATTTAAGATGTTCTTAATCTATATTTCTGGACTTCTTTTAAATGTCAAACTCCAGAAAGGCCAAACTGGCTCACTCCACTGCTACATAGTAGCTAGTATTGTCTTTGCTGCAGGGCAATTGAAATGAAATTTCGAAGTATATTGAAAAAGTTACCAGCTCACTTGTTATGCAATAGCTTGGAATGTGAATATCTGAAAGAAGAAAAATTCAATAAATGGCTGTAGAATGATTTGCTGGAATTCACAACATAGTAACAAGAATGAAGGAATTAAGTTGTTTAATTTTACCCTTAGTGCTGGTACACAGTTTCAGCACCCAATGAGAAATCTGCATGCATTTAAATAACTTAAACAATTATTAAAAGAAAGTTGCAAGAAATAAATGGCATTTATATAAAAATGAGACTGGGTTCAAACTGCTAGTGCTTTAAAATTTCCAAAAGAACAGGTTTCAGTTCAGAACAGGATTTAGTAACAATTAAAGGAATTTCAGTCCCTTAATCCTTTTGCGATAACTATATTCGTCATTTAACCATTTTACAAGGAAAGGAATAAAAACGTTAACGTTGAGTCTGGGGGGGAGGGCGAAAGGGGTAAAACGGCACATTTGTGTGGTGACGGACGGCAGCTAGACTTTTGGTGGTGAACATGATGTAGTCTACACAGAAGTCGAAATACAATGATGTACACCTGAATAAATGTTATAAACCAGTGTTACCTCACTTAAAACAAAAAGAAACGTAATAAAATAAAAATAATAAAAGTTAAAAAAAATGTTAATGTCGATTCCTCTCAGCACTTGTGACCCAAAATTTTTTTATTTATTGTAAACACTTATGGTCCCAAATAGCTATTTGATTTACAATTTAGGTATAGAAATGTAATGAAATATTTCTACTGTGTTTGTAATCACTGGAAGAGCAGTACGAATCATTCTTCAGATAAAAATACTTCCTTTTTTGACCTTTCTCAAAGATGTTTCAAAGTACAAGAATGCCTTTCCCTTCTGTCTCCAGAACTTTACTCATCATCTCAAATGTCAGTATTTTCTAAGTTGATCCTAGCCTTGCAAAGGAACTCTATCTACAGGTTTAAATATATTAGTAACTTTGAAAAGAAATTTCACACTATTCATACTGTTTTCCTAGAGTTATTACATTATTAGGAGTAAATGTCTTATTAAACTCAATAAGGAGCCACAAAATGAATAAACAGGATTTCTAAAGGAGGTACCTGAGTGTGTATAAAATAGCTAATAAAAAAAAAAGCTAGTGATATGGAGCAGCTAAATCATATAAGTCAACAAAATTTATATTGAAAAGATGTTGTAAATATTAACTTCAATTTTCCTAGCTTGCCATATGGAATTGCTAGTATTTGAAGTCAAAACAAAACATAGGGGCTATCTGACGTTTTCTTAAATTTATGTAACCAAGATTGTTTGTGTTCTGAACCAGCTATGATTTTTGAGGCACTGTTCCAAGTGCTTATATTTATTAGCCATTTAATCCTCAAAACAACACCATGATCTGGAATCCCTGATTTATGCCCACTGTATAGATGCGGAAAGTACAAAGTAGAGCTCCAAATGGACAAATAGTGCTTAGCGGCTGTGTGGTCTTGGGTCAGAGTCACGTCATCTTTTGAGAGTTATTTGATTCCTTCTCTTCTGTAGTCCTTCGGTCACCAAGTGCTATAATTTCACCATTTTTTTTGATTGTTCTTTTTTCTCTTAGATTGTTATTTTCTGGGTTCTCGCTACTTGTGCCTGAATGACCATGAGGTTATAGTCTCTAGTTTAGTGAATCTCAAGCATCAGTCTGAGGACTTTGAGCTAATTTGCGATGAAATTTCAGCACCCACCCTCTTAACCTATTGATATAGTTCTGGGTTTCAAAAAATGGTTCATATGCAACAGCTATTATTTATACACTGTTGCAGGAACCACTATTTGCAGTCATTTATGAACACTTACAAGGGCACTTTATCATCTCCCGAATGGTCTCCCTGCACCCACTCTTGTTCCCTCTATTTTGTTCTTTATTATACAGCAGCAGAACTACTATTACAGAATGTAAATTGAGTCATGTCACTTCCTTTCCAAAATCCTTCCAAACTTTCCACTGCACTTAGAATAAAATCCCAACTCCACTCAGGACGACAGGACCCTGAATAAACTCATTCCTACTTCTTTGTTCTCCTTTTGGGTACTGTTGTCTTGTTCCCTCAAATGTGCCTTTGCATGGTCATTCCTTTTTAATGTTTAGCTCCTTGGTTCCTTTGCATACTTCACGTCTCACCTCTCCAGAGGGGCCTTCCTTCACTCCCCTGCGTAAAGTATGTCCCCCCCAGCTATTCTCTCTTATGGCACTCAGTTCTTTTCCTTCAGAGTTCTCACTCCAGTTCATGAGTCTATATTTATTCATTTGTTTACTTTTTTATGTCTTTCTTATGCTCCAAACTGTAAGCTCACTGAGGGCAGGGACTCTGTCTGCTTTGTTCACCAATGTGTTTTCAGCATTCAGCACAGTCTCATGTACATAGTGGGTTCTGAATAAATAGTTGTGGAATATGATTACAGTCTTATGTATTACAATGTGTTTCAATGATGGCAGCAGAAATATGAGCCTCTTGCTTGACAGCCATAACTTTGAGGTGTCTGTTTGCCTTGCATTACATTTCTTTGCCATGCTACATGGGCTCCTTTGCCAGGACCTCCAAGGCTTTCATTTTTTGCCTCTCTTCTTTGCCTAATGGGCACAGGTGGCTATTTAAATGTAAATTAATAGAAATTGGCTAGTGGCTACCCTATTGGACAGTGCAGATATTGAACATATCCATCATGGCAGAAAGTTATTTTGGGTAGCGCTGCCGTAGATTATTCCTAAAAAGCTTGAATTGTAAGTAGACATAACAGCACAGCTTCTCAGCCTTGAGTTCAGGTGGCTATATTGCTTTTTTGACATCTAAATGAAATTTACAGTCACATAGGCTCAGCTAATGGAGCAATAGTCCATATTTAATTGTCATATACTTTTGAAAGATAATAAAAATGGTAAAATAATAACTATCTGTATAAAACACTAAGGAGCAGTTGTTTGGCCTAGACATAAAGAAGGAGGAGATGTTGTTAACGTAGTGTTCAGAGGAAAGGGAAATCAACTGTAGATCTGTCATGCCAGAGTTGAGTTGGCTGATCCTGGTTGGCCAGGCAGTGTCCATTTTCTCCCATGCCATTCCTGACCTCCCCAGTAAAAGAGGTCTCCCAGATGAAACAGGAAATTGTTTTGATAAAGATCTAGAAGTAATAGTTTTTCAGTATATGAGATTGATCTTGGAATTGTGTGGTTGATAGTACTAGTTGCAATTACTTTCTTCTAAGAAATGAGGCTAAACTGTAGCAAAATGATGTACCTTTTGTTTTGCAGAACTTTCCTAAAGGAAAGCCAGAGTGGAGGTTAAAGAGGTTAAGCCTGTGGCATTTCCTCCAGCAAAATCTCAAGAAAAGAGAAACTAAGTAGTTAAAAAATCCTAAGAGTTAGATTACATGAACAGATTTACCCCCATAATGAATGTTCAGTAAACAACTTTTCACTATGATGACTCTTGAAAAGTGATACCATTTTGGACAATGATTCTTCTTCTTTTTTTCCTAGAACTACTTGCACACCAAAAGATACACTAAATAAATACACTATAGAAAGTGACAATTCAACATTATGGTTTCAGGCAAAGACACACTCAACAATTTACTTGACATAACAATTTCTAGTCAGAGGTTATCATACGGAACACATCTAAATTGCCTGCCATGTATAGATGAATCCGAAATGTTTTGCTTTTGTGTGTATAGAGGAGAAAAATGTATCTTTTCCCTCTATCATCTTCCTAGATTCTCTGGTTGGGGCCCTATAAATTAGATTGACAAAAGACAGATTAACAAGAGAAAAGCATACAAGTTTATTTAATATGAGTTTTATGTGATGTGGGAACTTTCATAAGGAAATGAAGACTCAAAGAAATGGTTAAATCTCAGTGTTTCTATACTATTTGATGAAGAGTGGAAAGTTGTGGAAAAATGTGATAGGACAAAGGGTATAAGCTAAGGCTAGTAAACAGGGGGAAACCTAGGAAGGCCTGTTTGGATTCCTCTCCATGTCCCCACATCTACTTGGAGATAAGAATGATCTTTTCCTCTGGGTATAGGGAGGGCACCTCTCACATCAGGGTTACGTGACCTGCTTCAGGGGAGAAAGGAAGGTCAGAGAGTCCTTCCTGCACCTGCTATTTCTCAGACTCCTTTAGCTGAAAATATTCAACATGCCAAGGCCCCATATGTTAGGGTAGCATGTTCTGAACTCCATCGTGCACATACTCTAAGGAGAGAAATGCAGACTTAGTATCTTCTATGAATCTCCAGTCTGGTATGCCATCCCATACTTAGCCTATATTTTGCCCCTATATTTTGTTTTTCTGGGATATGATTTTATTTTTAAGTGCAATTTATGTGCAAAACAATCATAAGTCCCCAAATTGGAAAGATTGGTGAAGAAAATGTTTCAGAAATAAGAAAAAAGGACAAGTACAATAACATTGCATTTTATGTACAAGCTGCATTTGTTTACTTTCAAATTGTTGTTTATTACTAATATAAACACGTTTTCATTCAACTGATATATTTTTCTAGCTGTGAAAATTGTTCAAGTATCTTGTTTTGAGATGAAACACATCACAATTTTCCCATTAAATTTAATGGAAACACTTTTTGTTTTTCACTTAAAACCTCTTTACTTAACAACAGGGTTTCCAAGTACTAATGAAAATCATTAATCAAGGGATAGGTGTACTTGAAAAATAATACTTTGATTGGGACACATAATGACTACCAAGACCTGCAAAAGATCCTGCAATTTGAGAAGCCATCACCATAAATGAGAAGTTTTGATAATTTTGTTATTGTTTCTGCCTAATGTTTATCTAGGTTGAATTCTTTTGCCATAAAGCTGTCATATTTTCCATTCTGCTTTCTGTCTGCCGCTTCTCATGGGCTCCAACAAGAGGAACAAGTTAACAACATCATCCACCTTTGCTAACTTAACATTATTCTCACTCCAAATTCACTAACATTTATGAATTAGTTGAGATGGTTGAGATTCTTCTATTATTTCTCCCATTTTAAATTATTCACCACAAATCCTTGTTTTCTATGTATTTAATCAGTAACAAGTTTTGCCTTGAATCTATATTCTTTCTCAAGATATCTTTAATAAAAGATCAAAATACTTTTGAAAAGTCCTTTGCTATTTCTCAACTCATTTCTTTCTTTTTTTTTTTGTGAGGAAGATCAGCCTTGTGCTAACATCTGCCAATCCTCCTCTATTTTTGCTGAAGAAGACTGGCCCTGGGCTAACATCCATGCCCATCTTCCTCCACTTTATATGGGACGCCACTACAGCATGGCTTGCCAAGCGATGTGTCGGTGCGAGCCCGGGATCCGAACTGGTGAACCCCGGGCCACCGCAGCAGAGCGCGCGCACTTAACTGCTTGCGCCAGTGGGCCGGCCCAACCCACTTGTTTCTTAACATCTTATTTCTCAAAATAAATTACGAACAATTTAGATACTATAAAACTATATATAACTAAATATGTGAGTATAACTATATATAAATGTAGCTATAACTGTATATGTATATACGTAAATATTTTTCCTTTCTAAAATTTTTAGGCCATATTTTCAATATTGCATTTAAAAAAATTTTGTTTAGTGCTTCTGATGTATGCAAATATGTCTTTGTAAATCTGAGCTAGATTTTGGGGGCTAAATAACTTGAATGAGCTTTTTACTGTGGGTGATTGTGAAATATGCTTTGCTTCTCCATATGTAACTCTTCTTGTATACAAAGGAAGAACTTTTTACTAGTCAGGACTAGTGGTCATTTTATTGTGGTCGTTTATTTGCATTTCTAATACAGCATTCAAGGACAGGAAGACGAAGAGAAAATCAAATTATCTCACTCAGTTACTTATTTGATGGAGGAGGAAAGTTAAAATGAATGACTAATAACATATACTATGGCTTCCTGGTCCTAGATTATTGAATAGCAATTTTTAGGTCTAAAATGTGAGATATCATTAATTTCATCAAAAATGGTTTTAATCATTGATGGTATCACATTGACTTGTACAAAACAGGCCTCTAATAAATATTGATTTATTGATTTATGCAAACATGTATGTTATTTATTTTAATAGCCATTTTATTTGTTGAATTTATTTGCATAATAATGTTAAGGACATTAGTGAGTATTAAAATTAAATTATGAACGCCCTATATCATATTACCATAAATACATTGTTTAGATACCAAAAATGTATCTCCAAATAATTTCATCTGATTTACTTCTGATATTAATTTTTATCTGGGGGCATTTTAAAATGTAAGACCTTGGATTATTAGTATTTAGGCTGTGCTAACATGAGCTAACCAACCAAAGCAAGGGTGCAAAATACTTTGGCTTTTATCTGGTAACTTGAGACCAAAACACATACATTATTGGGGAAAATTTTTTTTCAACTGTAGAGGAGGAAAAATTTTCCTCCACCCTTCCAGGTTCTTTTGGCTAGTCTATTAATTAAATTGATACAAGACAGATTAACGAGAGAAAATAAAATTTAATTTTGTTGTACAGAAGCCTCACATAGACATGACAGGTTCAAAGACAGGCGGTTGAGGCTTATACGCCATCCTGAGCTAAAGAGAAGGAGGTAGGGGTCTGAGGCTTCAAAGGGAAGGAAGACAACTCACTGGAAGATGAGAAAAGCAAATGTTTGGTAAACAAATGTTTGTCATGCCATGCAGAGACAACGGGTCACAGAGAGGACTTTGAACAAACAGGCCCTGCTGAGCTCTCCCCAGCTTACCACACCCAGCCCATACTGTTTGCAGTTGTCTCTTGTGATAATTCTCTTCCCGGACCAGGCCCTTTATCAAAATTCTTTTAGGCAGTTAAAGGGGGAGTTAAAAGCTCTTCCTGAGTCTTGATCGACTTCCTCTGAAAGTAATCCACGTGCCAAAGAGGCACATTTTGGGGAGGCTTGTTCTGAATCCCTTCGCAACCTAAGCTTTTAGGGTTTATGTTGACTGAATTATGTGTCTAGTTTCTACACTCATTTATTCATTGTCATTTTATCATATGCTCATAAAAACAGTGTTAACTGGCTGATTAATCCTATGTAAGGTCTTTAATATTTCTTAAATTTGTGAGTACGATTTTTATGAATTAGTTCTTTTAAAAATTCAAGCTGGGGGCCAGCCCCGTGGTGTAGTGGTTAAGTTTGGTGTGCTGTGCTTTGGTGGCCTGGGTTCGTGGCTTTGGAACCCCAGGTGAAGACCTACACTGCTTGTCAGCCATTCTGTGGCAGCATTCCACATACAAAATAGAGGAAGATTGGCAACAGATATCAGCTCAGGGCCAATCTTCCTCACCAAAAAAAAAAAAATAACAATAAAATAGAAATTCAAGATCCTTCAATAATAACTTAAAAACATCATGATTGTATAATTAACTCTAGTGAAATTTTATACCAAGGAAAATATTTTATTTGGATAAAATATTTACTTAAATTTATACATTATAAATTAAGTATTTATAATAAAATATAAAATTGTTATCCAAGCAAATTGAAAATTCACAGTTGTTTATTGAACACTTGACATGATATAGGCTGACATTTTAAAATATAATTATTTCATTTCCATTGCTGTTTCCTTAAAGACACTTGAACTGCCATCATGTACCATTAAGAGTTTCATAGAATATGAATATCTTCTTTAAGGATTTCTTAAAAAAAATCAGGAGTCTATTGCTTGTCATCTATAGGATAAGGTGAAAGCAGGAGAAGGGATTTGACTTTAAGACTGATTATGTGTTAGTCACTGTGCTTTAAAGAGTAAATCTCATTTAATCTTTTCAACAGAACTTTGAGGTAATTATTATCTCCATTTTACACACGAGGAAACTGAAGCTCAGTGTGGTTGATTCATTTGCTCAAGGTCATACAGTAAACGGTGGAGTCAGCATTTGAACACAGTTTGTGTGTCTGATACCATGTTTTTACACCTTAACATGTTACCTTCATTCCTCACTTATTGAAAAGGGATGTCTAAATTAGCTTTTGACAAAACATAATGTCACTTGAGTTTCACATAATAGAGAATTCGCTTTTTAAGCACTAATCTGAAACTGCAGCCTAGAGAAACTTGCCAAGTTTCTATGGCTACTTGTTTGATGCATCCTATTTCGCCTCTATGATCTCATTTAGTCTTCAGCACAGCCCTGTGAATTAGGCATTATTTCCCTTTTAGGAACTGGGAAACAGGTGGAGAGAGATACAGTGGCTGGCTACGGTAGTGTTCAGACAACAGGTAGATAACTAGCACTCTGATCTAGGTCCCCTGTCCTTACCGCCAAAGGATCCTTTCACCACACTATAGTGAAGACACTTGGGAGAACTAAACAGATCCTAAGAAATGCAAAGACTGAAACAAGTTCTAGAACATTAAGTGGAACCCATCTTGTTTACCTGTTGAATAATAATAATAATGATAGAAATTTTCCTTAATGAGCTCATCACTCTACGAAATATCTTCTGTCATTATCTCGCATTTAATCTTTACAACAAATTTATGAATTTCCCCATTTTGGAAATGATGAAATTTAATCACGTAGAGATTAAGTAATTTGCCGAAGTTCACACAACTGGAAGAACTAAGTTTTAAATAAAAAACAATGCAACTCTAAAGTTCTTACAAGTAACCACGAAACATATTCTATCTTTAACCTCTTGTATTCATCCTTCTCAATTATCCCCTTTATCAAACCATTCCCACTAGTGTCAGCTGGATGTGGCTCCTTTAAATCTATGTAACGCCAGGTTTGTATCTTTATTTTGAAGGCATCTTCTTGTTTGTTTTTTTGGAAGTTATTTGCGTATTTAGTCTATCTCCTGTACTAGACCCTAAGCTTCCCAAGAACTTGTCAGAGATCTGAGTCAGCCAAGAGCCTTTGTATACTGCCACCTCAACTTGATGAGAGAGAGGCCCCACTTCTTGTGTACTATTTTGGATTCCACAGAATTCAGCCATAGAGACCTGGTACCCTCTTTGGGCAAGTGAGGATTCTAACAGAGTATGATTGGATTGATGAAGTATAAAAGGCTTCCTGGAGCTTAAGGAGATTATTTTTATATACTGTTGCATTCGCTCTTACAGTCTTGTTAATCACAAATCTAAAATAATAAGAGAACTAAACCCTAAATGATAAGGGAACTAAACTCTTTTTCATTCAGGCAAAGTCAGTGAGGGTACCTTTTATAAAAACCAACTAGGGGGCTGGCCCCGTGGCTTAGCGGTTAAGTGAGCGCGCTCCACTGCTGGTGACCCGGGTTCAGATCCCGGGCGTGCACCGATGCACCGCTTCTCCGGCCATGCTGAGGCCGTGTCCCACATACAGCAACTAGAAGGATGTGCAACTATGACATACAACTATCTACTGGGGCTTTGGGGGGAAATAAAATAAATAAATAAAATTAAAAAAAAAAAAAACCGACTGGGAAACTCAGAAGGAGATGAATGGCTAACAGGATAATCTAAAACCAAATTCCACTTTGACAATATATTAGAGCAACATTTAATGGCTTTCTGTTGTTCATAGGATTGTGACCAAAATCCTTACCAGGACCTCCAAGGCTATGTATTGTCTAGCCTCTTATTTCTTTAACATTTTCTCAATTCTTACAACTCCCCATTCACTCTCTACCACAAAGTTTTCCATTCTTTCCCTTCTGTCTGAATGCAACATGATATTCTTAGCTTTATTATGAATTAAAAACTCACATTTCAATCAATTTAAATATTTTCTAAATGCCTTCTCTATGCAAGGCAATGGGAGAGATTTGGGGCACAAGAACATAGTCCTTGTCTCAAGTTAATTAAAATCTCATTGTGGGAAAAAATGCCTAAACATCTTAAAAACTAATTAAAGAGACAAAATAATAATTCAGGGGAATAGTAGAAGAAATGTCACAAGGCACTTTGTGATTAGATATTCAATGAATAGTACTATTAGGCATATCATTTAACTTGGTAGTCTGAAGTTTCTTGAACTCTCTCAATAAAGTAAAATGTCGCAATGACCTACCCCACAGTAATGTGTGTTTGGATACAATACAACTGGTGACTGGCCCTTGTTCTTCATATTTTCTGTAAGTGGGAAGAGTATGAGGCTAGGTAGGGAATGTGACTGGAGAATTCGGGGGGAGGTCTCTGAGTTCCCAGTTTTCTCCCCAGATTGGGCTAATGGAATGGGCATGAACTAAGAGATTCCTGGAATCCCTGTCACTGTCCTGGAAGTCCCAGACAGCCAGAATTATCCCTATTAATATTTAAGCTTGAGTTTACTGCCTGCCAGGTGGTGCCAAAGCATACTGAGATTAGATTTTAACTTGCACAATTAGACTAATAGAACTCTTGGATGGCTGGCTCTATAGGCTTACACATTTCCTTAACCTCCCTGTAATGTGACCCATATTTTATATGATTGATTTTTTTTTTGATGCCAGTTATTGCCTTATGGCAGGATTTTACACCATAAGTTTCTTCATCTTTAGTTCAATGTAGTATTAAACTCATGTATTTGTTGCAAAGATCAAATGAGATAATTAGTGTAAAGCACTCCGATACATTCTGACACGTAGAAAAAACCCAATAATTGTTAGGTATACCTATTATTAGTAATGTTTGGATAGCTGGCTCAAAGTACCAGTACATTTATTAGTGATGCCAGTCAAGATGTTTAACAGCTGCTATGGCATGGACACTGACCAATCAGAACAAACATGGCCCAAAGCATGAGCTCATTGGTCTCTGATCATAGGGAGGTCCATGGGTCTCCAAGGGAGGGCATGGTGGTTGGGGAAGTTAAGGGGGACACCTGGAGGTTCAAGGCAATGATTCAACTGGTATAAAAGTATTTCAGCATTTTAATAATTGCTGCATTTTACATTTTGATACATATTGCAAGGAATATGAAAATGTTTCTTTTCTTTCTCACCTTAGTTTTGATATTGCACATTTTTATTTCTGCCTTGGCCAGTTGTACCTGATCAGTCATGTTTCTCAAGCTTGAAGAATGTCCATATTCTTTTTTTTAATTAAAAACTTCATTTTGAAATAATTTCATACTTAAAAAAAGTTGCAAAAATAGCATGCAGAATTCCCATGTATCTTTTCGGAGTCTCCAAATGCTAGCATTTTATATAGTACCACAGTGTAATTATAAAAATCAGGAAATTAACATCGATATAATACTAAAATCTCATCTAAGACCTTATTAAAAATTCATCAATTTGGTAATAGTATTGTCTGTCATGATCTTGACACTTTTGCAGTACCGGCCAGTTATTTATAGATTGTCACTCAATTTGGATTGTTCTGATGCTTCCTCATGATTAAATTCAGCCATTTTTAGCAAAAGTACCACAGAATGTTTTTGTGTCCTCAGTACATTGCATCAGGAGACTTGATGACAATTTATCCCATTATGCCTGAACTCAACTTTTATCACCTCAGTAAGGTGGTGTCTGCCAGGTTTCTCCACCATAATGTTACTATTTTGTTTCCATTGTTGAGAGATATTTGGGACTATGTAAAGATCTTCTTTCTCATCACATTTTTGCCCACAAATTTTAGTATGAGTTGATGATTCTTGACTGAAAAAAATTTAACGGTGATATTTTACAAGTGGTGATTTTCCATCGCCGTCTTCTTTGTACCAATATTAACTGGAATTCTACTACGAAGAAGAGCTTTCTCTTGTACTCTACTTTCTTATTCACTCATTAGTTTATTTATGTCAGTCTGTACTGTAGATTTGTATTTTATCCTACAAATTATAATCCATTACTGTCACTATTTATGTTGTTGTTCAAATTTGCCCATTGCCCATTGTGAGTTGGTTCCTATGTCTTGACATGTTCTCATCCTTTGTGTGTGTGTGTTTGTGTGTGTATTGTTCCTTACTTTCTGGAACTGCAAGATGTTCCAGACCAATCTTGTGCTTTCACTAACCCAGCCCTGAAATCAGTCATTTCTCAAAGGAGCCCAGGTTCTTTTTCCTTAGGAATACTATTTAAAAACCAAGATCCAGGCACTAGGTGTGTGTACTGGTACTGGGGTATTGTCACTTCTAGACCATCTAAGTGGACAGAGTTATGAAATATATGAATGTATACATATACATCTAAGTCTGTCTATCTATCTATCTATCTATCTATCTATCTATCTATCTACCTACCTGTCATCTATCATCTATGTATTTACCTTGAAAACCATAAATTTATATTGATAACTCCAATTCCAATCTAACACCATTTGCTTCATTCTAGCTTTCCCTCTTTCCTTATTTGTGGCTCTATTCTCTGAAGTAAGGAACATGGCCTTTATTGTTCATAAGATATTTATGGATTTGTGTGGTCCTGGAATACTTAAATGTAGTTTCTGAATTGCTAACCCATACCCCTGTGTAAACAAACCTACTAATTAGAGAATGATGTTTGTATATTGGTTTTAGAGTATATAGCCAATATACTGTTTTCCAAAGTTACATAGTTATTTTCTGTCCCTCTGCTTCCACGTGGTTGTGTTATTCTTTTGTAACACAGTTAAGTTCGTCTGTTTCTGTCTGTATTCAACTTTGGGTTCCCCACATACTTCTTGATTTTAATTATTTATTAGTTGGGATATTTAAAACATTTAAAATAACTCAAGATGTCAAACTGTAAAATAGATAAACTCAGAGAAGTGTCATTCTCCCCATACCTTCTACTCTATTTCCACTTTCCATACATTTCACCCCATTTCCATTTACCCCTTGTTGGTAATCAATCTCATTAGATCCTGGTTTATCTTTCCTATGTTTTATTTTGCACAGATGAGTAGATACATGTATATGTTCTTATTTCCTCTTCTTTCTTACCAGAAAGTAGCATACCATAGTCTTTTGTACTTTGCCATTTTCCACTTAACAACATATCCTGGAAATCATCCATATCGGCATATAGAGACCTTTCTCCATCTTTTCACTAGCTGCATAATACTCCATTGTGTGAATGTTCCATAGTTTATTATATAACTGTCCTTTGTACAGACATATAGATTGTTTCCAATATTTTGCAACTGCAAACAAAGCTGGAAAGAATAACTTCTTGCATTTGCATTTCTGTTTCTCATTCTTTTTAAAGAAAAAATATATCCAGCCTCTAGCATTTACTTACATTTTTGTAATGTTATGTAAATATATATAAACATAATATTAGACAGACTATTTTCATTCTTGTAGCTCTAACACAACCATAAAATCATAACAAATTTATGTATTAAATATTAATCAAACCATAAAAGCAAATAAAATTCAAATTAGCAATATTAATTTAGTATAATAAAGGGTAGTGTTTATCTGAAATTAAATCATGTTTTATAGTAAGAATCTTGGTAATGATGGTTATGAAGATATAAAAAACCTAAACATACCTATAACCTATATACAAAGAAATTGAATCAGTAGTTAAAAATCTATACAACACAAACACTACAATGCACATACATGCATACACACACTCCTCCAGGCCCAGATGATCTTACAGGTGAGTTTTAACAATCTGTCGCAGAACAAATAATCCTTAACGTATAGAAACTTTTCCAAATTTAAAGCTCTCTAACTCACTTTATGATGCTGATACACCTTGATGGAAAACACTGAAAAAACAAATATGAGAAAGAAATATTATAGGATAATTGTCACTTATGAATATGAAGCCAATTTTCTAAACGCAATATTAGCAAAAATAAATTTAGCAATGTATAGATAAATCATAAACAAGTATTTCCCTCAGAAATGTAAGAATGGGTTAATGGAAAATCTTTAATTGTACTTTATCATGTTAACTGTATTGTTAAATTCAATGACCAGGTTTTGATTGACTGAAATCTCAAACACGGACACTGCTTGGTAAATCAAATATGCTTACTTATCTATAGATACAGAAGGAAGTCATCCTAAATTTGAGAAGCATGTGATTTAGTTTTAGCTTTTAAGTTTGTATTTTAAACAATATATGATTTGAAAAATGGATTTACAAAAGTGGTACCTATGATTCCATTGCCTCAAACAATTTTTTGTATTTCTTTTTGAACTTTTCTAATAATACAAAAATGATAATAATCATAATAATAGCTAATATTTATTGAGTACTTTTAATGGATCTTTATTATAACTCTCTGAAGGAAACTAAGTTCCAGAAATGTTGCATAGCACGTTCAAAGTTTTAGCTCGTAAGTGTTAGAGCGCATC
Source organism: Ceratotherium simum simum (assembly GCF_057802395.1). NCBI lineage: Eukaryota > Metazoa > Chordata > Mammalia > Perissodactyla > Rhinocerotidae > Ceratotherium > Ceratotherium simum. Next base: position 61,473,138 of record NC_141908.1, read on the forward strand.
ACTGTAAACTCAGTGAATCAACGGTTATACTTTCCATTCATTTAACATTGTGTGTATATTCTATTGTACATATCCATATAATCTCCGTAGTATTTACCATAGTATTTCACTGAGTTGGTTCACTTAAGTATTTCTAATGGTTGGACGTTAGGTTATTTCCAGGTTTTGCTATCATAAGTACTTTGGCTGTGACACACCTATTTAAAAATTTTTTTGAACGCTCTCCTGTTCTTGGGATATAGGCTTGGGGTGGGATTACTAATCTTAATATCTTACCATTGTTATGGACTGCATGTTTTCGTCCCCCCAAAATTCATATGTTGAAACCCTAACCTGCAATGGGATAATATTAGAAGGTGGGGCTTTTGGGAAGTAATTAGGTCATGAGGGTGGAGCCCCTGTGATGGGATTAGTGTCATTATGAGAAGAGACACTGAGAGCTTGCCTCCTCTCTCTTTCTGCTCTCTCCACCAGGTGAGGATACTGTATGAAAAGACCATTTTCTGCAAACCAGGTAGAGTTCCCCTGGGGACACCAGATCTGCTGGTGCCTTGATCTTGCTCTTCACAGCCTCCAGAGCTGTGAGAAATAAAAGTTTGTTTAAACCACCTAATTTACTGCAGTCTGTTATAGCAGCCTGAACTAAGACAACCATATCCTGCCACATTACTTTCAAAAAAGACTCCAATGATTTACAGTGATCCTTTTTAAACAAGCAAACTTTCAGAGCTCTACAAAAATTTGCAGATGTCCATATGTAGTTGTCTACATGACTGTGAGAAATCCTAAATTGGTAAACTTATTTGTATGTATAGGCTCTGACATGACTTTTTCTTAAAAAGTGATATAAACTGAGGATCAATTTTGAGCTCTTTAGTTTTTGTGTATTTTATTTCTTCTATTGAGCAGAGATTGATAAAACATACAGTTCATAAGTAATTAATGAAAATGTGCCATTATAAATGCAAATTGTTTTACCTATGGTGCACCATGGATGTAGGACAGCTTGTGTCTATTACCACATTTTCAATAGTACGTATTTTCTTTTTAGTTGTCTTTGTTAATATTATTTGTCCTAGAAAAGACATTTTCAAACAAATTGCCTAATAAAGCTCTGATTAATGAGTATTAAAATTATGATGAAAACTTTTAAATATGGAAAAATAGTTCAATAAACCCCCTATACCCATCACTCAGATTATGAGGATTTTGCTGTATTTACTTCATATATCCTTTCCTCTACCCCTTATTTCTTTGCTGATTTAGTTTAAGGCGTTTCCACACATAATATCAATTCACCCCCACAAACTTCGGTATTCATTTCTAAAAGAAAAAAACCTATTTTCTCACAGTGCTATCACAGTGAACGTTAAAAATAATTTGTGGTAACATGGAATACACAGTTCATAATTACATTTCTCCAACTTTTAAGTCTCTTTACACATGGTTCCTTTCGAATAAGAATTCAAAGAAGTCTATACATTTGATGGTTGTTTCCCTTAAGCCTCTTCTCACCTGAAGCAATCACCTCATTAGCTTTTTCCCCCCATGCCATTGGCTTGTTAAGTGCCCTGTAGATTGCCCATATTTTGGATTTGTCTCTTTGCATTCTTTTAATGTTATAGCTGTTCCTCCTTTCCACATGTTTCTTGTAAGTGAAAGTTTGTTTTAGGGGTTTGATTAGATTCACAGTCAACATTTTTTGGCCAGACCATTTCTTAGGTGTTGCCACATGCTTTCTATTGTATCACATTTGGAGGCATGACATCAGGTTGCCCCACTTGTTGTAAGACTTGAGATTGATCAGTGGTTTCTGGTGGTGACAGCCTGATGCCTCCTGTTGAAAAGTTCACCATCATCCTGTTACCTAATGGTTTCATCCATTGATGAATAACGCTTGAATCAATGATTTTATTTGGATGGAAAAATGGTGATATTCTAATGTTAGCATTCATTTGACATTTATTAGCTGGAATTCTCCTATAAAGAAAAATTTCTCTTATGATTGACTAGAACTTTCATAAATATTTCAGTCCAATGTAGAGGAAAACATAATCTGATATTTTTTATTTCTATGGATGTGTCTACCTATCTGTGTTTATCTTCTGATTCAATATTTAGACTTGTGATGGAGTCTTGAAGACTTACTTATTATGAATTCAGTTACATATTAATATTAGAATTTCAAATATGCATTAAAAGACAATCCAGTCTTGCCACTTGGTATAGTATTTTCCTCTGAGTCCATTTTTAGAACTGTTCTAACTTTTGCAAATCCATCACTTTTCCCCTCTACGGTGCAAGGTGAAAAGCAATCATCCTTAGCTTATTGCCATGACACTTATACAAAGGGCTATGGAAAACAGATTAATTGGTTAGATTAGCATCTATCATTTTTCTGTTTTGCCTACCAGCTGTCTGCTCATGGAGGGAAATAGCCGGCATCTTTGCATGGCTGCTCCTAAAGCAGCTCTGCCGACAGATGGTGACTTGAAGGAATCCCATAGTTCATCATTAAATGTGGGTGTCAAAATTTCTGAACATGTTGTGAGGAAATTGTTTAATTTTTTCCATTCTTAGGTACTAACTCAGTTAAAAAAAAAAAAAAAAAAAGGAGTGTTGTAGGTTAGTGTTGAGAGCATCTTAGGGAAAGAAATGTGAAAAATATGCCAGAGTCTGTTCGGCGACCTGATTTTATGGTCCCAACCAGTGCTGTTGTTCACTCTTTCCATGTCTAGAGTCAGACTTTGAAGAAACCCCACTATTCCTTGGTATCACCAATGTCCTTAAAAACAGATGACTGTACATGTGTTTGAAATCTTTCCAAGGTTGTCATGGATAAATGATATTTGAGATAGGATAATGTTCTACAAAAACTTCTAGGGCAGCAAATTGCCAAAAGTCAAATGGATGGCTTTTTGGGAAGTGAAATGCTTCCAGATAAATAAGAGGCTTTAAAATGAAAGTTCATGGATATTAACCGAATTGCTTATTTTTGTGGCACTGTTCTGCTCTTCCTAATTCCCTGGGCTTCAGCCATACTGGCCATTTGCAGATCTTTGAATATGTAGGCATTTTCTTGTCTTGTGGCCTTTGTACATGCTGTTTCCTCAGCTTGCAATGATTTTTCTCCAAAGATGCTTTTGTCCCACATTTTATTTATGTCAAATGTCACCTCCTTAGAGAAAATTTCCCTGGACGTGCCTTGTCAACTCTATCCCTTGCTCTACTTTATTGTTCTTCATAGCACTTAGAATTCTTTACTTGTTTATTGTTGAATGTCTGTTTCAGGAGAATGAGAGTTCCATGAGAACCTTTGCTGTATTTGTAGGACCTAGGAAAGTGCCTGGAACCTGCCAGCACACACATGAGTTAGAATTGTCTTTTGGTTCTGAGTTATAGAAAATGCAGCCAAGAGAGCCTTTAACTACAAGAATGTTTACTGATACTTTACAAGAAACCTAAGTGTCGGCTGTCACAGGGTTGGAGTGGGGTCTCAAGACCTTTTCTCTCTTTCTGCACTGCCATCTTTAGTGTGTTGTTCTTTTGTCCTTATGTTTTATGACTCTTGGACATAAGATGGCTGCTTCAGTTCTAGGCATTCTGTTTATAACCTGGGCACAAAGAAGAGGAGAAGGATGGTACTAGCAACATTTGTCTCTTTTATCACGTAGCAGAGCTGTTTTCACAAACTCCCCAGGTGACTTTTGCCTACATCTCATTGACTAGAACCGTGTCATATAGCCAATCCTAGCTGCAAGGGAGTCTGGAAGGTGAATATTCAAAATATCCAAATGCTATAGCAGAGGTAAGCGAAGGGGAAAGGTCTTGGGAGTGGCCATTGGGATAGCTAGCTAATAGTACCTACCACAGTAGTCAACAAAAATTCGTTGAATGAACGAATGTTAAAACAACCAGAGTTGCTTTAGCTCAGGAGTGCCATAAATGGTTCAAATTCCTGTTTATCAATGTAACTTCTATAAGGTACTTGGATTTTTGGAGACTTAGCTAATCCTAGGGAGAATTTTAGTACCCAGAATCAAATACAATGAAAAATGATAACAAACGAAATAAAATGATAAAAATGATAAAAGCATGTAGTCGTTGTTTATGAAGGACAGAGCTTCCTAGGGAAGTCATATAGCCTAATGATTAAATGATCAGCAAACCTAAGTTTGGACTTTAGTTCATCCAAGAAAGTTACTAATTTCTCTAAGCCTCAGGTTTTTCATCTTTAAAATGAGGATAATGAAGTATCTATTTCATTCATGAACAAAAAGCTTCAATTAGAAAATACATACAAAATAATAGAATCTAACTCCTAGCACTTCACTGAAAAAAAATCCAAAATTTACATATAAAACTAAGTAAAAAAATAAATACAATTATTCAGATTTATTTTTCATGATCCTAACTATTCTTTAGAAAATAATATTCTGTTTGGTGTGGTACTTAGCCTTTTTAACCTCTCAACTAAAATCTGATCATATTTCCATGTTCCTTATATCCTTATTTTCAAAATGGCGAATAATACTTGAGGGGATTATCAGGCAGTCTTAAGGTAATTCTGCTTAAAAGAACAAATGGGTTGAATAGTTTAAATTATAAATTTTTATGAGATTAATATAAAACTGTGGTTTGTCATTAGGTTTTTGTGGTTCATTAGTTCCTGTGCTGAGAAATTGAATGCCACCTGGGTAAGGACGCATTAGACTATTTTCTGCAGGCGTGTCTATCTTGATATAGTGCTGACTCTGTTATTCTTGCATCTAATGTATTCAAGTTGGCATAGAAGTGAAAGACATAATTCTCATTACATGTGCTAAGCCAGGCAGCAAGGGAAACAAGCCTGACTAAATGCTTGGATTTCACCCAATGGTGCAGCAAACTAATGTTGTTTCTGAAAATGAAAACTGTGTCTGTGTTTGTCAGCTGGAAATGTCCAGGGCTTTAGAGAAACTATGCAATAAATGGAGGACACTGTTCACTAAGTTACCCCCCTTTAATTCAAAGGCACTGAGATGAAGTTCTCCATGAATAATAAAGGCGCTTGTTGTTCATAACATAGAACACTTTGGTGATTTTATGCTGAAGGACACATTGTATGACATTTTTATTTTAACTTGATGCATTCCTTGGCAGCAGCAGCTAATAAAATTGGAGAGATTTTTTTTTTTAAGTTTCAGAAACTGTTCATATAGCTCTTGTAGGTCAATTGCATTGTCAATAGTTCAAAAATTGGCATCTTCAAGAGTTTTAGTCATTTTTTCTTATTTATGATAAACTTTGAACTTGATTTATTTTCCTGTGATTAAAAAAATTATCCCACTGTATTTGTGGTTAGAATTACTCTTAAGTATTGACCTGATTTTGAAATAATTGCTTCACAATTACACATTTGTATTTCCTTCTCCACTGAAAAACTTTCCTGTCTTGTTTCTCACTATCTTGCCCTCCATTCACTAAGCTTGTAAAGTACATGATTATTTATTAGAATATGTGGTGGTTCAAATGCCTCTTATTAACAATTATCTATTAGATAAGTAGTAGGTTTTATTTATGATCTCACAATGAAAACTGATTACCATCAAAAATTCTTTATATTTCTTAAAATATGGAACAATGTCACAAATGAATATTGTGTGAGAAGAATTAATTGTTCATAAGTAGTCAACACTGTCAATAGGATTAAGACTTTACCTATTTCTTCAGGCAATTTTCATCTCATCTTAATTTAATAAATTTTTTCTTTTACTTGAAACTCTCTTTTCTAAATAAATTATTCTAGGATTTCATGCACAGTTACTACATAATGAACATTTCTATTTAGAAAATGGGAAAGACACAAATGTTCTTTGACATCTTACAAAGACCAAATTTTGTCTTTTGTGGAATATCACAAAGCGTTCACAGAATTATCATGATTCGTTGACCATTCACTCTGGAAGCATCAGAGTAACTGCGTGGAGTAAATGGTTAAAGTGGCCCATTACGGTGCTTTGGAGTGTCTGACTTTCAGTTGGGGCCTTTGTTCTGAAGGGCTGTAGAGATTAACATGACTGGTTTTGTGGTAGTGTCTCTACCACATTTTGTATTCAGCAGTCTTCTGCCACCGCTTCTAAACACTATACTTTATGGTGAGTTTGGGAGTGGTTGTAAGGACTGAGTTTGGGCACATATTTAGTCATCTTTATTCAATCAACAAACACTTGTTGAACACCTACACTCATCTATGGACTCTACTGAACCTGGCACTCTTCTATTATTTCTCCCATCTATGCTTTCTCAAAAAGAATTCATTCAGGGGGCCGGCCCGGTGGTGCAAGCAGTTAAGTGCGCGTGCTCCACTGCGGTGGCCCGGGGTTCGCAGGTTCGGATCTCGGGCGCGCACCGATGCACTACTTATCAAGCCATGCTGTGGTGGCATTCCATGTAAAGTAGAGGAAGATGGGCATGGATGTTAGCTCAGGGCCAATGTTCCTCAGCAAAAAAAAAAAAAAAAAAGAAAAAAAAGAGGAGGATTGGCATTGGATGTGTGGGAGATCAAAATTGACCACCCCGAAATATATCTCTTAACCTTGATTATTTTCTCTGAAGGACATTTGACCTCTCCCAAACTGCCTAAAGAAATTATAACTCTGGGTATGGACAGACTGGCAGGGTCCTTGCTAAGCCCATTCTTTTCAAAGTTCTGTTTACCAAATATTTACATTTGTAAAGGTATCTCCCTCTGTGTGCCAGGAAGGGGGGAATGGCCTTGTCTCTGGAAACTCTTATCAGTACAGAAGGAGAAAACTGAAATCTACATACTCTTGATTACTATAATTCCTGTCTCTCTGGCCACATTCTCTATAGGGGGCCCTGCAAAGCATTGTCTGACAAACATTTACATTTCCCTCTTCATGTAAATTGTCTTCTTCCCCTCTGAAATCCCAAAACACCATCCACCCCCAACATCCTCCTTTGTCTTTAGCTAAAGATAGTATTTAAGATGAGAATCTCTGCTATTGTGTTGAGAAACTCAGTTTCCCTGCTTTCTCCCATGTATACATGTTATTAAACTTGGTATTATTTTCTCCTGCTAACCTGTCTTGTTAATTATTTGGCCAGCCATAAGAAAAGGCAGAGGGGGATTCTCCCTCTTCCCCCACAGCTGTTAGCTCAGGGCTGATCTTCCTCACAAAACAAACAAAAAAAACGTAATTCCTTCGGGAACTCGTGGTAAACATGCCCAAGTCAACTAAAGTTGGACACTTTAGTCTCCTCTCCCCCTAACTCCAGCTAATATGAAGGTCACAGGCAGGAATAGGTAAAAGTTGGTATATGGTATGAATATGAGTTTTAAGATCAAATACTTTCACAGGTTTGCGGACTTTGGAGTTGCATTTCCAATTCTAATTTAATTTTTGAGAAATACGCACGGACACGGAATCGATCGCATTTTAAGTACTCAAGAAGAAATAAAGCTTTAAAAACATCAGAATGCTAATATCCTTCACAACACTTTTCTTGTTTTTAGGCTGGTTGCGGCAGCTCCTGTAAAGCTCTGTCCCACCACATCTCACCTCCTGTATCTCATTACCTTGGGGACTGTCTCTAGGCTCTGCTGCAGGGACCCAATCATCCCCTTTGCTTGTCCTTTGCAGACACTCTGCTTCAGATGCAGTTCTTTCCCTTTCTGCAACCTAGAATTGTCCTTTATTTCCTGACCTCACCTTCTCGTGGACTCAGATTTCTCTTTTTTTGGCAACCCTGGTCTGGGACAAAGACATGGGCCTCCTTCTGTCCTCGGGGGCCCATATTAGCCAAAAACTAAGCCCACATTAAAAATGTATTTATTAAACACTTTTCATGACTAAGAAAAAATTGGTTAGTTCAAGTGTTACTTCCATAATTGACATTAACGCTCTGGTGAGCTATTTTGGCGATACCAGATTTCTTTGTATTCACTATCTTACAGTTTTGAAGAGCTTAAAGAGAAAACTGAATCTTAAAAAATATCTTGTCTGAGGTTTTAATGTCTCTACATCAATTCTGAAAAAAGGATCTTTTAGAAAATGGCCTACCTGTAGTTTGCTTGTGTGTGCCAAAGTCCATTAAAATGATATCAGGAATAAGTGTGAAGAGCCAAGTTTCCAAGGGCTTGCTGTTGTGCAGCATGAGCCAAAACACAGCCTTTTCAAATGAAACAGATTTATTTAATAATAGGATCAACAGAACAATAGGAGTCACAGCAAGAGGCAAGTGGAGAACAGGTGGCATTGAACTGTGTAATCAGTACACCAAATGAAAGTCGATGATGTTACTAAATCACAAATGTCAATAACGTGAGAGCTGTGATAACATATCACACTCCTGGAGAGGAAAAAACCGTGTTAAGACAGTCTTCTGTAGGAGATGTTGCTTACTTGTTGCACACCCTCTGGCCACAAAATATTGACAGCACTTGTCAGTTAGGGAATGCTGGGTATAAGTACTTTTTCTTTATTTATTTTGTAATGGCTTTGTTCAGATCTAATTTATATATCATAAATTTTACCCATTCAAAGTGTACAATTCAATGTATTTTTGTTTATTTATAGTCGTGCACAATTTTAGAACATTTTCATTACCCCATAACAGAAACTCTGTACCTGTTTAGCAGTCACTGCCCATTTCCCCCAAATCCCCCACCCTAGACAGCTACTCATCTACTTCCTGTCTCTACAGATTTGGCTATTCTGGAAGCTCCTTGTAATAGAATCAGATAATATGTGATCTTCTGGGACTGGCTTCTTTAACTTCATGTTTTTAAGGATCATGCATGTTGTAGCATGAATTAGTAGTTCCTTCCTTTTTATTGCCAAGTAATATTCTATTGTATGGACATATCACATTTTATTCATCTATTCATCAGTTGATGAATTTGGACATATGTGCTGGACAGAGATGCATTCTTTCGGTAATAAAATGGGAGCAAATTTTTAAAGTTGTTGTGCTGCAGCTTATATAGAAAGCAAAATAGTTGAGCACAAGAGTGGAAAATTGGAACCTGAATTGTGAAAAGGCAGTGTTTTTTAGAAAACAAATGTCTAATATTTAATTTTAAATATTTTAAATTTTACATTTGGTTTGATTTGTTGATATGCCCTCCCTGTCACTGTTACCTCTAAATGTCTATTGGAAGTCAATCACTGAGAGCTGACTCATGTGAGTTGTGTTGACAGCAGGTGGAGGAAGTCAAAGAGATAGGCCATGTCCTTTGTTTGGGTTGACACCCCTGAACATACTTACAGGAATCACAGAAAGCAGAGAAGAGAACAAGAATTCAGAAGCACCTTAAAGAAAACTAAGCCTCTCAGACTTTGCAGACCTCTTAGGGAGGCATTGGAAATCCCATAGGCCACAAACAAGAGTTCTGGTGGTGTTTATCTACATCCATAGGTGAAGGGAAACTCTAGTGGGCATGCAAGGACCATAATGAATGAATCTCTGGTATGAAATATGACTAAAGCATTTTTGTTTTGTTTTGTTTTGTTTTGTTTGGTGAGGAAGATTGGCCCTGAGCTAACATCTGTGCCAGTCTTCCTCTATTTTGTATGTGGGACGCTGCCACAGCCTGGCTTGATGAGCGGTGTGTAGGTCCACGCCTGGGATCCGAACCCATGAACCCTGAGCGACTGAAGCAGAGCTTGTGAACTTAATCACTATGCCACCAGGCTGGCCCATGACTAAAGTTTTTAAAAACATTTATAAATAAATGAGGTCATTTAAAAAAGTCTTTTTTTGTTTTTCCTTTCTCTTTTGAGTACACGGTCTTGGCTGGCCTTGAGCATCTATAGGCCTGGGTTTGGTTTGGGAAAAATAGGAGTAAATGCAAGGAGAATAAAGATAATATTTAACTGTTCATGTTCAAAAATAAGACTTTGCAGTATTTAAAACTGGGCTCTTGTCTTCAGAAAGGATTCTCTAAATTCCTTTATTTTTCCTTTTAGCTCGTGAAGGTCTAGGCTTGGTGGGCTGCTCTAGATGGTGTTATATACACAAGAAGTCTAAGTAGGAAGAGGAACCCTGGGAAGAAAGCAGGGCAGAGGATGTTGATGGCCAGACATGGATATCCTAGAGCGAGAAGGACTTTAGCTCTGTGGGGTAACATCAAGGGCAGAGGGGGCTCTTAGAACTGTCTCCACTTCTCCTCTCTTTTCTAGGGATCTATATAAAGACTGTCTCTTGGGTTCCCCCCACATAAAACTTGGGGCACGGCCACATGAAAGTAAACTTAATAACAAAATGGGATAAAATAGAGTGGGGATTTGAAGTTCAGATCTGTCATGTGGTGTGGACTCTGGAATTCTAGTCAGCCTGCCAAAGGACCCTCCATGGTGGGGTGAACCTATGGGCTAAGAGCCTGATGAAAGATGAGGCAGAGGATCAGGGGCCTATAGCCAGCTAGAGATGAAGGGGTGCAAAGCTACTAAAGGGGATCTGGACCTGAGAATGCCAGCCGCATACTGCTTGTCAGAGCAGTTTGATGCCCCCATATGTATTGGCTGTCAAGGAACTGTTTTAACGTACTGAATGAGACTAAGCTTTATACAAGATTGAACATTTAGCAAATATATTGTAGATATATTTAGATTATCTATCATATCTATTTATCGATCTATTATCGATCTATCTATCTATCTATCTATCTATCTATCTATCTATCTATCTATCATTTATCTATCATCTATATATCTATTATCATCCGTGTACATATTTTTTGCTTACTATCAGGTAGAAACTTAGGCCAGAGTCATTATAGATGAAATAAAGAAATTCCATTTTTGTGACTTATCTACATATATACAACTGTTATCTGTTATTAGAATATACCATAGTTCTAGTACTAACCAAATCCTCCTCACTATGTGTTTTGAAACATTGTGGGGATGTAGCCAAGGAAAACCTGTCCACTGTGTTCTTTTTGTCACCTTATTTTCCTCTTTCATTTACTAATTGTTGTCCCTAACTGTCTAGAGCCTAAAGAAACAGGTGGCTGGCAGCGCTGGTGTACTGGGTATGAAAAGGGAATTCCAAATGAGATAGCTCTCCATTCTGAGACTGGCTTTTCATTTCCATAATAGCTTGAAACACTCTGAAGATACTAATTACAATTTTTGTTTTTTGACTATTGAATCTCTGCCACGTATTATTTTTAATCCATCCAGGGTAAGTTTTTCATTTCACTCTGTTAGTTTTCATTTGATATCTGTTGAGTTTTGATTGAGCAAACGTATTTTTGAAACGGTGAGTATATTGATTCATATAAATACCTGGTATGGAATCTCCTTTGCAAAAGGTCTATCTTGAATGGAATGAGTGAGTACAGATTTTTAGGCTCTATTGGTGGGGATCGTTAGGCTAGCTTGGAACCCTCACAATTTTCAAAGTAAGGGAGATTTTACTGGGGGTGATATGGTGGTGATTGTGTTAGTTTGCTATGGTCACCATAACAAAGTACCACAGGCTAGGTGACTTAAACAAGACAAATCTATTTTCTCATAGTTCTGGAGGCTAGAAGTCTGAGATTAAGGTGTCGGCAGGGCTGATTTTTTCTGAGGGAGGTCTCTCTCCTTGGTCTATAGATGGCATTCTTTTCTCTGTCTTCATAAAGTTTCCTCCTCTGTGTCTGTGTTCTAATCTCCTCTTTGTAGAAGGATATCAGTCATATTGGATTAAGACCCACCCTGAAGACCTCATTTTAACTTAAATTACATCTTTAAAGACCCTATCTCCAAATATAGTCACATTCTGAGGTCCTAAGGTTAGGATTTCAACCAAGGAATTTTGGGAGGACACAATTCAGCCCATAACAATGATCTTTGGTGAGTTTTACTCCTGGGAGACACCATCATTCCTTTACTCTTCAGGTCCATTGAGGTGTTTTGGAGTTCTTACAGGCTTGCTCTGCTTGTGTCCCTAGCCTAAACACTCACACTAATAGTCCTTCCCAAGCAAATCTGACACTTTTTAGTGGAAAGTTCTTGGGGCTCCAGCTGGAGATGAATGACACAGCCCTCCTGAATGTGCATCTGTTCCAACAGAAAGACAACATTCCCTATTGTAGCCTTCTCACGTGTGTAAGCTGAACTGTTTTGGTTTTGTAAGGCTGGGTTTATAAATATAACCCTTTTCTCTTTCCAACTTCCAGAAATTTGTGAAAATATCAAAGTATCATATCTGTAGAAGGCATCCTCTCTTGACTCCACAGTGCCATGGATTTCTTCTTCCTTTTTTTTGGTCTACCTTTACTGTTATTTCAAAGGGAATTTGGGAGGAAAAATGTGTTCTTTGTATGGCGTATTGAACCAGAAATTAACTACACAATTTTAAACTACTGTGTTTGTATTTCTACTCGTTGTATATGTTGTTTTTTAATCCTCAAGACAATCATGAGAGTTAGCTATGACCTGGCCTGACCTCCCTGAGTCCCGGGCCCTTCACTGATACATTGAAGATGATGATGATGATGATGATGCATCATAGAGCTTTCAGGATACAGGGAAATCAGTTATGTAATAAGATATAGTACCCGGCACATAATAGACTCTCTGAAAATATTAGTTTTTTTTTCCAGTGCTAAATCCTATAGCATTTTTAGGCCCCTGGCCACTATGCCCACAGCATAGTTATGCCATTACAGCAAACTGCAATGCCCATTCATTCTCCTTCCTGAAGTGCTTTTGTGTATAGCTCCCCATGCTACGGGCTTATTTTTAGCCTACTAGTTTGTAAAATTTCTCTCCTAAAGATTCACTTATATTAAAAAAATTAAGTACTGAGATGGATTCCTGCAAGACACTTTTAAATAGAATATGTTTAAAATTTTTTCCTAGTACAGAGATATCCCTTCCAGTTGATTAAATGTACTGTTTGTGGCCATTGAACATAAGGAAAAAATGCTCTATTTTAATATTGCTTTTTAGGCTAATCAGATTTGATTCGTATTGTTTTAATGTGCAGAGATCTTGCAAGATTGAGAACTGTCGATTCACAGTTAGTGCAATAAATCCTTACGATGCTCTTGTGCCATTTTGCTCCGTTTGCCTCTTTTGCTGCTTTCTCTAATCTCCTTTACTTTCTGATGTGTCTCTTGGGCTTGGATTACAAATCTGGACATACAGTGTGGATTTGGTGCATCAGATCTTTTTATGTGCCCAAGTCACCGATCTGTTGCGATGTGTGACGACTGTTTCCAGACCGACTCATAATCCTAGGTGAGGGAGAAATCCTCCTTGTTCAGGGTCATTAAATTTCACAAGAGTGGAGAATTAGATGAAAACTCAAAGCACGTTATCTGTTAGATTTTAAAACCCTGAGACTTTCAAGGGAAACATAATCCATATGTATCTCATCTGTTTACAACTTTCCTTATCAAAATATTATGCTGTTAAGCTCAGAGGTGCCAAGGATGTCAGTTAAGCCTTTTAGAGGCTCCTCATTTGGTTTTGTAACGGGAAATCATGTTTTGGCAAGTGAAAGAGGCTCTGTCTCTCTCCTAAGTCCTCCATTCCTCAACATTTAGTTGTTTTTATCATCCCCAAGTCAAGAGATTTAAGACAGATTCATCTTCATATTATTATTAAAAATGGGCTAATCCTATTATAAGCATATAAGTAAGAAGAGAGAGAGAGAGGGTAGTGCCACCACTGTTTTGACTTGGAAATTTTAAGGGAAAAGGAGAAGACTGTAGAAAAATAATTTTCCTTTAATTCTAAAATGAAGAACTTAATTCTTCAATTTTTAGGGATGCAACTCTTACTGAAGTTGGAGGATCTTATTTAATAAGTGGAAACAGTGTTAGAAGGAACTTAAAAAATTCATTCACAAAAATTTGCGTATTTTATAATTCAAAACTGACTTGTACTAATTTGAACGCCCACCTCTCCCCCGCCTTTGTGTTCTCTGATGTTAAATAAGAGATAAATTGTAGATGAAAGATATCCTGTAGTCATTGGGATTGATTCCAAAAGAAGTCTCTCATATCTGTTGCATCTTACTGCCAATATAAGTAAAGAAAATCAGAATTAGAATTCCAAGAAACTAGTGGTCAGCTTTCAAATTGCTCCTGCAAGTTTAAGTCCCTTCTGATACGTTTCTTACGCATAAATAATTAAAAAAATCTTTCAAATGGGATGGTAATATATGTGAATGAGTTAAATAGAGCAAAAATTGTTTTGTATAGACCGAATTATGGTAAAAAAGATATATACCAACATTTTCAAATATAAAGATAAAATTCTCAATAGTGTTGATAACTTTATCAGACTATTCTTATAAAACCTTTGAATTTCGTTGTCTTATCCTCTGGAATACTTCCTGCATATGATTGTATTCAAAATTCACAAAAATGGGTGTTATGGGTAAATATTTTCACTTACTGTATTGTCCTACAAAATAGATGCTCAAAACTGCCCCCGAAAATATGGTGTGATTTCAACAAAGTGAGATCTTTTCTTTTAGTCTCTTGTTTTTGGTAAAATCTTAAAGATTTCAAGTGGTACAACGTTCCATATACAATTAATTTGTCTGACTTTCTTCTCGCATCCAGGCATTCCCGTTATACGTGACTTTTTATTTTGGCTCTGCTATGTGACGTTGGGCATTAAGTAACCTAGCTGAGCCTGTTTCCTAACTTACAAAAAAGGAGAACACAAGCTGTACGCCTCACAGAGCTTTGTGAAGATTAAATACAACCTCCAGTGTATACTACCTGGATCATGGAAAGGTCTCAACAAATGGTAGCTATTGTTATTTTCATTGTTGCCTCTACTAATAATGATAACAACAAATTGCCCCATTCAGAATGATTTCAGTGGCTAGGTTTGTTCTACCAGTGAATGTACATTGTTATCTGAAAGTCACACCATTTCTGTCAGGTCAAAGTATCATTCGTACCTTCCTTTCCAGAGACTGTATTTTTTTAGTAATTGTTGATTGTACTTAGGTTGTAAGTGATTTAAAAAATAGCTTCTATGATAGAATCAAACTGACGTTTGTCATTATGATGAATAGATTCAAATATAGATTTAAAGGCAATACCATTTTTAAGAGCATCATTTCCACGTCTCTGGGTTGTAACAAAAAGAAATGAGCACCAGTGTTCCCTGTCAACGTTGCATGAGTTCCAAGAAGTTAAGGCCCTTTCCTCTTCTCATAACCAAAGGACAATTTAAAAGGAAGTGTTAAAGTGAGAATTTTTCTTTTTATAAAAGTAAAGGAAAAGAAAAATCAAATAAAAAAGTGGTGCCAAGGGAGAAAGAGAATTGGAGAACTGTGACAAATCCCTCTGGGGTCCAGATTGTTGGCGCAATGACAGAAGGTTAAAGTGAATGGAACAATGGGAAATCAGTCATGAGCCTGAAGCTAATCATTTGGCTTCTGAACAAAAGGTGGGAAGAACCACTATTTTAGAAAGGAAAGAGAGCCCAGGGAGCTGATGCAGAAGCAAGTTCCTTTATCCAAGAACAAAAAGTCAAGAGAATTAATAAATGATTTACTGGAACCTGAGTGGCATCTGAGAAAGACTTACATGTTATAAAGAGGTTTCCTTTCCCAGATAGTTGAAACAATGTTATAAACTATTGTCTTTAAGAAAATATTTGATAATATGTTTTCAGCCTTTTGAATATATTCTTTAATTTCTTTCACAATTATAAACAGAAGGATGTCTCTAAGCCCAATGAATATCTAACTGAAGCCAAAGATGTGTTGTTTTCAGTACGCTTAAAGATTGCCATTTTTTCCCTTCAATTGCATTAATTACACTAGAGCTGTGTGTATTTTTATTTCCCATTTCCTATACAGTGTGAGAGGAAGTGTAATAAAATCTTTCAATGATTGCACAATTCTAAAGAAACAGAACTATTGTTTGAAAAGCTGCACTGCTGTTAGCTAACTTGAAATGTTCATTTGAATATCTGTTAAAAATCTGGCTTCTCGGGGCCGGCCCGGTGGCTTAGTGGTTAAGTGCTCACGCTCCGCTGCTGGCGGCCCGGGTTCGGATCCCGGGCGCGCACCGACGCACCGCTTCTCCGGCCATGCTGAGGCCGCGTCCCACATGCAGCAACTAGAAGGATGTGCAACTACGACATAGAACTATCTACTGGGGCTTTGGGGAAGAAAAAAGGAGGAGGACTGGCAATAGATGTTAGCTCACAGCCGGTCTTCCTCAGCAAAAAGAGGTGGATTAGCACGGATGTTAGCTCAGGGCTGATCTCCCTCACAAAAAAAAAAAAAAAAAAAAAAAAAAATTCTGGCTTCTCTGTGTGGAAGCTGTTTCAGAGGGGTCGGATGATAATGTAGGGAGTGTAGGTTGAGCGCAAGTTGAAGAATCCCTTTATTTGGGTCCCTGATGTAAAACCCCTGTCCTATAAAATAATTGAATGAATTACTTGCTAGATGTGGAAATCAGCATTGTTCAGCTGCCAATAAAGTGAGATATTTCCATTATACTAACATTTAAATGAAATAATTGGGAAAGGTTAGGTAGAGATGAGATTTAAGTATCTTGCTAGGAAACTCTAGGAAAAGTCAATGCTGAAAATATCAGATTTAAAAACTGTCTTTCTTGTTGTTCAAGATGAGGTGCTCATCTGTTTGGTACCCAGATTTATGTTGCCAGCTTATAGGCTATTTTTCTTCTCTTTATGGGCCAGAACAAAGGGCACACCTGAGTGAGAAGAAAGAAAGAGAAACCACTCAATTCACGGCTACTTCATGCTTTGCCAGACGTAATCATTACACGTTTCATTAACTCATAGGGGAAAAGTAACTTGAGACACTTAGTTGACAAAGTTTGCCACTCAACTTAGCTAAAATATTTAACTACTAATTCCAAATAAGCACAACTCAGTGTAAATAGAGAAAACAGGGACCTAGGATCCCTGGATGGAGCCTGGGGTCAGGTCTTGATGCTCCATCTAACTGACTGTGCAAATCGGAGTATATCACATAATTCCATGGAGCCTCAGTTTCCCCAGTTGCAAAATAGTTGAACGAGGTATTCTTTATGATCTCTTTGAGTTCTAAAATTCTGTGATTCTGTTTTTCATGTTCAAAATGTTAGAAAGTGATTGTTATAAGTTACAAATAAAGCATTACAGAATTTCAGAAGAGGAAGAAATTGCTTTTTTTTTTTTTAAATTTATTTTTTTATTGTGGTAGCATTGGTTTATAACATTGTATAAATTTCAGGTTTACATCATTATACTTCTATTTCTGCCGAGAATAAATTGCTTTTCACTTTGAGCTTCCTGGAAGACTTCATAGATATTAATCACATGTAGAGATGAGGGAAAAATGGCTTCAGGTCAGAGGGAACTGCAAAGACATGAAGCAGAAAATGGTGGGCAGGCCCCGTGGCTTAGCGGTTGGGTGCGTGCGCTCCGCTGCTGGTGGCCCGGGTTCGGATCCTGGGCGCGCACCTGGTGGCCCGGGTTCGGATCCCGGGCGCGCACCGATGCACTGCTTCTCTGGCCATGCTGAGGCGGTGTCCCATATACAGCAACTAGAAGGATGTGCAGCTATGACATACAACTATCTACTAGGGCTTTGGGGGGAAAAAAATAAAATTATAAAAAAAAAATAAAAAAGAAAATGGTGAGGCTGATACAGAGAACAACAAGTGGCTAAACTTTTTAAAAGCCTTGTCTTTTTTTCTTTTCAAGGGAGGCAGCCTTTATAAAACACACACACACACACACCACACACACACACACACAACAAACCTCTCTAATAAAAAGTCTTAAGTAAATGGGAATCAAAGATTAAAGTAAAAAGAGACTTTATTTCTATCTTAAAAAATATAAGCTCACTGAAGAAAATTTGAACAACACAAAAATTATAAGAAAATAAAACACACATTTCAACATGCAGAGATAATTACTGTTAATATTTTGATATTTTGGTGTACTTCCTTCTAATCTTTATTTTATGCATAAATATACATATATTTGTATAATTATGCTCTCATTGTACACATTACTTCATTACCTGTTTTAGAACTTAGTATATCATATGGAGTTGCTCCCATCTGGCTCCCTTTTGGGAAAATTTAATACTTTGCTCCTCAGTCGGCCCTGTCCGGGCTCAACTGTGTCCTTAATTGTACCCTAATGGGTCTCAGGAGGAAGTAGATGCTAAGGTTTGGTTGTAATAGGAATATTTATTAAGACATGGTGGGTATTTTTTTCCCCAGGGAATCTATTCATTTGGCATTACATTCTAAGCTTCCTGGAGGGCGGGATGAGTCTTTGCTACCACCAGGGCACAATATTGGACTTGACATTTTGGGTAATGGTTTTAGCGTAAATGGTTCTTTTAGAGGAGGGCTAAAGGCAGAAAGTCTTTCCTGCTGGGGGTTAGAGAAAACTTTTGTGCACTTGGCAATTTTTGATCAAAGGCATCATTTCCCTACTTGCTAGAGTTTTCCTATGTATAGTAGGTATATACATATCACTAGAGACATATGTGGTGATTTAAATGGAGGCATGGACAAAATAACACAAATTAATAGAAATGTATGTATTTTAATGTGTCTTAGTAAAAATATAACTAACACATTAAACTTGTGATTGCAAGTATATTACTGCATAGGAAAAAGCTAAATTCAACTTAAAGAAAAATATTAGGTAAATAATAGCACACAAGTGTCATGAGAATATGGCAAAAATTGTGAAGGCTGAACCTGAATGACAAATGTTTGGAAACACAACTCTGCCAGATTTCCTGGAACCAGGCACGGGGTGTGAGTGCTTTTCTTGTTTTCTTTCTTACTTTCATTTGTGTAGGAGGAGATACTTAGTGTCTGTATGTGGATTATTCCAGACTGAAAGTGTTCTTTGCATTCCAGGTTACTCTTTTATTACCATTCAGCAGATCTGAAGGGCTCTTTCCAGTCTCCTCTGAGGACTCGACCAGTTATTGTCAACATCTTTTCAAGTACCATTTGCTGTTCCCTTGTTTTAAAACAAGGGAACTGTAATGATTACAGTATCGTTAATACTGTAACGATTACAGTATCGTTAATTATGATACTGTAATTGCATTTGCCTATCCATCAAGAATTGCCAAATGTTCTATGAGAAAGCTGTGCTGTTCTAGTCATTTAAAATATTTAACAACATATTGCAGAGCCATGGGGTCTAATCTGGGCTCTGCATTTAACTAGTTATTAGCCTGGAGATAGGCAGTTCTGCTACTGATAAAATGACGTAGATAATCTCACCGAGTTTGCTTATAGCTCTAAAAGAAATCCTGTGTTCCTGGATTTCTGATCTCTGTGTTTAAATAAGGTTAAAGTTGTCTGGCTGACGAGGTACTTAGAGATCCCAGAAGTCATTACAATCTGTGTGATTTCACTTTGTTCCATTTCCCCCAATTTGTGAATATTAGATTGAAATCCCATGAAGACAGAGTGTGGATTTTAGATGTGAGACATTAAACAAGCATGCGTAACTGCTCTGCCCACTACGTGCTACGGAAGGTTCATTCTTAAACTCGGATACAAATAGCAATCAAGGTTATAATTAACTCTAAAGGTTATAATTCCCTAGGGGGAATCTCCCAGTGTCCACACACTTTAGAGCTCCTGAATCCAAAATGCTGATACGAAACTTTTGGTGCTATTCAGTGTGACTTTTGTGTGCAGAGAAGATTATTCAGAAGTTTACTTTTGGCTTAAAAAAACTCATAATACCTAGCTCTTTGTTAGGCTTTTAAATTTAGCTTACATATCCTATTATTTGCTTTATAAGTTTAAAAAATGTTATTCACATTTAAAGAGTCTTTGACTAATATTTAGTCTCATTTAGTCAAACATATTCAAATATTATAAAGTGCCTTTATATATTTAATATACTTTATTTTCTATATACATGTTCCTTTGACCTAATAAATCCTCCCAAACACTAACATTTTTTGTAACTCTAACAAATTAAACTTAGAAATACAGTGAACCTGGGTGCTCAGTGCTTTATATAAACATAAACTTGGTAATATATCAACTAAAAATCATTATTCTAAATCAATCATTCAATTATACATTTTAAACCAGAATCGCAAAGCTGTCACTCTAATAGGCCTAATTTTTCTTAACATTACAAGTACATAAAATACCAAATATGGACAAACTCCTAACACAAAATATTAATATCGTGGTTTTGATTTTCTTAAACATTTCCATAATCGATTTTAAATCTTCTTGGAGTTGAAAAACATGAGCTCCCTAAGTCCGATGGTTACCATCCCAGCTGACTGAGGGTACCTGTGACCAGACGTTGGGTCGGCTCCCTGTCCAGATTCTTGTTGGAGACCGTGATGGGACATACTGAGCCAGATTTGTAGTTGCTAAATCAGTGACTCAGTGACTCAGGCAGGATGGTCATATAGCCCATGACCTTGGATTCGAGTTTTACAGATTGCTTAATTCTTTGATGTGTTCAGAGAAGTCTACAAGCTCTAATCAGGATAATAACTTGATTGATTTTACATTTCTTTCTCTTTTAAGATATGTACGTATCTTTCCCTTCTAACTCACTTTTGAGCTTAATGAGATTCTAAGATATAAATTATCTTTTCCAAATAAATTTAAAGATATTTAAATCTGATGAAAGCTTAGAATCTTCATTTTTCCTATTTTTAGCTCCTCACAAATATTAAAATGATATCCGGTTGACATTGATATTTCTCATGCTTTTGTTTGACTTACAGTCCCAACTTAAGAGATCTACAGCTGGAAGGAGAGCCCTGGCCTGAGTGTTGTGGACCCTCCAACTTAGTCAAATGGCCATTAGTATGCTCCTACTTAGGGTCAGACATGATTAATCCTGGATACTGAGTTCCTTCTAATCGCCTAAGAATCCAGAGACCTTTGATCCTTCTCTGAGTGTAGTGTAGACTTCAGACCAGGCCTAGAATGAATCCTGGGAGTAAGAGAAAAATGCGATGGGTTGGGAGACACTCCAAGCTATTATTACCTCTCCTCCCACTTTAAACCGAGGCTGTGTAGAACCACATTGTCTAGCTGAGTTATTGGTCCTACACCAGGCAGTTAGGCACTCACTTTCCCCTGTTTCTTTAGAATTAGAAAAAAATGTAAGGATGTCAAAGTAATAGACAGTTTTGTATATTTCCCAGGCTCTTCTTGATGCTTAGTAAATGATGAATAAGATTATAAAGCTTTCTTTTGCTCTAGCAATAATTAGCTGTGATTTACACACTAAGATGTTGCTTTTGGGCATTGATGAGGGCTAAGTTTCATTATGTTTTTGATGACAGCATTGGCTTTTAGCATCCTACGTGCGTTTGGAAGATGGTTGGTATGGGCTGGGATTTAGTCTGAGGATGTGGAGGGAATTGACTGACCCGAGAGAGAGACATCAGCCTTTGTCACATTAGCATCAAGGTCTACCCAGCCAGACTGTAATATAGTTGTCTAGTCCATCAGAACACAACTCTTTGTCTAAATTGATTTTTCTTTTTTCTTACAGTTGTCTATTCTTTATTTTATGCCCTTAACATTCCTTGATTTCTTTTAGGCAAGAAGTTATTTTTTGAAGTCAACTTGAAAAATTTGTCTTTTCTAATTTGGGATGAATTCACACCCCACTCCATCCCATCTCCTACCCTTAAGAGAAAACATTTTCTATGTTTTACTCAACAGTTTTATGTCTTTGAACTTATATTTCATAAGCACAGAAAAAATACGATAAGTCTAAGTAAAGTCTCAACAGCAGCATACCAATTTACAACTTTCCTCTTAATGTGGATAATATGTTGTTCTAATAAAAGGTAAGGCTTCATTTCAAGGGCACTCTCTGGGTGATGCGGATTCTTGGATTCCTCTGTGTTTCATTGAAACTCATTATGTGCATGAATGACTAAAGGGAGAATGGATGTTTTTAAATTCCTCAATGGATGTCAGTTGTAATCAATTTCAAGTAGCAAACAAAGCTCAAAGTGAAGGAACAGAAGGTGTCGTCTCTCAGTGGCATCTTCATCTTTGAGCTATTGTGCCATTCACAATAAAGGCAACAGACAGACTCTGTTGTAAGCGAACACTGAATATCTCAGTTTGGTTCATTCAGATTATTGTGGATGTGTCATTAATGGACCACTGTACTGCTGAGAATACTGTGAAACCCATGTAGAAAATCATTTATTGTGGAAGGATACAGTCTAAAAGGCTGAAAATTCTCAGTCTAGATATCAGACAGAAAATGATTGAGGACTTGTTTGCAAAGCCTCTTTGACTAAAGGACTAGTTTTCTTTCCCTGGTTTCCTTAAAAAAATTATATTCCGCTTGTTTTTTGGTAGATACATTATCTTTACTGACGTTAATAAGAATCAAAAGTTAACAAACTTTATACCAATTTTTTCTAGGAGAGACTTTTAGTTGTAAGACGTGTTTGACTAGCTCAAGTGAAGAGCGAGGTGGTGTTCACTGAAAAACACTAAGATCTTATGGAATCTGAGAAGAGTAGCTAAATAGAGTTGAGCTTCTAAAAGAACTGAGCTTCCTTGCTCTGTCTTTCTTTCTCTGTTGGTGTTTCCTCCATTCCTCTCTCTGGAGTCAGCTTCCTGAGCTTATTCCTCTTGCACAGGAACCTATATGGCCATCTCAACACCGACTTTACATGATTTTTTAGCTCGAATGCCTACATCTGATGGGCTCAGACTTCCAGCGCCTCAATTCCAAAATCCTTACAGATAAATCTGATGATTATTAGGAATACACTGGCTGGACTTAGCTCAGGGTCCCACTTCTGACTAATCAGACATGTTCAAGAAGTGTGGAGTAAGGTCCTGTAGACTTGGGTATGGTAGGCTCTACCGAAGTAGCCATGGTTGGAGCAGCAATGATAAGCATGTCTATTACAGTCCCTTTGGTGTGTCTAAATCAATGGCCTTAAAACTTTTTCCACCATGACCCACTGGAAGAAATCAATTTTTTTTCCTTTCATCCCAGCAGTCATCTATGTGTTAATTCATGAAGCAGTGCTTCCTCTTATCACACGTGATACACTCTACTATTTCTTTCGAACTCAATTCATTCCATTAAATAAAAGCATGCGGCTCTTGTCTCACTAAAAAGATTTCATGCTCCACTAATGACTTGCATCTTTAGTTTCAAGAGCACTGGTCTATACCTTTCTTTATATTGTTTTCCTTTGTAGCACTTTTAAGTATAATTGTCTCTCTTGTTACATTTTGTAGTTTCCTTTGTAGGAGCTATCACTATTAAATTGCCTCTCTTGTTAAACTGCAATCCACATTAAGGCAGAGACTGTGTCTATCTTGTTTACTACTGCAGTCCCAGAGCCTAACAGAGTTCCTGGCACATAGTAGATGCTCAATTGAGTAAATATTGATGAATGAGTAAATGAAGACCCAAACAGATGGCACCCTTAATGGGCTCACCTGGTTCTTTTCAGGGAGGAGGTTCAGAGACATATAAAACTGGCTAATCTGGTATTGCCCTGCTGATAGAAAAAGCAGATGGAAAAGCCCAGCAGGAGATTCAGTGGAGCAAGGAGGGCAGGCCAAAGAGCGAGGTTCCATATAGTCACCGACAGCTGCCTGAAATTCTTCCACCAGGGAATGTTTACTGTGATAGGGGAAGAATCAGTGTCAGGTCTGAGCTCAGGTCTCTTGGTTCTTCGTCCAATATGATTCCACCAAACTACAATGTTTTTTTGGTTGAATTTTCAAAATTTCATTTTTGGTATTTTCAGTTTTATCTTTATAGTTCTTAATAGAGAAAAGTAGAGAAAGGACCACACAATATGTTGTTATAGACACAATTGTACCTGCTCTCCAATGAGACAAAGACATCTGCTTGGGAGATTAACAGCACACAGAGCTCTATTCTCTCTCTTCTTGCTAGCCTTCTCCCAGCAAATCACTGACTCCCATCACATCAAGATTCATTTAACTCACTTCTACAATTTATGGCTTCTACTTGTCTCTAGCAATTATTTCAAAAATTACTTCTTATAACTGGCTATTTTTAATAGTGTCACATACTTTCTTTTTGCATTTGCCAAGATTTTGGATCTATAGGACCATTTAACAAACCATTACAGTGATTTCATCTATAGACCTACTGAATGATCTGGGGGTACAAAGCTGTATTTATATAAAAAGCAGTTCATAGATTGATAAGCTTTCTGTCACAGCTCCCTGGCATCCACAAAGCAGGACTGAGAAGACTCTTATTTTAACACTCAGCCAGTTCCATATCTCCAAAATATTAATTCATAAGGTGAGAATACTGCACTTTTCAAAATAGTCAACTTAATATTAAGTTAAAATTGTCAAAGTACAATTTAATTCATTATACATATCTGATGTATAAATTTATCATTCATACATATTTACAGCTCTTTTGGGAGAGAGAATTTATATCTTAGGCCAGTGTTTCTCAACTCTTTTTAGTATGCTGTATGAACTTGCAGGGCATAGTAGAGGGAGGAGGGAATTTCCTTCTTCTGTAAATAGCCATTGCAGTGTTAATCAAATAAATACGTAAACACATGCAGCAGGCACGAATTTTGTCCACAGTGCTTGAGTAAATGCAGTTGTTGAGGAGGAAGAAATTTTCCCCCCTTGTTTTCTAAGTTTTTCTGGCTGGTCTAAGAATTAAATTGACGAGACAGATTAACAGGAGAAAATCAAATTTAATTACATACGTACAGGAACCCCCAAGACATGAGGTTCCTGACAATCAGGCAGTTGAAGTTTATACGCTATCCTGAGCTAAGGAGAAAGAGGTAGGGCTCCGGGATGTCAAAGGAGAGGATGACAATTCACAGGAAGATGGGAAACCAAATGTTTGCTAAACAAATGTTTGCCATGCCACGAACAGACAATGGGACACAGAGAGGACTTTGATCTCCAGGCCCTGCTGAGCTCTCCCCATCACACTTAGTCCATATTCTTTGTAGCTATCTTTGGTGATAGTGCAATTCCTGGACCAGGCCCTCTATCTAAATTCTTTTAAACAGTTAAGGGGAAGGTAAAAAGCAAAGTTTCCTGAGTTTTTCTGTTTCTTAAAAATGATCAGCCTAAAATAGTCCTCATGCCAAAAAGACACGTTTTGGGATGGCAAATTTTGTTCCCCTACACAGATTAAGGCTTTTGGGGAACAGTTCTTTGCTCTTAAGTTCAGTCCCATTTGGTTCCTTAAAGAGAGTGGCTCTACACATTTTGTGCCAAGCTTAGAGCGGGAATTTTTGCTGGGGCTGGGATTCTTGGCCTCTAGTGTCCAATCTCCCCAAAGGCGTCACGGAACAACTTTCATCTGAGGTCCTACCAATTCTCCTGGTGCTCTGTGGGAAGAGAGTTCTGATTTCTGCTCTGTGAGTAATCTACAAAACTCTGCCAAGCTATCCTAAGGCCCACTGGGAAAAAAAAATACATTTAATATATGTTACTATTTGTCATTCAGGATATATTTTAAGTAAAAAGGTAATGACTATATATACACACACACATATATATATATACACACACACACACATTTTACTGTTATTTATATACTTTCTCTATATATACTCTACAAATACTTTGTTGTTGAAGATCTGTTTAGCTAATGAGTTTCTTGTAATTCATGAAAAAAATACAAGATGTATGTTTCTGGGGATTATTTATTGATTATATATAACATGAGCTATAAAAGTCATATAAAAGTTAATCGCTAATACTTTAAAATTATCCTTTGATAATATGGTGGTGTTATTTTAAAAACAGCTACATTTTAGAGATGTATACTAGAATGTTTACAGAAAAATGATCTGATGTATGGGTTTTGCTTCAAAAATGATCTGGCTAAGGAGGCTGATGAGTGGGGTTACAGATGAAACAAACTTGGCCATGTTGGTAATAATCTCTATTCTTCTATATGTGTTTGAAATTTTCCTAATAAAAATTAAAATAAATATATATTTCAAATATATACACTTCTGCCCTCCACCCCACAATCATAGGGAAAATTGCTGGAAATGAGATGCAGATTTCCTAATCATGGAACGCTGCCAATCCATGTCACACAGTGTAAACGTGGGGGCCCTCATGCCCTAAGTTGTCAAACCTTCCAATCACTCTGAGGCACTAAAGTGCATGCATGTATTTCCAGGAGTGTTTAGCCCACGTTTCTATTCATTTCCTCATCATTAAATCTCAACTGCAACAGCACAGGGTGCCCCAAGCTGAGAGTCCGGTGAGTCTTCCCTTGAAAATAAATGCAGAAATTCCTGATCGTGTCTATCCTAATAAAAGCAAAAGGAACACCTAATTACCTATTTTCTTGTAGGAAATAAAGTCATTGACAGGGTTACAGCACTGCTATCCAACCTGCCTACAGATTACTTCGCGTCCAAAGCAAAGCTATTTTTTTTTTTTTTTTGGCGTGTATCTTCATAAGAATTTGTCTATACTGCTCTTTTTGATATTGTTCTTATCACACTAAACTTAACTCTGTGGCACCTAATTATGCTTTCAGGGACCCCTTAGACTGACCATGTATAGAAAACTGCCAACATGTATAAAATGCAGTTGAATATAAGTATATATACACTTTGGTCATAAAAATTTCATATTTGAAGAACTGTTCACTAAAAGGTATTTCATTTATAAAGGTTTAAACTTTCCTTAGTTTATCAGGAGCCTCGTTTTATATTTAACATTATTAGAAAACCAGTTTTCCATGTAGAACTTTTCATCTAGAATGTCACAGGAACTGGGAATTGTGAAGAGGAAACTTTCCGTATTCCTTCACATCTTGAGTTTCACACCTGCTTTCTCTCTCTGTCTGAAACCTTGTCCTCATCTCTCCTTTGCCAGGGGTTGAATTCCTGTCCATCCTTCAAGGTCCAGCTCAGCTCAAGTCACCTGCTCTCTGCCGTCTTTCCCGGATGCTAAAGGCTGCCGCAAGGGCCTTTGCGCTCAGGATGCCTCCACTATCGTTCTTACCTCATTGTGTTTTAATAGCTGTTTTTCCATTTTTCTTCTCTGTTAGATGATAAGTTCCTGGCAGGTAGATATCTAGTAATATTTATTAAATTGTTGGGTTGAATTGTGTGTTCAAAAGTCTTTTGAAGTAAGGGGGAGATTTCAAATCATAAACACAAATAAGTAAGAAAATGTCAGGGTTGAGGGAAATGTTAAGAGCGAAAATGACCTTTCCCCCAAAGTAATCACTAAATATAACTTGCTTTTGGGAAAAGATTAAGTCACCTTGCAAAGAATCCTTGACAAGAACATTTGTCCTCTGTTGTCACATCCAGTTGGGAAACTGTGTATAATAGTTTACATTCAATACAAAACCTGAACTTCAAAAGATAAGTTGATTTTCCTCTTTGCAACAAGATACAAGTTATTTTAGTACTTCATAATAAAATAGAAAAATGATTCAGCTTCATAACATGAAAAACATGCTAGGAAAGAAAAAGATTTTACAGATAAACCACAATCCTCCACTAAGCCAAAGCCTCACCAGATGCTGTTACTGGGTGAAGAGTAATGTGATTCCCACACTGAGTGCAGTGCGCTTGAGGAGTTCCGGTGGCATCATAAACAATGAAACCCAAGTTCACATCATTCACATGAGCTTGTAATTGAATTTTTCGAGACGTGATTTAATGTAGGAAGGGGAACAAGAATAAAATGTTTCAAATATAACAGCTATTGAAAAAGTTAGGGAAATTAGTACAGAAAGAATATTAATACTGGGTAGTTTTCAAGCATCTTGAGATAGCAAAACTCCTCACTCACCCAATTTAATAGTGAGAGACAAAAGTGTAATACCAGCCTCGGAAAGAGGACTAGTCAGCAAGGAGGATAATGGGGCAACTTTCGCATTTTGAATGATAAAATGGGTGATATTGCTCAAAGCTGTAAGTATGGACCTTTTTTTTTT
Organism: Ceratotherium simum simum; assembly: GCF_057802395.1. Lineage (NCBI taxonomy): Eukaryota > Metazoa > Chordata > Mammalia > Perissodactyla > Rhinocerotidae > Ceratotherium > Ceratotherium simum. Next base: position 61,501,082 of record NC_141908.1, read on the forward strand.
TTTTTTCTTAAAGAGTGCTAGATTAAAGCTTTGGGAAAAATAACTAGGAAGCCCAGCTCGTAGGTAGAGAACTAAACAGGCCTCCAATTCCAAATCTGAGACTCTTCTCACAGTAAAGTGTTCAAGTGTATTCAATTTTAATATTTGTTATTTAGCATCAGGCTGCCGAAAAGATTTATAAATTTGCTGACTTGTAAACTTCTTTTACCGAAGTATGAGCCAAGCAAGTCTACTTGTGTGAATGACCTTTGGGTTTTCAGATGTCAAAGTTCAGTATTTGCTGTGGGGTCTGGAGTAGACACTGATATGAGTTTTGCTGTTTTCTCTCAATATGCCAGTAGAAGGGCAGAGAAGTACTTGGTAAGATGAGGTGCAATGGAACACCATTAGTTCTACAATATCAAGTGCTTTTAGTGGACTCTCAAGGCTTTGAATAGGGGTACGCTGACATTTTTCACTGTGCGCTGGATGTAGTTTTTTTCTGACTTTTGGAGGTAGCTCTCCATTCTTACCCACTTTCCTTGGAGCTTAGAATTAGAGTCTGTTTCCAAATACAGCCAGCAGATGGAGCAATTTACTTTATTTATCCTCCATCTCATACAAAAAGGCATTAAAGACTATTCTTTATCTATATTTATCTATCTCTTCATGCAAATTTAACTATGTTAAAAGTATGTTTCAAAACTTTTCATATATTTGGAAACAATATATTCAACATTATTTCATTTTAGAAAAGCAACATTCATTTATTAGGGTTTTAATCCAGACTTGGATTTTATCAGCTTTATAGGGATTTCTTTTTTTTTTTTGTGAGGAAGACCAGCCCTGAGCTAACATCCGATGCCAGTCCTCCTCTTTTTTTGCTGAGGAAGACTGGCCCTGGGCTAACATCTGTGCCCATCTTCCTCTACTTTATATAGGACGCTGCCATAGCATGGCTTGATAAGCAGTGTGTCGGTGCAGGCCCGGGATCAGAACCCGCGAACCCCGGGCCGCTGCAGCACAGACCACACACTTAACCACTTGTGCCACCAGGCCAGCCCCCTATAGGGATTTCTAAAGGGATTTAGTTGTGGCAAGTTGTGGCATTAGTCGTGGCAAGAAGTACACCACTTCTTTTTCATCATTTTCCTTCTGCAATCCATAATCTCATGTCCTGCAAGATGAGAGTGAAGCTGGTTTCGAAGTGCCCATGGAATTCAGTAATACTTAGCTATAATTTTGACCGTCCTGTAATAACAAACTTTAAAATTCTGATTTGGGCAACGGACTTCAGCAGAGCTTTCAAGTTGAAATTTATGGAATCATTTCTGCTGTTAGACTCTCCATCCTATCTCTTGTCAATAGAGGATGGTTTCCTGTAGGAGATAACGAATAACTTGATAGAATTTTGGGATGTAATAGAATGATATTGTTCCCTGGAGGTCACACTTACCAACCGAAGGGTAATAACTTTTATGACAAGCCCAAAATAGTCTATAAATGTTTCATTAAATCCTTAAAAATGTGCAGTTATTAATTCTCCACACTCTTTTTGATTTCTGGCCAACACACAGAAACGGACGAAGAATTCCTGGGAACCTGAGGAAAATGTGACTGTGCTCGCTTATCGCCTGCAATATTTCCCACTGGGATTATCTGAACACGGGTGAATTTTAGTAAGATTCTTCTCAGAAAATTTCATTATTATCTTAAATGCTAGGCTCTGCCTCTAAGTTCTGCCTTACTCTTTCCCTCTCTCAACGCGTTCCTACTGACTTACCCTGCTTCAGGCAGCAGGTGGGGTGGGGAGGGAAGATGTTGCATTTGCTGGCTCTCTCAGTCGATTCAAAAGCGTTTATGAAGCATCTGTCTGTGCAAGGCACTGGCGTGGTGCTGAGCTGATTGAGTTAAAAAAGACATAGACAATGTCCTTGAGGCACAGAAGCTGCCAATCGCCGACTCCGGGGAGAAGTATTTGTATTTCTTTAGTATGGGCAAAGTTGCCGTGGAGCAGGTTATGTGTATGTCTGAACAGGTAGGGGATGCCCAAATCATTCCTATCACCACAGGAAAACAGACAAAAATTTCACTTTACCAGACTGCAAAGAAACATAGTTTAAATTTCTGGGAAATTAGAATTATAGAATACTTAGAACCAAAATATGGTTTTGACTTTCAGGTTCACGTTGTAGCTAACAAAATATTGCAAAATCGAAGTCCCTTCAGGGCTCAATTTAATGGATAGAGAATAGAATTTGAAAAGGTAATAAAACAGATTCTCACACAAAAGGTGCTTGGATTTTGCATCTGAATAACACTCTGCTGTTATCACACAGAGCATCTTTTTTCTTCTTGAACCATGAAAAAGGACACTGTCTTTTTGCTCTTTAGCATCATGATTATGCATAATATGTCATCTGTACAACACTTGTGTCTAAGCAGTGAGCATGAGGATATTTTGGGTAGGACCCATTTCCTTGAAGAAATTGTTCTATTCTAGGTTCTTTGGTTGCAAGGGACAGAAACCCACTCAAACGGTTTGAGGAAAAAGGGGTTATTTAAAAAGAGAGGAATTTCATGGATATAAAATACAGGAACAGTAGCCAGGTCTTATAACAAGTGTCAGAATGCTATCTTCCTTTTCTTATATAAATTATTTTTAATTTATATTAGGTGAACTCGAAGAGGTTAGGTGAGGTTGGCCAAAGCCAGATCATGTAAGGCCTTGAGGACGTGGTGAGAGGTAATCATGTGGCCATAAGTGACAGAGAGAAATAAAGCCCTCAATTGAACTGAGCTGATTGGATTCTGTCTCAAAAATTTGACCTGAGACACCAATTGGTTTGTGGCTAGCTCTTGAAATACTGATAATAACATCTAATGCTTGTCAGGAGCTTAGTGTGTACCAGCTAGTGTCCTAAGCTTTCTTGGGTCAGTGTCATCCCCATTTTACTGATGAAGAAATTGAGGTACTGAAAAGTAAAATAACTTATACAAGTTGTCAAAGATGCAGTAGAGCTGGTGTTTGAAGCCAGGCAGTCTGACTCCAGAGCCTATACTCCTAGCCACTACACGACGCTGCCTTCAGAGTGCTAGTGCTGGAGCTGGTTCTGCTGCAAGCCAAAACCACCTGCAAGTTGCAGTTATAGAGGGAAGGGAGTGCAGGATTAATGCGTGCGCAGAAAGAGCAGGTATGTGGAGAAGAGCAGGGAACAGCTGTTCATGGCAGTACCCTCATTGCCTAGATTGAACGAGGCTTAGTATACAGCAGGTGCTCACTAAATGTGTGCTGAATAGTGAATAACTGTTTTCAGCAAGCGCTGTGGGTGTGGGGTCTCCCCTGAGAAGATTGTTTGTGCAGGTCAAGATTCTCCAAATAGTTTATTTTAATGTTTCTTTTTAAAATTAGTTAAATTATACTAATAGTTATATAGTTAAACGAGTTAAATAATACTGCATGAGAACATTGTCCTTTTTAAAAAAGTAAAGCTCTACGGGGAAGGATAAAGTTCTTTTGGATCGCCTCCCCATCCTTGTGTCCTCCTCTCCACTCCCCAGAGATAGTCCAGAATTTATTGATACATGTACATACATATATAGAATACATTGGAAATATAAAGTATTGTTTTGTGATTTAAAAAATATTTACGTAATAAGTATCATAGTGTTTAGTGTTTTCTTTTCTCACTTAATAATGTATCTTAGGGACCAGCCCGGTGGCGCAAGCGGTTAAGTGCGCGCGCTCCGCTGTGGCGGCCTGGAGTTCACAGGTTCGATCCCGGGTGCTCACTGACGCACCGCTTGTCAAGCCATGCTGTGGTGGCGTCTCATATAAAGTAGAGGAAGATGGGCATGGATGTTAGCCCAGGGCCAGTCTTCCTCAGCAAAAAAAGAAGGAGGATTGGCAGATGTTAGCTCAGGGCCGATCTTCCTCACCCCCCCCCAAAAAAAAGTATCTGAAAGATCCAGCCATATTGTTATGTTAGATATTCAGACGGTTTCTAAGCTACTCACTATTATAAATTATGTTGCAGTAGAGATCTGTGTGTGTGTCCTTTTACACATACATTTCTATTGTGTACTGAAAAGTGGAAATGGCTGAGTCCTTGGCTACACACATTTAACATTTTAATAGATACTGCTATATGTTTTCCACATCCTTGACATTATTTATTATCAAACTTCTTCATTGTGGTGTGATACGTAAATAGATGAATCTCAATATTGTTTTAATTTCTATTTACATGTGAGGTTCATCATCTTCTCATATATTTATTGATTATTGATATTTTCTCTGGTCATATATTTTGCCCACTTTGGTTTGTTTCTTTTTTTATTGATTTATAGAAATCCTTTTATAGTTTCACAATGATCTTCCCAAAATTTTTAATATATTCACAATCTTATTTCTTCTGAATTTCTAAGGTAGAAAGGAATTGATGTGGTATCTGAGATATTACCTATTTCAATGACTCTAAACTAGAATGGGTGTGGTGGAGTGGCAGTGGGTTTATCTAAATCACCTGTGAAGCTCTTTCAACTTACACCCTCTTTATCTTCTGGAAGAATTCTAGTATGGCAACATGTTACAGTAGTAATGGGAGCATGGACTGTTGTTTAAGGTGAAACCATGTACTATTGTGTTTAGCTACTAAAATTTTGGGGATACTTGTGATAGCGTCTACGATTAATCTAGCTAATACATTCATCAATGAACTAATTAGTCACCAACCACCAATCAAGCAACTATCCTCTTCTCCATGGCAAATCAGACAGGAGGTAGTCATCTGTCATGAGAACTAGCCAATCATGGATAAGGTATCTAGTACAAAAATCTCTGCTCAAATACACATAATGCTGACCAATAAGATTCTACCTTACTGTTTGAATGTGCGATATATAGGGAGAGTTGACATTTGGCTGTGGAGACAGAAGCAAAAAGAGATGCTGAGAGAGAGACCTGGGGTAGGAGAGTTATGAATAAGTACATTCAAAGTTATGAATAAGAAGATATTAAAAATGTCGAGGAAGTTGGTCAGTAGTGAGAGTAGCGGAAGCAGGGCAAAGAGGACTGAGTCATAATAGCATATGTTCTATCACTTCTTGTGCTGAAGAGGCAGTGGGATAACTCAGGCCTGGAAATGTGTTGGAGTGTGTCAATTTATGAGCTGCGTTCCATCGTCTGCGAGGCTCAGTTAAATGCTCTACGGGGTTTCTGTGTGATTGCTATTTCCTCTGCCTCCATGTGTTTCCTTACAACAAATCCATTTTCCTTGAGGTAGCCTGAGTGAGTAACTGCCAAGCAAGCTTGCGGTCAGAAAAGCCTGATGTACTGTCCTTCTAAGTTTTCATTAATTAGTATGTGTTACATTTGTAGTATAATTAAACATAAAAATATTAATTTAAAAAGTAGGTGTTGCTGTTATGATAGATTTTGGAAATAGTTTATGGTTATAAAATTATGTGCAGTTTATTATTTTTTGGTCTTTAAGTCTTTCAACAAACATATATTAAGTATTTACTGTTTGCCAGATTGTTGTTGTTAGAACAGAAAAGAGAGTGGGAATCAAGATTTGATTTGAGTTATTCATTTCTAAGTTCAATAAGTCTCCCAATATACTTCTTATTCATTGTGCCCACACTCAATTTGGGGTCATCCACACATATGTCTATGTTTGTCTTAGGTTGAGTTCTCCAGAAGCAGCACTTTTGAGACATACCCCGAGGATGCTCTCCTGGATTCTCCTGGCACATATTAGCCATGTCCTGCAACTATTTCAGTGAATAAGCTTTGACTCTGTTATTGGTCTTGACTAGGATGGAGAAACGGGCCAAATCTTGAGGAGGGCATGTATTGTCTTGTGAGGCATCTGCCTCAGTTGAGGCCTCTGCATGGTCTTCAGGCAGCGCAGTGGGGTCTCCCATCCTCTAACAAGAGGGAATGGGCTTCTTCTGTAGGCCTAGAGGGTTCTGAGGAGTTCTTGAGTATGCTCACCTAGATATCCCTACCCTTAAACTCCTGGGAAGGGTCTCAGTCTTTCCCTGATGGTGTAGAAGACTTGCTGGGGCTGTAAATTCAGCCTCATCTGAAGTTCTCTGCTGCTACAGTTAGGTTCCATGCCTGGTCTTCAGCACGGTCTGTCCTGTGACTGTAGAAGAGGAGGATAGCGGTAAACACTGCCCTGGGAGACTTCTGACATTCACATTTTGCCTTACGTGGCTAATTGGCTGAATTGAGCCTGTCATTTTTTCTCTTCAGTGCATCAATACCACTCAACACCAACCAAATAAATCCCCTAGTCCTTAGAATTACTATTTCCTCCATATCTCACAAATGCCAACCATATCACAGAGGCCATTGCATCCCTTCCACACGTAATCCGTTCCAAGTCACCACAGGTGAAATCCTTGGTAGTTGCCATGCTGCAGCACGCCAGAAGCCTTCAGTACTCACTTAACCCGGAGATGGGGTCCTTGTTGCCATCTGGCAGGGGAGCGATCCAACTTCAGAATCGCATCCCAGCGCTGCTGGCTCCTCTTTCTCTGCTCAACCATTAATTTTGATGAGCTGTGCAGTGAATAGGTGATGAGAAATGAGAGCCAGCTTGGCCTTGAAAGGAAGATAAGAAGTAGAGTGGTAGATAGAAGAGAAATAAGGAGCCAGGCCTGGAAGAGAACTAATTAGGTTGATAGCAGAGAGAAAACAGCCAGTAGAGAAAAGAGGGTGAAGACACGAGAGCCTGAGTTGGTGAGAGTAGATGGAATGCAAAATGGATTGGAATGCTTCGTCTCTTGAGCTGGGAGGGAGTTAAAAAAAGAAATACATACACATACGTTTGTTGGTGGTAATAATATATAAACTTGAGCCCTTACTATGTGCTTGGCACAGTTCTCAATGCATGGGCAGAAATTAGTTTTCATTTAACAACATCAGAAAATTATTTTTAAAAGTTTTCTATCAGGTGTTTGATGTCATTCAGTACAGTAAAATAGGAGAAAATAACTTGTGTTAAAATGCCTCATTTTCTTGCTATTAAGCCCATTACATTACCCCGTGTACCCTTCCACCTTTATCTGCAGTGGTGAGACACTATATAGCTTCTTGTTAACTTTGCCCTTTTCGCTCAGGGCAAGGCCTCACCTTTTTTAAGATCTCTGCTGAAACTACTGCAATAAATTGCTGCCTACTGGGCCATCGAATCAAGATGTCTTGTAAAAAAAGAAATGTTCACAGATCTTCATTCACGTTCCATATTCGATGTGCCATACACTAGACGATTTTTATTTTTAGGTCTGTCCATTAAATTAAAAGTAAAGGGATGATGATGGAGAGAAAGGATTGAAACAATAGGAACTTTGTAAAATGAGTGGCTTTTTCTAATATTTGGTTATAAAAAGTTAAAAAGAAATCTTAACTCTTTTAAGAAAAGTAGAGAAGGAAATGGGGCTTAATAGCAAGAAAATGAGGCATTTTAACACAAGTTATTTTCTCCTACTTTACTGTACTGAATGACATCAAACACCTGATAGAAAACTTTTAAAAATAATTTTCTGATGTTGTTAAATGAAAACTAATTTCTGCCCATGCATTGAGAACTGTGCCAAGCACATAGTAAGGGCTCAAGTTTATATATTATTACCACCAACAAACGTATGTGTATGTATTTCTTTTTTTAACTCCCTCCCAGCTCAAGAGACGAAGCATTCCAATCCATTTTGCATTCCATCTACTCTCACCAACTCAGGCTCTCGTGTCTTCACCCTCTTTTCTCTACTGGCTGTTTTCTCTCTGCTATCAACCTAATTAGTTCTCTTCCAGGCCTGGCTCCTTATTTCTCTTCTATCTACGTGCAGTTTGAGAATTCTTTGGAGTCTCCTGTTGTGATGAAGACTGAGCAGTGTCTTGTCAGTCCCTACATCCCTATGGAACTCCTTTTACTTAAAGCCTATGAGAAGCTCTGTATTATATATTGCACTCCTTTATTTGGTGGATGAATAATCTCATGGTCATTGCAATTGAATTACTGCAAGTATGAAACTTTTTCACTAATAAAAGCAAAGCCTATGAGTCAACTGCAAGGGCTTTGCTCTTGATTTTACCCAGCAGGATTACTCAGATGGTCCTGAATTTAAGATGATGGGGGCTTATAAACTTGCACTGTAAAAGCTGTTTTTCTTTGTGAATAGCAATGGTAGCCACTTTGGGTCCATGGAGAAGAGATAGGCTAGGCAGTAACACTTGACCTTAGGATAATTGAGTTTTTTATTTCAAGTAACTTTAAGTGATAATTTAATAAAATAGAACCAGTGGTATATGCATTCCTTCATTAATATTATTAATAATTTTCAAAATCAGTCCGTACTTCATACTAAAAACTTATCATGTACTATAGCTTAATATAAAGCTCGTCAATTTTGAAGCTTGCCTAAGGAGGTTTAGTTACTGAATACTTTCTTATAAAGTTTTAAAGTTACACTTTTCATAAAGCTATCCTGGACCTTTCATCTTTCTAAAGGTTCACATAAAATGAGTGACCAAAAAGTACCAAGGTCAAATTTCATACAAAGTTATTAGCAGAAAAAAGAATAAGGAGCAGAATAACATTTCTAGAAATACAAAAGCACATCAGAATGATACGCCCACAGAATAGAGTAAAATAGTAACCATCTATTTCAAAACATGACATTAAGAAAAATAAGAAGTGAAAGAAAAAATGAATTAGTATGTGAAAAAGAAATGAGGTAATGTGCTGACAGAACTTAGTAAGAGTTAGAAATGGAAAAGCCTGGGCCGGCCCCGTGGCTTAGTGGTTAAGTGCGCACGCTCTGCTGCTGGCGGCCCGGGTTCGGATCCGGGCGCGCACCGATGCACCGCTTCTCCGGCCATGCTGAGGCCGTGTCCCACATACAGCAACTAGAAGGATGTGCAGCTATGACATACAACTATCTACTGGGGCTTTGGGGGGAAAGAAAAAGTATTAAAAAAAAAAAAGAAATGGAAGAGCCTTCTTTTGCTTTCAGAAATGAAGATTAAACTATAAAGAACACAAAAGCAAAGAAATACAACAGATAGTGGCTTAAGGGAAGGGGGCTATAAAGGAGGGAGATTTTAAAGATCTAAAAGGAACAAAGAAAGAGACAAAGTGACAGATATTGAAAATGGAGAAAGAAGATCTGATACACGAATAAAAGGAGTCCTTGAAAAAGAAAACCAAAGCAAGGGAAAAGAATGATTACTAAGAACAGTAATTCTAGAAAACTCTCTGGAAATTAAAAAAAACAAAAAAAGATTTGAGATTTCATATTGAAAGAGTAGCCCAGGTATCTGAGAATATGGACCCCAATGTGACCAATACCAAAACATAGTCTAGCAACATTACTAGACCTTAAGTCAAAAAATAAAACAAAACAAAATCTTTGTGCTTTTAGGCAAAACCATTAACTGGCTAGTAAAGGAAACAATTAGGTTATCATCATATTTTCAACAGTAGTATTTAATGCCAGAGAAAGTGGAGTAACATATTTAAGACATCCAAAAAAAAAAAAAAAAAAAAGTGAGCTAAGGATTTTATATCCAGGGAAACCGGCTTTGAAGTATAAAAGATACAAACTATTATTAACACGCAAGGACTCTGAGTCCTTTCATTCCCATGAGCCCACCTTGAGGAATCTACTGGAGATTTCTACTTCAGAAACTAAAAGGAATAGAGAGATACTGACATAAGGGTTGGTGGTGAGGATTAAATATGTGGTTTATGTGTAGAACTAATACTAAGTAAGAGTCAAATGGAGAGCGTATCGGATGTCCTGGGTGTACGCTCTCACAATGTAGAGATAATATACCTGTAAAGATGAAGGAAGAGTGGGGAGAGCATATACAAAACATTTCTTAATGGTCTTCACCATTATTGGTGGTATTGGTAATGGTATTTCAAAACTGTTGTGTGTGCAATTTGGGATAAAATAAATGAGGAATTATGGGATATTCTAATTCTATTATGCCCAATGTCCCTGAGAACCAGGATACTCTGTGTGAAGGAGAGGGCTTACAGATGGAATATAGAAAAGATTAAGTAAAAAGCAAAATAAAGCAAAATTCTATAGTCCTGGATTTGAATTGAAACTGTCAGTGTGAACTCATGAATAGGAAGAGAGCAAGACTGAGACCTGAGGTCTAGAAACAGTGACCAGCTCAGTAGTAATACATATTCTTAATGCTGAAGATGTGGTCTTGAAACAGCATTTACCACTAAAAGAAACCAGGGAGAATTGGCTTTGCAGAAATGACTGCTTCCAAGATGAGATGTGAGCCTCAATAGCTGCTTATGTCTTAATAAAAAGAGACAACCAGACATTGTGTTTCACCTGATGCACCTATAGTCTTGCCAAAGGCATTGAACTCGATTCTAATCAAGCCTCTGGATCCAGCTGTCAATTTCTGGAAATTAGAGTACAGAGGAATATGGCAAACTGCAGCATGAGTGTGCAATCAGCAAACTCCAGTTTGGCAAATTAGACAGGCCAAATACTCCATGTTCTTCGTAGATCAATTGTAAAGGGAAGAAGAGGGGGTGGGGAGAACATGTAAAGACGCTAATGACAGTGAATTTTAATGAACAAGAATGAACTATGGTGGCTTGGGATGCACATTGGGGTGGCAAAACTATAAAGAATCATGAGGAAGTGATTGCTGTAAAAGTCAGGATAGTGGTTACCTTTTTCGGGTCGGGGAAGAAGGCTTTGAGATAGAGACAGGGCACACAGAGGAGTTTCTGAGATAGATTACTGGTAAAGTTCTATCTCTTGACTTGGGTGGTGATTTCAAGAGTGGTGTTTTATGTAGCTTTCTGCATCTGCATTTTCTTTTATAATAAAAAGGTTAAAATAAAAATAAAATAGAAAGGATTTTTTGCCTCATATAACTAAAAATTCCAAGGGTAGACCTCAGGTATGGCTGTATCCAAGGGCTCAAATGATGACAACAGGATGTCGTCTCTCTCATCATTGTTGGGTTCTCTGTACCACCCTCCCTCTCCACTTTATCTTCACTTCAATCAGTCTCTTTCTATGTGGTGGCAAGGGTGACAGCTCCAAGCTTATGTGGTCTTTAAAGCTGGTGGCTCCAAAGAGACCACAGGTGTGATCAGCCTCTTTAAACTCCTGGACAAAAATGGAAGAGTGAGAGAGTGAAATGAAGAAAATTAAAGGTATTGATAGATGTGGTTGAAGGCCCAGGTGTTATAAACATAAAACAATCGAATCCGATGTGGAAAGCATTAGGAGTGAACAGTAGAAACTGTAACCACAACTTGGTTCCCACTGGACTTAACCAGTTGATTATGTGCTCAACTGTAAATAGAACAAGCAAAATTAACAGATTGTGTGTAACACGAGAGATAATTATGTACTTATTAGCTCTTTGGGAGTGTAACCCCTTGTAATATGCAAATCTATTTTTTGACTTTTATGTGTATTTTCAGAAATTATGCATTATGCATAAAAGTAAGAGAATGTTTGTTAATATATAAAAAATTATTTAGAATTTGTGAGTGATAGGTGCATTAATGGCTCTAAAATGGGAAATTCTTACCCTTTAAATCTGATATTAGCTGGCTCCTCTTAACCCTTGGGGCTTCTATTTGTAGCAAAATACTAGGCTTGGTAAATTGAGCATGTTCCATGAACTATACAAAGAAAATGTTTGTTCCTGATAGTACATACTTAACAAATAGGTTTCCTACATATTCAGATGTTTAAAAAATTTCTGATCCTGGGCCAGCCCCACGGCATAGTGGTTGAGTTTGGCATGCTCTGCTTCTGCAGCCCGCGTGTGCAGGTTCGGATCCCGGGCGTGGACTTACACCACTTATCAGCCGTGCTGTGATGGCGACCCACATACAAAATAGAGGAAGACTTACATGGATATTAGCTTGGGGCTAATCTTCCTCAAGCAAAAAAAGGGGAAGATTGGCAGCAGACGTTAGCTCAGGGTGAATCTTCCTCAGCAAAAAAAAAAAAAAAAAAAAAAAATTCTGATCTGTTAGAAAACATTCAAATTTTCCCCAAGACGTAAGTGAGTTCAAACAAACAAACATACACGCAAACACTTCCATCGAAGGAATTTTTCAAAGTATAATAATAAATTACTTGATTATTCAGTTATGTAGGGTTATTATACATATTATATAATAATATATGAAAATAATGATAATAATAATAAATAAAATAGCTTAATTTATACACAGCACTGCGGCATGCCAGGTACTATTCTAAATGTTTTACTAGGTACTATTATTATTCCCACTTTATAGGTGGGAAATCTGAGGTGCAAAGAGGTCATCAGATTCTTCAATAACACATAGTTAGGAACAGGGAGAACCAGGATTTGCATGCAGGCAGCCTAACTTCGGAATCACTTTGTTTTTTTAAAAAGCAAATATTTCAATATTTGTTAGAGATGTTTGGTGGTAATAGACATTAAATGAATACCTATATCTATATATTATTCCAATCCTGAACTTTTGCTTCTGAAAATTCTTTGTCTTGATTCCTGACAAGAAAGAGCATTTTTATTTTTATTATATAAACTTGGTTTTGATTTGGATATTGAGATAAAGCCAAGAGAAGCAGGAGCAGAAATTCCAATTTATAAAGATGTTTCAAGAAATAATTTCACAAATCCTATTCTGCCCATAATGACTGTGATACATTCCGAAGGTTAGTTGGTAACATTTAAATGCCAACTTGACATGCAAAATATATATATGTATATACATTTTTTTGGGTAGGAATCAGTATTTAAAAATCCATATCAAGGGTCTATCCTTTTATCTCTATACACCTGTATTCACGTGCATGTGGAATAGCCAATGAATTAAAATCTTCATGGGAAGTTAATTTATTTTGTCCACTGTGTGCATGGCATTTAAATAAATCTTGGGAGAAAAGCCCAGCAGGATCACAGTCTCAACATTGGACATACTAACCTGGGTGGTGTATAAGTTAGAACTCTCTTTTAGTCGTATGCGGCAGACATCTAATTCAGCGTAAAATAAAAGAATTCTTTTTGGGGAAAGATTCTGAGGTACAGTCAAAAAGAAATGAATGATCAAAGAGGAACTGGGATTCAACAAATCCTTAGGAAAAACAGGATTTAAAATGTTGGAACTTTTCATTTCCCATCTGTACCTCTCAGTTTATCTACGTGAGTATTTTTCTCTCAGCAAACTGGATTTCTTTCACTGTTCTGGCTAATAGGGCTACCGACAGCTTCCAAAATTAACATATTAAAGCTTCAGGCACTACAGAGAGGTAAGGTAAATCTCTCCTAAAGGGAGACCCTCATTGACCCAGCTTGGGTCAGCGGCGAACGCCTGGACCAATCAACAGTGGCAGGGCAGTTCCTGCAGAACCATATGGATGGAATGTGAGTCTCTGTGCTGGGGAAAAGGGTATAGTTCGTAGAAGATGTTTGGAATGATATTCTCAGAAGAATGGGATGGTGCAGAAAATAAAAAAACAGTTGCCCATTATAGAAACGGAAAATAAACATAGACGTTTAATGTCAATGTTGACCAAAAAAATATGATTTTTATCTGCTTTATTAAGGGATAATTTACATAGAGTAAAATTCAACATTTTAAGTGTATAGTTTGATGAATTTTAACAAATGGAGATCCTTGTGTAACAATCACCCCAATAGTGATGTAGAACATTTCTAGCACCCCAAAAATTCCATAGCGCCCCTTTGTAGTCAAATCTCGTCCTCTAAGTTGTTGGATGCATTGGCCTAAGTTGTTTATAATATTATTTTATTATTCTTTTACTGTCTGAGATATCTCTAGTGATAGTCCTTTTTTCATTCATGATATTGGAAATTTGTGTCTACTCTTTTTTTTCTTGATCAGTCTGACTAGAGATTTATCAATTTTTATATTTTTGAAGAATAAACTTCAAATTATAACTTTAAAAATAAATTAAAAATTTAAAAAAATTATTAAAAACTTTAAAAATTAAAAAAATTTTAAATTTAAACTTTTGAAATTAAAGTTGTAGTAGAAATACAGAAATTTTTAGATTAAAACGTTCATGGCATGATGACTGAAAAGATAGTACGATAAATTTATAATTTATTGTTGTTTCTCCTTCAAATCTCTATAAATCAAACACAACACTGTTATCTTCAAACTTATTTTTCTACTTGTTCAGTATACCATGTGTTAATATATTTATAAAATACAAAAACAAAGTTCCATAGCCTCATCCTATGTTTCTGGCAAGATTTCAAAGGTTAACTTTTTGAAATGTTCACAGTTGCTGCTAGAATCATCCATAGAAATGAAACATTTCCTCCTCTTGTCCAAAACGTTGTCTCTCCCTCTTTAAATTTCAAGTCAAGCTTGATTGACTCCCTTGAAAAATCTATGTCACAAATAATTCAACTTTCTTTTCAAACCTCCAACAAAATCTATGACTCATTTCATTTTTTTGGAAAATCTTCTCACAATGGTGTGTGACTGTGTGTGTGCATGTGTGTGTGTGTGTGTGCAAACGTGCATAGTATGCGTATGTACAAAACTGCAGAAACAAGATTTTCCCCCACCAGATAGCCTCAGATATACCATCCTGGAGAATATAGAGGATTTTTATAAGAACTCTTACAAGTAGTAATATTAAGGTATTAGGCCTTTTGGATTAGGGAAGACAAATATTTAGAGACTGTCACTTTTAGTAATGAGGCCCTTAGCAGGCCAACAGGGCATATTTTAAAGGAGAGTAGAGAGGAGTGAAAGAAATAAATATGATTCTGCATAATAATATAAATCAGTAACTCTATTGTGTGTGTGAGGGACTTTTAAACAAAGAAAACTCCTTTTCCTCCTCCTTATAGGATTGGAGTGCTCTGTCCTTAAAAATTAATATTTTCCTTCGAAAGATGTGTTTATATGTGTTGTGTTGTGTGTGTGTGTATCTATGTGTAACTTGCATTGGGAGGGAACTGCATAGAAAGTCACACCTGCAGAGCCCATGCTGATCTTGGACTGTTCCGGAGGACTTGGGCTGTCAAAGATCACCTCCCTCCTTCTCTCTCTCTTGCTTCTTTCTAACTTTTCTATTTAGGAGAGTTTTATGTTGATTTAGGTCATGTTTTATAGAATTTGCTTTCTATTTCTTTTTTGAATTCTATGTCATAGCATTTTAAAAGTCTTTATCCAGAGGTCGCAGTTATGTTATTTTTGAGTTCATCCCTTGATTCAAGTAAGTCGAGTTGCCTTTAAATATGCTATTATTTCCTATCTTCCATAGGCATTGAAGGGTCTTAAAATTATAGCCTAGTGAATTCCCTTTCCTGATATTATATCAATGTTAATCCACAGAAAGTCAGAGGGTTTCCATGTATAAATTTGATTTTAAATGAAATTTTATTGAATCTACCCCACTCAAAATTTCTTGGCTTGAGAAACACCATATGAATCTGTCTCCCTTGGGGAAAAAAAAATAAAAACAATGCTCTGAATTGAAAGAAATTCATTCTATCATTAAGAATCTAACTTGTGGGGCTGGCCCCGTGGCTTAGCAGTTAAGTGTGAGCGCTCTGCTACTGGCGGCCCGGGGTTCGGATCCTGGGCACGCACTGATGCACCGCTTGTCTGGCCATGCTGAGGCCGCGTCCCACATACAGCAACTAGAAGGATGTGCAACTATGACATACAACTATCTACTGGGGCCTTGGGGAGCAAAAGGGGGAAAAAAAAAGGAGGAGGATTGGCAATAGATGTTAGCTCAGAGCCAGTCTTCCTCAGCAAAAAAAAGAAGAGGATTGGCATGGATGTTAGCTCGGGACTGATCTTCCCCACACACACAAAAAAAGAATCTAACTTGTGCCCTCTGGATCATGAGCTACAGTATTCATTACTTATATGGTTTGATACTTTTGTGAAATAAAACCTCTTCAAGTTAAAATTTACAAATATTTAAAATTTTCAATATAATAATATCTTAACCAACACTTTCCTTTATAAAAATACATTTATATGGTTGGCATGGGCACAAAGAAACGTGGGCAAAATTCTCATCTCAGTGCTGGGTCAGTGACAGTGGCGGGTGAGGAGAAGGCAATGGCACACTGCCAAGTTCAGGTCTTCAGGTTGCTGGAATATTAATCCCTGTTAAAGGGAATTTCAGTCCTGGGGCTCATTGCCCAGCACCTGCAGGTTGGGGGGCTATTGCTTGGGTCATGGCTGTGTATGTGTGGTTTCACCATGTGGATGGAGAAAAAGCTTGGTGGGAATGATCCCTCTGTTGGCTGCAAGCAAGGGGGAGTCTTGTTACCTCACTTGGAGAGGAATGAGAACGGGGACTCACTGGAAAGGGAATTCCTGTCCTGGAACATTGGTCTCACTCTGATAATCAACTCTTTGGAAAAAAAAGTCCACTGTTGGAATACTTATCCATCATGCATGCATTCGCTCACCCATGTCATCCATCCATCTATACATTTATCCATTTTCTTATTCATTCACTCATCCAAATGCTGGCAAATTGCATGAAGCTTTTTTACTGTTAATCCCCAGAATGAGATGTCATTTACGATTGGTTATGGCCTGCGTTCCCCTTCTTGCAGATCTCAGGGAGTTGATTCCCTTTCATTTTAACATTCAAAAAAATATATCTTTAAAACTATGAAATAAATACGTATTTAATATCAAAGAAATATAGAATAATTGAAGAGTATTGAGAAGAAACTTGGAAAAAAATTTACCACAGCTCCACTACACAAATAAAAAAACTACTAATTTTTTTTTAGCCTCTCGTTTTTAATAAGCTGAAAAGTTGCAATCATATTAACTTCATAAGGGCACAATAATAAAGTAGTAGTACATCAGCTTTGGTTTAGGCTCTGTATTCTTGGGATCCCATGTAAGGACACATAGCTAGTTTAAGCAGATAAATAATTTATTGAAGATATTAGGTAGCTCACAGAACATCTTGAGAGACAGAGAATCAGACTTGGATGCTACACAGTGGGAACAATGCCCGTATCACACTATGGGACTGCTCTCTTAGAGGCCCCATGGCTGCCACCGGGCACAGATACTATAAAGTCTATCGCTGAACCTCTGTCAGTGCTACTTCTAACAGCTGGATGTGGCTGCTCTCATCTGACTGGAACAGATCCTACGAGATGCCTGTTTCTTCATGTTGCATTTGAATTGAAGATTTGCAATAGTGATTCTTAATGTCATAGCCAAATTCTATGCCTGTACCATGACTGCAGGGGAAACTGGGAAAATGAGTTCCTGGCATGGACTTAGAATGTGGCAAATTCTCCAAACATAAGAAAAGCTTTGAAAAGTACTAGTGACCCAAAAGCATGAAAAATGTCCACTAAAGTTTCCCCCTGGCTGTGCAACATCAATATACACTCTTTTCTCTCTCTTTTTTTTTGCTGAGGAAGATTCACCCTGAGCTAACATCTGTGCCAATCTTCCTCTGTTTTGTATGTGGGTCACTGCCACAGCATGACCACCGACGAGTGAGGTAGGTCCACACCCAGGAATGGAACCTGGGCTGCCAAAGCAGATCGCGCCGAACCTAACCACTAAGCCATGGGGCTGGCCCTCTTTTTAAAACTTCCAAACAAGATCAACAATAGCAACAACCAAATGCTCCAATCTAACTTAATGCAAAAAAATCCTGAACTAATAAAACCTGGTGCATCCTCTCTCTAAAAGAAAGACAACCTAAAATCTCAGTGGTCTTTGCATCCAGGCCCAGTCCAGTGTCCTCAGCTTATAGCATTTCTCCTCTAGTTTCATCATGATCCTGTCTTGATAGTCTATAACATATGGACTAAATTATGAAGTAAAAACCAACAATATGCCTTACATAAAAGAGTAAGAAAAGGGAAGAGAAGAAAAGGAAAAAATTAAAACTATAAATATCATAAAGAATAGGAAGAAATTTTGGGTGTAAACTACAGTCTTCATTTCTGCAGAAGATTATGAGGCAATGGTTGATATTTTTATATCCCTCTTCCCCACACATTTGATTTTTTTAATCAACCACCAATAGTAACAATACCTATTTTGTTTTTTCAATATCACCATTAAAGTGTGAAACTAAGCCTTTTTCATATTCAGAATCTAAAGATTGTTCTGAATCAGTTTTGGCATTTTGTATCCTGATGATGCACACAAACTTCTTCTGCCTCTGAATGTTCTATGATATATTCCAGAAGAGTTAGTTATGTTTACTCCCTTTAACTAAAGCCCTGGTGTGTGACTGTCTTCCACATTGAAAAAAAAACTTTTATTTGACTGCTGCATCATGTATACTTCTTTGAAGGCAGTGTAATAACAATTAGGGATCCAAATATAAGTTAAAATTAAAATAGTTTTGGTGTTAGTAATACAAAAAAACCTCCATTGAGGGTGATAATCAGAACATATTGCAGGCATGGCTTAAGACATGTATTGGGACTATTTTAACTCATTCCTCAGTATAATAGGCAAATTTCCTTTGAAATTAGATTATAAGATCATGCCAATTTTAGATAGCTTAAAATGTGGACAGCACGCATCTCATTATAACGCAAACCAGGTAACGAAGGAGTCATAGCTCTGAAATTAATGAATTTTAGCATGTTTCTCCCATCCTTCCCTGTACCAAAACTTTCTTTTAGAATAAAAGGGCCCAAAGCCCACATGAAAAATTTTAAAATAAAGGCTTTTTTCTCTACATGAAAATAGACTACTACGGCCTATAAAAAAGATTAAAAGCCAAGAGTTTGTGACATATAGACCTCTACCACTCCATGCTTATGAAGGGACCTGTATTGTTGAACTAAATAAAGTTAATGGAGTAGCGGCATGGAGCAGTGGGAAGGGCGAGGGCTCCGGAGTGAGAGAGACCTGCGCCTCCATCCTGGCCTTGTTACTAAATAGCTGCATGACTTTGGGCAGGCATTTGACTGCTCTAAGCCCCAGTTTCCTTATTTATAAATGGGGTCATCATACCTCGTTTGTTGGTGGGTTGGAAACGTTGTATGAGGTAGTCATGTACGTATAGTGCCAAGAAGAGCGTCAGGCACTGAGAGTCACTTCAACAAAATAGCTGTTGAATTACTTTTCCTCCTGGTTCCTCATTTCCTCATCTGTGGCTCTTAAAATCTTTACCTTCTGAGGCTGTTGTGTGGACAAGAGAGAAATTCTACAGGGTATGTATGAAGTATTTGGCCTTTAGGAAATGGTACTTATTCAGTGTTGTTATATTCCAGATTCCACAGTGTTGTTATATTCCAGATAGTCTCTGGATAAGGAAAAGATGCTACTTCTTTTTTGTCTAAACTTGAAGGGTTAATCGTTTATGGTATATCAAAGCTGCCAAATTGACATCATCAAAGTCAGCTGGAAAATAACGTAGTAACCTGAGAGGGGCAGGGCAAAATGGAGGTGCTGAAGGTACAGAGAGTTAATATATTAACTTTGGGGAAAGAGCAATAGAATGTGCAGAGTCAGGCTGGAGAGAGTTAGGGAGGAATCACACTGTGGAGGCCGACTGGGCAAACCATGTGTTGAAGAAGGTAGACTAGAACAAAGATCTCACTCAAGTAGGCCCTGATGATGAGATGAGTAACTGTCTTAATTTGGGAGAATAACTATTGAGGCCTGAGATAGATCACTGGGCCAATTTCGTCTACAGAGATTCTAGACTGCCCCCATGGGTTCTTATTTTTCCCAGGAAGGTGAGAAAGTATTGCAGAATCACTTTTTCAGCTGACTCAGATGTCTCGTTTGTTAGAAGCTGACATTTCTGATGAGGAAATTATCCATGTGTTTTTTTAGGGGGTGGAGTGTATATTGACAATCTCTGGCTTCCACTGGCATTTATTATCAAAAAGGGAACATACTCCAATCAAGCAACAACAGGTGATCTTTCCAAACACAATCCCCTCTCTCACCACACCCCTTCTCCCAGCCTGAACACCTGTCCTTGGGGACACACAGGTGACCCATCTTCTCAGTAGGAGGGATCACTCATTTTATGTTAGGGCTTTTGTGAGGACAGGTGATAGAAACTCTGAATTCACTGGGCCTAGAGGTGAGTTTATTGGTTCATAAAATTGGAAGGGCAGGAGTCTAACTGAAGATGATCAGAACCAGAAGCTATACCACTAACTTGCTCTCAACTTTTTTCTTTGTTTCTGTATAGTTGTTGATTTTATTCTCTTCTACTGCAAAGAGATGAAAGCTAGAAAAAGCTTCTCTCTTCATTTCCAGTTTGAAACGTCCTTGGGGTGGACTCTGATTTGTGTCACAGACTTACGTTTCAATCACGTACTATGTGGCCACAGAGATGAGCTTAGTTCCCGTTCAGGTTGCATAACTCAGGGTGGGAAGATGGTGTTGCCCAAAAGAAGGAAATAGGTGACTGGTAGTCATTCCCCAGAAATGGCCCCTGGAGGGTTACTGTGAGCTGTGTAATCTGCTTCCACAGTCTATAGTTAGTTACCATCTTGTACCTAATACTTTTTTCTAACTTCTGATTCCCTGTACATTCTGCTAGAGATAAGCCTTACCTAGAAGGCTCCCTTTGTGTACTTGTTGGAGCAAGTATTTGTTGAGTACTTACTGTGTGCCTGGCTTTGGGAGGGATGTGGGGATACAAAAATTGTTTCCGCATGGTCTCTATCCACAAGGGACATGTGCACATGCACTTATAACTAAATGCAGGCATTACACAACCATTACTGCAAGGCTCTGATTAATATTTTTAAACTTAACTGTATAATTAAACTATGTAATCGTAGCTTTAATTTATTAGAATTTTCCTTTCAGTGTTTCTCTATCTAGGACTCTGTATATCAAATTAGACTCAACTGAGCTTAGAACTGTGGAAGGTGAGTGGTTGAATTCTCTACTTCCCCCATAGCCTCAAGAAGCTAGACCTACATGTAACAATCTGTGGGCTAGTTGCCCTGGTAACACGTGTGCATTTTGCCAGATCCTCAGAAAGATGTGATCTCTAATTAACCTTAAAATTAACAGGCTAATGGCAAAGATTTCATAACAACTCAGAATGAGAAGCAGAAAATATTCTGGAAAATGTAAATCTGAGATGACACTTGTAAACTTGCTGAGATAGTATAATATTGTGGGATTTCAAAAGGCCGAGAGACTACACAGCATCAACATCAGAACAGTAATGGAGTGTATTTTTTCCTCAGTTCGATCTTCACATTTAAATGTTTTGAAGGAAATTAGAAAAAATGGTTTAAAAATGTATTTAGACTAACATCTTTTAGAGATGTTAGGTACCACATTAAGAATGGAATCTACTCTTAAAGAATGATTGATTGCATATTTTGACCTGTCTCCTTTTCCAATCTTGGGAGTTCATTTGATTAGGTTTCTCAAAACTACTTTATTCTCTAAAGCCAAAATGAATACTTTTTCATGCATGACTCGTCATTTTGAGTTGTAAAATTGGGTGGAAGAAGTATCTTCCCCCCCCCTCGGCCTTATTGGGATATAATTGACATATAACACTGTATAATTTTAAGGTGTATAAAGTAGTGATTTGATATATATGTACATAGTGCAAAATGATTACCACAATAAGGTTAGTTAACACATCCATCGCCTTTTATAGTTACAATTTTTTTTTTTGTGGTGAGAACTTTTAAAATCTACTCTCTTAGCAGCTTTCAAATATACAACACAGTACTGTTCACTACAGTCACCATACTGTACATTACATCCCCAGATCTTAATCATCTTATAACTGGAATTTTGTAGCCTTTGACCACCTTTACCTATTTCCTCTACCCTCCACCCCCACTCCCATCCCCACCCCTGGCAACCACCAATCTGTTCTCTGTTTCTATGAGATCCGTTTTTTTAGATTCCACAAATAAATGAGATCATATAATATTTGTCTTCCTCTGTCTGACTTATTTCACTTAGCATAATGCCCTCAAGGTCCATCCACGTTGTGGCAAATGGCAAGATTTCCTTCTTTTTGATAGCTGAATAATATTCCGTTGTGTATGTATATATACCGTATTTTCAGGTTGTGATCCCTGACCTGGTGGTGCCGCTGACTGGACTCTGTGTTCAGGCTGGGCCAGAGGCGGGGCTTCGAGGTTGGACAAGGCCTCAGGCTGTGCTCTGAGATTGGGCAGTGATGCAGACTGTGCCCTGAAGCTGGGCAGGGTGGCAGGCTGGGCTTCAGCATCAGTTAGACTGCTGACTGTGCTCGGCTGTTGGGCAAGGTCACCGGCCAGGCTCTCTGGTCGGGTGGGGCCTACAGCTGTATTCTGCAGTTAGGTGGGGCTAGATACTGTGCTCCACCGTCCAGCAGGGTGGCTATCCTGGCTCCCTTGTCAAGTGGGGCTGCAGGCTATGCTCCCCAATTGGGCAGGGTCACTGGCTGGGCTTCCTGCTGGGGTGAGGCTATAGGCTGCTTTCAGCAATTGGACAGGGGTAGGCTGGGCACCAAGGCTGCCCAGGGTCACTGTTCAGGCTGCTTGGTTACAGGGGGCCAGAGGCTATCAGTAAGAGTTGGGCAGGCCTGCTGGCTTGGTGCCCTGCCCAACAGGGCTGTCACATGGGCTCTGTGGCTGCCCAGTCAGGCTTCCTGGTCTGGCGGGCCTGGACGCTATACTCAGCGGGCAGGTGGGGCTGTGCATTTGCTTCCCTGCCTGGGCGGGGTCATAAAGCATCTCTATGTCCAGCACCGCTTACTGGCTAGTGACCCAACACAGGTGAAACTGCCCACCACGCTCCCTGGCCAGTCAGGTCCACCGGCTGGGCTCTGTAGATGGGCTGAGCCGCTGGCTGGGGTCTCCCTTGGTGGCAGCCGTGAGGAGGAAAGCCGGCTGCCAAGATCGGAGCACTGGTTGAGGTAAGTCCTGTCCCTGTCTGCATTTCCGCCTGATCCTCAGTGGTCAAGCCCTGCAGATTTCTCCCGTGATCCCTGCGAGGTGAGACCCACCTGGGCCTCCTGGGAATCACCCCACAACGCTGGGGGAGTGAGATGTCCACCTTGGGCTCTTGGAGAAGCTGTAGGGCCAGGAGGCCCCTCTCGTCTGGTGCTGTACCAGCCTGGGGAGTGGCGATGCAGTCAGAGGATAGCTTCTCTTCTTACCTTTCCTATGTGTCCTTCCAGGTCTCTGTGGTCTGGGGGGTGCTTCATCCTCACCCCGGGTTCTAGGATTTTCACAAGTCTTATCTATGGATGGTTGCTAGTTGGTCTTGTGAGGGGAACTAGAACGACCTGTGTCACCATCTTGACGATGGCACTCTCTGGACGCAGCATCTTGATACTCCAGTTTGTATTGGGTATGTTTTATGCAGAAACAGGGGAATAATTTAGAATTAAAGGAGCCATTGGTTCCAATACATAGACTCGTTAGTAAATAAATTCAACTACTGTATACTTTTGTGACCAAATGTGGGAATGACAGTCAGGCATTGAAACCCTCCAGAAAAGAAGGGAGGAAAGCTCTCCTTTGAGGAGACCCAGGGAAAATTACAGAATTGATTAGGCAACAGATGCTGTGAAGAAATGGATTAGTATACATAAATATTTACGAGGAAGACAAAACATATTCAGACACTTTCTAATTGCCAATCAAACATTTGAGGTTGAAATTACCCGGCATGGCATCTCCTTGACTTTCTTCTTGTCTTTTATGTAGCCTTCCTCTTCCTTTGGTTGTTTCTTGGTAGCTCAGCATAAGCACTCAGGAAGTAAAAACTCTGAAGGGCTTATTCCCATGAAAAGACAAGATTAAAGTAGATTCTTTATGCTCTCAAATCAGTTGGCCTGTTTAATATGTTGCTAGTACAAAAAATTTATTCAGCCTTCAACAAATTTTTCATGGCTCCCTCTTTTTCGCTTCTTCCAACATAACTTCTGTTTCATGGTGAATGAAATGTTGCTTTCAGCAATTTCAAAGTAACTTCACCTTATCCACATGATTTTAGGGATCAGAGAAGAGGCTAGATTAAATATTAACCTTCAGCTGTGTTGTTCATACTGATGCTCAGGCAAATCCGACTTTTCTGGGCTGATGTTTGGCAGGGGTCCTGTTTCTTCCAGCTGTAGGCTAGGAATTATGGAATTTATGCAAAGTTAAGGTCTGCTTTGTGTGAAATTAAATGATAAAATGAACACTGGAAACTTGGCGAGTTATTCTTTTTTATTAACCAGATGAAGAAAACCCCCTCTAGTATAGCTTGGAAGCTTTTTGTTGTTCTTTTTTTTTTTCTTCCAGCTTTCTCTCACTCTGTCTTTTATTTGCTTTTTCTTTTAGTAGTGATAGGGAGAGGGGAGCAGGTGTTCCTAACCATAAATCCTACATCCCTGATGGGGTGGTTAGGTTCTGTAAGATTTCCTGACATCTTTGTGGATTGTCTCACAGCTATAGGACATTTTTTCCCCTCTGTGATATATGGGTTGTGAAGTCACCGTGTCGACTATATTCAATACCTGGGGGTTATTGTGGGTTGTAGAAGAGCGTGTTTTGACCACTGGGTACAGCATAGCAGTACTGACTCAGATTCCACTGACAGGTAGAAATGCATACTATGTTTGACCAATGTAAGGAGAGTTATGATCATGGTTAGAAGTTAAATTATTTTTTAATTCTTCCACTGTAATTCACATATATTCACACATATACCTCCCTTTTAAAAAATAATATTTTATTCTTTCTAGCTGGATCTGAAATTGCTTTCTTCTACAGAGCTCAAAGTTTATACCATATTATTGTCATTTACCCTGAGCTTATAGTAGCGTTATCTTTACTGTAATCACTGGCAGATCTGGGGATCAGAGCTTTGGCACAATTTCTTGTTTCAACATATCACTTGGCCTTCTAGATAGGTTTTTATCTAACTTATTTTTTTCCTTTTTAAGTAATATAAAATATTTATTTTTCTTCTTTTTTTTTTGGAAAATAGATCTACCTTCTTTCATAGGAGAAGAATGAGATGATAAAAAATTAAGTTTAATAAGTTGGTGAACTGACAATTCTGAACTTCTGTTAGGACCATATAATCCTTTTTGCTGGCATTTTTTTTTTTTTTTTTACTTTGAAAGACAGGCGTTATTATGTTTTAGCTCTCCTAGGGTTTGGGCACTGTCACAATATTCTCCAGGCGCTTTCAAAAGTTTGCTAATGACTTAATCCAATTGTTTAATTACCCTAAAATTTAAGTTAGAATCGAACAAAAGCAATTCAATAATCTTTAACTAGATCTATTCCAATTTTATAACAACAGATTCTTGGTTTCGGTTTTGGCTGCTTTTACGTTCAGAGAAATAAATGAAAATCAAAGTTAATAAAATGTTTAACATTTAAAGAATTTTTATACTACCTCCTATTTAAAGCTTATTTTCCTATAAGGGACAGTATTTTTCTGAAGTGTTTTTTATGTCTAATATCCAAAGATTCTCCAATCCCCGTAGAAGTTTCCTGTAACGGGCTGCAAAGGGGTCTATGATAAACACAGTCTCTAATTCCTTATTTGTACTCCAAGCTCCTCTCTTGCTTTCCTTTTCACCTTTTCCTTTTCTCCTTGACCCTGAATTCTTTTCTTATCTGGCGGAACTGCTAGAATCCCTACTGAGAAGTCTCAGCTAGAGACTCTGTTTCCTGCAGAGGGCAGGAAATGTTGCAGCGCCTCCTTGATTGATAAGAGGTGCAGAGCCCTGCTGAGCAGCTGCAATAAGCAAATCTCTGCTTCAGTAGAAGTTGGTGTTTTTAGGGCATTCATCTCGATCTGAGAGCTTGCCTTACTTGCAAGGTGTCAGAAAGGATGACTTGGTGTACTGACATGGTCACTGATTAAGCTGTGGTCAAGCCAAGTTGGAAGGAGACCACTAAGTGCTGAGATTATGGAGCTCAGTCATGATTTATGTTGATAATAAGTACAGCTACATCACCATAGTGGCCTTTATATTGAGTTGTTTTTATTATGACTATTATTGTTCAAGAATTGCATTTTCCAATTAATGGAAGTACTTTAGGTACATTATCTATAATAATCATTTTTAATGATAACGAATATGGAAATTAGGCTAGAGAATAAAATTAAGCATATTTGAATAATTATAGTGCAATCAAGTCAAAATTACTGATGTCTTTATTTGATGCTGGATTATGTGGAAAACAGCATAAGAACATACGTGCTTTGGAAGTTGAAAGTACATCAGGTTTTGACAGCACAACTGCATAAATTACCAAGTAGTTTGGGTGATTTTTTCTCCATAAATCTTCAAGTAAAAATAATAGTTGCAAGGATGAGTTTTGAACTAAATTGGAATGAGTAAACCAATATTGCGAGTAACTTCTTAAACATGTTTGCTCTTTGAAAACAAAGTTGTATAATCTGTGTTTGACATACTGCCTAAGTAATAGTGAAATATTGTTCTTAATATTTAAAGAAGGTGTGCTATCTGACCAATAGAACTGACTAGAGGGAAGTATATCGAATTAAGTCAATAACTAAGCCTATACAATTTATTTGGTTGGAGAAGTTGATAGATATACAAATGTAGTTTTATATATCAGAAATTTTATAATGCTATGTTAGTGTTGGAATGTAATAACTCCATGGATTTAGAAGCGCATATCTTAGTCAGTAATAAATGTGATGATACAGAGGCAATAAGCAGGAGTAGGCTATGAATAGTCTACTTTCTTGAGACCACAGACGTGAAGTAAGTCAAAGACATAATTGGAATAAGACTGAATGGGACAGAAGTCTAGGCTAAAGATGAGCCGCACAGGCCTCCTCCTAGTTTCTTCAGTAAAGCAACCTGTCTTTTCATGTTACTATATTAAAAAATTATTGGGCATAACTGTGGTTATTGAAATCATCCCCTCCCCCAAAAGATGGCTATACTTTAATCCGCAGATCCTGTTTAATGTGTTATACTACATGTCATAAAGGGCTTTGCAGATGTACTTAAGGTTATGGACCTTAAAATAAGGAGATTATACCGGATTATCCCGGTAAACCCAACGTAATCACATGAGCCCTCTAAAGCAAAAGAGAAGGCAGAAGAGTCAGTCAGAGGGATGTGGCAGAAGAGGAAAACAGAGGAAATGCTGCAGAAGCTGAAGTCAGAGAGATTCCAAGCCTGAGAAGGATTGGACACACAGGCTGGCTCTGCGATGCAGAGGCCCCTGTGCAAAGACTGGAAAGAGGCCTCACAAGCTAAGGGCGGCTCCTTGCTGACAGCCAGCAGGGAAATGGGGATCTCAGTTCTACACTGGCATGGAACTGGATTCTGCCCAGTTCTAAATGAACTTAGAAGAAGATTCTTCCCATAGCCTCTGTTAGGAGCTTAGCTTGTCAACATTTTGATTTTGGCCCTGTGAAACCTGGAACAGAGAAAGCAGTTGAGCCAATCTGGACTTCTTACCTATAGAACTGTGAGATAATAAATTTGTGTTGTTTTAAGCTGCTAAATTTGTGGTTGTTTGTCAGAGCAGTGATGGAAACTAATACAGTAACATAGCAAAATTCAGAAAATTTAAATGTACGTATGATGAATTTTTCTCCTTCTCTAGTCCCATGTAACCATCAAATCAAAATATAGAGTATTTCCAGATCCTTAGAAAGCTCCCTCATGCTCCTTCCCTGTTGCCTGCCCTTGAGGCAATCACTATTCTGACTTTACTACTGTAGATTAGCTTTGCCTGTTTCTGAACTTCATCTGAAGGAATCATGTATGCACTCTTTGTGTGGCTTGTTTCATTCATCATATGTCTGTAAGGTTTTCCATGTTGTTGTACATAGCAAGTTTGTTCTTTTTTATTGCTATGCTGTAATATGCATCTACTATGCAGCTCTTTAATATTTTTACAATATTCACACAATATAGCACAATTTATTTGTCCATTTTACTGTTGATGGATATTTGGATTTTTTTCTGTTTTTTGACCGTTATGAATAAAACTGTGATGAATATTTTTGTGCATCTCTTTTTGGTGGACTTATGTACTCATTTCTCTTGAGTATATAGTGAGAAGGGAGAGGAATTGCTGGGTTATATGATGGTTTATCCTTAGTAGATATTGCCAAACAGAATCTGTTCCAATTTTGGACTCTCTCTTTGTACTAATGGAATAAAAGAGAGTCCAAGAAACAGATATACATACATACGATTACCTAATTTATGATGAACAAATCACTGAAATTCCGTGGAAAAAAGGTATTTTCAATAAATGATGCTGAATCAATTGGATGTCTATATGGGAAAAAAAAGAACCTTGCTTCTTAGCTCACATTGTACACAAATTATGTTTCAAATTGATGATAAAGCTAAATGTAAAAGGAGAAAAAAATAAAGCTTCTAGAAAAAAATATAGGAGAATATATTCACGACCTAGAGGTAAGCAAACATTTCCTAAATGGGATCTAAAAAGCATAATTCATAAAAGAAATAGTTGATAAATCTGACTTCATCAATATCAAGAACTTCTGTTTATTGAAGGAGTGAAAAGGCAAGTCTTAGACTGAGAGAAGATATTTGTAACGCATATATTTAACATAAGACTTGTATCTAGAATATGCAGATGACTCCTAGAAATCTATAAGTAAAAGACAAGCAGTTCAATAAAAAGTGGGTGAAAGGCTTGAATGGGCATTTCACAAAAATGGATATCCAAAAGGCCGGTAAGCATGTAGAAAAGTGCTCAATATCATCAGTCACTAGCAAGATGAGATAGCACAAGATGGCACTGCACAGACGTCAGAATGGCGAAAATTATAAAGACTGACAGTACTGTTAACAAGGATGTGGAGCAACTGCAACTCTCATATGTTGTTGGTGTGTGTTACATTGGTACAACCAGTTTGGAAAACTGTTCGATGGCATCTACCAAATTTCGTCACATCAATATTTTAGTAAATAAAGTCTCACCAGAGGAATAAAAGTAACCAGGAATGGAGCTACATGGGATTTTGTGAACTTTCTTTCTTAAGGAAAGGAGGTATATAAAAAAGCACTTGAGAGGTAAATAAAAGGATATATTGGATTTGTATGTTTGAGAGAAACTCGGACACTGTACACGTTTGTTTCTTCTACAAGCAGGGCTACAACTATTATGAATAAATCAAATGTTTGTGAGGCTCTGTGGCTTCACCTGCCTGACTTTTCTCCTTTGCTAATAGCAGGATCCAGAATTGGGAGATGATCAGTGCTGGCCTTTGTGAGTTGGCTTGGACTACCAGCCATGGTGGCAGCACCCCTTTCATTTGCTGCTGCTGCTGGAGGACTGGAAGGGGAGGGGTCTGCATTATCATCACGGTTGCTAATAAATGATGCTTTTTAATAAAAATATGTAAAAATTTTACCAGAGCAGTTTCACATTCCTCTTAAATACTCTCTAAACTTTATCAGTGTACTCTAATTACTGCATGGTCAAAATGTTACTGCTTCCAGAGTTAACATTGTCCTAGCAGAACCAAGCTGTAGGTGTTTTCATTTTTAAGAAGACATTTCCAAAGCTGGGGTTACTCGCATAACAAGATTTCTCTCTTTTTTTGTGCCCTCTGTTAAGAGGCAATTCTTGTCTTTCTCAGGACTCTTCTCCATTCTGTGTTCACAGAAAAGATCCACTTTGATGACCAAGAGGATCCCAGAGACATGAGACAGTATCTTTAGCTGCTACTGGCACTTATTCTGCTCTTCATCTTGATGCTATTGATGGATAGCACCATTCCCTAATTCCTTCTCGTTCATCATCACTTACTTTTGTCTTGTTATAGAAAACACTTTCAGGCATTTTAATAGTGAAGACCTTTCGTTTTGCCCCATGTCCATTTCTTCTATGATATAGATGAATATTGACTCTGATACTTTTCTGTTCTTTATTGGCTAGAGGAAAGTAAACAACTTGATTGTGCTCAGAGCCTGTCTCATGCCTCATTAGGTACTGGGGATAAGCAGACGGCGGCAGCATTACTTGGCTCTGCGGAAACATCTGATTTATTTTTATGAGCAAGTTATAGTCTTTAAGACATGAGCACTAAAGTCACAAGTGGTGCCATATACATCATAAAAATGAAAGATGTTTTCTTATACGTCATGAAATAACCCATGCATGTAATTCCTTTGAGGGGAAAAAATAAATAGTCGCTTAGAACAAATTGATTTTTTTAAACCATGTTATGTACTTGTCTTTCCAAAATCAATGATTTGGTTGCCTTGGCAAAATTAAACAGCACAAAAATGTCAGCATCTATGTCTCAGAAGAGTGTGAAAGTTCACATTTTCCTGGCTTAAAGTATGATTTTTAAATTCTATTTTTATAGAAAAGCTTTGAAAGACTGTACCTGTTCCCCTCTGCTTAAGAGCAAAGTTCTTATGTTTAGATATGTGTATCTTTAAATGATTTCACCAAAGATGAATGAGCAACATCAAACATCCTCTGATAGCAGAAGGGCTGAGGGGATGAATTTAGCCTTTGTAGACCTGAGATTAAGTACAGGATGCTATTTGGGTTTATTAGATGATAATAATAACCTTGCATTTTACAATATTTTATCATTTACAGATTGCTTTTTTAAGATAAGCATGGCAAGTGGTTTTTAGTTTCTATTTTTTTTAGGCAAGAAGACCACATCAGAAGTTAATTTATATGGCTATTAAGTGGCAGAAAATGAAGTTAAATTTCAGTCTTCCTACACTAGGATCCTCAAGTCTAGGTCTTAATTCTAATTTTGATTTTAGTGATTTACAATTGCGTTTCCAAAAGGCCATGAGGAGGATTGTTCCTTGATGGCTTAGCATGCTCAGAGCATCAAACCTGGACCTGGGCATCAAAGGCCCTGTGTTTTAATTTGGGATCTTTTTTTTTTTGGTGAGGAAGATTGGCCTTGAGCTAACATCTGTTGCCAATCTTTCTCTCTCTCTCTCTCTTTTTTTTTACCCCTCCCCAAAGCCCCAGTACATAGTTGTATATTCTAGTTGTAGTTCCTTCTAGTTCTTCCATGTGAGCCACTGCCACAGCATTGCTACTGACGGACAAGTGGTGTGATTCTGTGCCGGGGAACTGAACCTGGGCCACCCAAGCAGAGTGTGCTGAACTTTAACCACTAGGCCATCAGGGCTGGCTCTGGGATCTTTTAATTCAGGAAATGTGCTACCTTTAACAGAGTTTTTTCTCAGCAGTCAGCAAAATATTTCTCAAGGGCTTACAAAATGCATAGTGTGATATTTGACACCGTGGCACCAACAAGTGGGAAAAGCTGTTTCTCAGTAAGGAATTTACAGGAATTTCTGGAGACGAGGTTTATTGTAATGGTTCAATTCACCCAGCATGAGAGTATCATAAGGCAGTTGGGTCATTGCGTCTCTAAAGCTGAGATCTCTTTTAGTCCTTCCCTCTTTCTTTTTTTCAGGTGATAACCCAAAGCTTGGAGAAGTAAAGTGACTTGTAATGGGGGTCCTAAAGTAGATTAATAGCAGAGTTGTGCTTAGACTGGGGTGCTTTGGTGCCTAGTCAAGCATTTTTCTGTTTTACCACCTGAGCTACTCCAGGAGTCAGGCAGACTGTTAATGCAACGTGTTCCAAGAAGGAAAAGTCACTGCATTCTGAGAAAAGGCCATGGAGGCGGACGTGTCTGAACTGGCCCTTGAATGATGTGCAGGATTTAGGTAAGTGGTGTGGGAAAGTCTTTCCAAGGGGACCAAATAGGACAGATTAGCAGATCAGGGATTAGACAATATGAATGAGGTGGTACTTTCTCCTGTTGGAAAGTGTTGGGAAGGAAAGCTTGGAAATCTGACTAAAGAGTGAAATCACGGTGACGTTTTAGGGAGATTTATTTTGCAGTGGAGAGCAGATTTGATTGTAGTGTGTGAGAAACTAAAATCAGAGAACTCAAGCTGGAGGTTATTGAAACAGTGTAGATGTTAATGATGAGAGCCCAGTGGACATGGTGTTTGTGGAAATGAAAAGAAAGGTATAGATATGAGAACTCTTGAGGGAATGACTCAAAGGAATCAATGACAATTTGGATTGAGGAGGTGACAGAGAAGATTTAGGCAAAGGAGATGAAATTTGAATCTTGATGGGGAAAACAAATGAGAAATGAACTACCATGAGCAGAAAAAGAGAATTTAGAAGGAGAAGCCCATTTTGAGGGGAAGGTGATAATTTTTTTGGGCTTCAGGTAACAGGGTAACATGTAAGTAGAAAACTTTAGAAGGTAGACAGAAAGACACTTTAGGTTCAGGAAAGAGTTCATGAGCTAAAGACACAGATTTGAGAATTATCTGCATAAAAAAGTGGTAGTTGAGTTATGGCAGCGAAGTTAAATTCTGAGAACTGGAGGGTAGTGGGAGGGCTTTGGGAAGCACTCCCCTCTAGCGGGAGGGAGTCGGTACGGGTTGTCTGGGCCCCAGGGATCCGGGTGGGCTCAGAAGTAGAAAATCAGAAAAATGTGAGCCAAGAATTCAGTTTCAGAAAGAAGGAGATGGCTGGAGGGGAAGTCAAGATGGCGGCGTAAGCAGACTCGGAACTCACCTCCTCCCGTGGACACAGCCAATTTACAACTACTCGTGGAAAAATTACCCCTGAGACAGAACTGAAAACTGGATGAGAGGAACTCCTGCAACAACGGACAATCCTAACTGAGGTGGAAGAGGCAGAGACTCCCTTCTGGAGAGGAAAAACGCCGCCTTCACAAGCCGCCAGCTTCACCGCCGCCGGGAGCAGCGCACAGGTACGCAGCCTCCCTGGAGACGCGGGGCCCTGAGCCGGGGAGCGCCCCCGCTGGGGGCATTTTGTGGACCCAGCACAATCGACACCAGCGGCATAATATCTGACTTTGTCTGCTACTAAAGCATTGGGGAGCACCCCCAGAAAACCCGGTTCACAAAGAAACTAAAACCGGCTCTTAAAGGGCCCGCGCGCAAACTCACCCATTTCAGAAAGCATCCTGAAATCACCAGAAAGAAAGGTGCACAGTGCTGTGGTGAAAAGAGACTCACCTAATAGGCCCTGAGTGCATCTCGGTGAGGGGTGAGACCTCTCCAGGGACTGGGACATTGGTGGCGGCCATTGTTGTGGCCTGGTGTGGGCGTGCTGACACAGACGCCATTGGAGTTCTCCCTGGGGCCTGCTAGCCCAGGGTCTGCCCCACCCACTAGAGCACCGATTTAATCCAGCTCAGCCAGGGCAGGCAGCCCACCCTAGAGACTGGCCCCAACCAACAACAAGCCCTCAGGCAACTTGTGGGCCTGCATAGATTGGTGACTGGATTCTCTGCAGCCTGGCAACTGAGCCGACTATAGCGGGGCAGGGTGTGCACAAGGAGTGGGTGGAGAGTGTGGGGCGGTGGTGGAGTGTGTGGGACTCCTGCCATGGAGAGACTGGGTCCGCTCTGGGAGGACGGGGCACGCACACGGGCAGGACTGTGTTGACTGTGTGTGTGGACCTGTGGGCGGCAGGGCTTCTCAGCCACAGAAGACTTGTACTTCTCAAAGACCCACATAGGAGGTTTGCTCCACCTTCCAAAACCTGAAACAATTGGGTGCTCCTGTGCCTGAGGCCAGCCCCACCCAGCTGCAATCCTCAGAGAGCTGACAAGAGACCTAATAGGCTAGAGGCTTACAGCAATTGTAAGGCCCTGAGCCTAACAACCTGCCACGCTGGGGGCCTACTCAGGTAAAAGAAATACTGCAACACAAATGTGCTATTAGAACTTGCAGCCAACTGTGCTGGGGCTCCCTACACCTGATAGAGAGACTGAAGGGCCCACAACAACTACAAGCAGCTGAGCATTACAACAGCTGGCCAGAAGCATAACTCAGCCTCCATGGGTGCCTACAGGGAGAGCAAATAGGCCACAACAGAAGGACACACGTAGCCCACATAGGGGTCACCCTGGAACATTGAGAACTGAGGGAAGCACACTGGAAGCCTCCTAAGTCATCACTTACATAAGGTCACCTATCCAAGAGCAGGAGACGTAGCTGAGCTACCTGATACGTAGACACAAGCACAGGGAAAGAGGCAAAATGAGGAGGCAAAAGAATACATTCCAAGTAAGGGAACAGGACAAAACCCCAGAAAAGGAACTAAGTGAAACAGAAATGAGCAACCTACCCGACAGAGAGTTCAAACTAAGAGTGTTAAGGATGCTCACTGATCTGGGGAGAAGAATAGATGAACTCAGTGAGAATGTTAACAAAGAAATGGAAGATATAAAAAAGAACCAATCAGAAATGACGAATACAATACTGGAAATGAAAAATTCATTAAAGGGACTCAAAAGCAGAGTAGAGGATACAGAAGAACGGATCTGTGAGCTGGACGAAAGACTAGAAGAAATTACCCAATGTGAACAGGTAAAAGAGAAAAGAGTTAAATAGAGTGAGGACAGTATAAGGGACCTCTGGGACAACATCAAGCGCACTAACATCCATGTTATAGGTGTCCCGGAAGGAGTAGAGCGAGACAAGGGGGCAGAGAATCTATTTCAAGAAATAATAGATGAAAATTTCCCTAACCTAAGGAAGGAAACAGACATCCAGGTACAGGAGGCACAGAGAGCCCCAAACAAGATAAACCCAAAGAGGCCCACACCAAGACACATCATAATCAAAACGTCCAGAATTAAAGCTAAAGAGAGAATCCTAAAAGCTGCAAGAGAATGTCAAGTTACATACAAAGGAAACCCCATAAGGCTATCAGCTGACTTCTCAGCAGAAACCTTACAGGCTAGAGGAGAATGGCATGATATATTTAAAGTGCTAAAAGGAAAAAACTTACAGCCAAGAATACTCTACCCAGCAAGGTTATCATTCAAAATGGAAGGAGAGATCAAAAATTCCCCAGACAAGCAAAAATTAAAGGAGCTTGTCACCAAGAAACCGGTGCTACAAGAAATGTTAAAGGGACTGATTTAAGGAGAAAAGAGAAGACCACAAATAGGAAAAATGATCTATTTCCATAATAAGAGGGTAATGGATACAAGTGCACAAGAAAGAGGTTAGATATGATATCAAAAACATAAAAGGAGGGAGGAGGGGAGTTAAAGAGTACAGCTTTCAGACAGAGGTCAAACTAAAGAGACCATCAATTCTGTATAGAAGAAGAGAGGAACAGAGAAGGACTACTAAAACACTGAGAAAAAAAAAAAACTTAAAAAATGGCTGTAAGTACATACTTATCAATAGCTACTTTAAAAGTCAATGGACTAAATGATCCAATTAAAAGGCATAGGGTGGCTGATTGGATAAAAAAACAAGACCCATATATATGCTGCATACAATAGACGCACTTCAGACCTAAAGACACTCACAAACTGAAAGTGAGGGGATGGTAAAAGATACTCCACGCAAATGGCAATGAAAAGAAAGCTGGAGTAGCAGTACTCATATCAGACAAAATAGACTTTTAAACAAAAACTGTAAAAAGAGACAAAGAAGGGCATTACATAATGATCAAGGGAACAATCCAACAAGAGGATATAACACTTGTAAATATCTACGCACCCAATGTAGGTGCACCTAAATATATAAAGCAATTATTAACAGACATAAAAACAGAAATAGACAGTAACACAATAATAGTAGGGGACTTTAACGCTCCACTGACACCAATGGATAGATCATCCAAACAGAAGATCAATAAGGAAACATTGGCCTTAAACGACACACTAGAACAGATGGACCTAGTAGATATATACAGAGCATTCCATCCAAAAACTGAAGAATACATGTTCTTTTCAAATGCACATGGAACATTCTCCAGGATTGATCACATATTAGGCCACAAAACAAGTCTCCATAAATTTAAGAAGATTGAAATAATACCAAGCACCTTTTCTGACCACAACGGTATGAAACTAGAAATCAACTATAGAAAGAAAATCAGAAAAGCCACAAATACATGGAGATTAAACAAAATGCTACTGAACAACAACTGGGTTAATGAAGAAATCAAAAAATACCTGGAGACAAATGAAAATGAAAATACGACATGCCAGAATTTATGGGATACAGCAAAAGCGGTGCTAAGAGGGAGGTTTATAGCGATACAGGTCCTATCTCAACAAACAAGAAAAATCTCAAATAAACAATCTAACAATGCACCTAAAGGAACTGGAAAAAGAAGAACAAACAAAGCCCAAAATCAGTAGAAGAAGGGAAATCATAAAAATCAGAGCAGAAATAATGAAATAGAGACCAAAAAAAAGATAGAAAAAATTAATAAAACCAAGAGCTGGTTCTTTGAAAAGATCAACAAAATAGACAAACCTTTAGCTAGACTCACCAAGAAAAAAAGAGAGAAGGCACAAATAAGTAAAATCAGAAATGAAAGAGGAAAGGTTACAACAGACACCTCAGAAATACAAAAGATTATAAGAGAATACTATGAAAAGCTATATGCCAACCAATTCGACAATCTGGAAGAAATGGATAAATTCTTAGAATCATACAACCTTCCAAAACTGGATCAAGAAGAAGTAGAGAATTTGAATAGACCAATCACCAGTAAGGAGATCAAAACAGTAATCACAAACCTCCCCAAAAATAAAAGTCCAGGACCAGACGGCTTCCCTGGTGAATTCTACCAAACATTCAAAGAAGACTTAATACCTATCCTTCTCAAACTCTTCCAAAAAATTGAGGAGGTGGGGAAGCTCCCTAACTCATTCTACAAAGCTGACATTACCCTGATACCAAAACCAGACAAGGACAACACAAAAAAAGAAAATTACAGGCCAATATCACTGATGAACATCGATGCAAAAATCCTCAACAAAATACTAGCAAATCACATACAACAATACGTTAAAAAGATTATACACCGTGATCAAGTGGGATTTATTCCAGGTATGCAGGGATGATTTAACATTTGCAAATAAATCAACGTAATACACCACATTAATAAAATGAAGAATAAAAATCACATGATCATCTCAATAGATGCAGAGAAAGCATTTGACAAGATCCAGCATCCATTTATGATAAAAACTCTGAATAAAATGGGTATAGAAGGAAAGTACCTCAACATAATAAAGACCATATATGAGAAACCCACAGCTAATATCATCCTCAATGGTGAAAAACTGAAAGCTATCCCTCTAAGAACAGGAACCAGACAAGGATGCCCACTGTCACCACTCATATTTAACATAGTACTGGAAGTCCTAGCCAGAGCAATCAGGCAAGAGAAAGAAATAAAAGGAATCCAAATTGGAAAGGAAGAAGTCAAACTGTCACTATTTGCAGATGACATGATTTTATATGTAGAAAACCCTAAAGAATCCACCAGAAAACTTTTAGAAGTAATAAACAAATATGGTAAAGTTGCAGGATACAAAATCAACATACAAAAATCAGTTGCGTTTCTGTACAGTAACAACGAAGTAGCAGAAAGAGAAATTAAGAATACCATCCCATTTACAATTGCAACAAAAAGAATAAAATACCTAGGAATAAACTTAACCAAAGAGGTGAAAGATCTGTACACCGAAAACTATAAAACATTTCTGAAAGAAATTGAAGAAGACACAAAGAAATGGAAAGATATTCCGTGCTCTTGGATTGGAAGAATTAACATAGTTAAGATGTCCATACTTCCTAAAGCCATCCACAGATTCAATGTGATCCCTATGAAAGTTGCAACAACATTTTACACAGATATAGAACAAAGAATCCTAAAATTTATATGGAATAAAAAAAGACCCCGAATAGCTTAAGGAATCCTGAGAAAAAAGAACAAAGCTGGAGGTGTCACACTCCCTGATTTCAAAATATACTACAAAGCTATAGTCACCAAAACAGCATGGTACTGGCACAAAAACAGACACACAGATCAATGGAATAGAATCGAAAGCCCAGAAATAAACCCACACATCTATGGACAGCTAATCTTTGACAAAGGAGCCAAGAACATACAATGGGGAAAAGAAAGTCTCTTCAACAAATGGTGTTGGGAAAACTGGATAGCCACATGCAAAAAAATGAAAGTAGACCCTTACCTTACACCATACACAAAAATTAACTCCAAATGGATTAAAGACTTGAATGTAAGACCTGAAACTGTGAAACTTCTAGAAGAATACATAGCCAGTACGCTCTTCGACATCGGTCTGAGCAACATCTTTTCAAACACCATGTCTGACCGGGCAAGAGAAACAATAGAAAAAATAAACAAATGGGACTACATCAAACTAAAAAGCTTCTGCACAGCAAAGGAAACCATCAACAAAACGAAAAGACAACCTAACAGTTGGGAGAAGATATTTGCAAAGCATACATCTGACAAGGGGTTAATCTCCAAAATATATAAGGGACTCATGCATCTCAACAACAAAAAAACTACCAACCCAATTAAAAAATGGGAAAAAGACCTGAACAGACATTTCTCCAAAGAAGATATACAGATGGCCAACAGACACATGAAAAGATGTTCAAAACACTATCGGGGAAATGCAAATCAAAACTACAATGAGCTATCACCTCACGCACATCACAATGGCTGTAATTAACAAGACAGGAAACAACATGTGTTGGAGAGCATGTGGAGAGAAGCGAACTCTCATACACTGCTGGTGGGAGTGCAAACTGGTGCAGCCACTATGGAAAACAGTATGGAGATTCCTCAAAAAATCAAAGATAGAACTACCATATGATCCAGCTATTCCACTGCTGGGCATTTATCCAAAGAACTTGAAAACACCAATTTGTAAAGGTACATGCACCCCTGTGTTCATTGCAGCGTTATTCACAATAGCCAAGACTTGGAAGCAACCTAAGTGCCCATCAAGGGACGAATGGATAAAGAAGCTGTGGTATATATACACAATGGAATACTACTCAGCCATAAGAAACGATGAAATCCAGCCATTTGTGACAACATGGATGGACATTGAGGGTATAATGCAAAGTGAAATGAGTCAGAGGGAGAAGGTTAAATACCGTATGATTTCCTTCATTAAGTAGTAGATAATAACAACAATAAACAAACACATAGGGACAGAGATTGGATTGGTGGTTACCAGAGGGGAAGGGGGGAGGGAGGAGGGTGCAAGGGATAATTTGGTACATGTGTGTGGTGATGGGTTGTAATTAGTATTTTGGTGGTGAACATGATGTAATCTATGCAGAAATAGAAGTATAATGATGTACACCTGAAATTTTTACAATGTTATAAACCAATGTTACTGCAATAAACAAAAAATTAAAAAAAAAGAAAAAAAGAAAGAAGGAGATGGCTAATTTTAACAAGAGGGTAAAATGTTGTATTTTTAAAGTTTTCTGTCAGAAGAGTATTAGGAAGAAATGTAATAATCCTTGTAGAAAGGGCCCAGGAAATCTATTAAAGTTCGTCTCTCAATCTTGTAGGAATGTGTGGGTCGGAGACACTTCCAGAGCTTGGTCAGGTGATTTTCAGTATTTTCTAAAAAATAAAGAAACAAACCCAAGAAAATAAACAAAATCCAGCCAATAAACGGCCTTAACTAGATGTATTAAAAAATCACTCTTTGGTGGTGAAACTTTCAATTTCTCTTTGATTTGTTTCATCTCCATTTTTTTATACTATTAAACTTTCACTGTTATTTTTTAAAGCAGAATTCCTAATAAAAGTGTAAAGGAATTGGATGAATGT
Organism: Ceratotherium simum simum; assembly: GCF_057802395.1. Taxonomy (NCBI): domain Eukaryota; kingdom Metazoa; phylum Chordata; class Mammalia; order Perissodactyla; family Rhinocerotidae; genus Ceratotherium; species Ceratotherium simum. The sequence goes on from NC_141908.1 coordinate 61,540,719, forward strand.
TCTTCAATTTCTCTGGGAATTATCACCCCAAAGAAAAACAAATAGATTTTGACGAGTAGACAAAGGAGATTTATTTTCAGAAAGGACTAAATTAGGAATTCTAATTTAGAATATTTGAAGCACAGTATCTTTAGTTCCTAAACCAGTTTGGAAAAAAGAGTCTTTAAAATAAGTATAGTTTTTTTTAAATTGGTGAGAGTACAGAGGGGTGTGAATCATATTACGGCTTCAGATGTGTGGAGAATTTAATAAGAAGTTTGAGTAGGTTTACTGTGAACTCTTGACATTCCAAGTTAACATAATTTTCATTTTCTTTTTTATATGTGTTATTACAATATACTTGGAATTAATCTCTAAAACTTTGCTTGCCTTCGAGCCTCCTACTGCTTTTTACATGTCTTCATATCTACTGTCAAATGATAGAAAAATATTTTATACATGAATTATCTTAGACATCATAATATGAGTCAACAAAAATGATTTTTATTTTCTACATTTGTAAATAACTTCTTAAATTTTATGGAATGCTTGTCAAGACTGAAAAAAATAAACCTGTCAAGATTTTTAAGGATAACATCTGAAAAGTTTTTTAAGTTCAGATACATTTATCAAATATTTTGTTCCATTTTTCTGATTTATATTAGAATTATTTTTATAGTGTTAATTCTCATTTTGGATGATGAGGTTGAATGAATGTTATTAAGTACTTGAATTTTTTTGGAATAGTTTGTATAGTAGATAAACAGATCTACTCCAGATTTAAAATCTGAACGACTACATCTAATGACAACTTTTTACTTTTGTACTACCATATTTTTTTCTCCTAGGATTTCTTAATTTTCTATCTCAGAGCCTGCTGCATCTATATCTTTTTCTAAATGAAAATGGAAAAAGTCAAAAGTGGGGATGTTTAGAAAGATTTTGGACAAGAGTATTTAAATTGACATATATTTAATGCCTTCACAGCAAGCATATAGCAAGACTGAAATACAATAATATCTCCCGAAACATGAGATCCCAATATAAAAATCTGAGATTAGATGAAGTTACTTTGTAGCTCATTTTGGCAACTAAAAGATTTTGGATTTCATTGTATGTGAATTGTGAGTAATAATACTGGGGATAATTAGAAAAAAGGCAACTGGGAGTTGGGATATTAAAAAGAGAAGTAAAGCTAATGGCAGAGAAGAAACAAATTTTTATAACAACTGTGAATGATGCTGAAAGATAAGTAGGAGAAATATTGGACCTTGGAAAGTTCCCCAGTAGCCTCCAGGAGGAAGGGAGGCTACTTGGTTGAGGCTTTAGACGGTGAAGCCCCTGGGGCTTGAGAACCTGGAGAGACCAGGAGGTTGGTGGTGGGGATATGGGCGTCACTTCTCAGTCATACAATGGAAAAGACCATGGTCATTTAGATGTAGTCGCAGACAAAAAAAAAAAAGATGCTTTGAAGCATTTATGTTACCTGCAACAAAGCTGAATTAATTTATAAGCATGTCATTAATACTGGCGAAAAGAGGTGGGGAGACAAGGAGATTCTAAAAATTTATAAGATGCAAAATACAATATCTATTGTTGCTAATTTAGATGTGTAAAGTGCATGGTTAAATCTTTACCTAGTATGCCTTTTTCATAATTTTGTTTTACAAATGTGAAAGTATTTTTTATTCTTCTCACAGACTTAGCTCTGAAATAGTTTCCCCAATCCTATTCTTCCCCTATGGCTTTAGTTTATTGACTGTAAATTATGCTACAGGGATTTTTCTGGACCCAAACCTCTGTGGTTTGGGGGAAACTATTATGTGTTTCAAGCAAAGTAGGCACAAGTTTGTATAAAAGGATTTCAAAGAGTAAAGCTGGACATACCTTTATATAAAAAGATTTCAAAGAGTAAAACTGGACAGCCAAGAAATTTTGGCTGATTTCTGGTAGCCAAAAAATTAATGCAATTTAAAATGAACACATCTACCTACTAATGAACTTTAAAAATTAAAATTTCCACCTATTAGACATTGAGGCAATCACTCCCCTCTTAAGATCCAAGTCTCATCATCTTAAAAACTGAGATTCTCTGCTAAGAGCTTGGAGTGACCTCCTTTAAGTCCTGGAATATAATGGTGAGGGTGGGTATAACTTTATATAACCCTGGGTCCCAGGATTCACCAGCCCTTGAATATAACTGATCTCATATTAATAGCCAAATTAATAACCACATTTCCACAGCTCTGAGTCACACCTCCAGATCTCCTCACATAGCACTGAGGGATCCTTGAGGGGATAGTGTACTCGGATACAAGTATGCTGACATCTTTCTGCTTTGGTCTCCTGATCCAGAAGCTCTGGCACAACCACTGCTGCTAATGCCCTTTGTGGAACTGTCATGGACTCTGCTAAGGGCTCATCTTTCCGTGTGGCCATCACCACCAATACTCTCTTCCTTTATAGGTGCTCAGGTTTCAGCTTAAATGTCATATTCACAGGGATACCTTCCTTGTCCCTTCCCCATGGCGGGGTGAGGGTCCTCTATTCTGTGCCCCTACAGCTCTCTGTACTTATTCCTTGCAGACTTGCACACTTGTAACCATTTAGGTGATTTCTGTATTTCTTCAATTTAAAGACATGACCCGCCCCAACATTTTAACATCTTAAAATTTGTGAGGAGTCTTATAATTGGAAAAAATTATTTTTTGTGATAATTTTCTTTTTTATCATGGAAAAGTCACTAAACAATAGTGTCTCTTATGATTGCAATTTGCTTGGAATCCTTTTGGAATGTGATTGGGCATGAATTTATTAATTACTCATTCTTTTTGGTCCAGCCATATTTGGCATTAAGAATCCAGGAATTTGTACATTAAATTATGGATGATTTTATTTATAAAAGGTACTATACAATTGTTAAGGTACAAACTTTGGAGTTAGACCTGACTGTTATCCTAGTCATGCCAATTGAAGTAATATGGTATATAAATATATATACAATATATATATACATATACATACATATATATAAAATTGGTATGTGGTATAATGTGGTATATACATAATTGATTTTTTCAATTATAAGACATCACAAATTTAAAAATGTTAAAAATGTTGGGAGCCAGCCCTGGTTGGCCTAGTGGTTAAGTTCGGCGCGCTCTGCTTTGGCAGCCCGGTTTCGGTTCCCAAGCGCAGAACCACACCACTTGCCTGTCAGTAGCCATGTTGTGGCAGCAGCTCACGTAGAAAAACTAGAAGGACTTACAACTAGAATATACAACTATGTACTGGGACTTTGAAAAAAAAAGGAAGAAGATTGGCAACAGATGGTCATTCAGGGCAAATCTTTCCCAGCCAAAAAAACAAAAATGTTGGGGCAGAGCATGTCTCAAAATTGAAGAAATATAGAAATCACTTAAATAATTATAATATACATATATATTATAAATATCCATCATCTATATCTGTCTCTATATTTTTCCTTCTCTTCTGGGCTCTAAACTCTAAGAGGGCTGGAGAAAACTCTTGTTCATCCCTCTCCAGTGACCAGCACAGCACCCTGCGTGTAGTAGGGCTTCAATAAATATTGAACTGATTAGACCTTTGTCTTGCTCACTCATCTTTTGATCCTACTGACACTCAGATAGACAATTAGTTACCTGAGGACAAGGACCATTTGTTCATTCAACAAATATTTATTGCGTGCCCACTAATCACTGTGTGAGGTGCTGGGGCTACAATAGTGACGACAGGAGTTCCTGTGACATTATGGGGCAAAAGTGCTTGAACAGAGGCAAGTGTGAAATGATACAGTAGCACAAAGGGTTGTGACTGACTCCTGGAGGAGAATAGGAAAGCTTCACAGAGTGGGTAGCTTGGAACTGGACCTAAATGAATGAGTATTTAATAAAATCACATTCTAAAAAAGATGTGAAGCAAATTGCAAATTACATACAACACAACAAAATAAGCAATAAAAAGATAAATCAGAATGACTAGATAATAAAGTTCTAATAATAAAATGGAGCCAGAGGGGGACTCTGATGCAAAACTAGATGCTATCAAGTCCTACACAGTTGTCCATTCTATTTGATATTTATTAACAGGGATACAGGGGATGGGGGAATGGTAAGACAGTCTTTTTTCAGTAATGAATCCAGTGGTTGTAGGCAGAATGGGCTGAGTGGGGAGAGGGAGCAAGACTGGGTGTATGGAAGCCAAGAAAACCAGTTAGGAAGCACTTGGGATGGCCAGTTATGGACGATGAGGATTGAACTAGGGCAGTGGCAGTGGAGGTACGCTAAGGGAGCAGGTTCTGAGGGCGGGAAATCAGAACTGCTTTTACTTCTGTTTTTTTCACAATGGCAATACTTTTTGTCGTTATTGTTCAGTAGATATTGCCATGAGGACCACAGATCTGATATTCTGGTAACTTATGCATTATATTTTGGGCTCTAGCCTCAGTGACAGTTACCACACATCAGTCAAAACCGAGTATGGTATGCTGTATTCATCTGGTGGCACTGCTTAGGAGAGGCAAAATTTCTCAAGGTAATGTCAACTTTAATTTCTTCCAGAAGATCCTGGATCTGCTTTTGATTCTCTTAAAATAGGTGAATAGTTTTGCTTAATCTTTGGAATTATGAGAGGTTTGCACACCTCCAGTCTGTAATGACTGAGAGGCTATGTCTTGATGATACTGAAATTTGCAGTTATAATTTCACATTTAATAATTTGTTTAGTCCTAAGCCGACATCTCTCAAGAGAAAGGAAAACGTGGACACTGCCTGTCAGGAGTATATGACAAACAACATAGAGTGACTTCAGATCAGGAGATTTGCTACAAAAATTGATTAATGCATCTCAAGGCAGGGCAGGCCTAAAAGGAATTGAGTTAAAAGTCCAGCATAGTTCCTTTGGAGGGTGATTTTTCTAATCATCCTGCCCTTTTCCTCATCATTCTGCCTTTGTTCCACTCTACTTTGACACTTTCCTTTTTAAATGTGTGCGTACCTGTACTTCATTTAAATTGTGAGAAAGTTACATGAGGTTTAAAGTGTTAATGACTAGTTAAGCCATTATTTTGAAACACACACACACAAAAAAGAACATTATGAAAGAAAAATAGGATTGCATAGTAATCGCATGACAAAAGTGCATCCTGTTTAATGATTTGTAAAAGAAGTAGGAAGCATTTGCAGTGAAAACTGATAATTATTTTGGTTTTCCATAATGAAAACCTGTGATGTTTAAATGTCTCTGTTCATTAGTTTACTCTGTGACACTGGTACATTTGGTTGCTTTATGTATTTTCTCACTTCTCTGTATCAAAATAAGGCTGCTATCATGACCTATGATTTTAAAGTTTTTTGTAAATTATGACAATAATCTCTTGACCATGAGAATCGATGACTTTTAAGTTGTGCTACTTCAGGATGAGAAGGAATATTCCCATCATCCTTTTGGTCTGTTGTTTCATTTATCATCATGTATCTTGGAAGATGGTTCTTTATTCTGCTTTGTCAGAAACATCCACAAATCAAATAATTATTGATATACACTTGGTGACTTATGTCTAGAAATAAATTTAAAGGTTACTAAAGAAATTAACCTTGGTAACAATTGTTTTTGCCATGCTAATGGCTCTTAAGGAATGATTTAATTGTGCATGGCTGTGGCAGGCTGCTCAGTGACACTGCTGTTCAAACCAGAAAAGGGACAAGTTTCTAAGGTCAAACACCAGAAATAGCATGTCATGTTACACACACACAAGACAAGTTCAAGAATTTTTGGAGCCCAGATTTTTCTGAAATTTGATCAGAATAGGGATTGTGAATTTATGGACGCTCTTTTTTGTCCTGCCTGCTGTCTGCATTGCCTTTGCTTGCTGCTGACTTATTGCTGCTGCTTTTCTCCTCACAAGCCCTTTAGTAAGTGGTAGAGGTATGCAGGAGAGTTTACAGCTGGGCTCATAAACATTTCCTACCTGAGTCCCTGCTGCAGATTTAGGTGTATTGATTGATCTTCTGTCTAGAGTCCAAGGCCTCTGTACCTGTCCAATAAGTTCTGTCTGCCCTTATTAGCCATCTTCTCGCCCCTCACCCAAGTGACAGTCAGATGTGATTCAGCAGACGGTGCACAGTGTCACAGAGGGCAGACTCAGGTCTGCCTTGGAAGATATACCAGCCAGGTAATCCTGCGATCCCAGGTGTCTAACCTTGTTTCTTAGCTCGCTAAGCCACACTGACTCCTTGGTGTTTACTCTACAATTTATGGACAAAGAGAAGATCTCCTGCTCATCAGGTCCTTTCAGAAATGGCAATAAAATATTAGCAATCAGGGAAAAATAAATTTCGATAGTAAATGAGTGATTCCTCTGAAACTGGGTGAAATAGAGATGGAATAGTGAGTACCTATTTTGTGCTGTGCTCTCTGCTTTTTCACAAGTCTTGTTCAAGAAATCCCTTTACTTTTCTGACTTTGCACTTTGCCATGCTCTCTGCTAAGCTGCTCACCTCTCGTGTTTGCTAGACTGCTTGCTGTTTTATACATTTTGGCATTGTCCCAGTTTAGAATATCTCCAGGAAAGCCTAAGATTTTTCTATGTACAATGGCAATGAAAGTGATAAGGAAAGAAAGGGAATGACTGCAAGTCGTGATTTAGCTAATGCACAGAAAAAACTTTAAGTAGGAGTTATTCTTCTTGGATGAGGCCATTTCTCTCTCTGCCTAGGAAGGCATTTATTTTTCCTCTTCTCATTACGTATTTACATAGTCACTCCGGATCGCTAATGTGATCTTCCAATTTTGAAACATATAAAATTGTATTCTAACAAGAAAACTTCCGTTTACAGATTTCAAAACACAAAAGTGGCACTTCCAAGGTGTTTTATAAACACATCTCTGCCTAGTTGACACTAGTTTTTGATGGCTTACTGTTGAACAGTCTGCACCACCTCTCAGATCTGCATTTCTCTGTGTTGGCCTCTCTCTCGGGCACACACTCTCTATATGTGGGAAACAGCCCCTACAGCTCTGGTTCCATGGTCCTTAAGTTAGTGATCTTAGAGGAACCTAGAGTGCTCTTACAGAAAGCTTTAGCAGAAGTCCCAGGGGCATTTTGGATGGTCCTGGTTTGGGGCATGTGCTCTTTTCTGGGGCTGGGTTGGCTTCACCTGAATGATGTGAAGCAAAGAAGATTACCATGGGGAAAGTGATTCCCAAAGGAAAAGCATACTGGGCAGACAAAGCTTGACTTAAATAAATATGATAAAAATTTAGATAACTGGGATGTGGTTATTCAGAAATAAATGAAGTGGGAAAAACTTAAACCTGACTTAGCAGCTGATCTGAGGGGCATCTTGCCATAGGTTGTTTTCTGTCCTGCTACAGTAAAAAGACTCCTGGGGGCTCACAATTTTATAGGACCCTAGTGGGAACAGTTCTTTTATCTGATATGGAATATACAAATAGAATTTCCACTTACATTTGCTGAGTAGCTTTTTTTTCTCTAAGGCAGTGATCTTCAGTATGGAAAAGTGATAGATTAATGCTTTTGAATTTAGATAACACAGAATTATTAATTTTGTTTGATCTCTGTAGGCTAGAAAAGCATGTTGATACAAAATAAGAAAACATATCTTCACAATCTCCAATGGTGAATGAGTATAGCCAGCCTTTATCAGCACTATAAAGGCAACTAATTAACAGCTAGTTAATAGTTATTTGCATTTATAAATGTTTAAATGAGTATTTTAAAAAGTTCTACTGGACGGTAACCATCCTTGTGGGGTCGAGCAACTCTTGTTACACATGTGCGCACGCACACACACACGCACTCATACACCTTAGAGTGACTTCTTCCTCATTTAATAAGCAAAGGAATAGAAAAGAAAGAGCTTTATTCCTCAGTTCTCTGGGAAAGAGATGATTGGAACAGGAGGAGGAGGTCCGATGGTGATTGAGCTGCTCTGGGAAGGGTTGGGGGTGGAAGAAGGGCAGCCGAACTTTTCCACCCCCCACAATGTCTCCATAACTCCCAGGAGTCATAGGCATACAATTTGTATGCCCTGAAAGAAAAATCAATGATGGGATTCAAATCACTTTATAGTATTACTCATAACTATTTCTGTGCAAGAGATGCTCATCTGTGTTTTTCATTTATGTGTATGTAGGGGTGATACTAAAAATATTTGACAATTGATATGATAGAGGCACCCAACCTGCACTGACCAGTCAGCAGCCTCCAGCTGTAAACATCTGGAACACCTTACAGGTATGTTTAGGGCTGGATATCAGCCCTGTATACCTATATATGCAAAGCTATGAAGAATTACTATTAATAAATATTTTAATCTGTCAAAATACATACTCTAGCTCTGTTTCAGTCTATTTTATTTATATCAAAATGATCTCTGGTAAAAAATGTTATTGGGAACTTTATAGTTTCCTAGCTATTGAAAACATATATGTGTAATGTGTTATTATTCTATCTAAAGACTGTGTCTTGGAACATTAACTATCTAACTAACTAACTAAGTGATTAACATTAAGTTCACAAATATTTCTAGGTTCCTACTGGGAGCCAAGTGATATGTTGGTCTCTGAGTAAACAACAAGAAGATAAGGTCGCTGCCCCCATGGACCTTATAGCTTCGTTGGAGAGATGGATAACAGATCATTCCAAAGCAGAGTAGTACATTTTAGCTTGAGGAAGTTCAGGGAGCTATGACAGCAGTGGGGAGTGGCATATAATACACACCTGGGATCAAGGAAGACTTCATGGAGAAGGTGATAACTAAACTGTGTCTGAGGATGCATGAAGGAGTGGGAAGCATGAAGGAAAAGGGAAAGGGGAAGAGAGTGGTTCAAGCATGTGTAAAGTTCTAGAAATAGAGAGATCAAAAGACCCTCAATAACCTGAAAGTGGTTTAATATCTTGGGAGCCCCATCTAGCGACTCCTGGTATGAAAAATGGGAGAATTCTCATACTCAAACTTCCTTCCACTTACTACCCCAACCCCTAATATTTGTTAATTATTTTTTCCACTCTCAAAGCCTGTAACTTTACAGTTTGTTCTATAAACCATATTCCATCAGTTTGTCCTAGGTTCTTATATAAGTGTGTAGTATGCAGTAGCAGATAAAGGCAAAAACAAACGTTTTAACTCATCTGCTGGTTTATGCCTCTCTGCCTTTGCTCATGCCATGTCTTTGACCTGGATAGCCCTTTCTCTTCTCATTCCCCTGGAATATCTACATATCTTTCAGGATTTGGATCAAATGTCTATCATCTCTCATCAAAATTTAATGGCTCCTCCAGGTAGAACTGACTGTTGTATCCAGGACACAGTTTTCTCATATCAACTGTAACCCTTTATGCCTCATTTAGCCTGTACATTATCTGAAGGTAGGGGCATTATCATTCCATTATTGGCACCTTGAATAATATCTATCATAGCAAAGATATTAGGGGTTCATGGTACTTCACACCTCTCTTTGTTTTTTGAATTTTGGTGTGTGCACTTAAGGCGTACTACACAAATGTGAACAGTATTGCTTTTATAACTCTCTTCCAATATCTCAAACAAACTGGACTGGGGGAAAAGGCTTGGATCAAGGAGTTTATGAGGGACTTCCTACTCCCTACCCTCTGAATTGGAAGTAAGTTTTGTATTATGGGTCTGACCTCGCTTTATCACTTAGTCATAGGTAAATAGGCAGTAAACCCCAGGGTTGGACACTGGTCGTGGAAGAAAGCCCATAACACACGATTGGAAGTGAGGGGCCAACTTCCTGTCTTGGGGCATAGTAGCCCTGCTCACCAGTAAGACATGAATGGCAGGAATGTCAATCAATGTCAATGAATGTTGGGCTCTGATCAGTCTGATTAGCCGACCCTACTTCACATGCTAAAATGATCACTTGCAATCAAAATTTTCTCAGCATATTTAACTATATATACTCAATAACTTTGAAAATCTGCAAGTTCCATTCAGGCAAAGGCTGGATGACTATCTGACTGAAATATTGTACACTGTTGGATAGATGATTGGACTGGACGTTTTAAAAGTGCCTTTCAATTTCTCAGCATATTTAACTATATATACTCAATAACTTTGAAAATCTGCGAGTTCCATTCAGGCAAAGGCTGGATGACTATCTGACTGAAATATTGTACACTGTTGGATGGGTGATTCGACTGGATGATTTAAAAGTACCTTTCAACTCCGAGAATCTTTGTTTCTTTTATCTTTGACATTCATTTCACCTGTAGTTATTCAACATCCTTTGGTTTTGTTTGGTCTGGACCAGGGAGTATTCTAGTTCATGGAAAGGGACTAGACCTATGAGGAGATGCTGTTCCTCTTAAGTTTGTTTTCTTTCACTCAATACTTGGCCTTGCTGCAGGATGGGGTAGATTGGTGCAAATTGTAATGAACACTATAGGCACCAATGTATGTGCATGAACACCAGAGAAGCTTTTGCTTAATGAGGAGCTCTGAGCCCTTTGGTGCATTAGTTGTGGTCTGGTGACTAGCAAGCTATAGGACTGAAGCATTAGTTAATTTCTTTATTAGGTATGATCTCTATAAACTATAACTGTCAGATAATGCCTATCATGATTTTGGAGAGTAATCTAAAATAGACAAAACTTGATCTTTTGCCTGAAAAATACAGAGAAGTATATTTTTATAATAAAGCATGCTTGATGAAGATTGGGGATAAATGATCTCATTGATTGGTGTGTACTTAGCAAATAGTTTCAGATGTAGTGGGACATGAATACTGTAGGAAAGAGTGCTCAATTTCTTGCCTTGATGCTGTATAGCAAGCACACATTTCTTCTTTCTTATTTATTTGTTTGTTTATTTATTTATAACCCTTCTATTTAGGATAGATTGATGGGTACTGAGGAATGTTAGGGGGAGAGTTGAGGAAATTTTGGGAGGGTGTGGAGGGGGCTAAATTGTCCAATCCAACCTTTGGTGTTTGCCTTTGTTATTTACTGAGAATTATTTTCAGTCTTTATGTTTCAAAGTTCATTTTAATTTTGTTTATTATAGCAACAGTTGATATTTTTATAGCACCATTAATTCAGTTTTTCATGGAAACAATTCTAGATGTGTTGATCATATTACTGTAAATGGAATGATATAGAGCACAGTGAAAATGCTAAAGACATATCATAAGTTGTGCTTAAACCTGTAATAACAGTATTTTATAGGAAATATGTAAAATATTACATATCTTTTAACATTAAGTTGACAAACAAATATTTTGTTTCACAGGAGTTTCTGGTCAGGAAATTGAAATTTAGCAATTTTGAGGCAATAGAGTTAAACAGAGATTGACACATTCACTGTTGGAGAATTATATAACCTTGTAAAGTTTTAGGCTCTTGCTTTCTATTTTTTGAAAAATGTTCGTGTAGGAAATATTTTTTCCGAAAAATGGAAAACTCTTTGGCTCATTATCTTTTGTTGTATATCGTCCCCCACGGCCTTATCTAATTTTTTTTTCTGAATGATTTCATTGAAATTGCTTTAGCAAACTTGCCAGGTAAGAGCTTTTCACGGATTGATGATAATCTACAAAGAAAAGTTCTTTAGTGCACTTGTCTGTGTTCTGTTCTCTTATTTGTTTAATTAAGAAAATATCTTTCTATTATGAAGTATAACAGTCACATAGACAAGTGCAAAAAAAATCAAAGTATAGTTGAATGAAGTGTTACCAAGCAAACGTCTCTGTAACATGTCCCAGGTTAAGAATTAGAGCATCAACAGCTTTTAGGAAGCTGCTCCTCCTGGATAGTCCCTCTCTCTTAGCTCGAGGATATCACTGTATTGACTTTTGTGATCAAAATGCCCTTGCTTTTCTTTATTGTTTAACCACCTACATACGCATTCCTAGACAATATAGTTTTTTGAAATTTATGTAAATGGAACTACACTGCTTGTAATATTTTTGTGCCTTGCTCTTTGGTTCAATATCATGTTTAAGATTCATTGACCTTTTACTTCATTTTGAGACATTTTAATTATCTTTCATGTGAAATAATTGTCAGGATTGCTTGGGATTTGCTCTTATGTATCATTAGCAGGTATTTGTCTCACTTCTCTTTTCTTCCCAAGGTTTGTCCCTCTATTTGATTGTTTTAATGCACAATTACAGACAGACTCTCATTACTTGCCATGATCATATTTTATTTGTAGTGGATTTTTGATTGCTATTTTTTTCTGGCTCTTGGATTATCATATAAATTTATAGAGTGCAAAGATTTTGAGCAGAAGGGAAAGGAATAGATGTTGCCCTTTAGAACGATTGAATAAACTTACTAGAGAAGCATATGGTATGAAGTATGGCATGAAAGGAGCTGACTGCTAACAGCAAATTTCAGGGAATAGGGTATCTGTTTACAGTTTCAAGAGGAGGATCGACAAAGGAAGAAAAACAGTTGGCATCTTCATGTTTAGTAACATTTGGCTTTGCTGCTTGGAAAAGTCAGCATTCTGACAAAGCAGTTGCAAACTTATGACAGTGCTAGAGAAATAAGTAATTTTGATTAAAAGATTTTTCTACCTAGAATCCTTTCAGATAAGGAATGTGATTGTGTTTGGAGTCTAAATACGTGTGTTATGGAAAAAAGAGAAAAGTAAGAGCAGGTTTTTATTTTTTCTTTTTCACTAGGACAGTCCTACTGTTGACAGCAGCTTGATTCCACAAATACACAAATATTTCATCCCACATTGTTTGGAGATGCTTCCTGTGGAATCTCAGCATAAAGATTTGGCCTATACTTTGTTCAATAAAGTCAGTGATAAACGCGATGTTGGAAATTCAGTGGGAAAAGTAAGGGCAAAATGAAACATGAGATACCATTAAAACATAGTTATTGTTAATTACATTCCAACTTCCTCTCTTTATTAACTATTTTTATAAGTGGAACTACCACCCAGTCAGTCCCTCAAGTCAGAAATAAAGAGTCGTCCTGAACTCATCTTCTTTAACTTACATGCTACCAATTGCTTCTTTCTCCTAAACCTTTCTTCATTGGCATATACCTCCTCTTTTTTCCTCATTGTTGCTACCTCAGTATAGGGAAGGATTTCTCATCTAGTTGTTTGGAAATTTTTTTTTTTTTGCCTCCTTTTGAAAGATCTTTTATCCTAGACATTTCCAGAGGGAAAATTCTGAAACTAATCTTATCTCGTCACTTCTTTGTTTAAAATCAATGTCTCCTGTTTAAATTCCCTCTTCACCTGTGGGATAAAGTCCAACTTCAACCTCCTCAGCTGTATAAATGAGACTTATCCTTTGTCATTTCCCCACATACACTTAAGTGTCAGCCATATCAAAGCACACACACCGTGGTCTTTCTTGCCTTAGTGTTATTGTACATCCCCTTTAATTTGAACATCCTTATCCTTCTCTTTCACTTAGCTAATTCTCACTTATTATTTTAGATTGAAGTCAAGTGACTTCAGGTAACCGTCTATTAACCACTCAGATTGTCTTAGGAAAGCTGCCTCTGCATTCCACATTTCTTATACTTACATCCATTATAGGACTTTCTACAACGTTATTATAATTTTGTGTTTTTCATGTCTGTCCCTGCCACTTGTCTGTGAGCTTCTTGAGGTCAGCCTGTGTGCCCAGTGGTAGGATTCTCTGCAGGGTATAGTGGATGCTCAGTATATGCATGCAGGAGTCTGGTGAATGCACGGACGGAGAAACGTCCCCAGGTACGAGGAACAGACTTTCTAAACCAGAGGGCTATGTACTCTTGAGCCCCTTCGGAGATCAGCCTTACTTCTTATTATCCCAATTCACAGAAACTTTGCTAATTGTTATATTTATTTTCTTTCTCTAATCATAAGTTTTCCCTTTCTGATTCTACCTAATTTACCTAAGTGGATCCCCTGCTCAGGCAGTTGTAATTGAAATTGTTGTTGAAATTCTTAAAGCATTTAGACATGAACCATGTTTTATACATAACGTGCTCAAGCATTGTAATGGGTTCACATATGATGTTATCTTTACTGCAGAAAATATTTAATATTATCATATAAATCACTATCACTTATATTGTAATTTCATCATCTCTTAATCAATATCTGGAGCCAGACAACGTTTTAAGATCTTCTTTTTTATTTTTCGACATTGGAATATTATGAAGAATGAAACTTGTCCTTTGATTTAGAAGGGCCAGAAAACAGTCTCTAGAAATTGGTATTGGGATTTTTTACATAGAGATTTTCCTTTTCCTAGTCGTACAAGTCTACTTTCTTTATATTTTACTGGAATGTCACTTTCATTGCATATTCACATGATGTTTGTTTTGATTTAGAAAAAAATATTTTCTCTAAAAACTAAAGAAATCTTTAAATCCTATTATAAGCCAAATTTAGATTTGTTTGGTTTTTCTAATCAGCTTTTTCTAAAGTTATTAGTAGCAAGCAAAAATTCATAGAAAATACTGTGGAGAGCTCAAATTAAAATTATGTTTATATTCTGTCAAAGACCATGATCTGTTCTTTGAAAATCTTCTTGTTTTGCTTAACTCTTCCAGTACGTTTTGCATCTTGTCTAAATTAAATTGTTTTAACAACATTAGATGGCACTCCCATCAGACTGGTTGTGAGGTTAAATTTACATGTGTTTCAACAAGATGTTTCCTCTTTGGTCATATCAAGAAGATATCTATATAATCTCTGAAATACTTGCAAGAACATTATCACTACTAGTACACTTGTGACCATGTCTTCTTGGAACAAATATAAATCATGTGCTGTACATGGCCAATAGAATGCTCCTGGATTTGTGGCCCCAATTCTGGCTTGTATACCATTTTCTTTACCAACCATGTTAACACAGCTCTCCTAGGCTTGCACTGGATAATATTTTGAATCAATGACTAGAATGGAAGGCCATTTATTTTCTTTACCCAAGTTGCAATTTGCACTTTCTACAATAGGGGTAAAACGAATGAAAACTTAGAAATTTCAACTTCAAGGGTAGGGCAGTGGGAGTAGACCACCCTGGATGTAGGCTATAAAGGCATGTATTATCTCTAGAGAATTCAAAAATAACAAAACTGGCTAAAAGTTGGTGTGCTTTTAATGGTCACCAGGCACTGGCAATTCTAATGCCATTGATAAAATCCTTCCTTTTGAAAAAAATAAGTCTTGTGTTACCTCAGTCCTAAACAATTGCTGCGGTTATGATTGAGCTTTAATAATACATATTCAAATTAGCATGTTTTATTACTTATCCTTTAGTAAACATTGTATTCTACACGGAAGTTAATTTGCAGAACTATCAGTTATACTGTTGGTCCCTGACACACGTGGACTCAGCTATGTGCTTTGAGAGTAACTTATTCATAGATTGGAATTATTCAAGCTGCTTCAGACTTAGTCTTTTTTTTTTTTTTTTTTTTTAACCCCCCTCACCCTTTCTTGTTTTTCTTCCTACTTTCTTATTAAAATTTACTCTTAGAAATAATTCTGAAGCTTATTCAAATTAAAGATAAAATGATTGATAAAATTTTGCAATATACTCAGGGGTATTGATATTTTATTAAGTTACACCAAAGGAATAATGAATATACTTTTTAGAATTTCAGGTATCATTTAGCTGAGTGAATAGGGTAGATATCTGCAGGAAGGAGCAGGGCCTTTCTTGAAGTAACCTTGAACTATAATGTATTTCATTGCTACCTCCTCTCTACTTACTTTTAAGGATTTTTGTGATTATATCTTTTTCTCTAGCCTTTGTATGTACTCTATAGACATCATTTCACCTTTTACTCTTAAAGGCTATTCTGGTTTGAGCTTTAGTATTACTGGCATAAGCACAATCCAGGGAAATCTTGGGGACCCAAAGGCTGAGATAATAAGAATCTACTCTGGGATTCCCAGTGAAAATGCTCTAATGACTAAAGGTATTTTTTTTTCTTTAATTAAAAAGGAAGCATTTATAGGATGTTGTCAGAGACATCTAAAGCTCCATAAAGAATGACATTTACGTACAATATTTCAGAGAAAAATCACCCACTTTCTGAGATGATCTTTTCAAATTGTAGAAGTTCCACTAAACCCAAAGGTATGGTTCAAGTGAGGAAAGTGCAGAAGGCAATAGAATACCATCCCTATTAGATTCCTCCTCTTCATCTCTCATAGATCTAATATCGCAGTGAGTCCTTGAAATGGAATTGGGAATCTGTTTATTTTACAATTCGCAAAGAAAGAAATGGAGGACTTCAAGATTTTTTTTTGCTTAGGGTTGACAAGTTATTGTATTAAATCACTTTTTGATGCAGTAACCTACTAGATGACTCCGTCATTCCTGGAATTATGTAAAATGAACAGTCAACAGGAGGGTGGTTGAGTTTATAGATTTAAAATAGAGAAATCGTATATATTTCCTAACCAGGAACATTGTTTCCTCTTTCTGATTTCAGACAGCACTCACAAAAGCTCATTGTGTTCATTTTGAATAACTGGCCAATAATGAGAGAAATCAGCCAGAAACTGGAAGACAAATGACAAAGAGAGATCAAGAGCAAATCTTCAGAATAATGACATCTTTGATAAGTCTGTTACATTGGTACCTTTAAACCATGGGAAATCTCCATGGGGAATTAATGAATGATGGGGAATAAGAATATAAACAAAGAACCTTCAAGAGAGAATCTTTCATGGTAGTTGGAAACAGAATAAAAGAGACCAAAGGCTGGTCTCTGTGCCAGGGCAAAATAATAAAGGTCAAAAATAGGATCAAAGGGACAAGCTATGCTGGGCTCTCTGAGAAAGTGGGGGAGAGACAAATTCAACTGGAAAGCTATTTGCATTGTAAGCTGCAGAAATATTGAAAAGTTAGATTTGAGATGTGTAGTGAATATACATATCTGAAGCTTTTTTAATATCAGTAGAGAAGTAACTATAAACCATAAATATCCTCCCTAATTTTAAATTTTTTTTTTTATAATTTTATTTATTTATTTTTTTCCCCCCAAAGCCCCAGTAGATAGTTGTATGTCATAGCTGCACAACTTTCTAGTTGCTGTATGTGGGACGCGGCCTCAGCATGGCCGGAGAAGCAGCGAGTCGGTGTGCGCCCAGGATCCGAACCCAGGCCGCCAGCATCGGAGCACGCGCACTTAACTGCTAAGCCACGGGGCTGGCCCCCTAATTTTAAATTTAAAGAACAAATTTGTTTTACAGTGTTTATCACAGATCTGGGGTATTTTTCCAAGTCAAATCTTATAAAAAATTTATACTGAAAACATGTTCTCAAATGTTATTTACATATTCTAAAATATTTAAGAGCTTAAAGTATAAAATTCTAAGATTGTGCTGATGTATTTTAAAAAGTGTTCTAAAACAATTAAAGTATTAGCAGAGAGGGCCGGCCTCGTGGTGTAGTGTTTAAGATCAACACGGTCCACTTCAGCAGCCTGGGTTCCCAGGTTTGGATTCTGGGCGTGGACCTACACCACTTGTCAGCCACGCTGTGACAGTGACCCACATATAAAGTAGAGGAAGACTGGCACAGATGTTAGCTCAGGGCTAATCTTCCTCAGGGGAAAAAAAAAAAAAGATTAGCAGAGAAAAATTTGTATTATAGGACTATACTGTTTTAGCTTTTAAATGAATACTATGATAGTGAAATTGTGTGAACCTAAAAAAGCAATCAATTTTTATTGATTGGTAACAATGTTTTATACATTAAGGACCCTAATCTTTCAGGTATTATGTATATTACAATATTTTTCCATTAAAATTTTTTATAACAATGAGTACTTGAGGATTGAGAACTTTAGTAAATACCAGGTACTCTGCTCAATAATGGAACTTCAACAATGAACAAGGATCATATCTATTAATCTAATAGTCAGATTCCTTCACTAGCTTCTTTCTTATGAACCATGCTTAGAAAGTCCTTTCCCAT
Organism: Ceratotherium simum simum; assembly: GCF_057802395.1. Classification (NCBI taxonomy): domain Eukaryota; kingdom Metazoa; phylum Chordata; class Mammalia; order Perissodactyla; family Rhinocerotidae; genus Ceratotherium; species Ceratotherium simum. The sequence continues at coordinate 61,558,656 of NC_141908.1, forward strand.
CACAAGATTTAATAAATACTTACCTATTTTTTCTTCTAGTACTTGTATGATTCCAATTTTTACATTTAAATCTTTGACATATTGAGAATTTGTTTGGGTATATGGATCATCGAACATTTAAACAATTTTAGTAGCCTAGCTCCAAATAAAATGTTATACATTTCTAAGTAAAATATTTAAAATGTTTAGAGGGCCGGCCCCGTGGCTTAGCGGTTAAGTGCACGCACTCCACTACTGGCGGCCCGGGTTCGGATCCCGGGCGCACACCGACGCACTGCTTCTCCAGCCATGCTGAGGCTGCGTCCCACATACAGCCACTAGAAAGATGTGCAACTATGACATACAACTATCTACTGGGGCCTTGGGGAGAAAAAGGGGGGAAAAAAAAAAGGAGGAGGATTGGCAATAGATGTTAGCTCAGAGCCGGTCTTCCTCAGCAAAAAGAGGAGGATTAGCACGGATGTTAGCTCAGGGCTGACCATCCTCACCAAAAAAAAAAAAAAAAAAAAAAAAAGTTTAGAATGTTTAGTTTTGCTTATTTCTGAATAGTATATGGTAATAGTTTCCCTCCTCAGCCCTCTTCCTCATTTTGTGGTGATAAACTGGTCTGAGGTGGTTGGGAGAACTAGTCAGTAGGAATTTGGAAGTGTGACTCTGAGCTTAAGTGTACCACAGCTGAAAAAGCCCAGCAAGGAAATGTAGTTCTCAGTACAGAGCTAGAGCATCTTTAAAAAGCAGACACTCCCGAAAAGTTTAGCTAATGTAAATGGTTTTATTAGACATGACACATGAAGACTAAATTGGATTTCATTCCTCATCTTGATTTAGTAATCTCATGTGCAAGTTTATGATGCCCTTTAGTGTGATTAAAGATCTAAATTAAACTTAAGTGTTTACTATTTAATGAGACCACTTTAACAGCTAATGTTGAGCTCTTTGCTGATCTCAGGGTCATACAATTCAATTGTTGCCTTCCTAAGTGAATTTTTTCTTCTAAAAATGAGAAGTGATTGTGCTCTACAGGGTATATAAGCAAATGTACTTCTCTGCGTATTTTGTAACATCTCTCTGATCTGGTTTAATGGTGAAGAGAGAAGAAAGAAAGCGCCAAGTTTGAACTAATTAAAAATATGAGTTTAATTAATAGAAAGAGGCATCATAAGACTTAAGACAGAACCTTGACCTTCAACAGGACACTTAACCTCTGACTCTATTTCTACAGGTGTAGGATGGTGATCATACCAGCTTCCTGGACTACCACCAGTCCTTTGATAAATAAATAAAATAATGAATATGATGGTCTTTGCAAACTATAAGAGACTGTATGCACATTCTCTATTGTTATTATTAATTTAAATATGGATAATAACCAAAATGAACTGTATGCTTGCTCCGGGTCTACTTTCAAGAACAGATAACTCACTTATAATGACTAAATGCATTTGAATACAGTGAGTTAAAGTGTTTACAAAGTTTAACTTTCTAAATAAGTTAAAAATTTCTCCTTTAATTCTAATTATTCTAATATGTCTTTGAACTAAGTCGCCAACTTTATGAGAAATTTTATATGTGATGTTTTTTTAAATTGATGTTTTAATAGTTTATAACATTGTGAAATTTTGGGTTGTACATTTTTGTTTGTCCATCACCATATACATGTCTCCCTTCACCTCTTGTGCCCACCCCCTACCCCCATTGCCCCTGGTAACCACAATACAGTTTTCTCTGTCCATGTGTTGGTTTATATTCCACATATGAGTGAGATCATATGGTGTTTGTCTTTCTCTTTCTGGCTTATTTCACTTAGCATAATACCCTCCAGGTCCATCCATGTTGTTGCAAATGGGACGATTTTGTCTTTTTTTTTTTTATGGCTGAGTAGGATTCCATTGTATATATATATACCACATCTTCTTGATCCAATCATCAGTCGAGAGACACTTGGGTTGTTTCCACGTCTTGACTATAGTGAATAATGCTGCAATGAACATAGTGGTGCATAAGCCTCTTTGGATTGTTGATTTCAGGTTCGTTGGATAGATTCCCAGTAGTGGGATAGCTGGATCATAGGGTATTTCTATTTTTAATTTTTTGAGGAATCTCCATACTGTTTTCCATAGAGGCTGCACCAGTTTGCATTACTGCCAGCTGTGTATGAGGGTTCCTGTTTCTCCACATCCTCTCCAACATTTGTTGTTTTTGGTCTTGGTGATTATAGCCATTCTAACGGGTGTGAGGTGATATCTTAGTGTTGTTTTGATTTGCATTTCCCTGATGATTAGTGATGTTGAACATCTTTTCATGTGCCTATTGGCCATCTGTATATCTTCTTTGGAGAAGTGTCTGTTCATTTCCTCTGCCCATTTTTTGACTGGGTTGTTTGTTTGTTTGTTGTTCAGTTGTGTGAGTTCTTTATATATTATGGAGATTAACCCCTTGTCAGATATATGTTTTGCAAATATTTTCTCCCAGCTGGTGGGTTGTCTGTTCATTTTGATTCTGGTTTCATTTGTCTTGTAGAAGCTCTTTAATCTGATAAAGTCCCACTTGCTTATTTTTCTTTAGTTTCCCTAGTCTGAGTAGGCATGGCATCTGAAAACATTCCTTTATGACCAATGTCATACAGTGTGTTGCCTATATTTTCTTCTGTGAGTTTTATAGTTTCAGGTCTCACCTTCAGGTCTTTGATCCATTTTGAGTTAATTTTTGTGAATGGCGATAGCAGATGGTCCACTTTCATTCTTTTGCATGTGGCTGTCCAGTTTTCCCAACACCATTTATTGAAGAGACTTTCCTTTCTCCATTGTATGTTCTTAACTCCTTTGTCGAATATTAGCTGTCCGTATATGTGTGGTTTTATTTCTGGACTTTCAATTCTGTTCCATTGATCTGTGTGTCTGTTTTTGTACCAGTACCATGCTGTTTTGATTACTATTGCTTTGTAGTGTGTTTTGAAGTCAGGGATTGTGATGCCTCAAGCTTTGTTCTTTTTTCTTGGGATTTCTTTAGCTATTCGGGGTCTTTTGTTGCCCCATATGAATTTTAGTATTCTTTTTTCTATTTCTGTGAAGAATGTCATTGGGATTCTGATTGGGATTGCGTTGAATTTGTAGATTGCTTTAGGTAATATAGACCTTTTAACTATGTTTATTCTTCCAATCCATGTGCGTGGGATGTCTTTCCATTTGTTTATGTCATCCTCAATTTCTTTCAATAATGTCTTGTAGTTTTCATTGTATAGGTCTTTCACTTCCTTGGTAAGATTTATTCCTAGATATTTTATTCTTTTTGATGCAATTGTAAATGGTATTATCTTTTTGAGCTCTCTTTCTGTTAGTTCGTTATTAGCATACAGAAATGCAACTGATTTTTGTAGATTGATTTTGTACCCTGCGACTTTGCTGTAGCTGGTGATTATTTCTAATAGTTTTCCAATGGATTCTTTAAGGTTTTCTATAGATAAAATCATGTTGTCTGCAAATAGTGAGAGTTTCACTTCTTTCTTGCCTATTTGGATTCCTTTTATTCCTTTTTCTTGCCTAATTGCTCTGGCCAAAACCTCCAGTACTATGTTGAGTAAGAGTGGTGAGAGTGGGCAGCCTTGTCTCATTCCTGTTCTCAGAGGAATGGCTTTCAGCCTTTCCCTGTTGAGTAAGATGTTGGCTGTGGGTTTGTCATAGACAGCCTTTATTATCTTGAGGTACTTTCCTTCTATACCCATTTTGTTAAGAGTTTTTATCATAAGTAGATGTTGTATCTTGTCAGATGCCTTCTCTGCATCTATTGAGATGACCATGTGGTTTTTGTTCTTTGTTTTGTTGATGTGGTGTATCAGGTTGATTGATTTGTGGATGATGAACCATCCCTGCATCCCTGGTATAAATCCCACTCGATCATGGAGTATGATCTTTTTAATGTATTGCTGTATTCGGTTTGCCAATATTTTGTTGAGGATTTTTGCATCTATGTTCATCGGTGATATTGGTCTGTAATTCTCCTACTTTGTATTGTCTTTGTCTGGCTTTGGTATCAGGATGATGTTGGCCTTGTAGAATGAGTTAGGAAGTGTTCCATCTTCCTCTACTTTTTGAAATAGTTTGAGAAGGATGGGTAATAAATCTTTTTTGAATGTTTGGTAAAATTCACCAGAGAAGACGTCTGGTCCTGGACTTTTATTTTTGGGGAGGTTTTTGGTTACTATTTCAATCTCTTTACTTGTGATTGGTCTATTCAGATTCTCCATTTCTTCTTGGTTCAGTTTTGGGATGTTGTATGAGTCTAAGAATTTATCTTTTTCTTCTAGATTGTCCAATTTGTTGGCATATTATTTTTTCATAGTATTCTCTTATAATCCTTTGTATTTCTGTGGTATCCATTGTAATTTCTCCTCTTTCATTTCTAATTTTATTTATTTGAGGCTTTTCTCTTTTTTTCTTATTAAATCTGGCTAAGGGTTTGTCAATTTTGTTTATTGTCTCAAAGAACCAACTCTCTGTTTCATTAATCCTTTCTATTGTTTTTTTGGTCTCCATTTCATTTATTTCTGCTCTGATTTTTATTATTTCTCTCCTTCTGCTGACTTTGGGCTTTGTTTGTTCTTCTTTTTCTAGTTCTGTTAGGTGTAATTTAAGGTTGCTTATTTGGGCTTTTTCTTGTTTGTTAAGGTGGGCTTGTATCACTATGAGTTTCCCTCTCAGGACAGCTTTTGCTGCATCCCATATGATTTGGTATGGCATATTTTCATTTTTGTCTGTTTCCAGATATTTTTTGATTTCTCCTTTAATTTCATCAGTGATCCATTAGTTGTTCAGTAGCATGTTGTTTAATCTCCACATCTTTGTCACTTTCCCAGCTTTTTTCTTGTAGTTGATTTCCAGTTTCATAGCATTATGATCTGAAAAGGTGCTTGTTATGATTTCAATCTTCTTAAATTTATTGAGGCTTGCTTCATTTGCCAAAATATGGTCTATCCTTGAGAATGTTCCATACGCGCTTGAGAAGAATGTGTACTCAGCTGTTTTTGGATGGAGTGCTCCGTATATGTCTTCCAGGTCCATCTCGTCCAGTTTTTCATTTAAGTCTGCTGTTTCTTTATTGCCTTTTTGTCTGGATGATCTATCCATCGGTGTAAGTAGGGTATTAAGATCCCCTACTATTATTGTGTTGTTGTTAATGTCTCCTTTTAGGTTTGTTAATAGTTGCTTTATTGTACTTTGGTGTTCCTATGTTGGGTGCATATATATTTATAATTGATATGTCTTCTTGGTGGAGTGTCTCTTTTATCATTATATGTTGCCCTTTTTTATCTCTCTTAACCTGTTTTATCTTGAAGTCTACTTTGTCTGATATGAGTGTGGCAACACCTACTTTCTTTTGTTTGCCGTTAGCTTGGAGTATTTTCTTCCATCCTTTCACTCTGAGCCTGTTCTTGTCTTTAGAGCTGAGATGTGTTTCCTGGAGGCAGCATATTGTTGGGTCTTGCTTTTTAATCCATCCTGCCACTCTGTATCTTTTGATTGGAGAGTTCAATCCATTTACATTTAGGGTAACTATTGATATATAAGGGCTTAAGATTGCTGTTTTGTCACTTATTTTCTGGTTCTTTTGCATTTCCTTTGTTTCTTGTCCCAAGTGTTTTGGACTGCCAATTCAGTTTGGTTGTTCTGTCTTATGACTCTTCTAGTTTCCTCTTTGTTTGTCATATGTGATTTTGTTTTGATTATTTGCTTAGTGGTTACCTTGAGGTTTGTATAAAAAATCTTATGTATGAGATAGTCCATTTTCTGATGGCCTCTTATTTCCTTATACTAAGTCAATTCAATCTCTTTCCTCTTCCCCTTCTAGTCAAGTCATTCTTGTTATAAATTATTCTATCTTGTGTTGTGGGTGTATGTTTACAGTGATGAGGTTATATTTATTTTTGGTGATTTCCTTCCTTTGATCTTTGATTTGGGTATTTAGGTGGTTGCTAACCTATTCCAGTAAGTATCTACTATTTTTTTTGATTTTGTCTACCTACTTTTCTCCTTGCTCCAAGCTTTCTATTCCCTTTCTCTTCTTTTTTTCAGGCCTGAGGGCCTTCTTGAGTATTCTTGTGTTGGGAGTCTCATGGCCATGAACTCCCTTAGCTTTTGTTTATCTGGGAAAGTTACTATTTCTCCATCATATTTGAAGGATATTTTTACTGGATAGAGTATTCTTGGCTGAAAGTATTTGTCTTTCAGTATTTTGAATATATCATTCCAGTGTCTCCTAGCCTGTAAAGTTTCTGTTGAGAAATCTGCTGAGAACCTGATGGGAGTTCCTTTGTACGTTATTTTTTGTTTTTGTCTAGCTGCCCTTAATATTGTTTCTTTGTCATTCACTTTAGCCAGCCTTACCACTATATGCCATGGAGTGGGCCTTTGCCTGTTGATGTATTTAGGAAACCTATTGGCTTCACTTACTGGTATTTCCTCCTCCTTCCCCAGATTTGGGATGTTCTCAGCTATTATTTCCTTGAATAGGCTCTCTATTCCTTTTTCCCTCTCTTCTCCCTCTGGAATACCTATAATTCTTATGTTACATTTCCTAATAGAGTCGGATATTTCTTGGAGACTTTCTTCATTTCTTTTTAGTCTTAGTTCTCTCTCCTCCTCCATTTGGAGCATGTCTGTATTCCTATCTTCTATAATGCTAATTCTTTCCTCCATATTGTCAGCACTGTTCTTTAAAGATTCCAGATTCTCCTTTATCTCCTCCATTGTGTTCTTGATCTCCAACTGTACTGATTGGTTTTTCTTTATGATTTCCATCTCCTTTGTGAAGAAACTCCTTATCTCATTGAATTATTTGTCTGTGTTATCTTGTATTTCATTAAGTTTTTTTACAATAGCTATTTTGAAATCTCTGTCATTTAGGTTATGGATTTCTGTGCCTTCAGTGTTGGTTTCTGGGTGCTTGTCATTTTCCTTCTGGTCTGGTGATTTCATGTACCTTTGCATTGTGGTTCCTGTATTTGCTTTGTTTTTCCTCATCCTGGAAATATCTGGTTGCAGTTTCCACCTGCTGCCACTGTGTGGGGGTTAAGGGCTGTGTAATCTGAGCCCCTGTGCTCTGCCCTGGCTCCTCCCTGTGATCGGCCAGGCTGCTCTGTCTGGTCTGGTCGGCTGTGCTGCAGTGTCTGGCATGCAGGGGGGAGGGTCTCTCTCTTTTGCCCACTGGGTCCCTGGAGTGAGGGGCTTCTCGCTTGCCCCTTGTCATCCACTCTCCTGGGGTGCTCAGATGTTGATGGCAGCCCTGTAGCTGTTCTGAGTCCTCTGTGTGGGAGTTTCCCACTGGCTGAGAGAGCCCGAGGAGCTACTGTTTCCCCTCAGAGGGCTGTCCCTTCCCCCTCTCTGGGAGCCATGCGGACTGGATAGCTGATCTGATGAGGAGGGAGAGGATTTCTCATTACCTCTCGCCTCTTCCTCCGGGGGCCCCAGCACGTCCATTCTTAGATGTGCGGCAGTGTGGATCTTTCCGATCTTCCTTTTTGCTGTCTAGGAGTTCATTGTTGGTCTGTGCCTGACCCTTTTGTTGTATCTTATCGGGGGAAGAGTTTATGGGAAATCTCACTCTGCCATGATGCTCTATATGTGACAGTTTTATATGTGACATCAAGAAATATTAGCACATAGTATTTCAGTCATTATATGCACAGCAATTAACATAAAAACTCATTCCTCTCATTTATGTGTCTGATTTTATTTGGTATCTTTGTTTCCATTCGTTTTGTTGTTGCTGACTTGTTTGAGTGGGATAATGAGCAATCTCTAATTTTTCCATAGAATCACTTTCCTATGAAATCTTGCTTCTACACATGTCCTATTCACTAAAATCAGAAAAAAAATGCAACTCTCAATTTTGAGTACAGATGTGTTCTTTGTAACTGATTTTGTTACATAGTACTTCTATAATCTTAGGCAAGATAGTTAACTGCTTTGTGTCTTAATTTCTCCATCTTAGAAAATGAGTATAGTAATAAGACTGGTTGCGTTTGATTATTGAGAGGGCTAAATAATACATTTAGAACCTAAACTAAGAAAGAGTAAGCATTTAATAATTTTACTATTTATCGTTTTATCTTGATTTCCAAAACTACATGAGAAGTTTAAGAACTTCGTAAGTTGCTTTGTCTGTGGTCTGTGTAATTTTGAATGCATAATAAAAGAATGTATTAATCTTTAGATTAAACTAATACACAATTCCAACTTTACTATACACCCACATAGGTTAAAGCGGTCTTGAATGAATTATGGATTATTGTTAGTCGAGCAAGTAAATAACTATAATTTCTGCTTATTTATTCAGTTGGGGAAAAGCAGATTTATTTTATTAGTTTATTCTCATTCATCCCTATCATCTCTCTGCTGGTATGCATCTCAGTCAGTTAACAAGAACAGTATTTGCTAATTCATATTGTGTATGCAGTCCACTCCTAGGTGTTCGGATGAGGCAATGATGAGGCTGTTCAGAGAGGTATGTGTGTGATTCAAAAGAAGAAGACACTGTCCCTGGGCTACAAGTAGTGTAGAGCTTATCTGGAAAGACATTACGTACTCCTAAATTGTGTCCTGTAATGCCTTGGTAATTTAAAGAAGAAAAAGATGGGTGTGGACTAGACTAGTCAGAAATGTGCCTTGGCATTTGAACTCTGTCTTCACTGAACTACAGACATATGGTGTATTAGTCTCCTAGGGCTCTGGTATCAAAGTACCACAAATTAGGTGGGTTAAAACAACAGAACTGTATTCTCTTATAGTTTGGGAGATCAGAAGTCCTAAATCATGAGGTCAGCAGGGTCAGTTCTTTCATGGGGACTCTGAAAGAGAATCTGTTCCATGCTGTTCTTCTGGCTTCTAGTGGCTCCCATCAGTCCTGGCATTCCTTGGCTTGTAGCTGCATAACTCCAGTCTCTACCTCCTTGTTCACATGGCCTTTTCCCCTGTGTGTGTGTGTGTCATGTTCTCTTCCTACAAGTACACCAGTCATACTGGACTTCGGGTGCACTCTAATTCAGTATGACCTCATCTTAACTTGATTACATTTACAGAGAACTTATTTCCAAATAAGGTCACATTCACAATCACTGGGGGGTAAAAATTTGAACATATCTTTTTTGGAGGGGCACAGTTTCAACCCACAACCTGCAGAGAGAAGAGGGGAGAATATCCTAGGCAAGAAAGATAGTGTGAGAATAAGCAACACATTTTTGAACTTTCCCTGGTTGTTTCTGTTGTTTACTTGACTTTCATCCCTTTTTATGGTGTCTCGGACATTAGCAAATCTGAGTGCTTCCTTTTAAAGGAAAATACCAAAATTTCATTTTATATTTAAAGTTCACCGTAGTTGTTTTTTGTTTGTTTGTTTGCTTTTGGCTATCACCAGGATATGATTTACATGAGATTTTACTATTTTTGAATACTGTAAAATTATCATGTAATTCTTACTTAAAAAGAATAATACTAACAGCAAAATCAAAACAACCCTGTTATTTCACACAGTGGTTCTAGGACTAGCATTTCCTCATATTTTAGGACAAAAATGCTTCATTGAGTTTTCTGATAAGTTCTTCCTATTTTTCTATTAGCAGAGATTTCTTGATAAAACAAAGCAGATAAGCTCCTAAACATTCAATGAAAAAAACTAGTCTGAAGAATTAGGTTAACAAAATAACCAACATTATAAAAACTGCATTGAAACTGGCAACTAATATCTGGTTAAAATGAAATTAAGAACATGTGGACTCCTTACACCTAGAATAGGAAAAGCAATGACAAAATGGCTTTATTTGACTGGGTGTGTCAGTTATCCTAGTTATTTCTCCTTATTTCCAACAAAAAAATGATACTGCAGAACAGGAGATTGAGTCTCTTTCTATCAGGATTAGAATTGCAAGATAATTTGTCCACACCTACTTAGAAGACAGTGTGAACAATTGGAAACACTGAACATGGAAGGAAATAATAGCTGAGTCAATACATTACTTTGTTTAGCTTTTTGTATGTAACAAATGTTTACCTCAGATAATCATATATTCTGTGAGCTTCTATAATCACAGAAATGCGTCTTTATTTTCTTTGAGCAGCTGAAACCTTTCTTATACCATTGAAAATCTTCAATCAATGCATTTAAGGCCATCTATGAATAATAATCTAATTAAGGAGGGAAATGAGCAGTTAATACAGGAGAATAAAATTAACTGTTCAATTTTGCTACTGAAGAAATAATACAATTCCTTGTTGTAGAATATGTAGCAAATCATAACAAAAATATTAATTGTCATGAAACAGCTAAAGGAAAACTACACTTGGTCTCTGATGTATCAAGATATCAAGCGTACATCAGTATGCTAATCAGAATATATCAAGCAAAATAAAATACTAGGATTAGAGAAAAAAATTCAAAGAAAAACATTAGTAGATTATTTGTTTGGAAAGATAAGATTTAAAAATGAAATCCCCTTTATCTTGGAGTGAAAAGATATTGTAACTTTCTGTTCCAAGCAACAAACCAAATTAATAGAAAATGTCTGCACCCTATACTAAGTCTAGACATTTTACTAGGTGCAATAGCTTCTCCAGCTTCACTTTTATCTTACTCTCATGCAGCCATAATTTACATGGAAAGCACTTTGAAAAACAATCTGCAAAGAATGAGCTTCTCAGATGACTGTCTTGTCTCCCTGTGAAAAATGTAATCATCCATAGCAGAACCACTTCTATCTGCAGATCAGTCATTAGACCTGGAAGGTCTTAAGCCAAGGGCAAGCAGTTTTTTTTTTTTTTAATATTAACCTTCTAAGTTATCATCACTTTTGATTAATATGATATGTGCACATGGAAAAAAATCTGTGGGTATGTTTAGATAGACAGTGATGTAAACCCTATTACGGTTTGTCTTTACTACATAAAACCAGGGATTGACTTAGAGGCATACGTCTGATGCATTTGCAAGCCTGGGTTATATCAGAAGATCTCCAATAACGAGACACTCCTCAGCACAGAGTCGTCATCCTTCACAGTCTTTTAAACATTGGCGCAAGTTTCCTAAACTTTTGTGTTGCTGTTGAATTTTTCAGGTTTCACACAACAGAAAGGTACTTGAAACGAAGCCTACTTCAAGGAACCCTCCCACCCCTCCAAAAGCTTGACTACTGTGAAAAATTGCTAAGAACAGAAAAAGTGTAGCTAATAATTTGAATCTTAAAATTTAGCTGGCAATATTAATTTAAAAAAATATAGAGATGATATTAGGGGTGTGTGTGTGTGTGTGTGTGAGAGAGAGACAGAGAGATAGAGAGAGGGAAGGAGGTGGGGGAGGGAGAGTTGTGATAAAATGTTGGGATATTGCACAAAATCTTGACAAATGCATTGATGGTCCACCCCCGTCCCCGCCCCATCCACTCCTGCCCAGATGCACTGTAATACAGAGTATCTTGATAGGCCTTTTACCTGGAGTCTGATTTTGCTGTTATTTATTCTTTCTACCTTTGCTTGTTTCCTAAATCACTCTTCTGTGTCCTCTATCTTTTTTCTCATTTTCAGGTTGTCGTTACTAGTTGTCCCCACGTTTAACATTTACTCTATAGCCTCTTGAGCATATCTAAGTTAGGCACTAAATGAATCTGGCAAACAGCCCTTTGGTACATGCAAAACAATAATAATGAAAGATTCTGGATTATAATTTCCTCTCCAAAGCTGAACTTTCTCAATACGGGGCATATAAAATATTACACAAACATGTCATTGTTACTCATCTGATATACTCCTTGCACTTTGTACTTAACAAGGGAATTATTGCCAGTGATGTCATTTGTTATTGACAAAGTTCTCTGCTCACTGATGTTATAAAACAAAACTAGAGTGCTCTTATTATTTGCCAGAATTATTATTATTTTTTTTTCAGAAAAACTCAAATCATGACATCATTCTTTGTGCTGGTCTCTTGGACAATGAATCAAAAAATGAGATAGAAAACAAATGTCAGAGCACTACTTCAAAAGAAAATCTTTCAGTGGTTTGTTACCATAGAACACCTGAAATCTCTGTTTCTTTGTTATCCCATTTCTGTACTACAAATGATATGTGGAACCCCAGTGATTACCAAGACTAGATTTTCAATGCTTACCTTTCTCTGGATCCTTAGATTCATATATTCAATTCATATATTCAGTTGCCTGCTTAACATCTCTGCCTGGCTATTTAGGAAGATAGCAAACTGAGCAGGACATAGCCAAACCCTCTTGTTGCCCACCACCCCCCCTAACCCCGCCATCCATCCACTAGTCCTGCTCATCTCCCAGGCTTCCCTCTGTCAGTACATGGCACCACCAACCACCTACTTGCTTAAGCCAAAAGTGCAGGTGTTATCTTAGATTCTTCTGACCCCTTCCTCCATATCCATTCTTCAACAAGACTTCCTGTTTTACCTCCAGAGTATATCCTGAATCAATTTCATTCTCTCCACATGTGCTACTACCCACTCTGATCCAAACTACCACCATCTCTTGCCTAGACTACTGCAATACCCTTCTAACTGGTCTCCCTTCTTCCACCCTGGACCCCTTACTATCCATTCCTCACAATAGCCAGAGTGATATTTCTTAAAAACATAAATCCTCCCACATCCTTTCTCTGTTTAAAATACTCCAGTAGCGTCTCATTGGTACTAGAATAAAACCCTAATTCCTTACCCTGGCTTGCATAGTCTGGAAACTGCTGACCTCACCAACTACCACTCAAACCATTTACTACTTTTTAATTAAATGGGCTTTTCTGTTTCTTTTTTACTTGAGAATCCTGATCCTTCCTTAGGCCCTTTGCACTAGCTAAACAGTGCTCTGCCTCCAGCGACCATCTCCTTGATCTCTATGTAGAAGTGGCCCCGTCCTATCATTCAGAATTTAGCTTATATATCATCTTCTCCAAAAAGCTCTCCTGGAACAGTTTGAAATAGCCACCTAGTCACTAACTGTACTAGTCAGCTATTGCCACAACAGTGCTGTGTAGCAAACCACCCCAATTTCAATGACTTACAACAACAATCATTTAGTTTTCTTGCTCACAGGTCAGTGAGTTAGCTGGGACAGCTAGCTCTTCAGACTAAAGTTTGGTTGGGCTGGGCTCCAGGCTTCTGGTCAGATTCAAGTGTGCTTTACATGTCGCATTCTACTGCCCAATGGTTACTTGGGGCATGCTCTTCTCATGGTGATCGCAGGAGTTCAAGGGGCCAAACCAAACTGTAAAATCACATTTAAGGTCTCTTCTCCTGTCACATCTGCTAGAATTCCATTGGCCAAAACAAGTCATGTGACAAAGCACAACATCAATGGGACAAGAGATACATTTTACCCAGATTCATATAGTTGGTAAGAATGACAAAAAAATATTCTTGGAAACACTCAGAAGACTTCACCCCATGTCTCATTGGCTCAGATGGTGTCATATACTCATACCAAAGCCAATCACTGGCAAAGGCAGTGGAGTTACCATTAGACCAATCAACTCTCATTTGGGAGGTGATGAAGCTTCTCCTGCAGCACATGATCACTTGGAGAATGACAAAAAAAAATCAGGATTCTGTTAGAAAGGAAGGAGGGGATAAAATGTTGTTGGTAAATCAATTGTAAATTAACATCAGAAAATGTAAATTAACACCAGAGCCCTAATGAATAGTAGCTGTAGTGGATAGAATATAATTATGCTTATGTTGATGGAATTTATATATATATATATATATATATATATATATATATATATATTTTTTTTTTTTCCAAATTTCATTTTGGAGTAAGTGTCGTAGTCACTCTCACCCAATTCTGTTACGGTGTTCCTGAAGTTCTGAGTTCCTAGCTAGAAAGCTGGACTGTGTCATCCCGTATGACTATAGTCCAAATTCTGGTTTGCAGAACAGATAAACAAAGTAAGCAACCTCTGCTCAGAAAGAATTTTTAACAACGATTAATTCTGTCTGGATATGATCACTTTACATTTTGTTAAAGAACGATGATCTCCAAGGTTGTCAGTCTTCTTTTTTAGCACTAAAGCCTTCTTAGGAGAAAATCTATATAGTAGATCTCTTAGTTTCTGATTCTGCTCTCCTGCTAACAACTAGAATGGAGCGGATTCCTTTTCTCCAAATTCAACATACTGGTAGAGTTGATTCTCAAGTAGAGCTCATAACTTCACCCATTTCATAGATGATCAGCCAAGGTTATACCTTTTTGGCCTGTATTCCTATTTCCCCAGGTGAAACTTCTATTTCATGCTTCAGGGAGTAACTAGCGTATAGTAGTTCCTGCCTTCTGTGACCTACCTGATAAGATCTTGCCTTATTTCAGCTGTCTGTGGTCATAATGACTTTATGACAAATATATTTTATTGATTATAATAGACAACAAGATCACAAATTCAATCTTCCCAGATTGACAAATGATTACAGAGATCTTCACATGTAAAAAGTCTCATAATATTCATTCATTCATTCATTCATTCATTTTTTTCAAGAATTAATGAGCACTTAGAATGATTCACTTTTCATTGATTCATCTATTGGACAAAACTAATAAGTTAAGTCAGGTCAAATTGAGATAATCCTTGAAAATGTGAGGTTAAAGTACTAGTTAGTGGAATGGTATTTAGCAGTGACCTTGAAGGAGAAAATTTACTTGCTAAGCTACAGGGTTCCTGAAGGACATTCTTAGAATTAGTTTCAACTACTTCCCTTCTCAAAGGAAATAAATTCAAACTTAGGAAATTATTGTAATTTCTTTGGTTAGTGTCTGAAATTTTAAAATCATGCTATTTGCAGAGATGCTATAGGTTTAATGATTTCTTTTTGAGAGAAAATTTGCCTCTGATCAGTTTTTGCCATAGTTAGTCAGCATGTTTTGTGCCATTTTCTGTTTTGTAAGCATGGTTTCCCACTAATGTACAGGGCATAAAACATTGTTGATAAGCATACAGGCACCAGTGGATGGCAGACCTTCCAAGTGGAGCGCCATTACTTAAAGACAAGTGTGTGAGGTTTACAAATTCTACTACTGGCATCAATTTTTAAATTCCAGGCCATGCTATCAGCAGTACTCATTTAAAGCCAGTTTACCCATCTACAACATTACCCATTTAAAGTGAAAGTGGATTCTGGTTTCACTTCTGCAATGTTGCCTGTGTGACGTTGGCGAACTTCAGTCTTGACATCAGTCAAATAGGGATGAGTTCAATTGCTCTTCCTACACAATAGACTTGTTAAGATGATAAAATGAAATAGAAATGTGTTAAATTTCCTTGAAAACTCAAATGTGATATAGGAATTTAAGTTTTTGAAAATTACGAGTATTGCAGTAGATAGATAAAGAGTTTCAGTAGTGATGTTCAAATGTGGAATATTTTTCACATTTGTTTTTCTATCTCAGAACCTCCCCCCAGTCCCCTTTTCAGTCATTTCTAGTATAAAGCACTTTCGTTTCGCTCAGCTTGAGATACTGTATGTGAGTGTGCAGGTGTGTGTGTGTGTGCATGTGTGTGTGTGTGTGTGGTATTGTCTGCTCCCATGAATGACTGTGATTTGGCGGTGGCAATTGTGATCCTCTCACCTGTTGGTCGTCATTGTTTCCCACCTAACACCAGCTGTCCTCTCTGCCCCTGGCATGTATGTGCTGGCTCTCTCATCATCATATTTATTAGTTCTTCTGGGGAATCTGCATTGGCTTCCTCTTTGCTAGTTCTCCAGTCTGGGTGATTCTCGCTGTAGTGACTTTTTATCCTCCTGGTGGGAAGTCTTGTCACTGGAGTCTCCCTACTTCAGTGGGCAGCCCTCAGAGGATACTGACAGATGGCTTAAGCCCCACTTGCTTTCAGGGTGTTCTTTAACTCAGGGAGTACTTAGGCATCCACGCAAGCTAAGCAGTGAGATTGCAGACTACCTGGGCATTCGGTTCTCAGCTTCGCATCTAGACTCTTGCCCATATTCTGACAGAATGAGGTCCATCTTCAAGCTTGTGGCTCTGTAGCCTGGGGATGGGGGACAAGAAAAACTCACCCCCAAGGGGAGGGGGATGGAGGTGGGCAAGTAATCACTGATAACTCACAAATTCTCTATACAGACGGCGGAGTTGGCAGAAGGGGCAGTGTTTTGCCATAACGTTCCTTTGGAATGTTGCTCCCTTGAAAACTTTATGGTGGAGGTACTTATGCTGCTTTTCTTTGACTTTAGAAGGTGAATCATGCACTTTTTTTTTTTTTTTTGGTGAGGAAGATCAGCCCTGAGCTAATATCCATGCCAATCCTCCTCTTTTTGCTGAGGAAGACCGACCCTGAGCTAACATCTATTGCCAATCTGAGCTAACATCTCTTGCCAATCTTCCTTTTTTTCCCCCTTTTTCTGCCCAAAGCCCCAGTAGATAGTTGTATGTCATAGTTGCACATCCTACTAGTTGCTGTATGTGGGACACGGCCTCAGCGTGGCCGGAGAAGTGGTGCGTCGGTGCGCATCCAGAATCCGAACCTGGGCCGCCAGCAGCGGAGCACGCGCACTTAACTGCTAAGCCATGGGGCCGGCCCCCAATCATGCACTTTTTTGTTCTCAGCTCTGAACTGTTTCCAGTGGAGTCTGTACCTAAGGTGGAAGCCCTGGGGGAGCAGTAATGTTCTTTACATCAAACTGCAAGTTACATTTTTATGAATACTTAATTGTCCCAGGACACAACATTTAGTCCATGCCTCATGTAAAGGTCTGGTCACATCGGACTGTCAGCTGTTCACTTACCTGTGTCACCTGCTTGACCGGAGCTTCTTGAGTGCAGCGGCTGCTCAGGGGCTGGCACGTAGTAGGTGCACAGCAATGTTTGTTGCATGAATGAATAAAATAGATGAATGAGTGATTGAAATAAATCTGGAAATGCAAGGGTAGCACCTTCGGTTCAATTACTAAGTGCCCATGAGAACTTTCTAGGTAGCAAATACTGTATTATCCCTGGTAGATGTTTACTATTCTTTTTCATCAAAGATGGTTTTATAAGTTCACATCAACATACATCCAATTGTCATATACTGAGTACAAGGAAACTGAGTATCCAGAAAATAGTTTTCTTTTCCATATAGCACATGTTTTACCTCATTTATCCCCAGAAGCTAACAGTAGGATGAATGTAGCATAAAGTAAGTAATGAATTAAGCTTCTCTCCTGTCAACTTGCTTACATGCCTGAATTAGTATGGCTTTTTTTTTTTTTTAAACAGTAAATCTAGAGGTGGTTTCCAGGAGCTAAGATCTTCTCATGTTTGAAGGGAGAACATTTAGAAATCCTCTCCCCTGAGGCTGTGGCAGAACTGTGTCCTACTAAATAATCTCAGCCATGACCTTTTAGTAAGTAAGTCTCATTTTTATAATTTCATCCTTTGAAGAAATAATTTATTTTGCCCATCTTCCTCTTAATTTTTTGTATATTTGTCTTTTCTTTTTGGATTTTAGAACTAATATTAACTTTTTTTTTTTTTTAAATTTGAGCTTAAGAGAAACCACAGTAAGTTGTTCAATTATCCTTGACATTTCAGTAGCAGTGAAGTATAAACTTCTTCACAGAATTCACAGCATGTCCTCACCTTACTGGCGTAGCTGTTCAGTTCACGTCAATAATTTGTCGGCTCTGTGTGTTCCTCAGCAGATGCAAATGTTCAGTTATTTGCATGGTTCACAATGAAGTCTGATTTGAGAAATCTCTGAATTCATATCTATGTTCTTTGTTATGTAAAGTTTTCTGTACTATTTCCCTTATTCTGGAAAGTTTTCATTAGCTTTGCTCTTGGTGTATCATGACACACTAGTTTTCTCAAACTGTTGCTTTCAAATCTAGATTTTTTTTTTTCATTCAACACGCAACTCGTGCAGGTTAGGTAGAAAACAGTGTCTGCCTTAAGGGGCTTCCAACTGAGACAGACAGAGGCTGCCTAATGTCCCTCATTCATGATGATCAGCACAGTGACAGAGCAACAGAGGAGGTGCAGGTTGGATGGATCTGTGGTTGGGTGTTTGCACGCAAGATGGGATTGAAGAGGCACAGAGGGGCAGGACAGAGCTAGGCATTGGCAAGAGAGCAGTTGATTGGGCCTAGGTTGAAAAAGGGGCTAGCTAGGCCAAATGAAGACACGAAAACAGAATAGTATAGATCAGGATAAAAATTCTCTAAACAATGGAGTAGAGAGTTGATATGTGAGATTCAAAATAATACTTATTTTACTTAGTGTATTAGTCTGTTATGGCTACCATAACAAAATCCCACAGACTGGGTCTCATCTGCTCCCCATGAGTTTCTGATTCAGTAGGTCTGGGGAGGGCACTGAGAATTTGCATTTCTAGCAAGTTCCCAGTTGATGCTGATGTTGCTGGTCCTGTGACCACACACTAGTTGGCAATTAGTGACGCACGTCAGTAACAGGGAACAGGCGGAGGGAAAGAATATTGCACCTTAAAAATTTACTGTAGAATGTCCCCTGCCGACTGCCGGAAAGAAGGAAATGAGGATCTCATGGAACTGAATTCTGCCAACAACCTGAATGAGCTTGTAAGTGAATTCATGCCCAGAGACTCTAGAAAGGCTTGAAGGCCTTGACTTTGGCCTGGTGAGATTCTAAGCGGCGAGCCAGTTAAGCCACACTGTACTCTGGCTTCTAACCCACAGAAGCTGTGAGATAATAAATGGGTGTTTTTTAAGACACTAAGTTTCTGGTAATTCGTTTCAGCAGCAATAGAGAAGTAATATAGAAGAGATCATAGTTATTCTGTAAAAACCATGTGGATAGATCACTCTCCCAAAATATGCAGTTTTTCTACACACTTAGGTTGGCTTATACTATATCAAGTCTTAAAAGGCAAAGTAAAGGTCTAGTAAACTGTTTTCCAAAGTGTGTTCCATGGAGAAAAGATGCATGGTATCTCCCTCTTGTGGAGTCACAATGCACATTTTTATATAAAAGCTTTGCTAAGTCGTGTCTGAAAAAAAATTCTTTGATCCGTCTAACTCAGTTTTTTGAAAAAATTTATTTGACCACTAAACCTTTTAAAAATAAAATGTTTATGGGCTGGCCTGGTGGTGTAGCGGTTAAGTTCACGGGCTCTGCTTCAGCAGCCTGGGGTTCACAAGTTCAAATCCCGGGCGTGGACCAATGCACTGCTCATCAAGCCATGCTGTGGTGGCATCCCACGTACAAAATAGAGGAAGAACGGCACAGATGTTAGCTGAGGGCCAATCTTCCTCACCAAAAAAAAAAAAAAAAGCTTATGAGCCTATCACCTAAATCTCATTAAAAGCACATAGAAACTAGTGGTTTAGGGACCATTGATATTGAGAATCTTTCATGCTAGACATGTAGGAGATAATTTCAGATCCCGTTTCCCTGGACTCAAGTCTTGGAATGTCTATTTTAAGAGTTAACATTTTTCTAGTGAATTTAATAAAAAATAAATTCCCTCCTCCCAGCATCTACACCTAGATGTTGCAAATACCTACAGGCCAGGCAGATAATATAAATGAGTGCAGTGGGCTGATTGTAAGTGAATAGGAAGTCATGTGTCTCATACATATGTATGAGAGTTTTTCTAGAGAAGATGTCTCTAGATATGGCTATGTCTGAAGATCTTGAACTTTATTAGATGAGGCCAAATTGCTCTCCAAAGTACTAGTAGCAGTTTTCACTCCCACCATTAATATTTAAACATTTCATAACATTTTATTTCTTTAAATTAAAAAAAATTGGTATCAAGCAAGTATGAGAAAATATGTTAAATTGAGTGATGAGTTGGGTAGACAATGTCTATTTTCTTATTTTATGTGATTTTTTGTATGTTTGAAATATTTTATAATTAATCATGAAATGTTAAAAAAGATAAAAGAAGGGATAAATAAAAACACATAGAGAGTTTTAGGGACTGTGGCAAGCTGGAGAGCATGACCTGTCTAAAGCAGGCAAGCTCTGCTGGCTCCAGCTAAACACTGCCATGTAATATGGCATTCAATTTGAGAGGTGCTGAATTTTTCATTTTTTATTTTATTGAGTTCATATTGGCTTATAACATTGTGTAACTTTCAGGTGTACATCATTATATTTCAGTTTCTGTATAAACTGCCTCATGTTCACCACCAATAGTCTAGTTTTTATCTGTCACCATACATATGTACCCCTTTATACCCCCCACCCCCTTCTCCTCTGGTAACTACTAATCTGTTCTCCTTATCTCTGTGTTTATCTTCCACATATGAGTGAAATCCTATGGTATTTGTCTTTCTCTGATTTATTTCACTTACCAGAATACCATCAAGGTCCGTCCAGGCTGTCGCAAATGGCAAGATTTTGTCTTTTTTATGGCTGAGTAGTATTCCTTTGTGTATATATACTACACCTTCTTTATCCTTTCATCTGTTGATGGGCACTTGGGTTACTTCTATGTCTTTGCTTTTGTGAATGCTGCTGCATAAATTTGTTTGAATTGTTGATTTCATGTTCTTTGGATAAATACCCAGTAGTGGGATAGCTGGATCATATTGTATTTCTATTTTTAGTCTTTTAAGAAATCTCCATACTATTTTCCACAGTGGCTGCACCAGTTTGCATTCCCACTAGCAGTGTATGAGGGTTCCCTTTTCTCCACATTCTCTCCAACACTTGTTATTTCTTGTCTTGTTAATTATAGCTATTCTGACATGTGTGAGGTGATATCTCATTGTAGTTTTGATTTGCATTTCTCTAATAATTAGTGATGAACATCTTTTCATGCACCTGTAGGCCATATGTATATCTTCTTTGGAAAAATGTCTTTTCATATCCTCTATTTTTTGATAGGTTGTTGATTTTTTTGTTGAGATGTATCACTTCTTATATTTTGGAAATTAACCCTCTGTGGGATATATGATGTGCAAATATTTTCTCCCAGTTGGAGTGTTGTCTTTTTGTTTTGTTGATGGTTTCCTTTGCTGTGCAGAAGATTTTTTGTCTGATATACTCCCATTTGTTTATTTTTTCGTTTGTTTCCTTTGCCTAAGTAGACATGGTATTCGAAAAGATACTGCTAAGACCAATGTCAAAGAATGTACTGCCTATATTTTCTTCTAAGAGTTTTATGGTTTCAGGTCTTACATTCAAGTCTCTAATTCATTTTGAGTTCATTTTTGTGTACGGTGTAAGATAATGGTTTACTTTCATTCTTTTGCAAGTGACCGTCCAGTTTTCCCAATGCCATTTAATGAAGAGATTTTCCTTTCTCCATTGTATGTTCTTGGCTCCTTTGTTGAAGATTAGCTGTCCATAGATGTGTGGTTTTACTTCTGGGCTTTCAGTTTGGTGCCATTGATCTGTGTGTCTGTTTTTGTGCCAGTACCATGCTATTTTGATTACTATAGCTTTGTAGTATACTTTGAATTCAGGGAGTGTGATACTTCCAACTTTGTTCTTTTTTCTCCGGATTGTTTTGGCTATTCATGGTCTTTTGTTGTTCCATATAAATTTTAGGATTCTTTGTTCCCTTTCCATGAAAAATGTCATTGGGATTCTAATTGTCATTAAATGCATTGAATCTGTAGATTGCTTTAGGTAATATAGAAATTTTAAACATGTTAGTTCTTCCAATCCTTGAGCATGGAATATTTTTCCATCTGTTTATGTATTCTTCAATTTCTTTCAATAATATCTTATAGTCTTCAGTGTATAGTTCTTTCACCTCCTTGGTTAAATTTATTCCTAGGTATTTTATTCTTTTTGTTGTGATTATAAATGGAAATGTATTCTTGACTTCTCCTTCTGCTAGTTAGTCATTAGTGTATAGAAATGCAACTAATTTTTGTATGTTGATTTTGTACCTTGCAACTTTACTATATTCGTTGATTATTTCTAATATTTTTTTTGGCAGATTCTTTAGAGTTTTCTCTATATAAAATCATGTCATCTGCAAATAGTGAGAGTTTTACTTCTTCCTTTCCAATTTGTATCTCCTTTTTTTTTTTCTTCCCTAATTGCTCTGGCTAAAACTTCCAGTACTATGTTGAATAAGAGTGGCGAGAGTGGGCATCCTTGTCTTATTCCTGTTCTCAGAGGACTAACTATCGGTTTTCCACCATTGATTATAATGTTGCCTGTGGATTTGTCATATATGGCCTTTATTATGTTGAGGTACTTTCTTTCTATACCAACTTTGTTGAGAGGTTTTATCATAAATGGATGTTGGATCTTGTCAAATGTTTTCTCTGCATCTATTGAGATGATCATGTGATTTTTATGCTTCACATGAAGAATGTAGAGTATCACATTGATTGATTTGTGAATGTTGACTATCCTTGCATCCCTGGACTAAATCCCACTTGATCATGATGTATGATCCTTTTAATGTATTGTTGTATTCAATTTGCTAATATTTTGTTGAGGATTTTTGCATCTATGTTCATCAGTGATATTGGCCTATAATTTTCTTTTTTTGTGCTGTCCTTGTCTGGTGTTGGTATCAGGGTAATGTTGGCCTCATAAAATGAGTTAAGAAGTAGCCCATCCTCTTCAGTTTTTCAGAAGGGTTTGAGAAGGATGGGAATGAAATCTTCTTTGAATGTTTGGTAGAATTCACCAGAGAAGCCATCTGGTCCTGGACTTTCGTTTTTTTGGAGGTTTTTGATTACTGTTTCAATCTCTTTATCTGTGATTATTCTATTCAGATTCTCTATTTCTTCTTGATTCAGTTTTGGGTTGTTGTATGATTGTAAGAATTTATCCATTTCTTCTAGGTTATCCCATTTGTTGGCATATAGCTTTTCACAGTATTCTCTTATAATCCTTTGTATTTCTGTGGTAGCCATTGTAATTTTTCCTCTTTTATTTCTGATTTTATTTATTTGAGTCTTCTCTCTTTTTTTTCTTAGTGTGTCTGGTTAAGGGTTTGTCAATTTTATCTTCTCAAAGAACCAGCTCTTAGTTTCATGGATCCTCTCTATTGTTTTTTTAAGTCTCTATTTCATTTATTTCTGCTCTGATTTTTATTATTTCTTTCCTTCTACTGACTTTGGGCTTTGTTTGTTCTTTTTTTCTAGTTCTTTTAGGTATAGCGTGAGCTTGTTTGTTTGATATTTTTCTTGTTTTTTAAGGCAGGCCTGTATTGCTGTAAAATTCCCTCTTAGTACCTATTTTGCTGCATCCTATAAGTTTTGGTATGTTGTGTTTTCATTTTCATTTGCCTCCAGGTGTTTTTTGATTTCTTCTTTGATTTCTTCATTGATCCAGTAGTTACTCAGTAGCATTTTGTTTAGTTCACATATTTGTGACTTTCACAGCTTTTTTCTTGTAGTTAATTTCTAGTTTCCTAGTGTTATGGTCGGAGAAGATGCTTGATATGGTTTCAATCTTCTTGAATTTATTGAAGCTTGTTTTGTTTCCCAACATATGGTCTATCTTTGAGAATGTTCCATGTGCACTTGAGAAGAATGTATATTCTGCTGTTTTTGGGTGGAATGCTCTCTATAGGTCTATTAAGTCCATCTGGTCTAGTGTTTCATTTAAGGCCACTATTTCCTTGTTGACTTTCTGTCTGGATGATCTATCCATTGACATAAGTGGGGTGTTAATGTCCCCTACTATTATTGGGTTGCTGTCAATTTCTTCCTTCAGTTCTGTTAATAGTTGCTTTATATACTGTGGTGCTCCTGTGTTAGGGGCATATATATTAATATGTTACATCTTCTTGGTGGAATGTCCCTTTTATTATTATATAATGCCCATCTCTGTCTCTTGTTACCTTTTTTATCTTGAAGTTTGTTTTGTCTGGTATATGTATGGCTGCACCTGCTTTCTTTTGGTTGCCATTTGCTGGGAGTATCATCTTCCATCCCTTCACTCTGAGCCTATGTTTGTCTTTAGAGCCGAGATGTGTTTCCTGGAGACAGCATATTGTTGGGTCTAGTTTTTTAATCCATCCATCCACTATGTGTCTTTTGATTGGTGAATTCCATCCATTGACATTTAGAGTGATTATTGATATATGAGGACTTAATACTGCCATTTAATTTTTTGTTTTCTGGTTGTTCTATATTTCCATTGTTTCTTTTACCTTGTATTTCTGTCTGTCATTTCAGTTTGGTGGTTTTCTGTGATGGTTTTCTCAGTTTTCTCTTTGTTTATGATTTGTGACTCTGGTCTGATTTTTGTTTTGTGGTTACCATGAGGTTTGTACAGAAGATCTCATAGATAAGATAGTCCTTTTACTGATAGTCTTTTATTTCCATTAGCCTATGCAGATTCCATCCCTTTCTCCTCCTCTTCTATGTTTTTGTTGTCACAAATTATTCTTTTTTGTGTTGTGAGTTTGTGACCAAATTGCAGTGGTTATAGGTAATTTTGATGCTTTCTTTCCCTTTAGCCTTTTTGTTATAATTAAGTGTTTACTAACCTATTCTGATATACAACTGCAATTTTCTGATTCTCCCTCTCTATTTATCTCCTTGCGCAAAGCTTTGTAAACCTTTACCTTTTTGTTTTATGTAGGAGGGTTCCCTTCAACATTTCTTGTAAGGCATGTCTAGTGGTGATGAACTCCCTCAGCTTTTGTTTGTCTGGGAAAGCTTTTATTTCTCCATCATTTTTGAAGGATAATTTTGCTAGATAGAGTATTCTTGGCTGATAGTTTTTGTCATTTAGTATTTTGAATATATCATTTCATTCTTTCCTAGACTGTAGGGTTTCTGCTGAGAAATCTGCTGATAGTCTGATGTGGGTTCCTTTGAAGGTTATTTTCTTCTCTCTTGCTGCCCTTAATATTTTTTCTTTGTTATTGACTTTTGACAGTTTTAATATTATATGCCTTGGAGAAGGTCTTTTTGCATTGAGGTTGTTAGGAGTTCTATTAACTTCATGTACTTGTATATCCAGTTCTTTCCCCATGTTTGGGAAGTTCTCAGCTATTATTACTTTGAATAAGCTTTCTGCTCCTTTCTTCCTCTCTTATCCTTCTGGGATACCTATAATCCTTATGTTACTTCTCCTAATTGAGTTGGATATTTCTCAAAGAATTTCTTCATTTTTTAAAAAATCTTAGTTCTCTCACCTCCTCCACCTGAATCATTTCTAAGTTTTTATCTTCAAGCTCACTAATTTTCTCCTCCATCAGGTCTGCTCTATTTTTAATGCTTTCTACATTATTTTTTATCTTATTAATTGTGTTCTTCATCTCCAGAATTTCTGTTTGTTTTTTTTTAGAGTTTCAATCTCTTTGGTGAAGTATGCCTTCTGTTCATTAATTTTATTCTTGAGCTCATTGAACTGTCTTTCTGATTTTTCTTGTAATTCATTGAGTTTCTTTATGATAACTATTTTGAATTCTCTGTCAGTTAGATTGCAATCTTCTCTGAGTGCAGGTTTGTTTTCTGGAGAGTTGTCATTTTCTTTCTGTGCTACTGTGTTACTGTCATTCTTCATGTTGTTTGATGAATTGATCCTCTATTGGTGCATTTATGGTAGTAATCACATTTTCTTATTTGGGTATAGCTTTGGTTAATTTGGTTCTGTGCTACTTCTGATTGTATTTGAGAGCCTGCACTTTCCAGCCTCTGCTGCCTCTGCCCAAGCCATTGTCAGTGCCCTCCTTGTGCTGCTTGTTCCTCTGGGGTTGCTGGTGCCTTGCATCTTATGATGTCACTTCAGTCTCAGATGATGTCACCAGGGTCACTAGGCTGCAAGTGCTTCTGCTGCTTCCAAGGTTGCCTGGGTCTCATGTTCCACCATGGCTCTCCAGGGGCACAGATGCTGCTGCCAAATGCACCAGCTGTCCTGCTGCTCCCAGGTTGTCTGGGGGTACTTGTTGTACTGCTGCCAAGGATGCTGGGTTCACAGTTGTTGCTCTTGCTGACAGGGGGTTGGGACCTGGGAACCTGCATGTAGCCCCTGCTGCTGGCAAAGGTGGTCTCAGGGAGGCCACCACTGGGGGTGAGTAACCAGTTCTGCTGTGGTTCCTGATGCCTCTGGTCACAGATTCCACCTGCTGCTGCTAGGTGGGTGGGCAGGTGTTGTTTTATCTGCTTCTGCCCCATCCCCTCACAGTTGTGTGGGTGGGGCCACTGCTGCCACAGAGAACTGCTGAATTTTTAAGAAAAGCCTGAAAATTTCCAACATTTAAATTAAGATGTGGATGAAATGAAACACATTTGTGTTTGAGATTTGGCTGGTGGGCCCCTGGTTTTGATCCTTTCTCCTATGTTTTTGGAGGAATTCACTGGTCACACTCCCTTCCCCTACCACTATGTGGAGTTTGTGGGAGGTTATTTAT
Organism: Ceratotherium simum simum; assembly: GCF_057802395.1. Classification (NCBI taxonomy): domain Eukaryota; kingdom Metazoa; phylum Chordata; class Mammalia; order Perissodactyla; family Rhinocerotidae; genus Ceratotherium; species Ceratotherium simum. The sequence continues at coordinate 61,584,965 of NC_141908.1, forward strand.
CACGGAGTCTGCCTTTCCTGCATCTGGCAAAAGCAAGTATGAAGAAGTGTAGTTCTTATCTCCTTAACATCTAGAATAAAAAGCAATAAACAGTCTTGGCAGGAATGGTTTTTTGAAGCCGAGAACCTCCAAACAGGCTTTAATAACGTCCCATTGTCCATAGGATAAAACCCAAACATAACCAAACATTTAAGTCTTGTTTTAATTTTCTTACTTTATTTTCAACTCTACTTTTTCTTATACCCTTTGTTCAGCCCAAACTGAACTTGTTATTTTCCAGAGAAAGAGTATAACAGAAATTTAGACCAAAGGCTCTGGAACTGAACTGACCTGGGGTTGAAACCAGGCTTCCTCATTACTTGCCACATGACCTCGGGCAAGAAGTTTCATGTCTCTGATCCTTATTTTCTTTAGTGGAAAATGGATACAATCATACTATTCATATCATAGGTTTGTTAGGAAGATTAAACGGGACTACATATACAGACAAGTCTTAAGAACAATGCCGAGCGCACATTAAGCATTCAATAAAAGTTAGCTGTTATTATCATCTGTAAAATCAGGATAATAACATCATTACTGTGAAGGTGGAATTAGATAACATTTGTAAATTGCTAAATGAAGTGCCAGGCACAAATTGTAGCTGTAGTTCCTATTCTCTGTGCTTTCCCACCTTCCTGGACTTATGCCAGTCTCTCTGATTTAAGGTTCTTTTCCAGTCTCTGCATGTTTGCATTCTACCCATTTTCAGATGTTGTTTCAAATGCCACCTCCTTCAGAGAGTGGTCATCCATTCATTCACAAAATATTTATTGAGAACCCTCTTCTGAACCAATATCATTTTATGTTGGCACTTTCACTTTTATACTTGAAATATATTGATTTTTTAAAATAAAAATGTCAGTTTTCAGAAAGCAGGATATATTTTCTATTCATCTTTATATCTCCCACCCTGTCTAACACAGGGCTGGATAAGTAGTAGGCAGTAATTTTTTTTTTCCCAAAAAGGAAATAAAGCTTTATAGAAATTCTCCTCCTCTGACTGGGGCATCTAATTACAGTGGCAGATGTGCTTCCAGCAAGACACAGGAAATCAAAGTCTTAGGAAGTATTATGCTCATTGGGAAACGGTACCTCCAATTTTTTTTTTCTTTTGCTATCTATCCACACAGTTGATTGACATATCCAAGCAACTTGTATGATTTGATGTTTTTTTTTTTTTGATTTTTTTTTTTTGTGAGAAGACTGGCCCTGAGCTAATATCTGCCAATCCTCCTCTTTTTTAATTTTTTTAGTGAGGAAGGCTGGCCCTGGGCTAACATTCATGCCCATCTTCCTCCACTTTATATGGGACGCTGCCACAGCATGGCTTGACAAGTGGTGCATGGGTGCATGCCTGGGATCTGAACTGGCGAATATCCGGGCCGCCGCAGTGGAGCGCACGCACTTAACCACTTGCACCACCGGGCCGGCCCACAACCTGTATGATTTGGAGGCTGGGAATTTTTCTCATCAGAATTGATACAATAACTCATTGTAAACATCTTACTCATTTAAGAAACCTCATAAAATGAGTTAAGAAGTAGCCCATGCTCTTCAGTTTTTCAGAAGGGTTTGAGAAGGATAGGAATTAAATCTTCTTTGAATGTTTGGTAGAATTCACCAGAGAAGCCATCTGGTCCTGGACTTTCATTTTTTTGGAGGTTTTTGATTACTGTTTCAATCTCTTTATCTGTGATTATTCTATTCAGATTCTCTATTTCTTCTTGATTCAGTTTCTTAAAAAATGGCTTCCAAACCAGCATTGATCAATGTGCTTAAAACTTCCCAAATTATTTAAGTTTGCTAAATCCTTGACAAGGTGTAACATAATTTATTCTATTGATTATAAAATTTCTTGGTCCCAGGAAGATTACACAGATACCACTGCCCCTAATCAGTTATGTGAACTTGAACAAATCATTTTACCTCTCTAGATATGATTCCTCATATGTGTAAAGAGACAATTCACTAACTTGAGTCTGTTTACCAATGTCCTCATACTGTCCTAGCCTGCGAAGAATGAATCTTATAATTGGCAACTCATTTTTCCTCTTCTACTCCTTCTAAAAAGGATTTTTTTTTAACCATTTGGGAAAAGGCTAAGGGCAAGGTAAAGGAAGAGAAAGAAAAGTCAGGTCACCATCTGATGGGTAAAGAGTTATTCTGAGGATATTTTGGAGGACAGATGGTACTAGAGCAGCTGTGGGGGATCAGAAAGTAGACAGGAGAACAAGCATTTCAATAAATGAGGCTGTGTAATGTGTGTTCAAACTGGAACAAGATGTCAATGCCACATCTTCCTCTTGCTTTGGAGTTTCAGAATTCAAAAGACTGAGAACATTCTTGGGTACCCTCACATTCTAAAGTGAGATACTTGGCAACCTAGATGGCACTTGCAAAGAAGGTGATCCAAAATAGATTTTCCTAGCAGTAATCCATCACACATCCATATATCACATCCGAATAAGAGGGCAAGTCTGAAGAGGCTGAGAGAGAGGACTTATTGGAGAAAGTTGTCAGTGTTGGATTATTCTCCTTCACAACCATGACCCCAATGAAGGTAATGGGTAGGAGGATGCTTCCCTTTTACTTTAAACCCAGTGGAAAGTTTGTCTGTGTCCTTTAGGATGTGAAGGACTCCAAGGTTGATATTTGACTCATGCCTGAAGGGTCTAGAGGTGAGAAGCTGGAGCTGGCCCTGTCCCCTTCTGATTGTTGAGAAATGAGGGCTGTAATAGGAGCAAGCTGCACTTCCACCAACGGTGGGGCAAAAGTAAGATTTCTGGGGACAAATATGGAGCCCATGGATGGTGATAGTGAGAGACTTAAAAACTATCCTGCCCATGAAGACCATGGGACAATGTCACCAAAGAAGACAAGGTGAACACTGGGAATGGAATGGATAGTTGTAGGCAGCTAACTGGAGGAGAGGCACTGCATGTGCCACTGGGAGTGTAGACTTGCTGTCTGAGGTCCTTAGTGACGGGGTCTCTGATGTGCCTGCAAAAGTCTCCATTTCCCTCCATGAGAAAAAGGATTAGCTTTGGACATCTTCCACATACAAGGGGCACCAATTCCAGATCCTGATGTCTCATGTGAGACATCTTCTGCCCTCTTGCCACTTCTTCTTGTCTATGCTCTGACACTGGAGGGAGCAGCATATGGGAGAGGAGGCAGGGCAGGCTTACCACAACCCTTCCTTCCTCACTTGGCCTTCCAAACGGGCGTCAGATATGATTGGGGGAGGGGAGAAGTTCTCAATTTAGTTTTGATTTTTACACTGGGGTCTAGATAGACTTGATTTTTATACTGGGCCATATTTTTTAAAATGCCAAAACAAAGCTTCCACTTCTTTAATATGTAATAGTGACTGGAAAAACTGTGGGACCTATTTGGGATTCCATCCAGAAGGGGGCAAGAATGAGTCTGTGAAGCCAGTTTAATAGGAAGCAGTAAGAAGAATATAGTGGCATGAGTCCAGTTCACTTAATAAATCAGTTACAGTGGTTTATGAGAAAAGCAAGTAAAAATGGAATTAAAAAAATTACTTTTGATTGTTAACAAGCTTTTAAAATATGTCTCATTGTTTGAGACTGATTCACATGGGACTCGATTATTAGAATTACATATATAAGATGAGGGAAATGGATTAGATGATCTTTCCTGTCTCTTCCAAAAGTGTGTTTTCATGATTTTGAAAACTAATGTGGTGCTTTGAAGTGAATTTAGAAAAGAAACTGCTAAAAGCTAAATGCCCTAGCTTGGAATTCAAATATCTTCAGAGCAGTGTTTCAATATATATTAGGATTGAATTTAATGCGGGAATTAGATTCCAAAGTTAGCATGTAAGGGAAAAATCTGGCACACAGGGAATTACCCCTGAAACTTTCTTAAGCTGTTTATAAAGTATACTTGGTAGTTTTTTAGGAATGAATAACTACATTTTCCTGGATAGTCCATCACCCCTTTATTCATTTGACAACTCCTATACGTACTTTGAACTTCAAGTCAGATGCCATCTTCTCTCTGTGCCACTTCCCTCTGTATTTGTGCCATAGCTATATGCTCCCAACACACTATGAACTTCCCTCTCATAAAAGTTAGCACACTCTATTGTAACCATCTGTTTGTGTTGTAGGATGTTTAACAACAGATGAATACCCTAGAGCACTGCAAAGAGTCGTATAAATATTTTCAGTGGCTCAAGGAATAACTTACTTTTAAGAATAATATCCAGCACTCCTGGAAACAGGGGACAGCCTGGGTTTGGTAGTCTAGTGGTCTGGATTTGGATTATAGCTACTTAAGAATATTGGATTTAGATAGTAAAAAGGAGACCAATATGCTTTAAAAAATTGAATGTTACCAGGTTTACACAATTAAATGGCTTGTAGTCTTTCTTTCTTTTTTTTTTTTATTTCTGCCAACTTTCCTTTGCTTTTGGTGACTTATTCTTGGTTTGAGATTTGCAATGGGAAATCAGCTAAGTACAGTCATCCAGCTAAAATCTAATTCTCTAATTCTTTAATAAATATTTGTATGTAATATTTGACGCATACAAAAGAATATACAACTTACATTTAAGTTATAGAATAGTTAATAATGCAAGAAACCCTCATGAACCTACCTCCCCGCTAATAACCAGCAAATTACCAATACCATTGAACCTACCTGTGTTCCTCATTCCCTATTTCTCTGCTGTCTTTGACAGCAATAATATTTCAGCGTTACATTGCTTTTTAAAAATATTACCATATATGAATGTAAATAATTCATTTTTAGTTTTGCTTATTTTTAGCTGTATTCAATGGTATCATACCATATGTAGTGTTTTGTGACATTTAAAAAAATTAATATGCATATGAATTCATGCAATATTGTGTATAGTGTATATTGCTATATAGTTGAGTGTGTTGTAGGTATTGGTTCATTTATTTTCACTTAAATAATATTCCATTGTGTGAATATTCTGAAATTTATCTATCCTCCTTTTGATGGACACTTGGGTTGTTATCAATTTCTTTGCTACATAAATACTGCTGTTATTAACGTTTTTTAACATGTCTCCTGCTGCACATGTGCAAGAGCTTCTATAGGGTATGTGTGTGTGTTGACGGGGTTCAGGATGTGCTGCCCCAAAATATGGCACCTTGGCATATTAACTACCTTACGCTGAAGGAATTTGAGAAATGGCATGTGCAGGAAGGACTTTCTGACCTTCCCCTGAAGAAGGTGATAAAACTCTCACGTGAGAGGAGCCCTCCCTATACCCAGAGGAAAGGAACAGCCTTATCTCCACGATGCTGAGAGGAATCTGAGTGAACAGGCCTTGCTGTTTCCCCCAGTTTACTACACTTAGCTCATACTCTTTTTTTGTCCTATCACATTTTTCCATGACTCTCCACTCTTCGTCAAATCTAGCATAAAAACACTCAGGTTTAACTGCTTCTTTGGGTCTCTGTTTCTTTATGAAGGCTCCTGTGTCACATGAAACATAATAAATTTGTATGCTTTTTTCTTGTTAATCTGTCTTTTGTTACAGGGGTCCCAGCTGAGAACTTAGAAGGGTATAGGAAAAAGACATTTTTTCTCCTCTATAGTGTCTATCTGTATCTATGTATACATATGTACATACATATAGGAGTAGAATGACTGAGCTGTGGTAAATTCATATGTTCAGATTTATAAGAAAATTCTAAAATGTTTTCCCAACTGATTGTACCAATTTATACTTCTACTTGCTATTTATGAGTTCTTCTTGCTCCACATGTTTTTCAGCACTTAGTACTATCAGATTTTTTATTTTTTGCCAATCTAGTGAACATAATATTAATTTTACCATAGAAAAATTTCATTATGTTTTTAATTTGCATTTTCATGATTACTGATGAGTTTGAGAATCTTTTCATATTTTTATTGGCCATTTTTGTTTTGTCTTCTGTGAAATCCCTGTTCATAGAAATCCTTTATATATTCTGTAAATTAATCTTTTGTCATTATATGTGTTGTAAATATCTTCTCCTAGTTTGTGGCTTGTCTCTTTTATTATTTTTTAAAAATTCTATTTTGGTGGACAGAAATTTTTAATTTTAATGTTTTCAAACTTATTTTAAAAAAATAGATGGATACTTTTACTGTTTTATTTATATAATTTTCCCCTATCCTGAAGGCATGAAGATATTCTACTAGATTTTCTTCTAAAAACCTGAAAATTCTCCCTTTTTATATTTAAATCTTTAGTCCATCGGTGATAGACTTTTGTTTTTGGTGTGAGGTAGGGATTCAATATTTTTCCCTGAAGGATAATCAATTTTCCCAGTTTCATTTATTGATTGGCTTCTAGTTGACCTGTAATGTCATCTATCTCCTATAACGTTTCCTTATATGTGTAAAAATGAAAGTAATCTAATATCGTATATTAACATTCCCTTGATTTTGAGCTCCTGGAAGTCAAGACAGTGTCTCTGGAAAAGTGTCTGTGGTGAGATAAAAGAAGAAAAAATCAATAAAAACTAATCTTTATTAAGAGCATTAAATAAGGAATGACCACATAGTGTTTTTGCTAAAAAGGTTTTTTGTAACTTGTTGTTTACCAAACTTTGTAACTATTCCCTTAGAGGAAATTGTAAAAAAGGATCAGAATGTCATAATATCATTTGCCTGAACATATAGACTTTTAAGTTCTGAATCTTGGAAGAATTTAACTCACTCCCTGAGCACAAATCATTGAAACAAACAAATATGCTTGATATTTCTAGATGAAGGATAATTTGAATAAAATTCAAATGACTCCCACGTGGATCTCATAACTTCAAATAAACATTTATTGTTTAAAAAAATAATAAATAGTACGTATCTACGCAGCAGATTTCTCCTGGTACCTGACAGGAAGAACTGGGGAAAAAAAAAAGCAGCTATTTAAGATAGAAAGCTTGCATGAAGCTTGTTCATGAGGGATCTCTCACCTGATTGCTCAGCCAGAACGTTTGGCAAGCTTCAGAGAAGCAGTCAAACTTAATTTTTTTTCTCTTAAAATGGATTTATTATTATAAAGTATGTTCCAAATTGGCAATATGTAGAGAAATTACAAATTCTGGGGCAACACTGCCATCTGTAGTGAGCAGATTAAGATTGTGCTCTTTAATTTCTAAAGTACTTCAACTTCTCTGGGTCAATCATTTTTCTCCCAACCAAATGGATCTCCTTGTTGAGTGATTGGATGACAGGTTTCATCCTCTTCCGATTTTGATGAGATGGGATAGACTTCCTAGGAGGTTATTTTGTCCCTTTGTTCTCTCCTTTGGACCTAGAGCCAGCGACTCTTCCACTACCTCTTTCCTGGGCCCCTCCCTGTGCTTCTTTCACTGCATGGCTCTTAAAGGCTGCATTTTCTTCTGTCTACCCTCCCAGAGACCAATGGGAGGTTTAAGAGGTCTGGGACGCTTCTTACAGAAATACTACAGGATGCCCAGTTATATTTGAACTTTGGATAAACAATGAATACTATTTTAGTATGAGCATGCCCCAAATATTGCATGGAACATACATATATGAAAAAAGTTTTCAGTTTTTAAATCTGATATTCAAATTTAACTCGGTGTTCTGTATTGTTATTTGCTAAATCTGCCAACTCTCCACTTTCCTCCAACCAAAATACCCCAAAATCACCCACTCCAATCACCTGACTTAAAAGGTGTGAGACAGCATATGCCCCTCTAAGCTTTTCTAGTTTTAGAATCCCTTCACAACTCTTACAAAAGTAGCCTGCTGATTTCTGTCCACAGATGTGGGAATAGGAGAGAGAGACTACTTCCTTTCCACCTTCTCCTGGCTAAACTGATCCAATCCTAGTGAAGTGTAGTTCCTTTACCCGTCCTTTGCCTGTTTCAGATTTCTCTCATAGCCATTTGATCCTGTACTGTGCTCCATTATGTGTCCTAGACACTCCTGGCCTCTCAGGAACCCTCTTTGGGAAGAAGATGAGAGGAAAGCATGGAGTAGGGTACTGGGCCTGTAGAGAGACTGGGTATGAGCCCTGAGTATGGAAGTTATGGAGCCAGTACCCCTATTTCTTCCTAAAACTCTGGCTGCTGATGTTATTCTGGAGATAGCTCAAAACTCCGTGAGCTTTAGACTTAAAAAATCCATCCTTCAGACTGCCGTAAGTCTTAACCATTCCTTATCAAGTTATATTAGAATCAATAAATTAAATGTAAATGACTTCATTTTGGAGGTAGGCTGGGTTTATATACCACTTGCAATACAAGAAGTGATAAAATGAGGTAGCATATAAAGCAGATTAATCTGTGAAATAAAGCTGGTTAATTTGAATCTGTGTCTAAAGGTAAAAACAGAAAACCAGTATTTGGGTGTTTTCAGTGGCTGTGAGTGGTGGTTTCTTCCTCAGAGCAGGGTGAATAAATTTTGAGAGTTTGAAAATACCCAGCCTTAAATATATAACCATAATAAAGACTTACACAGCACAAAATAAAAAAAAAAAACATTTAAAGGACAGGAGGAACTTGTTCTAATAGAGTCTCATGAGAATTATATTTCAATACACAGAAGCACCCCTCTTTTTTATTTTTCAATATATTCAAATGACAGATTTCAATAAAAATCCAGTGGGACTACATGACAGGCCCATTTTGATGCCATTATGTTTCCATGTTTTCTGGGGAAGTAATTTAAAGTATTTCATTAGATAAATGCCTTGATGAGATAACAAATGGTTTGCAAAAGCTTGGTACATTAAAAAAATCAGTGCAAGGAAATTGAGGTAGAATTATCATGATAATGCAAGTTACCTTCACTTGGAAAAACAAGTGCTCCTATCAGTAAAATATAGTTCTGATTTCACAATTTGTGATAATTGGAATTATATTATTAAAAATGATAACAATATATTTACTTAGCACCAATCAGCCAAATCTTCAGCATTCAAGTCAAGCGGAAAATGAGAATAATTGTCAAGGGATATTGAGACCAAAAGGCTGCCTTTTATTTGAGTTAATTATTCAGATAAAATAAAAGAATCAAAGTCAGTCATTACTAGATAGTTTTGAAAAAATTCTGTTCGCCCTTTGCAGAACTTCCACAGAAGCGAAAGGCCTCAACCACATGCTTGATAAGCTGCAGATACACGTCTCAACTTCAGGGCCTCATCTAAAGTGGTTGCACTTTTTTTCCCGGTCATTTGTCTATCAAGTACTAGCAACTGAACGTGAATTAACTGAAGAGGTACAAAAATAAATCATTTATAAGTGATTTAGCACTCTCAGAACAAATGGGGTCTGTTGTTTTATTGTCTCTGGCTCTGATTTGATGCAGTGGTTTTCAAACTTGAATGTGCCTAAGAATCTCTGGGATGCCTGCCGACTTCGCCGGGAGATTTCGACTTGGTAGATCTGGGTTGGAGTTTTAGAGTTTTAACTTTTAACGGATATCCTGAATGATTCTAATGCTTATGGCGCAAAGACCAGACTTTGAGAAACACTGACTTACGCTTTCAATTCTCTGCTGCATTTGCCATCGTTTCACAATTCCACGTAAGTCCTAAACAGCCTAAAACAAACATGACCTGGGTGCAGTTTGGGGTCAGAACGCATCGTATTCCCTTCTGATCTGTCCCATTCCATTCAACTTCATTAACTTTAACAAATATTCATTTGGCAATGGAGCGAGGATAGGGGATATCCAAGGGGCGAGACTACAGACCTCGATTAAAAAAAAATACATTTTGCCATTAAGGAACTTGCAAACCTTGCAATATCTATATAATAAGGTAAAATAAAGAAAGGAAGTTCATTTTGTTCTCTACTGTGTCCTAGGCACTTAGAGCAATGCCTATCACTTCACACATGCTTAATAAATATTTCTTGAATGTATAATGAATGAATTACAAAGCAAAGTGAAATGAAGTGATGTAAATATGTAAGCAACATTCTGGAGGTGGGGGGAGCAGGGTAGGAGGCTAGTTGTTGGGTTATTGATGTTTCTAAAATAGTTTCATCCCTTTAATTTGCTTCCCTCCAAACACCACCCCTCATGTCTCTCACATTACTCATGGAATATGATAATCTTACCAACTGATAGAATTTTCAGTGAGAATTTTCTGATGTAGGTGTCCAAAATGGGCACTGTAGAAGAACGGGCTGGCAGTTAGAAGAGCCATGGCCTACTCTTAGAACCACCAGTGACTAACCATATGACAAAGTGTCCTAATTTCTCTATTTTGGTGGATTGGAAGGGAAAACACAACCTGTCTGATTCACAGAGATGGTAGATGATTATTGAGAACATAACTAGGGAAGTACTTTAACACATGAGAGAGGAAACAAGATATAAAATTATGAGTTCCTGGGTTAACTTCATTACTCAGTATGCACACTTTTCAGAGAGCAGACCTTACACAAAATTGTTGCTCAGGTGGCCCCTTCACTCATGTCCCTCCATGACGTACTCCAGCTACCCAAGGCCTTCCCATTATGTTTCTTTCTCTTTCTGGAGAGTAACTTCCAAATTGCACACGCCTTTTTTTTTTCTCTTCTAACCCATTCTGTTGAAGAAATGTTTTTATCTAGGGTTAATATAATAATTATATTAAAGTTTTAATGAGTAATTATATTTTAGTAGGTTACTTTACTTACAGGTTTACATTTTAGTGGAGTTCTATTCATAGAAATGATTCTAATTGTAGAAATTTCTGGTACTATGGCAGATGAAAGGAATACATTTTTAAAGGTAGACCTCTTTAGTGCTCTTAAATTATATAATTTATTTATTCATTCATTCATTTAAAAAATATATTTGAGTAACTCTGTACCAGGCTCTCTTTTAGGAGTTGGGGATTTAGCTAGACAAACAAGTTCCGACTCTCATGGAACTTACATTCAATAAATAAGGTAGCAAGCAAAACATCAGCCAGCGGCAAATAGTCTGCAGAACCAAAGCAGAGTGGTGTGATAGAGAATGACAGGGTGCTTATTTTTGGCTGCCTGGTCAGGAAAACCTCTCTCAAACGCTGACATTTAGACTGAGATCTAAACAATGAGGAGAAGCCAGGCAGGTGAAGATCAAAGTGAAGAGGATCTCCATAAGAGATCAGTAGCACCATAGGACTGTGCAGGAATGTGCTTGATGGGCAAATTGGGGAAATGGAAATTGAAGGGGCGAGTGATGTGAGACCAGATTGGAGAGTACTCAGGGCCCAAGTTGCAGAGGCTTTGTCGACTGGGTGAGAAGTTTGATTTTATTTTAAGTGCACTGAAAAGCCATTGGAGATTTTTAAGCAGGAGAGTGTTATGTTTTTAAAAGAGCACTCTGGCTGCTGTTGGGAGAATGGCTTGTGAGAAGCCAAGAGATGAAGCTTGGAGATGTGTGGGGAGGCTACTGCACTGTCGGCGTGGAGGGTGTTGGTGGCTTTGGTGGAATGGAGAGAAGTGGTTGGATTCAGTATATGATTATTTGATGATAGAGTTAATGGAGCTTGTTTATGAATTAAAGGTGGGATTCAAGGAAAAGAGACAACTTGCCTTCATATGATTTTGTTTCCATCTAGGCACAGTTGAGATAACTTTGGGAGATAGTTTTAATTATCTTTGATGATTTTGGTTATTCTTTTATTAAGCAAGTTATTTTTCCATCTGGGAACTTTGTTATTTATGATTTGATACCATATACTGGATGGCTTAAACAATAGGCATTTATTTTGCACGATTCCAGAAGCTGGGAAGTCCAAGATCAAGGTGCCAGCTGATTCTCTTTTTGGTGAGGGTCCTCTGCCAGGCTTGCAGATGGTCACCTTTTATCTCTTCCTCTTCTTATAAAGTACTGATCCCATCATGAGGGCCCAACCTCATGACCTCATCTAATACTAATTACCTCCCAAAGGATCATTTTCCGAATACCATAACGTTGGGGGTTAGGTCTTCAACATGTGAGATTTGGAGGGATACAATTCAGTCCATAATAGGTGCCATAATGATAATCAAAACTGGGTATATTCTAATCAAATGGGAACTCTTGGTCAATTATTCTTGGCAAATTACTAGCAAAGATTATACTAGAGTACATGCACAAACTTGTTCTGTTTATTGTTTTATATTGTATGACTTACCAATATTATTCAAATCAGATAGATTACCTCTGAGAACTTTCTGATCCAAGATTCATGATTTCATGAAATTTCTGTCACCACTAGAAATATGTTATTTGTATAGATTATTAACATTCACATTTAACATTGTGAACATTTTGAACAATTAGGGAAAGAGGAGAGAATGGTCACAGGAGACTGTCTGGATCCCATTGTTTCTGAAGTCTGCCTTTGTGGTTTTGCATAACTCTCCCAGAATTGATGACATGCTGCATGAAACAGCCCTAACTTCTAAAACCTTTTCTAACCTAAAATAGATAGAAAGAATGAAGGTCAGATAAAGACCCTGCAGCCTGATTTCCCCTTCTGTATCTGCCAAATCTTCAGCTGATAATAGATGACTGTGCAGAGGCACCGGCTTCTGATGCTTTCCTCTCCTCTGCCGGCAGGAAAAAAAGATCAGCTGAGATCAGTTAACCAGAGCTGAAAGTCAGGGCAGAGTGATGAATAAGATGGGCATAAAGAAGGAACCAAATTTCAGTTGGATATATTCAAAATAGTAGTCAGCTGACAAGCACCCTTTTATATTTAAGGAGCTTTGTAGAATTGGTAATGATGCCATTAGTAATTTTTAGATTAGGAATCTTAACTTCAACACACAGTACTTGTTTATTGAGCTGGATGGTGGAGATTAATATGTTTAGAAAGGAGTGAAAAATTCTCACATTAGTCACGAATTGTCAGTTTCCCACTTCCCTGCTTCTTCAACACTCAGCTGTTTTCCAGACGTCTCTTCCTTCCTCTGCTCCATCAGGCTTGGCATCCTGCCTCCGAGCCCTGCACCAGCTCTGTCTGCAGTGGCAGGAAACGGTGCAGAGCAACGCACAGATGTTTTTGGCAACGGTCCAACTTTCTTTACCCCTGACCTTAAATTGAAGGAGAAAATGGAATTTCCTTGTCCCAGCATCTAGAATTACAATGTACAAATATTTCATAGAACGCGATGTGATTGGAAGACCGGCTTGCAAGAAACTGTTCAGAGAACTGGTTAGAAAGCTGGGAAAAATAAAATAGGTAAAAGAAACTGGAAATGACTCTCTGGCCTGAAAAACAGAAAGAAGGGGGAATGAAGACGGAACCCACAAAAGGAAGAAATTAAGATTCTCCCACTCCTCTCTCACTCTGCCGGTTAGAGGCGGCTGTGTGTGTGATCCGCCGACAGAGCAGGGATGGAAACGCAAAACCTGTGAGGCAGCAGTAGTGGCAAAAAATAACATGTAAAAGAACCACTCCCTGTCTTTAGACTTCTCAAGTCAGGCCAGGCTCATGGGGAGGGAGAAAAGAAGGATTTGTCAACTCATTATACCAAGCACTGATAAATGTTATATTTTGTGTTTGTTTCAGTTAATCTTATTAATATTTTTCAATGTCAAAAATACTTAAAAGATATTTCTGTGGGAAATGAATAACATTTGGCTTAATGTAATGGGTATTCCTAGTTCTGATACCTGTTAAATGCAGTGTTCTCTAAGATTCCATCCTCAGCCATTTGCTCTACACATTTGTCCATGACTGCAATTGATCTTTATTTTTTTTCAGAGAAGTCAAAGATCTTTATTTATTTATTTTTGGCTTTACTGATGAGGTATAATTGACAAAATTGTATTTAAAGTGTACAAAGTGATGATTTGATATACATATGTAGTGTGAAAGGATTCCCCCCACTGAGTTGACACATCAATTACCTCACATATTTACCTTTTTGTGTATGTGTGTGAGACTATTTAAGTTCCATTCTCTTAGCAAATTTCAATACGGTGTTATCAGCTATAGTCTCCATGTTATGTATTAGATCCTCAGACCTTATTCATCTTATAACTGAAAGTTTGTACCCTTTTACAAACTCTGTACCCTTTTACAAAGCCTCTCCCTACTTCCCCCACCCCTCAGTCCCTGGCAACCACCATTTTACTCTCTGTTTCTATGAGTTTGACTTTTTTTTTTTTTAGATTCCACATATAAATGATACCATGCAGTATTTTACTTAGCATAATGCCCTCCAGTTTCATCCATGTTGTTGCAAATGACAGGATTTCCTCATTTTTTCAGCTGTATAATATTCCATTGTGTATATATACCATATTTGCTTGATTCATTCATCCACTGATGGACTCAGGTTGTTTCCATTTCTTGAATATTGTTAAAATGCTGCAATGAACAGAAGGGAGCAGATAACTCTTTGAGATTATGATTTTATTTCATTTAGATATACACCCAGAACTGGGATTGCTGGATCATATGGTATTTCTATTTTTAATTTCTTGAGGAATGTCCATACTGTTTTCCATATTGGCTATACCAGTATACCAGTTTACATTGCCACCAACAGTGTACAAGTTTCCCTTTCCTCCACATTCTTGCCAGCATGTTGTCTCTTGTCTTTTTGATAACAGACATTCTAACAGGTGTGAGATGATATCTCATTGTGGTTTTGATTTGCATTTACCTGGTAATTAGTGATGTCAAGCACCTTTCTATGTACTTGTTGACTGTTTGTATTTCTTCTTTGGAAAATGTCTATCAGGTACATTGTCCATTTTTTAGTTGTTTTTTTTTCTTTGGTGTTGAGTTGTATGAGTTCTTTGTGTGTTTTGGATATTAACCCCTTATCAGATATGTGGTTTGCAAATATTTTCTCCTATTTCTCCAGGTTGCCTTATCATTTGGTTGATAGTTTCCTTTGCTGTGCAGAAGCTTTTTAATTTGATGTAGTCCCACCTGTTTATTTTTGCATTTGTTGCCTTTGCTTTTAGTGTCAAATCCAAAGAATCATTGCCGAGATTGATGTCAAGGAGCTTATCTCCTATGTTTTCTTGTAAGAGTTTTATAGTTTCTGGTCTGACGTTCAAGACTTTACCCCATTTTGAGTTGATTTTTGTGTGTGGTGTAACAAAGTGGTCCAGTTTCATTCTTTTGCATGTGACTGTCCAGTTTTCCCAGCACCATTTGTTGAAGAGACTATTAGTTCCCCATTGTATATTCTTGGTTCCTTTGTTGAAAATTAATTGATCACATATGCATGGGATTATTTCTGGGTTCTCTATTCTGTTCCATTAATGTGTGTCTGTTTTTATGTCAATACCATACTGTTTTGATTACTGTAGCTTTGTAATATAGTTTGAAATCCGGAAGTGTGATGTCTTTAGCTTTGTTCTTCTTTCTAAGACTGCTTTGGCTATTCAGGATCTTTTGTGGTTCCAAGGAAATTTTAGGATTGTTTTCTATTTATGTGAAAAGTGCCATTGGAATTTTGATCAGGATTGCATTGAATATGTATATCACTTTGGGTAGTGTGGACATTTTAGTAGTAGTCTTCTGATCCATGAGCATGGGATGTCTTTGCATTTATTTGTGTCTTATTCAGTTTCTTTCATTTATGTCTTATAGTTTTCAGAGTACAGATCTTTCACCTCCTGGGTTAAATTTATTCCTAAGTATTTTATTCTTTTAGATGCTATTGTAAATGGGATTGTTTTCTTTATTTCTATTTCCAATAGCTCATTGCTAGTGTATGGAAATGCAACTGATTTTTTTATATTGATTTTGTATCCTGCAACTTTACTGATTTTGTTTATTAGTTTTAACAGTTTTTTTGTGGAGTCTTCAGAGTTTTCTATATATATCATGTCATCTGCCAACAGAGACAGTTTTACTTCCTCTTTTCCAATTTGGATTCCTTTCATTTTTTTTGTCTTATCTAATTGCTCTAGCTAGGACTTCTAGTACTACGTTGAACAAAAGTGGTAAGAGTGGGCATCCTTGTCTTGTTCCTGATCTTGAGGAAAAGCTTTCAGCTTTTCACCATTGACTATGATGTTGGATATGGGCTTGTCATATATGGCCTTTATTATGTTGAGTTATGTTCCTTCTATACCCAGTCTGTTGAGAGTTTTTTTATTCATGAAAGGATGTTAAATTTTGTCAAATACTTTTTCTGCATCTATTGAAATGATCGTATGATTTTTATCTTTCATTTTGTTAATGTGGCGTATCATATTGATTGATTTGTGGATGTTGAACCATCCTTGTACCCCTGGAACGAATTCCTCTTGACCATGGTGTTTGGTCCTTTTAATGTATTCTTGAATTCGGTTTGCTAATACTTTGTTGAGGATTTTTGCATCTATGTTCTTCAGAGATTTTGGCCTGTAATTTTCTTTTCTTGTAGTGTCCTTGTCTAGTATCCTTGGTATGAGAGTAATGCTGGCCTCTTAAAATGAGTTTGGAAATGTTGTCTCCTCTTCTATTTTTTGGAAGAGTTTGAAAAGGATTGGTATTAATTCTACTTTAAATATTTGCTAGAATTTACCATTGAAGCCATCTGATTCTGGACTTTTGTTTGTTGGGAGGTTTTTGATTACTGATTCAATCTTCTTCCTAATAATTGGTCTGTGTAGATTTTCCATTTCTTCCTGATTTAGTCTTGATAGGTTGTCTGTTTCTAGGAATTTATTAATTTCTTCTAGGTTATCTAATTTGTTGGCATATAGTTGTTCTTAGTAATTTCTTATAATCCTTACTATTTTTATCAGTTCTAATATCTCCTCTTTCTTTTATTATTTTATTTATTTGAGTCTTTTCTCTTTTTTTTCTTAGTGTAGCTACAGGTTTGCCAATTTTGTTTATATTTTCAAAAAACCAGCTCTTAGTTTCATTGATCTTTTTAATTGTCTTTTTACTCTCTATTTCATTTATTTCTGTTGTGATCTGTGTTATTTCTTTCCTTCTACTAACTTTGGGCCTAGTTTGTCCTTTTTTTCCTAATTCCTTGAGGTGCAAACTTAGGTTGTTTATTTGAGACTTTTTTTTTTAAATGTAGGCATTTATCACTACAAATTTCCCTCTTAGAACTGCTTTTGCAGCATCACGTAGGTTTTGGTATGCTGTTTCTATTTTCATCTGTCTAAAGATATAATTTAATTTACCTTTTGATTTTTTCTTTGACCCACTAGTTGTTCAGGAACATATTTAATCTCCACATATTTGTGAATTTTCCGGTTTTATTCTTGTAATTGATTTCTAGTTTTATACCAGTGTGGTCAGAAAGGGTGCTTGATATGATTCCAATGTTCTTAAATTTTTTAAGATTTGTTTTGTGACCTAATATATGATTTATCCTGGAGAATGTTCCATGTGCTCTTGAGGAGAATGTATATTCTGCTGCTGTTGGATGGAATGTTCTGTATATGTCTGTTAGGTCCATCTGATCAGATCTGTTATTTGCTCCCAAGCATCTGTTAGTGATAACTTAACTTCTGGCAGTCAAAGCCTGTTTTGATGTGATATATGGAACAATGGCCCAACTCACTTCACCACTCCCTTCTTGGTGGTTAGCAATTCAAAGAGTGATGGCATCACCTGCTTGGATTGCATAAATGGCCAGAGTACTTTGGGGACAGCCTTTCAGTTCTGCAGACCTATGACTTTGACTCTAACTAAGAAACTGTGGGAGACATGAGGGTCAAGGTCTATAGACTGTTAAGTCCACCCAGCATCTGAGCATCAGCATCTAAATGCTCTCTCTTCTTTGAATTCCTGGTTTGAAGCAGCAGAAGGCAATAAAAGATGAATAATGTCTGAATCTACCATGAGCTGAAACCCAATTCTGTCAATACCTATAGTATTTATGCTATAATAAGCATATAATAAGCAATAAGCATCTTACTTAAAGTATTTTAACTTTATGAAATCCATCAGAGTGGTCTGAATGGATAAAGAGTTGATCACATATTAATATTTGAACCTAATATTTTAGCTACCTGGCTGTCAACTAAAACAGTTGCCTCTTTGGCATTTCCACTTGGATGCTCCACAGGTTATTTCACAATCACAATATGTGAAAATGACATGATCACTGAGTAATGCAGCATTGTATATTCATCTTTTTTTTTTTTTGTGAGGAGGGCCAGCCCTGAGCTAACATGCAATGCCAATTCTCCTCTTTTTTGCTGAGGAAGACTGGCCTTGGGCTAACATCCGTGCCCATCTTCATCTACTTTATATGGGATGCTGCCACAGCATGGCTTGACAAGCGGTGCGTCAGTGCACACCCGGGATCCGAACCAGTGAACCCCAGGCCGCCCGCAGCGGAGTGCGTGCACTTACCCGCTTGCGCTACCGGGCAGGCCCCTATATTCATCTTATATTTCTATCTCTTACATATCCTTCAACATCCAATATCCTATGCAATAAATCACTGACTTTAAATGATTTTATCTTTATATTTTTTGAATGTACCCTCACCATTTGCCACCTCAGGCTCTCCAATTTCCATTTTCATAGGCTTAGTTCAATTCTTGCTTGTATGACTTCAGTAAGCTTCTATTTGGCATCCTTTTCTCCAGCACAATCTTTGTTCCAATGAGATTTGTCTGATAGTCGACTACGACATACTGGGGAATACTGGAATGTTCATGTACATTTTATTAATTTTACTTATAGCTATCATTGCTTAAAGGCAAATATTTTGTGAATAATACCTCTAATCATAAATGTATGTGTTTATATACACACACATGTATTAATAATACATTATTAATTAATTATAAATAATTTATAATATATAAATAATTATATAAATTATTTATAATTAATTATAAATAATACATAATTAATTAATACATTAATACAAGTTAATAAATTAACTTGTATTAATTTGGCATATTTGATATTAAATTAAATAATCATTTTATTTTGGATCCTGAACAAATGCATAAGCGGTTGAAACCATAATTTTAAGGTAGAGAAAAATATGATTACGGTTGAATTCTACATGGTACTTGGACATACTTTTGTAATTTTAGTTTCAGTGTACATCATTATTTAAAATAGTATACAAGTAACCTCTCATATTCATGTCTTTAGTTTACAATATAGGAAGGATGAGATTTAGAAATTAAAATGTTATTGTCATTAGTAACACCTATTCCTCAAAGAATTTTCATCTAATAGAACTTTTAAATCTTTAAAATTTTCTTTGAATTGGGGACTGCCTTTTAAAATTTTTTTTGGATGGAATATATAATCTTTAGGCAATCATTCAGTAAATACAGAATTCTCATGAAGGGTTCTAAGTAGAATGATCTTTCCAGTATATGTACTGCCTCTTATATGAAAAAATCAAGTAGTGATTTCTCTGTGTCAGATATTTTCTATGTACTCCTCCAGTTGTTCTGTTCTCCATTCATCTCCATCCTGATTTTGCCCTGAGGGGTGACCTGTATAGAGTATGGGCTTTCCTGTTGTCTGGCTTCCAATTCGATTTGGCTACTGGGAGCTCCATCAGGAGATGGGAAGCAGTGAGAGTGGTGTCAGGGTATTTATTCAACTGGTTCCTCTTTGTGAAGTTTCCTTTGAAGATTACCGCTCCTCTTAAGGCTGCCTCCTGTACATCACTCTTTTCCTTTGGGTTCTGATAAATGCTCCTTCCTCTTATCTCTTTGGGCCTCAGGGCTGTAAAAACCCTGTGTTACTAACCCAGGTTCCTCTGCTATGTCCTTTGTACTTCCCTTACACTCACCCACATCTTCATTAAAAAAAGAAAGGGTCCTTTGCAAATCATCTTTGAATTATCCTAAATTGAGTGCGCTATCTCTTTTTTGTTGAGACTTTGATGGATATGGTTACCTACTATTCTGAAATCTTTCTAAAGAAATATATTAGCCAATGCATGATTGTTTTAGCTCTTAGTGATTGGTTTGATAAGAAATCACTTTTGATGACTGACTAAAATCTCAATAACTTGCGTGGTGTCAAATGGAAAACAATAAACAAGAAAGACCAATAGGCATTTCAGAAAACACAGGTCTATAGCAGAGACAGAAATCTTAATAAACATTCACTCTGCTCTTATACATTTCCCAGACCTCTTGAAGTTAAGTGGGGCTGTGCCACTAACTAGTTCTGGCCAATGAAATGCAAACCCAAGTGTTTTGCAGTGAAAAGCCCGTGCATGATTCTCCAGTCTTTCTCTCTTCCCATGGCAACCAAGTGAGCTTTGTGAGTCAACTGACACACCTAGAACATGGTGGAAGCTCTATCATCCTGGGTCTCTGAGGGACTGTCTGAATCACAGCCCCCTTGCTGACCTGTGCTGAACAAGTAGGTTGAGTGGGAAATAAATCTTTGTTAAGTCTCTGAGATTTTGTGGTTATTATCACTGTAGCATAATGTATCCTATCCTAATACAAGGACCATAAGAGAACCCTCGAGAACCCTTTCTCCCAAACCTGCTTTTCTCCAGGCTCTTCCACGTCAGGAGCAGCCCATATCACGTTAATGAATTAAGAAGGTTTATTGATTCCTCTCTTTATTTCACCTCCAGACACACAATCCATTGGCAAGTCCTGTGTTCTCTACCACCAAAATATATCCCCAACCTATTTCTGACAATCTTCTTTCCAGTGCTACACTAGACCAGGGTGCCATTGTTGCTCTCCTGGGTAGCTACAATAACTTTATAGCTGGTTACCCTGTTCCTGCTTTTGCACCATAATGACCTAATATTCACACGCCAGCCTAAAAGATCCCTTAAAAATATAAATCGGATGTTTCTTTCCTGCTTAAAACCATCTAGCAGCTTCCCATTGTACTCAGAAGTAACTGCCAGCTCTAAAGCAGCACCCGCACTCACACCAGTCACTCTATCACAGCACTCTCTTTAGCGTGTTCATAGCACAAAGCACTAACTGGAATTGTTTTTGATGTATTTATTTAGTGGTTTATCTTTTGTCTTCCAGTATAATGTAAGTTTCCTTAGAGCAGATAGTTTTTCTGTTTGGTTCACTTTTATATTCCCAGTAACTAAAACAATATTTCTCACAGAGTTGGGGTTCAATAAATATTTGTAGAAAGAGTGATAAATTACAAGGGAAAATGGTCTAGGGCATGTTTACGAACCTTAATGCTCTATTTTGGTTTTTCTTTTATTTTCTGTTTCTACTTTTCTTTCAAATTTATAACTAGAAAATTAGAGTCTACCACAGTCAGACTCCAGGCCCCGGGAGAGATTTAATGAAACATCACATTAGCCAGAAAGAAAGGATAAATGAGGTAAAAACATTTTGTTATATCATTTTTCCAAGAAAGCTTGTAAGAATGCAGAGTCACCACATGAAGCTATTCTTGTGTCAATGATTGCTGCACAAATGAAAAGTTCTATTGTAGTCTGTGAATATCTTTAAAGTGGCCAACATCTCTAAATTTATTAAGGATTCTGTTCTACACAGTCAGCTTAAATACCCACACTATCTTTGAAAACCTTTCAGTGGTATAGAGACAGTTTTATAGGTTTGTTTATTACCACCATGATGGAGCTGAAAGTTAGAGCGTGGAAGTCTTGCGCTAGCGCTGGGGTGTAATGGGAGGTCCCCTAGACACTGTATTTTAGGTCTTCCAAGCATAGTGGCTCACTTCTATCCAAGGCATAACTCAGATACTTTCCCAGAATGCCACTCATTTGCTAAAGAATTACTTCATCTCTTTACTTAGTTAAGAATTTTTCAAGTACTTGACAGGATAGCCTGCTAAACTGTTTACACCCTTGTGGACAATTTATTTAACGTTTTCTTTTTATTTCCCTTCGTGGTTGGTCTCTCAAAATATAGTCTTCCTTGTGTCATCCATATTAGATATAATTAAGGAATTATTCTTATCTTGGTTTGTATATATTAAACTTTTACGATATGTTTAGATCACCTGAGAATAACATGTTTTCTCTCAAAGTTCTCCACTGAGATGTGAAACACGATTATTTTGCTTTCCTAGGCCTTAATACAGCAGGAGGCTTCTGACTTTCCTTGTTAAACTCTGCATATGCCATATACATTGGGTACATTTTAAGGATAGATGTTGCTTATTGGGTCCAATTATGCATGTTCTATTTGCAATAAAATATGGACACAGCTATTTATCTTGAGGAATGAACTAGTAAGGAAACAAATGCCTCAGAAGGCAAAAATGCTTGTTATTACCCAAAGAACTCACACTTAGAAGCTCTCTTAAGGCTCTTTAGGTTAAATGGCCTGTTTTATGTTATGGATTAAAACTGAGAAGTGTTCTTCTCATACCCCTAATCAAAAAGATAAAGAGAATCATTAGAATTCAGTTACTCACAATAATTAATTTAGTAACCACTAGGCATAGCTGTCTATTAATGTGATTTTAATTAAAATGGATGCAAAGGATGTAGTCCTTGCCATAAGATGCTAACAGTTTAGAAAGAAAGCAGACAAATTACGCACACATGCACCCTGTGCTGTACTTGAGTGTATACAAATGCTAAGGAGATGGCTTAAAGAGATAAGAGAGTCACCAAAGCATATGAGGCATTTATAAATTACATATACTTAAGTCTATTTATTTGTCCCTTAAACTTTGCCCTACCCCCCCAAGATGAAGGGACTCTTACCTAACATTGGGTGTGAGTTTACTTTTCAAATGGAACTTTCAGAAAAATTACTCTGAATATTCTCTAATGTCTTGTTTTGGTGGGTGACTGTATGCCAATCATTTGAACCCTCTTTTCCAAGAAAGAAATTAATGGCAAATGTTTTATAAGAAAAATAGGATAAATGAAAACATTTTCCTAAAGCTTTCATTTTTTGAAAAGACATATCCAAAACTAGTAGAATACTAAAATCTCGTCTGCTTAGAACAGTTAAAATTTTTGAAAATTGTCATATTTTTTATATCCTTCAACCTCCATCATCAAGATTGGTTATAGTTACTTAGTAAAAGTTCAATTTTGGTGATATTTAGAATGTGGATAAAAAGATAGGACTATCATATTTGATTAAACCATTAAGTTCTGAGTTTCTGATGAGCAATATCTATTCTTTATAGGGCTTATTGCATCATAATTTTCACCTTGGAACAAGAAGGAAATACAAAATGTGTTTCTCAAACAATTCTCTTTAAAATGGAAGCCATAAATTATTTTACAAAAGTAGACATTACAACTTGGAGGCTAAAAAGAATTTTCAATGTGAAATATGAGTAGATCCAGTGATTGAGAGGTCATTATATGCTCTCTCAACTGAAATTTCTCTACTAAATACAGAAGCATATTTTAAACAGCCTGCTGGTCATCTCCATTTGGACATCTGTCTTAGCACCTCAGACTCAATGTCTTCGAAATTCTATGTGAACCTGCACATAGTAGGTGCTCAAAAATATTTACTGAATGAATGGATGCATGCATCATCCCCAAACTTTCTCCTGAACTTCTTATTATGAAATTGCTCATAAAGTCTCAAAATCTTAATCACTCCTCTTTTTCCTTCCATTATTAATCAATTTCATTGGTCTGCCAGCATTACTTCTGTAGTATCTCTTCATTTCACTTCAGTCACTCAACAAACACTGTGTACAATTTGCCACAAATAAGAGTAATATGGTTCCTGCCACCATGGAGCTTGGCCTTTGTGGGGGAAACCTGCAGTCTCATATCGGTTCTTTTGGCACCAAACTAGACCTGCATGTCCCCTCTTCTGGACTGTTGTAATGGTCTCCCAGTTCACTTCTTGGCATCCAGTGTCTCTCCACTCCATTGTTTTCTATTAATCTTAAAAGCGTAATACTTATTTCCTTTTCGTGCAATGCCTTAAACAACTCCCGTTGTCACTAACTAGTTTGGAAATCCTTTAGTTTGCTGTACCACAGCCTGGCCCAATCAGCTGTGTTCATTACCTTTCCTCTTGCACCATGTTTTGCAGACACACTAGACTTCTTGCCAGTCCTCCAACATTTAACCACGTCTGTACCACTTCCTCTCTACTCTCCCTGGAGTGATCTTCTCTCCTATGTCTGCTTGTTAAAACCCCACCCATCTTTCAAGGCCACTTCTGCTACTCTTTCCTGATTCCTTAAAATAGAAATATTTTTCTCTCATTTAAATTCTCATGGAAATTTCTTTGTGCCTGTCTTGTTGCACTTATCAGTTTTGCCACAATGTTGTAGTTTTCATGTTTGTGTCAACTGCTGGAGGACATCCTACGCATCGCTCCATTTGTCATAGCGCCTAGCATATCTTGCACACAACAAGCTGAATAATAAAGGACTGACCTGGCTAATTAATTGGCAATGTGGCATATATTGTATAGGGGTCCTATGATCTAATCTAAAGTAATATAATCATATCTTATCTATGAAATTTGAATGACTCATTTGAATTTGCATAAATGACATCAAATTTATTTCATAAAAATTATATTAAACAAGGCAGAAATTCTTAGCAAGTGATTAAATTGTGGGCAAGTCACTTAGTTTCTTTGTGCACTAAGGCAGTGTATTAATACTTTTTCAGGCATACTAAAAATAACTAAACTAAAATAAACGTTGCAATTTAATGTCAAATCAGAGGATCAAGTTGGAATATTTTCTTCTGATAGGGAATTTCTTAGATGACATATAGTTATTTATAAACACACCTCCAAACTTACAGAACTCGTAATTTTTCAGGCTTAAGTTACCTGCTGGTAGGTTGGTAATTCATAGCTTCTCTCAAGTCTGCTCTTTCCACTTTTCCAGTTTCACTTAATTCAACAACTTCAAACTATTAGATACTATAATATAGAGAGATACTTAAGAAAGTATAATATAGATACTTTTTGACAAAAGCATCTAAGGGGATCATGTTGGGGGATGTCGAGTCAGATAATTTCCAGGCTTGTCCAGAGTTCATATGATTTTGAGGGGATGGGGATAGTATTGTGTCTGGCTGTGGAAAGAAGATCTGGAACAAGAAAAATGCTGCAGAAGAAAAACTGCTGGGCAAGTCTATCCCTGGAGCAGGCACAGTGCATGCCATGGGACAGATCTATAATTGTAACTGCTTTCCCATAAAACTTGATCAGTTCCTTCATTTGGTTCCATCATCCCTGGGGAAATACACATGATTTTTTCTTTTTTTTTTTTGTGAGGAAGATTAGCCCTGAGCTAACATCTGTTGCCAATCCTCCTCTTTTTGCTGAGGAAGACTGGCCCTGGGCTAGCAACCGTGCCCATCTTCCTCCACTTTATGTGGGACACCGCCACAGCATGGCTTAACAAGAGGTGCGTTGGTGTGCGCCTGGGATCCGAACCTGGGCCGCTGCAGTGGAGCTTGCGCACTTAACCGCTACGCCACGGGCCCGGGCCCTCACATGTGATTTTTATAACAGACATTTACAACATATAATTCACTTTGCCTTTATAAACCGTTTGACCTAACATAGCTATTCCGTAAAGTGAGGGATACCACACTGCTTGATGAGATATATTTCTTATTACAGTTCATAAGTTTAATAACAATTCATTTCGTAGAATGATCCTTCGGTTCTCTTAGAAACAATGCTGAAACGAATGCTTATGTCATTGCCGGAATGCTTTCCTGCCTCTTGAGACTGAATAATTCGTTTCTGTGGATTTGCTTCTGCAGACAGAGGGAGAGCATGATTCAAGCTAACTCCCCAAGCAGACTTCTGCCCAGATGCACAGTACTTGATGCCAAAGCCACGTGGTCATCCCGCGGGTAAGCACGTTTGTATCAAAACAATCACACTGCTCTAATTCTTTATTAATTTATTCATTGCCATCTTCCCTTATCAAGGCAACCAAAGGGAGCACTAAAAAAGAGAAGCAAATGGATTGAAATCTCAAAGAAGCAGGTCTCTGCACTTATTTCAAAAACATTAAACTAAATTGGTTAAATCAAAGGTTGTCTGAAGAAAGACTTTTCATCAGGGGAAATGACTAGAAGGCTTCTGCACTGAGAGAATCTTGGAGTAAACGAAAATCTTTGGGGCTAATGTCTGGGCTTCTGCAAGGTAAGGGGCTATTCCTGAGCTCTCTAGGTTCCTTACACACTCCCAGGAACCCACTCTGATAGAGACGCCTCAGGTATTCTAATGCCCAGGAGGTAAGAGCCCGTAATACTTCTGAGTGCTGTTCCTGGCTGTTTCAAATTGCTGTCTGAATGGGATTAGGCAGGGATTCCTGGAATATTCCATTAACTCCGTAGTCTTAGATAGCTATTAACATTGCTTATACCTAAAGATATAGACAGATATAATTCCAAGGAAATGAAGCTCAAAAGATCTAAGATTAGAAGAAAAATCCATATAGGGTCATTGATGAAAGATAAGGTAATTTTTCAATTTTTGTTGGTTAGCTAAGTAAACATTTTTAGGGACAAAATTGGTAAATAATTTTCTTTTCAGTGCTTCCTTTGTTTGTAGAGGCTGCCTGAAGTGCTATTTTGAGAATGCTGTGAGGAGTGCATTGATTAAGGAGTGACGTCTGTCACAGGCACGGGAGAGAGGAAGAGGAAGGTTTTACATTTAAAGACTTGGTGTAGGTTTTTTAGGTGTTTTATTATTCCTTATAATGAAGGCAGAAATATGATTCAAAATGGCTTTGTTCTTCAATTTCATGTAATACCCAAAGTGAAGCTCTGAAAACCCACTCAAAATCTTGGCTCAGGCCAGTGAAAATCTTTGTTTAGCCCATAGCAAATCAGTGAGTTAACAACTGGAATGAAGTAACGCAAGTCCTATCTTCTTTATCATTTATATGGCCAAATTGGGGGACCTATGAAGAGTTTAGATGCATATTTTTCAAAGTAATTATCTATTGCAAGGCAGCGTTTAAAAATCTCTCTACCACATAGAAAGTAGTAATGTATTAGGTAATTTCTAATTTTAAACTCCTAACATCTATAATCATGAATAAATTATATAGAACCTGTGGAACACATTTCTCCCCTCGTGCCTGTCTCAGATTTGAATTTATGATAAATACATGTCTCCCTCAAGTTGGAGCCATCAAAAGAGACAATTTAAATGGTAGTGAGAAGTTGGAGAGGAGGGGAGAGAATCACTGCCTGGATGAGCACACTAGCTTACATGATAATTACCCTCTTAGTAATTTCAAGTGTTTTCAAATTGGATTTCTTATATTCAGAGAAAAATGTTTAAATATAAGTTTATACAAGTGTTTCATTATCAGGCCCATAGATTTCATTAAACAAAATTTCTCCATTATAGAGAAATTTTCAGAGAAAAGTATGATAGATATTTGTTTATTTTTATCTTACTCAACCTCATTCCTTTTCCTGTTAACTGCACCCTGACTTTTGAAAGGGAGCCACTCTACTCATACTCTCAGTCCATGTGGACCAGGGCTGGGTACATGACCAAGGTCCAAATAATCAGACTCACAGTAATTGTTTGAAAGAGAGGTATATGACTCAATCTGGGCCTGAGAAGAGCAGCCATGGGGCTTCTGCTCTAACTATCGGGAAAGGGACAATCTCGTTATTGGGGTTTTGAGTCTAATTTGCTTGTGGCCATCTTATGGGGAAAAAAGATAACCCAGAAAAAAGAGGAATTGAGATGTGGAGACAGATCCTAATGACATTCTTTGAATAATTGGCTTGCCAAGGCCTTGAGTCAGTTCTATCCTTATACTTTTCATCTCTGTGTCAACAATTCCTTTTTAACTTAAACCAGCTTGAGTTGGCTTTCTGTCATTTACAACAAAAAGACACCTGATTAGTAAATGTCCACAGCTCTATAATTCTATAAAAGGTTGTTATAGAACTCACTTTAAACTTTCATTAATATTGCAAACACATAGAGTTCCTTAATATCATACTCATATATTTGGAGGATATAAGATATTTCTGCATATAAATGACATATTTGTACATTTAAAATTAGAACTACCACTTAATATATCTAGATTGATTTTATATATTAAAAGATTATGGTATTTATAATGATTTTTAGTTATGGCTAGAATGATCATAAGTTTGTAGCTGAAAAGACTGTTGTGATAGAGGTTGGATTTTGGCACTCTTATGATGGTGTTTTGGCTAGAGTTTCTGTAGTGTCCAAAACCTACCCTACTGATCATCTATCCTCCCTTCAAGTTTTTAAAAAGTGGGAACTATGCATACAAAACAAAAAAACTGGAAATCAAAATGCAAGTTTATTGTTATCTGTATCAAGAACTTCCAATAATTTGCAACCGCAGGGCCCTCTTGTACACTGAATTGGAGCACATGGCGAGAGGCACTTCCTCCATAAGCCTAACTTGGTACACTAAGGCATGTTTGTGAGGGAAAGGAGAAAAATGTCTGGATATTCAGAGATGGCCCTTACCTAACTGATGACAGAGTTGGAGATGTAGAGGAGGAGAAAGAACAAGGTGAAGTTAGGCACAGAAAACAGAAGAGAGTGCCACACTCCAGAGGGCTGATTGGAAGGCCCAGTTACCTCAACTGCTAGCAAACCATGGCCCAGTGAATGTCCTTGGCTCTCACCCAGGAAATTGTGACTCCACAACCCTTGGGAGGGGCTGTAACTAGCAGGAAAGTGGGCAGACGTGGGTCTGGTGTAAGAAAAGGGGAGGGGACATTTTCCTTTCCAATACAATGTAAAGCCAAAAATAGTGTAGTGTACAGAGATACAGGTAGATATAGTGTACAGAGTTGCTTATGGATCAGTTGTTCATGGATCTTTACTAGAGTTTGGCTTCTGGTTTTGCTCCAAGAGTAATCCTTTTCTGATAGCCACTCACTGTGCTGGACTCCCAGCTGCTACTATTTTCCAGGGAGGCATGCCTATCACTCTTAAACATTAATTACTGTCTATGCTTGTCACTATACCACATTGTTGCATCATTCAGCAGCTACTGAAATGGAAAGTCATTTTACCATTTAGTTTTCAAATGCTGCCAATGTAACAGAGTTGTAGCCAACTCAATACAGTTGTGTCACAAGGAAGCTCTGGGACACCACCTGTGTTTCATGGTGGTTTGTGATCTCAGTCTTTCAATTAACCATCAGTAGGGTTTGTGATTGAGAGTGATAATGAAGCAATATAAGAAATATATGATTCCAGTAGCTATGGACTCACATTTATTTGATGATACTTATGGGTCTCCATTCTCCTTACTCATATACCCTACCCTACATTCTCTTGGGAGAAATGAGCATTTTGACAAGCATAGTGAAGCTTCTTGAGAGTTTTCATCTTAGCCTGACTGGACGGGATGGCTCATGAGATTAAAAAATCTAGTGTACTGTGAGATTTATAAATAGCATTGTGTGACACGGCTAGTCACACCTCTGAGAGCTGGAGTGCATTTCCTGAGGCTTTTAATTCTAGTTCAAGGTAATTTTGTTCCTATAACTGTTGCCTTATTAGATAGCATAGACTGTGGTTAAAATTATTATTGATTTTAATAATAACAAAGACCAGTAATTGAATATCTATTATTTACAGGACTTGTAAGTATAATATTTCTTTTAATTCTTTCCCTTGATAACTGGTTAGTTTTACTTTCTTTCACTATCCTTTTAGTGGTCCCGACATGAGAGATTATAACATGCATCCTTGACTTATTATGGTCTAATAGAATTATTAACTTTACCACTTCCCTGATAATACTGGAATCTTACGATGCTGCATTTACCTACTCCCTCCTTTTATATTATTGTTGCTATGCTATGTATTTTAATTATACATGTACTTTCAATCCAAGAAGACATTGCTATTATTGTCAAATTAATATTCATTTATATTTACACAAATATTTACCCATTAACTTACATTTACGTCTTCATTTCTTCCCACGTTTTGGTGACAATTTTCCTTCTGCCTGAAGATAGACCTTTACAATTTCTTTTAGTGAATGTCTGATGGATATAAATTCTCTCAGTTTTTGTTTATCTCAATAATGCCTTTATTTCACCACTATTCCTGGAAGGGATTTTCACATAGAATCAGAGCTTGGCAGTTATTTTCTTTTAGCACTTTAAAGAAGTCTTTTCATTGTCTTTGGCTTCTATCATTTCTGTTGAGAAGTTTTCTTTTAGTCTAATTGTTGCTCTTTTGATTTTATACCCATCACTTGTTTAATTCTTCTTGAAAATCCTGACATTAGATGAAGAGCTATTAAATTAAAAAAATTCTATTTATTGTAGTGAGATCTTATAATGAATTCCATCTCAACCTAAGATATCCAAATAATTTGAATTGAGAAAGAGAAAAAATTTACAAAGTAATAAACCATAAATTGAAAGTAAATAAATGCAATAAATGATGGTTTATTGTACTCACTAAAAGAGGAAGAGAAGACTTGATAGGAGGTAGTGGTGGGTGAAGGAGGGGTGCAGTAGAGTCATTCTCTGGAAGGTACGTTCTTTCTGCACCATTTTCCTCACCAGTTTTTCAAGTTTTTTGAGGATCTTGGTTGGCTGACATTCAAACCACACTTCATCAGAAATGTATAGCCACAATGATACTTTAGGGGAAAATAAAGGCCAAACATGAGGGAGATTTAAAACACAGAAACACATCACATATGTGCAGCAGATTGAAGAATGGTAGAAAATACTACTTCTGAAGAATTGTTGAAAATTCTACTTTTCCATCCTTCTTCCTTGATGCACATTTGTAAAAAAATATATTTTGGGATCATCTAAACATGATGTGCAATTCATATTTGTTCCACGTGATATTCTCTGACTAGAAACTGTTGTGTTGGGTAAGTTGGTAAGCGTATCTTTGCATGAGATCATATTGAAATATCACTTATCATAATATAATTATTCAGCGTGAACTGTATCCTAGAAAAAGGTACATTG
Organism: Ceratotherium simum simum; assembly: GCF_057802395.1. NCBI lineage: Eukaryota > Metazoa > Chordata > Mammalia > Perissodactyla > Rhinocerotidae > Ceratotherium > Ceratotherium simum. The sequence continues at coordinate 61,615,795 of NC_141908.1, forward strand.
AAATCCTAACTCTGGAACCTCAGGATATGACCTTACTTGGAAATAGGGTAATTGCAGATGTAATTAGCTAAGATGAGGTTGTACTACAGGAGGGTGGGCCCCTAATCCAATATGAATAGTATCCACATAAGAGGGGAGAGGACAAAGGGAGAAGGCAGCCGTGTGACAACAGTGGCCAATATTGGAATGATGTGTTTATAAGCCAGGGAATGTCAAGGATTGCAGAGAAACACCAGAAGCTAGAAGAAGCAAGGAAGGATTCTCCCCTACAGGTTTCAGAGGGAACATGGCCCTGCTATATCTTGATTTCAGCTTCTAACCTCCATTGTTTTAAGCCACCTAGTTTTTAAGGCTGTAGTCTACCTTTTATTTGCTCTTGTTCTTAGGGTATATTGCTACAAAGCTTTGAACTAAGAGCCTGGTGTATTCACTGGGAACCCTTCCCCTGGGGGGTCCTTGACTCTAGTCTGTAGTATTCAAAGCTTTGAAGGACTCTGAAAAACATCTTCTTTTCAGAGGTTTCTACCTCCAGCCCTATGTGCCTTTAAAATTTGGCAAATGTCTTGAGGAGATACTGCCATTTTGAGATCTCTTCAGTCTCCAATTTTGTCACCCTAACTCCATGGCACTCTGCCTGAGCCAAGCCCAGATTCTCAGCCTTTTGCCTGAGCTCAGAGTCAGCAAATACCCCTAGGAAAAAAGCAGCTTCAGATCATTAGTGCACCTTCCTGAGGTTCTCCCTTTCTTGAGAATTTTAACCTCCACGGTACAAATTGCTTCCTCAGATCTCTGATGATTATAAATATTGTTTTATCTGGCTCTTCTAGTTGTTTTTGTGGTGAATTCAGTTTACCCCAAACTACTGTGGCCTACCCAAACTGGAAATCTTCTTATGTTGTTTTAACAATCTTTCAAAGCAGTATTATTACTATTTTTTTTTTTGTGTGAGGAAGATTGGCCATGAGCTAACATCCATTGCCAAGCTTCCTCTTTTTGCTGAGGAAGATTGGCCCTCAGCTAACCTATCTTCCTCTATTTTGTATATGCGACACTGCCACAGCGTGGCTTGATGAGCCGTGCATAGGTCTGCACTTGGGCTCCGAACCTTCGAACACTGGGCTGCCGGAGTGGAGCGTGTGAACTTAACTACTACCACGAGGCTGGCCCCAAGGCAGTATTATTTTTTGATTTAAGTGAAATAAATCACATGGAAGCCAGTTCTGCTCTTTACAAGCAAAGTAGACAGTTTAAAACTTGAATTATAATTATGGTTTGGCTGTGATGGCCAGACTAGGAAAGACTGGAATCTAGAAACCAGACAAACCCACTGGTGGGAAAAGTCCTCATAGGAGTCACAAAAGAAGTCAAAGTGAAAGAAGCCCAGATAGAAGAAAGTCTCAGCATTTTGGTAGGGAAAAGAATTCAGGATCAGCCGAAGACATTTGGTGGAAATCTAGGCAGGCTGACTTGGCTATAGATGGGGGAGGGAGGACCCAGTTATAAGGCTCAGATCCAGAAACAGGATTTTATCTTCTAGGATGCTTGAAAGGGAAAGCAGGAATAAGCCTCGGGGAATAGAAATACTGGAAAGTAAGTCAGGGATGTATATCCTTTGAAAAAATGCAAGGGGTTGGCCAGGGAAGAAAGGCAACCTCCTGTAGTTGATTCAGCCACCGGAAGGCAGTGATTTCCTGAAGCCTGGGCTCATTATATTTCTGCTGACTCAGTATCTGATTGGCTTCATTCTGAGGCAGGCCTGAAATTCTCTGTCTAGGAGTTCCTTCTCTTTTCCATCCCTGCCCCACTAACAAAGTTATATTTCAAGTTTTTCCTCTTCTTTGGAGCTTTTATTGACTGACTTCTCATCAAATTTCCCTGATTAAATTGATTATTCCTCCTTTGTTTCTCCATTGGACATACTTTTGTATAGATTCTTGGACACTTTTTCTTTTCCTTTATACAGGTCCTGGTGATTTATTAATATACAAAGATTAATAAAAAGCAAAGAGTTAGTTTGATGATTTTAATGACCAGAGACATAAAGCTCTGATAGCCTGATGGATTAATCTTCATATCTGAGATAGACTTGCCAAGGACAGTTTTCTCAGCCAGTGAGAAAAAGGGAGAGCTAAGAAAGGGATGTCAAAAAGGAGAGAGGTTTTGGTTTAATGCTGGCCGAACCTAAAATCACCCATCTTTGGGTTTCAGCCCTGAGAGGTAAAGTCAAGTGCTTTAAAATCAGCCACTATTCTGGCACATCATTCTTCTATTTTTTCCCCTAATATTTATTAACGACATCTGAGGTTTTCGGTGTTAAACATGATAAAGTGCTGCTGGGTGCCGCTGAAGGCACTGAGTGTATTTAGACTGGAGAAAACTTCAGCAGACCTGAGAGCTATTTAAAATATCATGGCCTCTCTCCTTTGACAGTAGACTTGACAAGTGACATGATTATGTCTGTTTGGAAGAATTTACAGAATGAGAGATTTCATCCTATGACAAATGCAGCAGATGAGTTATTAAAAATTCAATTATGCAGAACCACCTGTGGAGATATTAACTGGGCCTTGTTCATGCTTAAACAAATGAAAAGTATTTTGCTCTTCCTTCTCCCAAAGAAGTAGCCAGAACTTTCTTTGAAATCCAGGTTTTTCTTACCCTCAAGGAACAATTACAAGTCAAGGCTCTGGGAAGCAAATAGAGTCAATTGTACAAGAGGGGAAGGAATACAGGATGTGTGCTTAGACCTAAAGGGCCGACCTAGAGACATTGTTGGATCCTGGACTACTGGAGAAAGAGAGGGTAGTATATTTCCTGGTGAACTTGGTTTCTGGAGCCTCCATGAATGCATCAGCTCTGAGCTGGTGGGACCTCAGAGGATGTGGCTGGTGAAAGGCAGTGAAGGACTTGTGCTAAGAGTCTGAGTCTCAGGGAGAATCTGCCATGGCCAGTTGAAGTGTCAACTCACAATGAATCATAACTACTTGGACCACTTCACGTAGAGTCACTGCACTGGGCAGAGGGTGGAGGAGGAATGAGAGCGCGGTTGAGAGATCGTGTGTGATTTTCACTTCAGAATAAATTGTGTATGTGTGTGTACTATTTGTCTATCTACAAGTGTTTGAGCAAGGGTGTGTGTATGTTCCCATGGAGTGACCGATAGTGATTTTCCTGCCAATCTTGGTGAATTTTTTAATTTGGTTTTTCTGATTTCAGAAATATGACATTATTTGTGCCCCCAGTATTTCAAAACAGTTCATACCTATTTCAAATGGAATTTTTAAACAATTTTATCAGTCCAAAAATGGAATTGGATGTCTGGGAAATTACTGAGTTTCTTGTCACTGAATCTAGTCAAACAGGGACTAGCTGTCAGGAATGCTGTAAGAAAGAATCCTACATTGGTTGGGAGGGTAAAACATTTTCTTATTCATATTTGTATCTTTAGTACCTAGGAAAGTACTAGACACATAACAAGCATGGTGTAAATATCTGTTGAGTAAATGGATGAATGGATAGATGCATTAAAATGACCCCCAGTGTGGGTATTAGATGAATATATGGATGAACTAAACAGTTATTAGAATATAATTTATATGGATGCTGTATCAAGCAAGTTATGTATTTCTAGGGAAGATTTCAAGAAATCAATGCTTAAACCCATTCATTTTTACTTGCAATAACAGGTCTTATTGATGCTAAAAACTTAATCTAATTGCTAGTGCACTCTCAGATAGGAAGGTGCTCACTCAGAACTCATTTGGAATTTGCTGTTCCTCTAATTTTGCCCCTCATCTCAGCACAAAGTTGCTGACTGCTTGTCTTTTTTGTTCATTCCCCACCACACCATTGTCATCTGGATTAAGTGGTTCTTTTCCTCACTCAAATAGTTATAGGTGGGCTTTTCATCTCCAAGGATGATCCTCCTTCCAGAGCATAAGGTGGAAACATTTCCACATCTTGTTCTTCATGTGCCCTTTAAAAACTAAAACAAAAACTAAATGTACTAAAAAGATCAACACTTTTCAATATTGTTCCTTCAGAGACAATATTCAGAGATGGCTGATTATGCTATTAGTGTATGTTCCTTATCTGACTTCATATTTCTAGCTGTCCTGTCTATTGACAGAAGTGTGGTTCATTTTTCTCTATGCTCTTTGCAGCATAACGAAGGGGTATTCAATTTAGATTGAGCAAGGTATAGCAGAAAAAACACTGGTTTGGAAATTCTGGCTGGAGTTAGGTAACTTGGCCTTCAGTTTAAACAGGTGGACCCGAAGGTCCATTCTATTTTAAACATTCTATGCTTCCCCCATACATTTGACACATTGTATCTTCAATTTTAGACAAACAATTTTAAAACAAACTTGGGCATAATATATTGGGAACTAGAAAACAATTTTTCAAACCTAGGGGAATTTTTTCTACCATGTATATTTAGATTTTGAAAATCTAGTTCAAATTGGTACACGTTAGGAGTTGTACATTGCAGCATTACAATATTGTTTCTTTTTCTAAATTTTGTGTTTCCTGTTTTGAGTGAGCAGCTCTATTTTATTTTATTTTTATTTTTGTGTGAGGAAGATTGGCCCTGAGCTAACTTCCAATGCCAATCTTCCTCTTTTTGCCAAGGAAGATTGGCCCTGGGCTAACATCCGTGCCCATCTTCCTCTACTTTATATGGGACGCTCCCACAGCATGGCTTGACAAGCGGTGCATCGGTGCGTGCCCAGGATCCAAACTGTGAACTCTGAGCTGCTGCAGTGGAGCATGCACACTTAACCACTGCGCCATTGGGCCAGGCCCAACAGCTCTATTTTAGGAAATACTTTGCTAAATATTTTTAGCGTTTATTGAATATTGACACACTTTCCAATGTAAGTGTGTCACTCTTTAAATTTCTCTGGATAATCTGGGAAAATGACATTTGCTGCATTACAGTTATTACTTTTTTTTTTTTTTTTTTACCCCTGGAGTCTGGGCTGGCAAGTATAAGGTGGGTAGAGTCTGTATATGCTAATGCTTACAGCCAGAGAAGAAAATAGCCGTGGGGATATTTTTCGGCAAAACACATTAGAAAAATCCATCTTCATACCCTATTCTGAAATTACTCCAGCAATGATCTTGAAAATTAGTCATCCAAGTTTGATTGAACATAATCAATGAAAGAAAGTTTACTGTCTTTTAAGGCTCCATTTTCATTTTAGAAAGCTCTAACTGTTAGAAAACCTTCTCTTCCCTCCCATTGAGGTGAAATCTGCCTCTTTTGAACTTCTCTACTTTGATTTTAGTTCTGAAATTTGGAGTTTTCCAGAATAAATTTAATCTCACTTCTGTATTACAGTCCTTCAACAATTGTGAAGCTTTTAGTGTCCTCTTCCTACTTTCCTTTCAATACTAAATATCTTCAGTTCCTTACCATCTTGGTCACCCTCTGGAGGCACTTCAATTTGTCCATATCTTTTCTCTTAACTTTTTATTGTGAAATATTAATAGATTTACAGGAAGTTGCAAGGAACTGTATTAGGGAGGTCTTGTGTACCATTCACCCATCCTCCCTCAATATTAAAATTTTACATAACTGTAGCACAATAGCAAACCCAGGAAATTGACATTGGTACAAACCGTAAAGTTTATTCAGATTTAACCTGTCATATATGAGTGTGTGTGTCTGTGTGTCTGTGTAGCTCTATGCTATTTTATCACATGTGTAGCTTTGTGTAACCACCACCACAATTAAGATACTTAACTTAATCTCAAACTTGTGATATCATCACATAAGACTCCCTTGTGCTATCCCTTTATAGCCACACCTGCCCCCTTACCTCATCACTAACCCCTGGGAGCCACTAATCTGTTCTCCATCTCTATAATTTTGTTATTTCACAAATGTTATACAAATGTCCATATCTTTTAAAAACTGACAAAGAATTAAGAATTATCACTTATTCTTGATACTACGTAGGCAGTTCCTGACTTTTAAATATTTGATTTACATGACAGCAACCTTGTATGAATAGTGGGGAAGCCTAAATTGAGAACCCCTATATTCTTAGGAGACAATGTTGTTCTCAGGTTCAAAGTTCTAGGAAATGACTCTTTTAGGCCCTTGCCAAAATCAGGGCTGACTCTTTTCTCTAGACTAAACCTTTGGTTTTCAATACATAAAAAACAAATCAAAGAAAACAAACAAAAAATAAAGCAGAAATTCCAGGACCCCAAAGATGAAGAGGTTTATTAATCTCTACTTATGAAATCTTTTTTTTTTTTTTTTTTGTGAGGAAGATCAGCCCTGAGCTAACACCCACGCTAATCCTCCTCTTTTTGCTGAGGAAGACCAGCTCTGAGCTAACATCTATTGCCAATCCTCCTCCTTTTTTTTTTCCCCCCAAAGCTCCAGTAGATAGTTGTATGTCATAGTTGCACATCCTTCTAGTTGCTGTATGTGGGACACAGCCTCAACATGGCCGGAGAAGCGGTGCATCGGTGTGCGCTCGGGATCCCAACGCGTGCTGCCAGTAGTGGAGCACGCGCACTTAAGCGCTAAGCCACGGGGCCGGCCCCACTTATGAAAGCTTTTAAAAGTTCACATGTCCGAGTCTTTCTGGACTTCCTAGACTTTTGGGAGGTGGACGGAGCTCTGTTTACCTACAGCTGAGTGATGTCTGCTCCAACAATGTTCTTGGCCTTTCATAGCCTTTTTGAGAGCACATAGCATTCATGTGCTGACATCAGATAAGAACTCTGCCACTTCATGTAAGGAAGACTAGCAGCAATGAATAGAAAGCTGGCAAAATTTTGCGCAAGGGTTTCTCTTATGAACTCTGTAATATCGAATACTGATGTTTTCGCTGACCAAGACAGCATTCTCATTACCCTCAGCTTGACTAAACTTTAGACAAGTTTCTTTCTGACTATAGCCACTGACCTCTCTTTTCTTAGAGCATCTGCTTTAGGAAACTTACCATTGTAAATTCTTTCTCTGCCCCTTGGAGATATAAATCTTCTATAGCCCATGAATGTCTTTCCCAAAGACCTGGGAGCCATCCCTTTGAAATGGAATCGTCAAGGAAGATAGTGCACTTATATCCAGTCTCTGTGGAAGGGTAGGAGCCTAACTTTGATAATTACTAATTATCAAACACAGATGGCATAATCAGATTGACCCATCTCCTCCATAACTTTCTCCAGTACTTTTCCACTAGCTCGCCACAGTGCTTAAAAACTCTCCCACCTTTTGTTTCAGCAGAGTTGAGTTCAGTCTCTCTCCTCTATTGCAATAGTCTTGAATAAAGTCTTCCTTGACTGTTTAACTCCATCCGGTGCAATTTTTCTTTGACGTTGCAATAAAATAAATATTTATTTCTGAGAATTTTGCACATACCTTTTGGCAAGATTAACTTGGGTATAATAGTTAACAGCCATAATCTGTTCTTTTTATCTTTTTTTTTCTGGCAAAAAAGAAAATTACTGAATGTATGGTGACATCAGAGAGATTTAGGCCTATAAAGGGGAATTTGACCAGGGGACTCCCAGAATACAAATCTAGGGAGAAGAGATGTAGACAACTGCTTTCCCATATGCAGATAAAGTTAATATGTTCACTGGTAGCAGGAACTCTGGGTACTTTTCACTTCCGAGTGGCTGTCATGTGCTCCTGGAATGTCCTGTTGGAATCAGGCTTGATTTTTTTGTTGAAATGCTTTATAAATTTTGCTGTTCCTGGTCTCAGATGAAATCAAATGGGCTTAAGACATGCCCAGGCATGTCTAGCACACATGGTGATCAGACCCTTAAAGGTCACTTTGTCTGAAGACTGAAGGTGGCTGTGAGGGAATGCATGTTGAGGGAGGAATAGCCTGACTTGATGAATTTGCCTTATTCCTTTTGATGCGGCCTCCTTCCTTCATCTGATCACTTCTCTTCACATCCTCCACTCCCACACGCTCCCATCATCTCTATGTCGACTATGGAAATGGCCCCCTAACTGATGTCCATGCTTCCTCCCTTGTGCCCTTGAAGTTTATTTGCCACCTGGCATCCGCAGTGATCTTTTAGAAGTGTTCTTTAAAAATATCACTCTTCCACTCTCAACTCTCCAGTCACATCTCAACATGTTCCAAATAAAATCCAAAGTAATCTCCAGAGCTTGCAAGGCCTTGGACCTCATTTCCTATACTTGGCTGCTTCCTTATGGCTCTCTAGCTGCCGAACCCTCTTGCATTTCCTTGAGACTACCAAGCCCAGTCTAGTTAGGGGCCTTTGCACTGCTGTTTCTCTGATTGGAATGCTTCTCCCCAATGCAATGTATTCACCTTGCTTGCAACCCCATTTTATTTAAGTCTCTGTTCAAATGTCACCTCCTCAGAAAGACCGCCTCTAAAAGTGCACCCCATTCTTCTCCGCTTTTTCTGCTTTTTACCTTTCATAGCGCTTCTCTATACTCAAAGTTATAAAGTGCTTATCTCTCTATTGTCTCTTCCCCCACTAGTCTATAATATAAACAAGACGAGGCCAAGAACTTTGTCTTGTCACTGCATCTGAAGTACCTAGAATGGTGCCTGGCATTTAGCAGCAGATGATGCGTATCATATTCATGTATTGAACAAATGAATGAATTGAGATTTGCGGGCTGATGAGGCCTGTGAAAGCTTGAGTTACACAAACAGAGACTAACTGTGCATATCAGTATGTCTGGTACTCTACCTCTGGTAGATTACATCATGGATTACAGTGGCTTATGTGTGATAGACAAAAGCACTAAATTCAATGTTACATTAACATTTTATGGAAAATGCATTTTGAGTTCCAAATAACCAGCTTACACATGGCTTTTTGGAACATGATACATTTAAGTTGGGCATAACTTGGCCTTCCACAACCGTAGCTCAAGATTTCAATAGTATATTTTGCGAAATGTTGTTGCTGAGATTATGCTGCTTCTGGAGAAATATTATTTTCCCTGATAACAATGGAACCCAGTTGGTGAGCAAGATAGTAGTTTCTTGACAGCAACATTACTCAAAGTTTTCAGGTAATTTGTTCATTTGGAGTAGGACTCTAGCCATCCTTCATGGATGTGAGTGGGAAGGCTGAATTTCTCTGCCATCTTGGAGAAATAATTGGCAAGAGGTAGGACGAGTGTCAGTCTGAGGAAATAAAAAATTCTACATTTTCGTCTGAGAAAGTATCTTCAGTCAGAACAGAAGCAGAAAGTTCAATGGTGACAACTGGAATTAGGTGAAAGCTACAACATGGTGGGCATGCAGGGGCCAAGAATTTACCTAGGCGTGTTTGATACTAAAACTATGGCAATCATAATTACAAATCCCATCTGCGTGAGAAGTTCTGTCTCCTAATATGTAGTCTTGCCCTGGTCAGCAATAGTTTAGGCATTGCAGAAGGGGTATGGAGGAAGGAAGTAACATTTACTGAGCACTCACTGTGCCAGACATTACTGCTATACGTGCATTGTCCCATTAAAATTCTAGCAACCCTGGGAAATGGATGCTTGTATTATCTCCATTTCATAGATGAAGTGGCTGAGGCTTAGAGTGGATATGCAGCACAGTAAGAATACTGGGCTGGAATACTAATCCAGGGATGCCTGACTCAGAAGTCAATCCTGTCTTATGTGGCATTCTGTGATTATAGCTGCAAAGGACTGGGAAATAAACGATCGATGGCACGAACTCTGAGGGCAGCATTTCAGAAAGTTGTCAATGTTCTTGTATTTTTCTTGAAAGTTTTAAATTCATTGTTAGGGATTTAGGGCCAGATTGGAAGGAATTGCAAGACAAGAATAAAGTGCACATTAACTCTTAGGTCTAACAGTTCCTATGTCATCTTCTTGTCAGCATTTATCCCTCCATAAGAGCATGCACACCAAAGAGAACAACTGAAATAACTGAAATGACTAGTTCTTATGAATATCCATGTACCTGAATTCACAGCCAGTCTCTAAAGCATAATCCTGCTCTGCTGGAGTTTGAAAGTTCTTATCACTTTGAGATCTTCTCATTTGTTTTATTAAATAATGGATGGCTGTTGCAATGAATCCAAATCAGAAAAACAGCAGCAAGAAAATGGGTGAACGAGTGCTACATGTAAATACCATAATAATAAAACGTTACCTGTAATCCTTAAACCACAAGCTAATTCAGAATAACTATTTCTGAGGCCAGAGAGGTCTGTGTGTTCTTCAAGAAACGGGAGTGAGAAAATTCTGCTTTGGGGCATATGGGCATATGGGGAATAGCTTCTCCTGCTGTGGTATTGTGACTTATAGTAAGAAATATATATTTGGTCTTCGTCTCATTTCTGACACAGACCTCCTAAAACCCTTAGAATTTCCTAAGTAATGACAGCTGCAAAGATGTCTTTTGTTGTGTTGATGAAGTGACTTTTGGAAAGCAACTAAGGATGGCGGCTGGTTGGGAGGGAAGCCAACTGTGGGATTAGAGGGTTGGAACTTTCAGTCCCACCCCTGACCTCCTGAAGGGGAAAAGGGCTGAAGATTGAGTTCAATCACAAATGGCCAATGATTTAACCAATTATGCCTATGTGATGAAGCCTCCAGAAAAACCCAAAAGGATGGGGTTCAGAGAGCTTCCATGCCCTCTGGAAGCTCTGTGCTCCTTCCCCATATCTTGCCCTGTACATCTCTTTCACCTGGCTGTTCCTGAGTTATATCCTTTTATAATAAACCAGTGATCTAGAAAGTAAAATGTTTCTCTGAGTTCTGTGAGCTGCTGTAGCAAAGCCAAGGAGGGGGGCATTGGAACCTCCACTCTATAGCCAGTTTCTCAGAAGCACAGGTGACAACCTGGACTTACAATTGGCATCTGAAGCAGAGGGCAGTCTTGTGGGACTGAGCCCTTAACCTGAGGCATCTGGTGCTATCTCCAGGTAGATAGTGACAGAATTGAGTTGAACTGTAGGACACAAGCTGGTGTCAGAGAATTGCTTTGCAGTGTGGGGAAATCCCCCACAAGTTGGAATTGATACTAGAACCTTTACCTGTGTTCTTGTTATTTCCATAAGAAACGTGATTTGAGGTTTTGGTCTAAGGTATGGAGGCATCAGACTCTGAACTTTGATCTGCTCCTAGAGTCTTGCATTGTTTGCTTTGCTCAAGTCATTTAAGTTTTAAAATAATCTGTTTAAGCAGAGATTGGCCTTTCCGCCTGGACAGAAGACTTTACTTGGGTGTATGTTGTGATTTGCTTACATCCAGATTTCCAGTCCCTCACAGCAATGGCCTTACTCATGAATTCCACGTAAGCCTTCCAGGAAGCTACCCAAAAGCATCCTAGTCATGGAAAATGGGGTGGGAATGTCCACGGTGGTCAGAAGTGCCCAGAACAGCATAGAGGCTTAAACAAGTGGTTGATTGATAAGTGGCAACAAATCTCTGGGTTCTTTTTGTAGTTCTACCTAATTTATGCCAATTTGTTAAAGAAAGCTGCCGTGTAAGGAAGGTACACATGCAAATATATGGTTATCATTCAATGAAAATAGTTTCTAGATACATTTTGATAGGGATTGCAGATTTTAAAAGTGTTTATATTTAATTTTGTATTTATAATTGGCATGTATTTCCAGGTAATTACAAGAGAAAATTTTCATGAATTCTGATTCGTAAATGATTTTATACACCTACTTAACAAATGTATCATTTACAATGAGCACTACAAATAAAGCAGTGACAGGTCAGTAAGTTTGCCTAGAAGCTCTGTAGTCGGCCTGGTATTAAGTCTTCAGCACACGTGGATGACTTAGATAGACTGGCTGAAAATGCCGGCCCTGCCCCGTGTTTGCACATCTCTCAGCTGGCCTGGGCTAAATGGGGAAATAGGCAAAGTTTATGGCGTCCAATCCCTCTGTACTGCTTTCTTCCCTTATCAAATCTTGCTTTCATGATGCTAAGAGAACTGAAAATTTAAGTGGTCATCCCAAGAGTCTTAGCAATTAAAGTAACATGCAATGAAGAAGGAGTTGTAGTGGCGGGAGTTTGTACTCTCTGGGGGCAGGGAGGTCTTCCTTTTTTCCTTTTCCAATGTGCTTCCTGTATTCCTAAAATCAACTCAATCATTTTGTAATTTGTAAGCCATTAATGTGCCAAAGCAGCATCAAAATATTTTCTCCATTAATTTTTGTTTTTAAAGAAACCATAATTGCTAGCCCTTACATAGATTAGTAAGCATTTCCCTCCTGTCTGGTTGACAGTCTATCTTGCTGTTTAAGGGTTAGGCCCAATAGAAATGCAATTTGGGTTTATAATCACAAAGAAGGAGAGGTGAAACCAAGCAGAGTTGATTGCTTTTCCATCAAGCTTACTTTAAATTCATGTGTATGTATATGTATATATATATATTTATATATTTATATTCATATGTATATTTAAATTGTGTTTGTAGTACTCTCATCAAATATTTAATAAATACGTATTTTCTGGTGTGAAATGCACTGTGATCTCCATGGTATGGATACTTATGAAAAGAAAGCAAATGCCTACAAAATGGCAAAAATGTATAATAGGCAATATGCATTTATTCCATAAACCCAATTCTAGAGAAAAACATTCTTTGGCAAGCAGTCAAACAATTTTAATGTAAAATTTATTGCAACAGGGGTGACATATTTTAGTACAAATTAATTAGATTAGTGAAGTGAAATGGCCTGAGTCAGAAAAAATAAAATGAGCTGCATAACATGAGGCACTTTGCAGTAGTTCTTAGGCTATCAATTCTGTTACTTTGCAATTTGAATTCTATTTAGATCATCAAAAATCATGTAAAACCATTCCTGTTTCTTTTGGTTGATTACATAAAAATATAACGAGTTTCATTTATCTGGAAAATGAATAGAACGTCACCTTCTTCAGTAAAAAGTTGCTGATTTGTAAAATACCTTTAATAATTTGTTTAATTTTTCTTGCTTATGTTTATACCATGGGCCTTCTGAGAGCATTCCACTATCAGTAATTCATTTTTATTTTACTTTATTAATTTATTTATACCTCAACTTATTCTGCAAATAATCTATGGTGGTTTATAATAAAAATTAAAAGTTGAAAAGAAACAGTTAATACACGTGAATATAATAATCATGACAAGAAAAAAATAGATAGGTGGGAAAACTGGACCTTGTTAAAATGAGACTAAAAGTGTAGGCCACAAGGCTGATGTAATTTTTGTGGCCGAATTTCAAATTTGACTCTAAATTCCTGGCAACAAAAAGTAAAACATGGTTAATTATACAATTGTCTTAATTATGAAAGAGAACCCTGTTAATTGTGTGAGTTAGAATATTTTAAGTCATAAGTAATGGAAAACCCAACTCAAACTGGCCCCCAAGGAACTGAAAATATCCATAGGTAGGGTGGTAACCAGGCCTGGTTTAATCAGAACTTGGTCTGATTGGCTGAGACATTCTTGGTGTTTTCATCCTTTTTGTGTTGATTTCATTTCAGTCTTGTCACAAAATGGTTGCAGCAGTAGTAGGCTCACATCTGTTTAGGAACTACATATATAGGCTGTCTTTTCTCTTAGACAGAGGAACTTTCCATTTTATCAAGTAAACTTCCCCTCACATCTCACTAGCTTAATCATTTAATCAATAACCTGCAACCAAAGGAATGTTGTGGGCTGATTGGCTTGGGCCTAGTTTTCTTGGACAAGGAAACCAGATTATGTTGGACCACTCAGGGCCATCCCTGAAACTGTGAGTGTGATCAGTTTCTCTTCAAGTTCATGAGCTATATGGCCTAGGGGTAGATACTTGAACAGATATTAGAAATTAGGAAAGGGAAACAGTTGTAAGCAACAACACCCTCTATGTAAGTTACCCAAAGGAAATTAACTCTTTTTATTATTTAGGAATTTAACAGTCTGGGTTTATTTATTGGTTACAAAAGGCTATTTTGGATTTACATTTAGAGACAGTCATGATATTTGGCAGATTTTAAGTAACAATTAATCATAAAATTATCCTGTAATAACTGTATCTCCTTTGTAGTCTTCTGCAGATAGCTGACTTCATAAAAATTTTACATGATGGATAGGCTGATGGATTTGAATATTTCCAATTTAAGCTGTGCAGTTTTGCCTGAGTCTTTTCCTACTTTCCACTAAATTCTCCTAATATTTTTCTAAACAGAAATAAACATCATTGACTGTCAATCAAAGTATGTTGATTTGGAAAACTTTTCTCAATATAGAGGAAACCGTCTTTTTGGTTAGGGAGGAGACAAATTTGAACAAGGGGCTAATCACTGCAGTGCTAGGGTTAAAAGTTTTGGATTTAAAGATGTGTCCCAAGGTCAAAGGGCTATTACTTTGGTGGTTAATTAGATAATGATGTGGCTGACCCGTGTGTTCTGACACATACCCACCCCCCACCCTTCCCAGTAATATCAGCCATGATCTTGAGGAGACTTATTTTTAAATGTTATTTTTCTCTTCAGAGAATCTATAGGATTTTAAATAATGTGATTGCCTAGAAATGGAGGACAAAATCAATATTGAAAAAATATTTTAAAATAAAAATGAAATTTAAGGATGACTTGATGATGATGATTATTGATACTTGCTTCTGTGAATTGAATGACACTGCCTTGTCCTTCTCCCTCCAGTCTTTGTGGAGAGTGTCTACATTTAGACAATGACTCCTAATTTTCTGGCTCTGCTGTGCTTCAAGATGATTCTTTTATTTATAGACAGTGGTCTTGGGCAGTTAATCAATTCCCGTAAGTACAGTCTCCTGAAATGCAGGCAGGTTCAGTGTCCTCTCTGGGGGCAGCACAAGCCAGTATTTTATTATCTCTTCCAAATCATGACACTCAGTGAAGTGTGGAACTGATAAAAGATGAATTTACTTTAAAGTCCAAGAGAGAAAACATAACAGAAAATGAGAAGTTTCACCATAAATGCATTAACGAAGTTGCCCAGGGAGACTTAATGATAGTGAAACTCTCTCATAGCCACAAAAATTGCATCTCACCTTATTCATGACTGACACTCTAACGGAATCTCGGACTGTCTCAGTATCCTGTCTGTACCAGCTTCATTTTCTCTTTCAGGTGCAAAGTGGTGTTTCTGGTTTGACCCATTATCCCAAGCTAGGCAGAGAGTTTCTTTGGCATTGGCCCAAAGGGCAACAGGGAAGTGATCTAGCTAAAATTACATATTGATCTCCCCTTCAACCAGCATCCTTTTCAGCTAAATTACCCTGCTTCTTCCTGAAGGGATGACTATGAGTTTTCAAAACTCATTCACCCGGCTTCTTAGGTGATATTTTTTCCTCTTACAGTCTCCTGACTTAGATTCCAATATATTTAAATAACTGTTATTTTCACAAAAAGAATACCAATTTTAGAAAGTTGTAAGCACAGACATTCGGTAAAAAACAATTCGGAAGTAGGACAAATTAAATATTTGCTGATATAAACCTTTAGAAAAAAATTCATTACTACAGCAAACTTGAATATTCTTTCCTCTTATTCTTCTTGCTTAGCATGGTTTCCCTACAATCAATTTTCCCAGATTACTGAAAAATTCTTCTTCTTTACTAATTTTTAAGCCTCTTGAGGTAGGAAGCAATGTTTATGTTTGTTTTCTTCTTCTCTTTTTTTTTTTGCCTTCAGATGCACAGACTTGAATTAACCATACTCCTTGGTCTATGGCACACTTTCATTAGTCTATGAAAGGTCCTTCCCTGGTTGATACAGTAGGTCCCTGATTGATACAGTAGGTGCTCAATGAATAGTGTTCATCAAGTGATTGAAGTCTTACCACTTCAGAAACTTCTCCAATGTAGGACATGGATAAGAAGATTGAAAACTGATCAGAACTATTTCCTTTGCCCACACATTAGAGGTTATTGACAGTTTCTTAGTGAGTCAAAGCTGGAGTCTGACATAAGCATTCTTGTCTATTCTTTATATTTTATTATATATGAATGTTAATGTTAAAGGGCATATTATTGGATGTGATTCAACTTTTGCAGTTCTATAGTAAGTTAACTAACTACTTTAAGTATTATTATAGATAAATCCCTGATTTGATGAACTCTATCTACTAGTTCTAGTCAAGATTCAGATGTTTGCAATATGTACAATTAGGAAGTTGAATTCTTTTATAGAATTCCATCTTACCAAGGCTCAATTTGGTTTGGATTTTATAAGTTGAGTAGTCATTTACTAAATCTTATTTGATGGTGTGCTTCATGTTTCACTGTTCACTGAGTGGCCAGGCTGTACATCCAAGGTTAAAAGGCAGTTAAGTGCCACCCAGGGAAGAAACCAGAGCATGATTTCAGGTTGCTGAGAATAGACAACATGTACACCAGGATCAAGTGATACAGTGTTTACTTATAGCAAGAGGAGAGAAAGAGTGCACGAGATCCAGCCTTTGCAATGAGCAGGTCTCCCATTGCCAGCGGAGTCACTCTGCAGCCAGCCAGTGCAGGCAAGGTAGCTGTACACACCCCACTTCCTTCTGACCCTCCCCTGTGGGGTCTGAAATATAGAAAACAGGAGACATGCCTGAGCGCCATTGACACATGAGTTTAAGCAGAACAAAGGAATACACACTGAGTCTGAAACAGGGCAAGATAATCCTGCAGGAGGGGATAAACCCAGCTCAGGGTGTGAGGACTCTATCTCTTAGTATGGAAGTGTTCTAGGCCCAAGGCCCATTTTTATGTGGCCGAGTGAGTGTTGAAAGACTGCACTTATGAGACTGCATTTCCCAACACTTGATGATGATGATGAAAATGTTTCTATTGCGAACAGATCTGATCACATATACTTTAGAAAAAATACTCCCTTGGCAGTGTTATTGACTTTTCCAGCATACAAGCTTCTGGAACAATGTTTCTCCTATGTTTTTTGACCTTGACAGTAAGTAAGAAATGCATTTTCCATATCGACCCTTGATGTGTGTGTGTAAAACTAAAACAAAAGCTTCAGAATCAACACTTTCCACAATTATGTATAATGCACTCTAACATTTTGGTTTGATTCCATTCTATTATGTTAAAAAAAATCAGCCCACTTAATTGATTTTATTAATGAATCCGAACTACCCTTGAAAAAACACCTGTTCTAGAAAATGGGTCATACAGAAACGAAGTTTACAAGAACATCCAGTGTTTTGAAAAACAAAGAGGAAGGGTGAAAAAGAGCAAGAGGAACTGCAAAGCAGAGAGTAATTTCACTAGTGTGGATGTTTCATAAATCACATCTGTCTTTCCGGCTACAATAAACTTGGGGCTGAAAAACTTTGGAAGGAGCAACTTAAATCTTACACATGAAGGACTACCTCTCATAGTTTGCTTATGTAATTATTCTGGTAGAGAAAGGATTTCTTATTTTTGCAATCCATAGAGGAATTGGTAAAATTAACTTAAAATTGTATTATTATATGTATAATACAGGAATATATAATTGTATTATTATAGGTATGATACATATAGGAATTAATATAAAGTTACTTTTTATGATAATATGATAAAGTTATATTATGCTTATATGAAGTTATGTAGATATATATGCACATATATGTATGTAAATTTACATACATAATACGTATTCTAACCACACACTTGTACATGTAATCCATCTATTAGGCATTAAACAATTTGCATTTTCCCTTGTGTTCTGAGTTCCATCTGGTTTTCTTTCTGTTTGTCTAGAGGGCAAAACCAAGGGCTTTGGGCATGTTTGCTCTGCTCAGGATGCTCCCTTCCATGCCATTTTCCTTCTCTCTCCACATAGTTTAATTATCACTTCCTTTAAATCTCGTGACAATTGTCATATTCTCAAGTTTGTCTTGACTCTCCTAAGACTAAATCATGTCCACTACTACTATGTTCTTATAACATACCTTTTCTTGTAGTCTTCGTAGTACCATGTTCATTTTGGCTCACCAGTTTTTCTCCAGTGCCCTACTCAGTGCCCGATACACAGTACGCACTTGAATATTTGTGGCGTGACTAAATGCATTCTAATAACTAAAATGCCAATTTCTTTAAAAAAAGGGATATGAGTCAGCATTCACAACATACTGAATACTTTCCAGATCTCATAACTTTTTGTCTGGATCATAGTTGTTTTTGTATATGAACACATATATTCCTCTTTCAAATCTTTATTCATCAGATTTGGTACTGACTTGCATGTGGTAAGTGTAAATAAATGTTTGTTGAATTGATTCTTTTAGGCAAAACATATATATATATATGTTTTATATATGTATGTTATTCATGTAATGGGATCTGTGGAGAGGAGAATATATATCTAGCATAACATTAGAGCAAATTTACGTAGTCATTATGGTTGTTTTTATTGATTTCCATCTTTTAAAATCAATCTAATGAGAAGCAGAAAAAATATGTTTTGGTGTTAATGTGCTTATGTTACAAAGTGTGTTCAAGAGGTCCTGTGAAAAGTCAATATAATGAGGATTATGTGTTTAGTATGTTATTTATGGTTAGTGGTTAACCAATACAAAAGCTAAAAATAACAATATAAATATCCAACACTGGGAAGAGGAGAAGAGGAGGAGGGAGCAAGGTAATTGAACTCAGTTCTCACATTTCATAATGATGACAGTCAATTGATATTATCTAAAGTTAGTAAGTCAGGATAATAAAACGAAACAAACTTCTTACTTAGGCTTGTAGAGATAACCACTAAAGCCCCTAGAAACAGAAAAAGTTAAGAGATAATATCCTCGGAGAGTTATCTGCAGGAGGGGAGGAATTGGATGAGAGATTGCTGCTTTTCATCATAAATCTTTGGTATTAACAAAGCAAAAATCTAGGAGAAAAAGTTATTTTCCTAGATTCTACTTTATGATTCAACTTTCTTAAAGCTATTTTTGAGGCCCATGCATTTTCTTTGCCCCTGGCTGTTCCTCAGTATCTTATTATGAACTGATTATAATGATTTTTATTTTATTTTATTTTTTTTTAATTTTTTGTTTATTGCAGTAACATTGGTTTATAACGTTGTATAAATTTCAGGTGTACATCATTATGCTTCTATTTCTGCGTAGATTACATCATGTTCACCACCAAAATACTAATTACAACCCATCACCACACACATGTACCGAATGATCCCTTTCACCCTCCTCCCTGCCCCCTTCCCCTCTGGTAACCACAAATCCAATCTCTGTCTCTATGTGTTTGCTTATTGTTGTTATTATCTACTACTTAATGAAGGAAATCATACGGTATTTGACCTTCTCCCTCTGACTTATTTCACTTTGCATAATACCCTCAATGTCCATCCATGTTGTCACAAATGCCTGGATTTCATCATTTCTTATGGCTGAGTAGTATTCCATTGTGTATATATACCACATCTTCTTTATCCATTCGTCCCTTGATGGGCACTTAGGTTGCTTCCAAGTCTTGGCTATTGTGAATAACGCTGCAATGAACACAGGGGTGCATGGACCTTTACAAATTGGTGTTTTCAAGTTCTTTGGATAAATACCCAACAGTGGAATAGCTGGATCATATGGTAGTTCTATTCTTGATTTTTTGAGGAATCTCCATACTGTTTTCCATAGTGGCTGCACCAGTTTGCACTCCCACCAGCAGTGTATAAGAGTTCCCCCCTCTCCACATCCTCTCCAACACATGTGGTTTCCTGTCTTGTTACTTATAGCCATTCTGACGGGTGTGAGGTGATATCTCATTGTAGTTTTGATTTGCATTTCCCTGATAGTTAGTGATTTTGAACATCTTTTCATGTGTCTGTTGGCCATCTGTATATCTTCTTGGGAGAAATGTCTGTTCAGGTCTTTTGCACATTTTTTAATTGGGTTGGTAGTTTTTTTGTTGTTGAGATGCATGAGTTCTTTATATATTTTGGAGATTAAGCCCTTATCAGAAGTATGGTTTGCAAATATCTTCTCCCAATTGTTAGGTTGTCTTTTCGTTTCGTTGATGGTTTCCTTTGCTGTACAGAAGGTTTTTAGTTTGATGTAGTCCCATTTGTTTATTTTTTCTATTGTTTCTCTTGCCCGGTCAGACATGGTGCTTGAAAAGATGTTGCTAAGACCGATGTCGAAGAGCATACTGCCTATGTTTTCTTCTAGAAGTTTCATAGTTTCAGGTCTTACATTCAAGTCTTTAATCCATTTGGAGTTAATTTTTGTTTATGGTGTAAGGTAAGGGTCTACTTTCATTTTTTTGCATATGGCTATCCAGTTTTCCCAACACCATTTGTTGAAGAGACTTTCTTTTCCCCATTGTATGTTCTTGGCTCCTTTGTCAAAGATTAGCTGTCCATAGATGTGTGGGTTTATTTCTGGGCTTTCGATTCTATTCCATTGATCTGTGTGTCTGTTTTTGTGCCAGTACCATGCTGTTTTGGTTACTATAGCTTTGTAGTATATTTTGAAATCAGGGAGTGTGATACCTCCAGCTTTGTTCTTTTTTCTCAGGATTCCTTTAGCTATTCGGGGTCTTTTGTTGTTCCATACAAATTTTAGGATTCTTTGTTCTATTTCTGTGAAAAATGTTATTGGAACTTTGATAGGGATTGCATTGAATCTATAGATGGCTTTAGGAAGTATGGACATAATGATTTTTTTTAAAAGCAAGTGTTGAATTGCCATGATGGAAAATATTCAGGCCTTCACACAAGAACACTTTAATGGGTGGAAATCTGGATCCCTATAAAATTGGCATCTACATACTATACTAGAGTTTAAAATTTCTATGCAAACAAGAAAGGCTTAATACTTCCCAAACTTTCTTGTAAGCAACAGCATTATTAAACCTATTTAGTAGTTTATTATAGTTCCTTCCAAGGAAATAGCATATATTCTTCATTGTTGCTGCTCTGTTTAGACACAAAAACATAGAAAGGACACTTTAAAATAGTTACATTTATGAATAGATATTTATAAGAATGCTGTTTATTTATTGAAATTAAGAGTTCTAGAGGCTCATGAGTCTGGATTAAGTGGAGGACAGTTTACGCTATTAATTCTTAGAAGCTTCTGAGGAGCTAACGGACTCTTAAAAAAATTTTTTTTTATTGGTAGACTTTATTTTTCAGAATAGTCTTAGGCTCACAGCAAAATTGAGCAGAAGTGACTTTGGGTTTCTGGTTACATGTAAGGAGCTTAGAATTCGCCACTCTGTCTTAGCAATAAGTAAAAATCTGAACAGATTGAAAAATCAACAACCACACCATCTTAACAACAAGTAAAAATCTGAGCAGATTGAAAAATCAACAGCTCTCCCAGGATCCATAAGAGAGGGGAGGACACAGGGTAAACGACTGCCCCAAGATTGGAGAGACAGGCAGGAAAATATAGGGAGTCACGGCTGACCAGAGCAGAGACTCACAAGGGGAAACTGTGATGGGAACCAGTGTTGGGTAGGAAAATCGAAACCATAATTGATGAGTTGCTGGAAGCTTAGTGTGGACGGCTCTGAGAGTTAAAAACTCCAGGGGACACAGTCATAGGGGGCCCCGCATTTTTGTGAGTTTTACCTCAAGGAGTTCAATCAAGTTCTCACAGCAAATATTGGAGCAAAATCTTCTCATGCTTCTGGCAAGGGGAGGAGAAAAGGAACCATTTTGAAATACACCAGCTCACTCTGTTCTTAACAAGGCCTGCCTGGAGGGGAAACTAGTTAACAGAGCCTAACTTGCAGGGGTATTACCAAAGCCTAACTCACCTAGTGGAAGGGAAACAGCCCCTCCAGTCAGCTCTAGCCTTCCACGTGGGAAAAGGGAAATACCCATTCCAGCCCACTTTAGCCATCCTCTCCTATCTCAGAAAACAACTGAGGAACACTTGTGAAATTCATAGACCAGAGGCATAGACTCTACTAAAAGACTTAGGACTAATCATAGGACCATAGAATGCCCTTGCCCCCCACCTGCCACCATGTTACTACAGGCCTATTTATAGCAGTTTCCTTTTACTGAGTACATTATATCTAGCTATCAAGAAAAAATTACAAGGCATACCAAAAGGCAAAAAACACAATTTGAAGAGACCAAGCAAGCATCACAACCAGACATGGCAGGGATGATGGAATTATCAGACTGGAAATTTACAACAGTTATGAATAATAAGCTAAGGGCTCTGTTGGATAAAGTAGACAGCATGCAAGAACAGTTGGGCAATGTAAGCAGATCAAGTGAAATCTTAAGAACCAAAAAGAAATGCTAGAGATCAAAAACACTGAAACAGAAATAAAGAATGCCTTTGATGGGCTTATTAGTAGACTGGACATGGCTGAGGAACGAATCTCTGACCGTGAGGATTTCCTAATTAAAACCTCCAAAACTGAAAAGCAGAAAGAACCGGACTGAAAAAAACAGAACAGAATATCCAAGACTATGAGACAATTACAAAAGGCGTAACATGCGTGTAATGGGAATACCAGAGGAGAAGAAAGAGAGAAAAGAACAGAAAAAATGTTTGAAACAATAAGTGACTGAAAATTTCCCCAAATTAATGTCAGCCACCAAACCACAGAACCAGGAAGCTCAGAGAACACCAAGTGGTATAAATGCAAACAAAAAACAAAAAACTACCCCAAGCATATCATTTTCAAACTACAGAAAATCAAAGATAAATAGAAGTCAGAGGAAAAAACTACCTCAGCTAGAGAGGAGCAAAGATAAGAATTATCTCCAACTTCTTCTCAGAAACCATGCAAGCAAGAAGAGAATAGAGTGAAATATTCAGTGTTGAGAGGAAAAAACCACCAACCTAGTATTCTGTACCCTGTGAAATTATCCTTCAAAAGTGAAGGCAAAATAAAGATTTTTCTCAGACAAACAAAAATTGGGGGAGTTTGTTGTCAGTAGACTTTCTTTGCAAGAAATGTTAAGATAATATAGGTCAGAAACTCAGATCTACATAAAGAATAGAAGAGCGTTGAAGAAAGAGTGCGTAAAGGTAAAACAAAAATTTTTATTTTTTTATTCTTAACTGATTTAACAGATAGGAGTTTGTTCAAAATAATAATAGCAGCAACATATTTGATTATGTGTGTTTATGTATATAACACATGTATATATGCTTATATATAAATGAAATGAACAACAGGAATGATACAATGTACAGGAGGGAGGAATTAGGATTATTTTGTTATTATAAGGTTCTTACACTACCTAGGAAGTGGTTTAGTGTTATTTGAAAGTGGACTTAGATTAGTTGTAAATGTATATTGCAAACTCTAGAGCAACCACTAAAAAAAAAGGAAAAGAAGAAGTACAACTGATTTGATAAGAAAGAAGAGAAAATGGAATCGTGTAATGCTCAATTAAAACCACAAAAAGCAGAAAAAGAGTGGAAGACAAAAATAGAAACAAAGAACAAGGGCAAAAATTAGAAAATAGTAACAAATACAGTAGACATTAATCCAACTATATCAATAATCACTTTATTTAATTTTATTTTTTATCTTTCTTTCTTTTTTTTTTTTTGTGAGGAAGATCAGCCCTGAGCTAACATCCATGCCAATCCTCCTCTTTTTGCTGAGGAAGACTGGCCCTGAGCTAACATCTATTGCCAATCCTCCTCCTTTTTTTTTCCGTTTTTCTCCCCAAAGCCCCAGAAGATAGTTGTATGTCATAGTTGCACATCCTTCTAGTTGCTGTATGTGGGATGCCGCCTCAGCATGGCTGGACAAGCAGTGTGTCGGTGCGTGCCCGGATCCGAACCTGGGCCACCAGTAGCGGAGCGCGCGCACTTAACCACTAAGCCACCGGCCGGCCCCAATAATCACTTTAAATGTCAATGGTCTAAATGTACCAATTAAAAGACAGTAGTTGTCCGAGTGGATCAAAAACAATATCCAACTGTACATTGTCTATGAGAAACCCACTTTAAATAGAAAGATGTGTATAGATTAAAAGTAAATGGATGGAAAGAAATATACCATGATAACACTAATCAAAAGAAAGCAGGAGTAGTTATGTTTATTTTAGACAGAGCAGACTTCAAAGCAAAGAAAGTTATCAGGGATAGAAAAAGACATTACATAATGATAAAGGGGTCAATCCTTCAAGAAGACATAACAATATTTAACATGTGTGCACCTAACAACTGAGCATCAAACTATGGGAGGCAAAAACTGATAGAACTGCAAAGAGGAATAAATGAACCTACTATCATAATTGGAGACTTCAACAACCCTCTGTTAGAAATGGCCAGATCTAGCAGGCAGAAAATCAGTAGGTACATAGCTGAACTCAGTAACACCATCAATCAACTGGATATAATTGACATCCATACACTACTTCATCCAATAATGGAAGAATACACATTCTTCTTAAGCTCACATGGAAATTCACCAAGATACATTCTGGGCAATAAAACACACCTTAACAGAACTTAACACATTTGAAACAATATAAATCATACAATGATTGTTCTCAGACTACAATGGAATTAAACTAGAAATGAATAACAGGAAGATAACTGGAAAATCTCAAAATATGTGGAGATTATACAACAGATTTCTAAATAACACATGGGTCAGAGAAGAAATCTAAAGACAAATTAAAAAGTATTTTGAACTGAATGAAAATGAAAACACAACTTAAAATTTGTAGAATGCGGTGACAGCAGTGCTTAGAAGGAACTTTATAGCATTGAATGCATATACTATAAAAGAAGAAAGATCTAAAATAAAAAATCTAAATTTCCACCTTAGGAAACTAGAAAAAAGAAGAGCCAATTAAATCCAAAGTAAGCAAAAGAAAAGAAATAATAAGAATCAGAGCAGGAATCAAAGAAATTGAAAATAGGAAATCAATAAAGAAAAGCAACAAAACTGAAAACTGGTTTTTTAAAAAGATCAGTAAAATCAATAAGCCTCATCCAGGCTAACTGAAAAAAAAGAGAGGACACAAATTACTAATTTCAGAGATGAAAGAGAAGATGTCGCTACAGATCCCATGGACATTAAAATGATAATAAAGAAATATTATGAATATCTCTATGTTCACAAATTTGATAACCTAGATGAAATGGACCAATTTCTTGAAATATGTAAGCTGTCAAAACTCACACAAGAAGAAATGGACAATCTGATTAGGCCTATATCTATTAAAGAATTGAATAAATAATTACTAACCTTCCAAAACAGAAAGCACGAGGCCCAAATAGGCTCACTGGTGAAATGTACCAAGCATTTAAGGAAGAAATTATACCAATTCTCTACAATCTCTTGCAGAGGATAGAAGCAGAGGGAATGCTTCCTAATTTATTCTATGAGGCCAGCATTACCCTAATACTGAAACCAGAGAAAGACATTACAGGAAAAGAAAACTAAAAACCTGTATCTCTCATGAACATAGATGCAAAAATCTTCAACAAAATATTAGCAAATCAAATCCAACAATGTATAAAAACATTATACACCTCGATCAAGAGGACTTTATCCCAGGTATGCAAGATTGATTCAACATTTAAAAATCAGTGAATGTAATCCATCACATCAACATGCTAAGAAAGAAAAATCACGTGATCGTATCAATAGATGCAGAAAAAGTATTTGACAAAATCCAACATCCATTAATGGTAAAAACTCCCACTAAACTAGGAATTGAGGGGAGCTTACTCAACTTGATAAAGACTATCGACAAAAAACCTACAGCTAGTATCATACTTAATGGTGAGGAACTTGAAGCTTTCTCACTAAGGTTAGGGACAAGGCAAGGATGTCCCCTCTCATCACTGCTTTTCAATATCACACTGGCAGTCTTTGCTAAAACAATTAGACAAGTAAAGGAAAGAAATGGTATATGGATTGAGAAGGAAGAAATGAAACTGTCTTTGTTTGCAGATGACATGATCGTGTATGTAGAAAATCCAAAAGAACAGACAAAAAATCTCCAGAAACTAATAAGTGATTATAGCAAGGTTGCAGGATACAAGGTTAATATACAAAAGTCAATCACTTTTCTATATACTGGCAATGAATAAGTGGAATTTGAAATTAAAAATACAATAACAATTATATTAACACCCCCCCCAAAATGAAATACTTAGGTATAAATCTAACAAAATATGTACAAGATATATATAAGGAAAACTACAAAAATATGATGAATGAAATCAAGGAAGAATTAAATAAATGGAAAGATATTTCATATTTATGGATAGGAAGACTCAATATTGTCAAGATGTCAGTTTTTCCCAATTTGATCTATAGATTCCGTGCAATACCCATCAAAATCCCAGAAAAATTATTTTGTAGTTATTAATAAACTGATTCTAAAGTTTATGTGGAGAGGCAAAAGACCCAGAATAGCCAACATAATGTTGAAGGAGAAGACGACAATTGGAGGACTGACACTACTCAACTTCACAGCTTACTATAAAGCTATACTAATCCAGACAGTGTGGTGTTGGTGAAAGAACAGACAAATGGGTCAATTGAACAAAATAGAGAGCTTACAAATAGATGCACATTACTATGGTCAACTGATCTTTGACAAAGGAGCAAAGACAATGCAACAGTAACAAAGATAGCCTTTTCAACAAATGGTGCCAAAACACCTGGACATCACATGCAAAAAAGTGTATCTAGACATAGACCTTACACCCTTCACAAAAATTAACTCAAAATGGGTCATAGACCTAAATGTAAAATGCAAAACTATAAAACTCCCAGAAGATAACACAGGAGAAAACCTAGATGACCTTGGGTATGGCAATGACTATTTAGATATAACACCAAAGGCAGGACCCATGAAAGAAATAGTGGTTTTCAATTTTGCTGTAAACATAAAACTGCTCAAAAAAATAAAATCTTAAAAAAATATATATATAATGACATAAATAAACTGAGAAAAAAGAAGGCAAAAAAATTTGAGCAGAATGTATAGAGATTTCCCATATACCTTCTTCCCTGCAACACATGCATAGTCTCCCCTATTATCAACATCCCCCACCAGAGTGGTACATTTGTTACAAATGATGACCCTACATTGACACATCATTATCACCCAAAGTCCATAGTTTACATTAGGGGTCACTCTTGGTGTTGTGTATTCTATGGGTTTGGACAGATTTATAATGACAAGTATCCACTATTATAGGGTCACACAGAGTGGTTTCACTGCCCTAAAACCCTCTACACTCAGCTTATTCATCCTTCCTTCCCTCCTAACCCCTGGAAACCACTGATATTTTCTCCATAGTTTGCCTTTTCCAGAATGTCATATAGTTGGCATCATACAGTATGTGGCCTTTTCATAATGACTTCTTTCACTTAGTAATATGTATCTAAGTTTCCTCCATGTCTTTTCATGGCTTTAAAGCTCATTTCTTTTTGCACTGAATAATATTTCATTGTCTGGATGTATCACAGTTTGTTGATCCATTTACCTACTGAAGGACTTCTTGGTTGCTTCTAAGTTTTGGCGGTTGTGAATCAAGCTGCTATAAACATTCATGTGCAAGATTTTGGGTAGACATAAGTTTTCAACTCCTTTGGGTAAATACCAAGGAGCATGATTGCTGGGTGTTGTGGTAAAAGTACATTTAGTTTTGTAAGAAACCTCCAACCTGTCTTCCAAAGTGGCTGTACCGTTTTCCATTCCCACCAGCAATGAATGAGAGTTCCTATTGCTCCACATCCTTGCCAGCAGTTGGTGTTGTCAGTGTTCTGGATTTTGGCCATTCTAGCACATGTGTAGTGGTATCTCAGTGCTGTTTTAATTGGCATTCCCCTGGTGACATATGCTGTGGAACATCTCTTCATTTGCTTATTTGATATCTGTGTATCTTCTTTGGTGAGGTGTCTGCTAAGGTCTTTGGTCCATTTTTTAATAGGGCTGTTTGTTTTCTTATTCTTGAGTTATAAGTGTTCTTTGTGTATTTTGGATGGATAGCAGTCCTTTATCAGATGGGTCTTTGGCAAATATTTACTCCCAGACTGTGGCTTGTCTTTTCATTCCCTTGACAGTGTCTTTGACAGAGCAGAAGTTTTTAATTTTAATGAAGTCCAGGTTATCAATTATTTCTTTCATGGATTATGTCTTTGGTGTTGTACTGAAAAAAGCATTGCCATACCCAAGGCCATCAAGGTTTTTTCCTGTGTTATCTTCTAGGAGTTTTATAGTTTTGCATTTTACATTTAGGTCTGTGACCCATTTTGAGTTAATTTTTGTGAAGGGTTTAAGGTCTATGTGTAGATTCATTTTTTGGCATATGAATGTCCAGTTGTTCCAGCACCATTTAGTGGCTCTTTTTAGGATTAAATTCTGACTGATTTTAAGGAAACTTCACCTAGAAAATTAGAGAAAGGAACATTAGATCAGGTACAAGGAATTGCTTTTGGCTTGCTTAAAAAGTTAAGAATTTAGTTTTCCTCATATAAAAGAATTCCAGAGATGTGCAGTCCAGAGTGTATACAACTCCCTGTTATCCCAGGATCCTCCAATCTTTCTGCTCCCCCTTCTTTAATGCATGGTTTCTATCCTTGGGGTCTCTCTTGTTTTCAGTCCATGATTTCTATCTTCATTGGCTTCTCTTCTTATGGTCATAAAATTGCTACTTCCTTCCAGGCAGGAAGAAGGAGAAAAGGAATAAGGGTGTCTGCAAGATAAATAACCCACTTAAGAGAATTTGCCCAGTAACTCAACCTGAAGATTTCAGCTTATATCTCATTTGGCACCTTTATCTACGAGGGCCGCTTGGGCATTTAGGTTTTTAGCTGGAAACATTGCTACCCCAATTATATAGGAGTAGAGAAGAAGGGGAGACAGAATTTTGGCAGACAGCTTGCCATCTGTGCCAAAAGCTTCATCTATACCCAAGTTTCTGCTTTAAACTATTTACCCTGTATAGAAGGGGAACAAGATACAGGTCTGTAAAATGCCGCAGATTTGTTTTAGTAAATTATCTTAGTTGTCTGGACTTTAGGTATAGAAATTTTCTAAGCAATTCCCCTCATACTATATACTATAATAAGTTATTCTAGGGTCATAAAATTGGGCTTCTGGAGAGAGAAATGCATCCCTAGAGTGTCTTACTCATCTTATTATCTCTAGCACCCAGCGGAGCTCTTGCAATATAAGTAACAGTGTTAGTTTTCTAACTTTGCTGTTGTAACAAATTACCACAAATTTAGTGGCTAAAACAACCCAAATCTACTATCCTATAGTTCTGTAGGTTATAGTTCTGTAGGTTGGAAGCCTGGCACTGGTCTCCCTGGGCTAAAGTCAAGGTTGGCGGGGCTGCATTCCTTTCTGGAGGCTCTAGGGGAGAATCCTTGCCCTTGCCTTTTCCACCTTCAAGACACTGCCCACATTTCTTGACTCATGGCCCCCACTTCATTTTCAAAGCCAGCAACATAGAATTTCTGTGGCTATTCTTCTGTAATCACATCTCCCTCCGACTCCAGCTCTCTGGCCTCTCTCCTTCACTTTTAAGGACCCTTGTGATTACTTTGAGCCCACTGGGAAAATCCAGGGTAGTCTTCATATTTTATAGCCAGCTGATTGTCAACCTTGCTTCCATCTGCAACCTTAATTCTCCTTTGTCATGTAAGGTGACAAATTTACAGGTTCCGTGGATTAGGAACTGGAAACTTTTGCGGGGCCATTATTTTGCCTACCACAGTGATGCTGGATAAAATTTCTATTAATAAGTAATAATAATAAACAGTTAACATACCGTGTTTATTTTTATCCTTCAACAACTTTATGAAGTGAGGAAACTGGAGTTTAGAAACTTGGACTAACTTGCACAAAATCACAAGACTAAGAGATTTTGCCCTCTGTATAACAGGAAAACTCCATGTTTGTAAACATGCTATGTTCTACTTCCCCCTGATGCGTGAATGAGTGAAGTATGCGGCCAACCTGGTTCTGTGACAGGTTTCCATGGTTTTGCATGAAGGCTAGTGCTAAATCAAGCTGAATGTATTTTAGAGTCTCAGTCTAGGCTGGTCACCTTTTAAATGTATGATTGTGAAGTGAAATAAAAAACATTTTGTTTTATGATTTAGAATTTTTCTCACTGTTTACAGTCTGTGAAGCCACAACTGTGTATAGAACCTGCCAACGAGAATTATTGGCATTTTCATCTGTGCTTTGTCACACTATATAGACTTGGTAGTTATATTTTAATTAATATAACTTTTCCCTTTCTTTCTTTCTTTTTTTTTTTTTGCTGAGGAAGATTTGCCCTGAGCTAACATCTGTGCCAATCTTCCTCCATTTGTCGGTCACTGCCAGCCGCCAATGAGTGGTATAGGTCTGTGCCTGGGAACCGCAACCCAGGCCTCTGAAGCAGGGCATGCTGAACTTAACCACTAGGCCATGGGGCCGGCCCTGCTTTTTCTGTCTTTTTTGTGTGTGTGTGAGGAGGACTAGCCCTGAACTAACATCCGATGCCAATCCTCCCCTTTTTTCTTGAGGAAGATTGGCCCTGAGCTAACATCCATGCCCATCTTCCTCTACTTTATATGGGACGCCGCCACAGTATGGCTTGACAAGTGGTCCGTTGGTGTGCGCCCGGGATCTGAACCTGCGAACCCCGGGCTGCTGCAGCAGAGTGCGCGCACTTAACTGCTTGTGCCACGGGGCCGCCCCATGCTTTTTCTTTTTTAAGCATTGTTATTCCTATGAACTAGAGGAAGCTCAGATATTTTCAGCAGTGGACTATATTTGAACACCTTTTGTACCATAAAGAAACCATACTAACCAGGAATGGTGTGAGGGTTTCTGAATATATTTTCACTCATTTCATCTTCATTTAATTTAGCATTCACATAATGCAAACTGTTATGCTCAATGTAGGTTGAAAATATTTAAGCCTGTGAAACCCTGTGCTGGTTTATTATTGTAATTGAATACTATAGTACAATATTGGAGAAGTTCATATTATTTTCAATCTCTTTCACGACACATTATATTTTGAGCTACTAACATGTACGTAAAAAACATTTATTTTTATGAGTATTCAAGGAGAAACCATATCATATTTGAATATGGAAGTCTAATTAAACTGTTGATTAAAATTTGAGTCTAGCAATATTGAGAAATAAGCTTAGAAAAACAAAGGAAATTGTCACCCTGCAGACGTGGTCCTTGGCAGCAAAACTTTTCATGGTGTTGGGTTCTGATGCTTTATTGATATGGTAAATCATTTTGTTCAGTAATTGAAATGGTCTTCTATGAAAGAGTGTAACTAATATTTGTGGGTTTAAGTAATGTTTTGTTTAGGTTATATTGAAATCATTCTTCTAGATACTGGTTTCATTTAAGCCTCAAATCCTCTTTTCTTACAAAACGTTTAGAATGCTCCATGATTGTTATGATAAATTCTATAAAGAATGAATGAATTAAGAAGATCTTCTAATTAAACTAATTGCACATAATGATCATCTTCCTACATGATGACATTCTATGAATAAATGGTAAAGATTCATTAGTGTGGTTTTGGAGGCTCATTTGTTTTACAGATAGAAGAGAAAGACCTGAGTTTAATTAAGTTAGATTTGTTTTCTTCAGGATTCTAGGATATCTGGAAATGTATATTTTGAATTTCAATATTTATAGTATATATACATAAGAAAATTGTAGGCTATAGTTTGATTCTCATTGCTTTGCATATGGTGATGCATGAATGTGGGATAAGAAGGAATAGAAAAAGAAGACAAATGGAAGAGGGTTTATTATTGAACATTTTTTCACTGCAAGAATGCTCAGCAAAATTACCATATAGTGGCAGTGTTTACCAATGTTCTCCCTATTAAGAAAGCTTTTCTTTTTGCCATTTGGCTGGAATTCTCAAGTGGTATTAATGCAATGGTCTCATGATATACTCAGCAATCAGTTTTTGAAAAATTATTATTAGCACATTTAAACTATAAGTATACAGATCCTCACGGGTAAGGCGATGTCTTATTTATCTTTTTATCCCCCAGTGCTCATCCTAATGCCTGATGTATTGGGAGTACTCAATACACGTTTGTCGAATGAAGGAATGAGTGAATTAAATAAAAAATGTTTTCTAGTTACATAAAATATTTTATTTATTCTTGCTGAACTATGTTACCTCATTTATGAATTGGGAACCTGGATTAGATTGTCTCCAAGGCCCCTTCTAGTGTCCACATTTTGTATCTCTATGATTCTTTTTTTCATTTGATTGTGGTAGATAATGGGGCCTTACTTCTTTCTCCCTCAGTTGTTACCTCTGTCTTGCTGGCAGAGAAGATAGAGACTCCTGGGTGATAAAGTCTCTTCAGCCTGGCAGGTTACTTGCTTGATCCTAATGGTTGATGACAGCAGTGGGAGGTGCATTTTGATGGATGGCAAAGGCTTCTAGCAGCTTCCCTTCTCCTAAATCCATGGTGATTGGGTTGTTCAACATATTCACAGCACTTTCTCTTTTCCTCCTGAGTTTTCTAGAAGTGGTAGAATGCTGAATAGTCTCTTTCAATAGTGGTAGAACGGCTCTTTCAATAGGCAGATTTGTTAGGGGATTTATTCTAAGCTACCTAGAGCTGCTTTAGAACTACAGTGGTCTCTCTCCTGCTGTGCTCCAAGGCTTCAGGTTCACTGACATTTGTAGGGTTGTCATAGATTCCAGTTTGCCTGAGACACTTCCAGTTAATACCTGCTGTCTGGTGTAATGGTTAATGGTGCCTCTTTCACTCTCACAAGAGACCTGATTTGGACAATAAATTATAAGGTTGCCTACTAACATGGCTCTTTTTCACTCCTGAAGGGTTTCCTCTCCCTGTGTTGAGGTGTCCTCATTCCTGGCAGCCCTGAATCTTAGGTGTTGCCAACAGTCCCACATTCCCCCTCCTACACCTCTGTGAGACCTCCAGCGTAGAGGCAAACTGAGTTTACTCACTTTCCCAACTTTCTCAGAAAAAAAAGAGTCATTTGAATTCTTCTGGGTTAAAACACACTTCTTTTTTCCTCCAAGAGCTACTAAGATACAGCAAAATAATAATAATAATATTAAGGACAATCATGTAGATACATTTTTTAATTTTTGAAAAAATCTACTAGGTTCTGAGTATGAAAAGTGTCAGTGTGATATAAATGAGGGCATTATAAAATACTTCAGATCCTTTTGATCTTCTTGTAACCGTCTTTTTCATGCATTTCAAGTGTGCTTCCTTCATGGTTGTGGCCTCTACAGTCCTCCAGTTCAGGGCTATTATGCTCAGTGAGCTTCAGGGATGCAGAAATATGGAAGAAACTCAAGTTTGTTATGGAAAATTATGTCAAGTGCACACATAATGCATTTGAAAAAGAAAGGGGACAAGGAACATGTCAGAAGATGGGAATAAGCCAAGTGCGGCAGTTTTCTCAAGGAATTTGGAGTTGGAGTCAGGCATTGAAAGATGGCTGGGATTTCTGCAGGTAGAGATGGAGGTGAAATGTCAGGAGGAAGTGTTTTGTCTTGTAGTGGGCCCACCTAATTTAAGTGAGAAAAGAGAAGAGTGAGAGATAGATGCCTGGGTCAGAAAGAGGATGGGTGATTCTGGGGTGAAGTAGTTTGAATCTTCAGGTATTCAGCTTTCCATGACATGCACTTTTATTGGATTTTGAATATTGTTTCAAAACCTTTATTTCTGTAGAGGAGTTTTACCCTAACGACAGGTATGGATAGCACTGAAAGTAAAAAGCAGTTTAATCGTTCTCCTGGTAGCTTTATTACTGTCTCTTCTCTTTTCCCCCCTTCGGCGTGTAGAACGTAAAGGAGTAAGGATGGAGAGAAAGCAGAGTATGTAATTTTATTGTTGCTGGCTTGCTGGCGCTGGCTGTGTGTCCACAAGCAAACTGTAGGCTTCATTTTGACAGGAGTGAGAGATGTCGGCTTTGGGTACACAGCTCTGGGTTCTATTTTGGAAGATGAGCATTCTGCTGGGACATTCCTGTAGCCCATGGTGGAGGTTAGGAGTGGGGGGATGAGGAAGATGTCCCTGAGTTTGCTCATTTTTAGAGGAGCTTGTTGGAAGCTTTTATCCATTCAATTGGATTTATCCATTCAATTGGATGAGCATTCTGCTGGGACGTTCTGGAGTCTGAAGGCATTAATGCCAGAAGCTTGGACCATCAATCCCAGCAGACCTGCCCCTCACCCAAAGTAGAGATCTTATTTTCTGTTTCCCTGTCTCCCCTCTCATCTGCCTTTTCTGGACTCTTAGTCCTATAGATTCTGTAGGTAATGTTCCTATGGGCACCTTCTCAGAACGTAATTTACTCTTTGACTTCAGAGGATTTTTAGCTATGTCCTCTTTGCCCATCCTAAGTGGTTTTACAGGCATGAATTTATATTTATATATGTATTTGGACTAGTAAAAATCATCCATTTTTTCATTCAGCAGATGTTTATGGAGCTTCTATTTATTTGCCCATCACTGTTCTAAGTGCTAGCATGCAGCAGTGAACAAAACAGAGAGCTCTCATGGAACTTAGATTCATGGGAGGGAAGATGGGGGAAATGAAGCAATAAGCACTAAACATAACAAATAAGCAAATTATATAGTGTGTTAGAAGCAGATAAAGGCTATAGTAAAAAGACAAATTAGATCAGAGTTAGGGGGACTGGGAGAGCAGAGGAAAGGGACAGGTGCAGTGGTCATCAGAGTGATCAGAGAGCCTCATTGACAAGAGGAGATTTGAGCAAAGGAGGCGAGAGAATTGCCCAAGCAGTTATCTCACAGAAGAATGTTTGGCAGAGGGAAGAGCAGGAGCAAGGAAGCAGGAGCTTGCCTGGTGTGTTCAGAGAGCAGCAAGGATGCCAGTAATGGAGTGAAGTAACTGAAAGGGAGGACAATAGCAAAGATCAGCGAGGCAACACAGGGCCGGTCATTTAGGGTCTTGTTGACCATTGCAGGGACTTTGGCCATTATTCTGGGTGAAATTGGTAGGCCATTTCAGGATTTGTATCATAACCTGCATTATGCTTAAAAGGACCACTTTGGCTTTGT
This sequence comes from Ceratotherium simum simum, assembly GCF_057802395.1. Lineage (NCBI taxonomy): Eukaryota > Metazoa > Chordata > Mammalia > Perissodactyla > Rhinocerotidae > Ceratotherium > Ceratotherium simum. The sequence goes on from NC_141908.1 coordinate 61,650,763, forward strand.
GTTGAGGATAGACCATGGGTGAGAGGTGGTGAGTAAGGTCAGAAGCAGGGAGACCTGTAAGGAGGCATCAGGTCCTGCAGGACCTGAGGATGGTAGGTTGGATTAGAGAGGCAGCAGGGTAGTCAGATTCTTTGGTCTATTTTGAAGCTGAAGCTTTTCTGAGGGATTGGATGTGGGACGGGAGAGACAGAGAGGAATCAGGGGTGACTCTAAGGTTTTTGGCTTAAGTATTTGGAGTATTGGAGTTTCCAAGGCAGTTAAATACTTTCTAATAAGTACATTTATTAATTTGTAATCTGCAAACATTCCCATAAATGTTTTTCCTATAATTCTTCTGAAATGGAGATTGGGTCAGAATACAAAGAGCGTGCGATAGGTGGGGTAAAGTTTCTGGCTTAGAGAAGGTTGTTTTGATAACTCCCTTCTACCACACCCCACAAAAAATGCACATCTCAAATATAGGGATCATGAATTATTTCTCTTGCATTGTTGGTACCTACCACAGTGCCTGTCATATATTATTTCATCAAATCTTATTTCATCAAATCTATCGTTATTGATTTTAAGATGAAATATTATATTGTGTACCACCAACAAATGCTACCACTTATTTAAGTGATGTTATTACTTTAACTGGAATTATAATTCAATTTAATTGACATGATATTTATTGAAAGTGTTATTTTAGACTATTTAGACATACATGTTTGTCACTCAGTGCTACTGTCTTTAGAGGCATTTCTTGGCATATGAAAGGCAATGTTTTTCATATATATCAGTAAAAAAATGTAATACAGCTTCATCTACTTGTGGGTGTTATCCTTTCGTAGGTGTCAAAAAGCACTTGGTGTTACTTTGCGAGAAAATATGGAATTGCAATCATTCTCCCAACCATGAATGTGTGCTTCGTTAATATTAAATGTATGCCCTGTTGCGCTGATTCCTTTTCTGCATATATAATGACATTTCATTTCAGTGGTGGATCATAGTTTAATCTTTTTGAAGATTTGAATATTTTAAACAACAATTGAACTCTACAAATATCGTATTAACAAGGTGCACATAACTCAATTGAAGAGATGAAAATATGAAGAATTATGACCGAGTTCTGTGCAGACTTTGAAAACTATTATCACAGCTGCCCCCTGGCCAACAGCGAATGACATATAGAATGTCATTCATTGTAAGAAACATTTTGATATCTGAGTTGTTAAAATGTGAAAAAATGAAATATGGTAGTAAATATTCAACAAATGTTTAACTGCTTGAAGTGTGACTCCCCACCCCTGACGCCCCACACGTGTGCCTCTGGCTCCAGGCTGCACTACGATTTAACCTGTGCATGCCCTGCAAGTTCTGTTGCAGTCTTTGATGCGTTATTTCTATTTTCATTTTTTTTTTCCTGCCCAGCATCACTTCCTATAGGGAACTATCTTTCCCTCTTGTGATCTGTCCCTGTGGTTGGTTGGCCTGATTTCAACCCCCACTGTCCCCAAAACAGGGCCAGAAGAGGACACACAGTTACTCCATCAGGACCTGCTCCATCAGGCCACCTGATGGTTCAGAGATGGTCACATGATCCAAGCCAGGCCAGACCCCCACTTTGTCAGAGCTTTCAGGAAACAAGCTTTCTTTTCCTTTGCAATTATGATCTTTTAGGGCCTTGCAAGCCTGAAGCTTCTGGTATCCACCTTGTTATTACAGGGATTGTCTACCCGAGGGTGAAGCCTACATAGAGGAAAGCAGAATTGAGATGGGGAGAAAGTTCTCTGGTAACCTCTGATCATCTTGATCTAGCCATAATTGAAGCTAGTTTATTTCTGGAGTTTTCAGTTATATAGCCAACAGATTTTTTTCCTAAGGGAGGCCGAGTTCAATTTCTTTGGTTTAAACTGAAAATGTCCTTACTAATACAGGAGCATTTTCCTCTCTGCTGCTCCCCACCCTCTTCTCAGTAAATATTCCCTGTAGAGCCTGGGCTGGCACTCAGGTTACCGTCTTCACTCTGTGTGGCTCCAGGACTCAGAAGTCTTCCTCTTACCCTTGACCCAGTTCTCTGAATTGTCCTGTTAATCTAAATTGATTTTAGAGCTAATTGCCAAAACCAGGTGTAAGTTAGGGTCTTCTCTTCTCCTAGGCCATGTTCTCAGTTCAGTCTTCTTAGTCAGTGAGTGGTAGATGGCGGCTTCTTGCTCTCAGATGCTTTTGACAGCCTCAGACTCCTGCTTTTGAAAGAAACCGACTCCTACTTTCTCTTTCAAAGCTGAAATGGGTCTTTGTGCCTCCCACAAAGCTCTGGTCTCTTTTGGTGATAAGTACCTCAAATTCCCAGCTCACTTGGAAAGCATAGAGGCCTGTCATGCCCCTAAACTTATTCGAAGATTAAAAGCTTTCCTGGTCAGGTTATCAACTCCAGCTACTTTCCATAACTCTCTTTGGTGACTCAGATATTCCCAGTGCAGAGATTTAAATCTTCCCAACATTTCCTGATTAGACTGTTATACCATGTAAGGTGGTGTTGTATTGTGAGGATAAAGATAGATTTTGGAGCTAGAGACACCTGGGTTCAAATCCTTGCTCTGGCATTGTTAGTTCTATGGCTCTGGGTAAGTTATTTTAACTCTCCAAGCCTTAATTTGTAAAACAGGGATGGAAAAATTGTTCTTAGTTCAAATAATTGTTGTGAGGTTTAAAAGTCTCTATATATTGATTTCTCTCTCTCTACCCATCTGAATCTATCATACCTGGCACTTAGTAACATCTCATAAATGGTAGCTATCATTAGAAAATTGTGTATCATGTTATTTCTGAGTGGTTTAATGTCTGACGTGTTTTATATTGAATTTTATATCACACGTGTTTGGTTGTTCTTTTTATTTTTCTCATTTTTTCACATATGCTCATTGCCAGAGCAGTCATACATAATCTAAGCCAGCAAACTTTGGATCCTTCTAAAGCAAAAATCCTTTTAATATTGCAGACAAATCCACATATCTTTCCCTAAAATAAAAATAGGGAAAACTCTGAAAGCAGAGTCAGAATGGTAGTAGAATTTATTACCTAAATGACAGAACTTGGCCAGGTTCTGCTGTCTCTTATAGGTTCAATATGTCTCTACAGAATTCTTAGCTGCAGATAAAATAATCTTGTTTGATTTATATGGCCCTAGCTTAAGAAATCTACAGAAGGGAAGATCTATACCAATTCTTTATCTTAGGCACATTGTTGGCAGTGGCTTTGTGTCCAAAAAGATATAGGATAAGAGAATGTAAAGGACTGTTCTCTCTCTGCAATATTCATTTGCTCAGCTCCTTCCTCAATATGTAGTGATATTTGTTGAGCTATATTAATTAGGGATTTAAAAAAATAGTTTTCTTAGTACTTGAGAAAACTGGCAGTTTGATTGCCAGGATGTTTGTGTCCTCTTAATGTAACATAATTAACTAAATTTAGTCTCTTCTTTGACTACTTCTTATACTTATCAGAATTATACAGCCTTAAGAAGAACTACTGTCAAATGTGGAAAGTCAACCCTTACATTTCTTAATACTGTGGAAAAGGAAAAAAGGTGGTTAGAGATTTAGACCAATGGGAAAATTATTAAGAATTATTTATTATAGAGCTTGGTTCTTAACCTTTATGGGTCCCCTTTAGAGAAAATTGTGAAAGCTGTGGACACTCCACAAAAATGTCAAAGTAGACATAGGCGAAAAATTCTGCACCTAATTTCCAAGATATTATGAATCCTTTGAAGCTCATCCAGGTTAAGAATCTCAATGTGATTTCTTAAAATTGTAGAATCTTAGAATAGTACAGGATGTTAGAGTCTATTTAGATCAATCTCCAGTTTAACTTGCGGTTTTTCAAACTCAGCACTATGGACATTTGGATGGGATAGTGCTTTGTCATGTGGAATTATTCCATGTATTGTGGGATATTTAGCAGCATCACTTTTCTCTACTCGCTAGATGTCAGAGTTGGGGTGGGGTCAGCCATGATAATCAAAAATGTCCCCTAGGGGACAAAATCAGCTGAGAACCACTAGTCTAACTTAAAAATCCCTTCCATTTTGATGGCAAGTGATCCTCTGGTCCCTAAGGCCATGTTCATTAATTCCAAGCTGACACATCTCTTTTAATTTGAGTCTGCAGAAAGTAGGACTTGAGATAAGTCCTTGAGGGCAGGTAATTTATTTGAGAGGTGATCCTTGGAAGTACAAGTAAGAGTGGAAAAAAATGAGACGTAGACAAGGGAAAGCCAATATAGTTTGCATTTATGAGGCAACTGGGGCTCAGTTACAATGGAGCTTCTCTGATGGACGGTGTAGAACCTGCCTTAGAATTGTTCCACCAAGAGGAGGATGCTGAATGAATGTCTGATAGCCCATTAGTTGAAATTGCTCTATGTAGAATTTAATCCCCTGAGAGTGAGCATTCTCTTGATGCTAGAGAAAGCCCTCAGGCAGAGTAGCAGAGTAGAGAGTATTTAAAATGGACTGCTATCAGTTTTCAGAGGAACTATCTGTGGAACTCAGACGTAGGCCAAGGGGATATGGGACAGGTTATCAATAGCACCTGCACAGCATTCCATTTTATGTTTCAATTATGAAAACAATGTATTTTGAACTGATATTTCCTTTCTTATCACTAGTACCCAATGTCTTACATTGTTATCTACAGCAGGAGTTGGCATACTTGGCGTGTGGGCAACTTCAGTCTGCTGCCTATTTTTGTATGGCCAATGAATACTTTTTAACATTTTAAATTTTTGAAAAAAATGGAAAGAGAAATAAGATTTATGACATGTGGAAATTATATGAAATTCAAATTTGAGGGTCCATAAGTAAGTTTTTATTGAACACATCCACACACATTAGTTTATGCATCTTTTATGACTGCTTTCCTGTTACAATGGTAAAGTTGAGTGGTTGCAACAGACTACAAGGCATAAAACATTTACTTTCTAGCTGGCGTATTACAGAAAAAGTTGGCCCACACTTGGCCAACCCATGATCTACAGCAACAATGAATAAATCTATTTCCTCTTCTGAATGACAGCCTGAAAACATTTTAAGACATTTCTCATGTTTCTCTCCCTTTCTTGCCTTTTTCTTTTCCAAGATGAACTTTCCAAATTCCTTTACATGCTTTTCATACAGCATTATTCAAAGACCCTTCATTCTCTTGGTCAGTTTCCTCTAGATGCATTCCATTTTATCAGTGCTTCTCTTAAAATGTAGCTCTTAAAATGGAACATATTTTATAGTATGTGGTTTGAACAGTCAAAAGAATAGAGACAGTATCCCCTGTGTTGAGTATTCTACTTTCTAAATGCAGCCTGACTCCATTAGGTTCTTGGAAGGCTCATTACAATGTCAGCTCATAAGGAGTGTTGAATCAACTAAAATCCATTTTCACATAAATTGGTGTTCAGTATAGGTGCATTATGTCTTGACATTAAGTGCTCCTCCCTTTTAACTATTAGATTTATTTTCTTTGAATAAAGTTTAACTATTAGCAATAATTTTAAGGATCTTATTGACTTTATATATTTGTTAAAATTTAATATTCATTGTTATAAATGAAAATCTTTGTGTTTATATTCATGTGACCCTGATTTGGGATTTAATTCATTCCTGGAAAACAGTTTCAATATGGATTCACTAGAGATGAAACTTAAATTTCTATACCGTTATATTATAAAGTGGGGCCCTTTTGACAGATTAAACAATTGACCCTAACGCTTCACTCTTTTGTAATAGTATTATGTAACCACATTCTTGTCATGGCTCATAGTGGATATACAGTAATGTACTTCTCTCCTTTTTGACTTTGAATTTGACCATGTGACTTGCTTTGACAAATGGGATAGTAGCAGACAAGAAATGGGCTTGCATGGCTAGGTTTGCCCTGTGGGAAATTCTGATAACTACCATGAAAAAAAAAACTTCTGCTCCAGGAAGGCATTGACTTACTTCTAAAACCAGAGTCTAATTAAGGAAAATTCCTTTACTTTAGGAAGAAAGCATTTGCCCAATATAATTTCAAAATTTCTATGGGCCAGTGATTCCTATGTGCCTACCATTCTTCCCTTTTTTGAATGGAAGTGTTTATTGGAGTTATCCTGTCCTCCGTCAACCACTGTGAAACTTGTCTTTTTAGACAAGTTTCTTTCTAGATCTACAGATCAAGAGTGGCCACATTTGGACCTGATGTAGATCAGGACTTTAGCGTGATGAATTTTTGGGTGTCTTGGGATAGGGTGAGTATAGTTTTTCATGATAGGAATATGAATAGTTATAACCAAGAGGGTGAATTACGGCACGTTAAATGATTTCTCCCTCTTTTTTTTACTTCCCTATAGTAATGTTATCATGGCCGAATGCAGTGGTGGGCAGACTATGGCCTATGGGCCCAATCCAGCTACAGCTTGCTTTTGTGAGGTCCTCAGCTAATAATGGCTTATATATTTTTAAACAGTTTAAAAAAGACAAAGAAGAACTTGCAAAAGAGATGTATGTGGCCTGAAAAACCCGAAATATTTCTCTCTGGACGCTTACAGAAAACCTTTGCCAATCCCTGGCCTAACGGAAGGTGAAGTGCACCTCTGCACCCTGACTTTGGGCTATGCCATGTGACTTGTTTTGGCCAATGGGATGTTAGCAGATGTCATGTGAGCAAAGGCTTGAAAACTGCTTAGGAGTTTGGGCTTGACCCCTTGGAGTTCCCCACCCAGATTTTTAAAACCTTTAAGTGTGAAAAGTAACACATATACAGAAAAATGCACAACACAAAAAATGTATAGCTCAGTGATTCATTACAAAGCAGACAGCTATATAACTATCATCCAGGTCAAGAATGAATATTGCCACCACTGTAGAAGTCCATTGTGCCTGCTCTCTATCCCCAAAGGGAGCCGCCATTCAGTATGTATCCCTGACTTTCCAAAGTCAAATGTTAGTATTTTTCCCTTCTTCCTGGACAATGCAAGGACTTGAGAACTCCTCTATTCAATTTAGTGCCTCCAGACTCGTGTTATTTTTGCCTTTGTTCTATATATATTTTAAACTTGAGACACTATTTTGTTTTACATTTAATACTCATTTGAGTTTACCTGTATATTTACAATTTTTTTAAATTTTTATTTCTTTTCATGTCTCTGAGCTTCTTTCTAAGTTCGTTTTCCTTTTGATATTAAGAGTACTCATTAATGTAGTTTTGCTGCTGATGAGTTCTTAGCTTTTGTCTGAAAATATTTTTATTTCTTCTAAATTTCTTGTGAGCATTTTTCCCTGAATAAGGAGTCCTAGGTTAGTAGTAACTTATTCATTGTTTTTTGACTTCCTTTGTTCCTATCGAGAGGTCAGCAGTGGGTCTTTTTTTTTTTTTTTAACAAAATAACTGTATTGAGATAAAATTGACAATAAATAGAATGTACATGTTTAAATGTCCAATTTGGTAAGTTTTGACATACTTATACTCCTGTGAAATCATGATCACAGTCAAGATAATGAACATAGCCATCAGCCCCCAGTTTCCTCATACCTCTTTATTCTCTCTTTCCTCCTGTTCCTCCCTGCTCTCCCCCATACCCAGGCAAAAGGGATCTGCTTTCTTTCTTATAGACTAGTTTACATTTAAAAAAATTTTATATAAAGGCAGTCATACAGTATGTATTTTGTTTTGTCTGGTTTCTTTTGCTTGGCATGATTGTTTTGGAGTTCATCTATATTTTAGTGTTATCAGGAGTTTATTACTTTGTATTCCACTGTATATGGATATAGCACAAGGTGGTTGTCTATTCATGTATTGATGACATTTGGGGTGTTCCCAGTTTTGGTTCTTACATATAAAGCTTCTATGAAGTTCCGTGTAAAAGTCTTTGCGTGAATATATGTTTTCTTTTCTCCTGGGTAAATTCTTAAGAGTGGAATGACTAGATCTTATGGTAGGTGTATATTTAAGTTTTTAAGAAACTGCCAAACTGTTTTCCAAAGTAGTTGTAACATTATACATTTTCACTATCAGTGTATGAGAGTTTCATTTCCTCTGTATCCTTCCCAACACTTGGTACTGTCAGTCTTTAATTTTAACCATTCCTATAGGATTTAGTGGTATCTCAACAAGTTTTAATTTTCATTTCCCTAATGATTTAGTGGTATCTCAACAAGTTTTAATTTTCATTTTCCTAATGACAAATGATGTTGAACATCTTTTCATGGGTTTATTTGCCATATGTATGTTTCCTTTAGTTAAATGCCTATTCAAATCTTATGCCTATTTTTAACTCTTTTTTATTTTTCTTACTATCGAGCTTTGAGAATTTTTTTACATGATCTGGATTCAAGTGCTTTACAGATGTGTGATTTGAAATTAACTTCTCCAGTCTGTAGCTTGTCTTTTAATTTTTTTGAGTGTCTTTCAAATAGTAGAAAATATTAATTTTGATGAAGTCCAATTTACCAATTTGTTCTCTTACGAATTGTGCTTTTCTTGTTATCACTAAGAAATCTTTGCCAAGCCCAAGGTTAAAAATGCTTTCTCTTGTCTTTCTTTCTACATGTTTTATTGTTTTTGGCTTTATATTTAGGTCTATGATGAATCTGAAGTAATTTCTGTAAATAGTGCAAGATATGAATCAAAGTTCATTTTTTTCATATGTATATCCAATGTTTCAAGCATCATTTGTTGAAAATGTTATCTTTTTCTCACTGAATTGCTTTATACATGTTGAAAATCATGTACAGTTGCCTATGTACATGAGGCTCTATTTCTGGACTCTTCCACTGATCTATTTGTTTATTTTTGTGCCAAAACCACATTGTCAAATTACTGGAATTTTAAACAAGTCTTAAAATTAGGTGGTATAAATTCTCCAAATTTATTGTTTGTTTTGCTGAGTAGTTTTGGCTATTCTAGGTCCTTTGTTTTTCCATACGAATTTTAGAATCAATTTGAAAATTTTATGAAGAAAGTCTGCTGTGATTTCATTTGCAAATACATTGAATCTATAGTGTAATGTGGGAAGAATTGACATCTTAAATATATTGGGTCTTCTGCTATTGGTATAGTGGCATATTTATCCATTTATTTTTGGTCTTCTTTAATTTCTTTCAGGAATTTTTTTTTCAGTATACTGGTCTTGCACATCTTTTGTCAGATTTATCTATCCCTAAGTATTTCCTATTTTTTATGTGATTATAATTGGGTTTGTCTTTTATGTCAATTTTTGGTTGGTTGTTTCTAGTATAGACACGCAATTGATCTGTGCATATTGATATTATATCCTGCAATTTTGCTAAACTGTATATGGTGCTTCATTTCCTTAAGTCAGGGAGTCTGATGGGCCTTGCCTGGGTTCTTCATCCTTGCACTACAACCTGAGAACACACTCAAGGCAATTGTAGGGCTCGCCTTGTTTGTGTTCTATCTAGCAGGGATCACTGTCTTTCATTTCCTGATGTCCAATATCTTGAAAACCATTGTTTCAAATATTTTGTCCATTTTTGGGGTTGTATCCAGTCAATAATCCAGACAATAAAGAGGCAAACTACTTTCTATGAAGATGTAAAAGTTTTGCTTTTTTGAAAAAGTGAGTTTATCCTCATCAGATTATTCTAATCACTGGGGTTTGGGCAAGAGACTAGAGATAAGTAGAAAACTTATTTTCCTCCCCTCTCCTGGTCCCAGTTTAGCCAAGGCAAGGGATGCTGGATTTTGGATGGGGAGAGATACTCAAAGGTCCTCCTTGGTGGATGAGTAGGCTGGTCTTACTGCAAGGTGGTCTATTGTAGATGGCCAGCCTTTGAACTCTAGTGGCACTGATAGATTCAGTTTTAAAGGATTTTTTTCTAAGTTGCTATTCCTTTGGCTATGCTCAACAATTTTTTAATGTTTTCTTTTAAACACCACAGCCAACTCATGTCTGTACTTTGTTAAACTGAGAGTTTCCTCTTTCTAGGTATGATTGGCAGAATTGTAAGATATCTCTGAAGATTCCTGCTCCCTGGAGTTCATGCCCTGTATAATGCCTTCCCTTTGAGTGTGGGTGGAACCTGTGGATATCAAGGGATATCACTCCCGTGATTATGTTATTTCATAAGGCAAAGGGATTTTGCAGATGTAATGAAGTTTCCTAATCAGTTGACTTTGAGTTATTTGAAAGGGAGTTCACATGGGCAGTCCTGACCTATTCAGGTGAGCCCTTAAAAGAGACAATAAGCAGAAGTAGACTGGTGACCTTAATGAAATAAGCTGCCATGTTGTGAGAAGAGGGGACCGTGTGTCAAGGACCTGAGGGTGGCTCTAGGAGCTGAGAGCAGTCTCTGGTCAACAGCTAGCAAGAAAACAGGTATCTCAGACAAATGGCTAAGAACCAGTGAGCTGACAAGAGGATCTTGATCCTTAAATGAGATGGCAGCCCCAGCTGACACCTTAATCACAGCCTAGAGCAACCCTGAGCAGAGGAACCAGTTGATCTGTACCTGGAATCCTAACTCACAGAAACTGTGAGATAATAAGTGGTGTTGTTTTAAGCCATCAAGTTTGTGGCACTTTGTTAAGCAGCAATAGAAAACTAATATAGCAGTAGAGAACCAAATGACATGGGAGAGCAGCAGCCTCCTGAAGCAGATATGAAGCAACAAAAGATGAGGAGTGATGATCTGGGGGAGGAAGACAGACTGAGGGGAGAAGCAGCAACCGGAGCAGGTTTATGGGATGTTTCCTTGGAGACTCATACGAATACTCAGAGAAAACCCAAGTAGATTTTGTATTTCCTGCAATTACATGAGTGAGATAAAGAATCAGACTAATATGTTCACTGAAGAAAAATTTGGTATCTGAATTTTGTAGAATGGTGATTTCCATGTCATATTTTATGTACCTGGCATTATACTAAGACCTGGATATTCATTGGTGAGCAAGATGGACAATTTCTCTGCCCTCATGGACTTACAATGTAGTGGAGAACACAGTCTATTAACTAAGCCCTTACAACAGACCATAAGTGCTGTGATGGGCAAAGGGCAGGATGCTATAGGAGCATGTAGCAATGACATAGAATCTGAATTTAGGGATCCAAGAACCCTTCCTAGAAGAGGTGCTATGTTACCTGATCCTTACAGAGGAGCTGGAGATGGCCGGACGAACTGGGGATGGTGGCACTGTCTCCTTGACAGAAGAAATAGCATGGTCAAAGGCTGAGAATCAAGAGATAGCATTGCTTTTGGGAAACTGAAGGTGGTTCAGTAGGGTGGGAGCAGAGAGCAAGGAAAGGATGGAGTGGCTAGAGGCTTGTGGGATAAGCTGGGCCAGGTCGTGGATAGCTGATAAACCTTATCAAAGGGTTTAACTTTTTACCGACAGCAAGTAGAGCCACTAAAGAATTTTAAATGGAGATGGGCATAAGACATTTTGCGATTTAAAAAAATCATTTTGATTGTAGTGCAGAGAATTATTTGGAGTAGGGCATGGCTAGAGGTAGGAGGACTAAAAATGATAAGTTTCTAAAGCCCTTTCAGGGTGAAACTAAGACAAAACAAAATAGAGCATATTGTCATGCCAGTGACTCAGCACTGATTTTTATTTTAAGGTAAGTTTTAGAGTGGACAACTCTTTGTCTGAGTTAGTTCAAGCATTTTGGTACTGCCTCCCCCACCCCAATCAAGTTATGACTAAAGCTCTCCCCAGTAGCTTTTCAACACGTGTTCTCTTCCTAGTATAATTAAACAGGTCATTCTCTGTATGCCAATAGGTTGTGTATGACTTCTTCAGGAGTCTGGTCCTGACTTGTCTTGTCTTGATACGGAGCCAGAAATCCGGTTGCAGTATATTTTGAAATGCACTGCTTTTATTTAGGGCTAGCTCATTAGAAGAAGAGACAAGCGGAGCAAAGGGCCACCCTGCTGTTGCTTTGTGAGTAAAGAGCAGCATCCATCCTTTTTCTCACCAGTAGACAGACACTAGCGTAGATTAATGCTTACTCTCAAACCTCTGGAACTCTTGAATCATTTTTATTCTTCAAAGTGGTCCAAATGGAAAATAGATACTGACCACTTCCAATCAATTTTAATATGGATGAAGAATCAGGGTTTGTTAGGGAAAACACACATATAATTTTATTTAGAAAGTTACTATAACAAAAATTACATTAATAGATACATAGTTCAACTTCAAGGCAGAAGGTTAGATTAGAATAGTAATGCCAAAATAGATCTGAATTGAAAAAAGTTTTCGTCTATTAAGAGTAATTGATTGGAATGATTCAGGAGAAAGACTTTAAAGCTGAGTTGATGCTCTTCAGGAAAGACGGTTGTGACCAATTGGTGATGTCTGCCTGGGCTAGATTCTTTCTTAAGCAGCCTTCTAGATCTGAATTCTACGCTATAGATCTGGATAAGAACAGACCGATGCAACTGAGACAAAGTTGAGGGTTGTATGATTTGTATTAATCAAGACAAAAATTCCACTTTTCTTCAAATTCATGAGTTTTACATATGTGCAATTGGAGAATAATTTTTACTGGAGCAGGAAGGTCCTGGTCAAGAGAAATTTGCTGGTATCACTTACATCAAGATGTTGATGAAAAAGTTCAATGTTAAGTATATAGGACTTGCCTTATACATATACTGATTATGTCATGGTGAGTCTCTAATCGTTATCATTTGATTTAGTTAACACTATTCTAGGAACTCCGTATTAAACCACATTTTCACTTGACTAGAGAGTCTTAAATTGGAGAAGATAGCAAAGAACCATTTTGTAGCAAAGAAACATCCTACATACCAACATGTAGGCTAGGACTGATTCATACTCCCTTAGGATTCAGTCTTTAGCCACACTCTTTTCTCTGCCTGTGCCCTTGAACTTAATTGGATTTCTCCCCTCTTCCCTCCCTCCCTTCTTTCTATCTTCCCTTTCACAGTTGTTCAAAAGTGATTTCCTTCATTTTGAAGACTAGATCAGGTCTCCCTGCTCAAGTTCTCATAGCGCTATTTACTATTCTTTCATAACACTTACTGCAGTTGGTAATAATATACTTTTGTGAATATTTTTGCTTAAGGTCAGTCTCTCCCACTAGATTGTAAACCCCATAAGACTGAGTTTATGTTTGTTTTACTTATACTCTATGCTCAGAGCTCAGGCACATCTATGTGGCTGGAGCAGAATAGGAACTTGATAAATTATTTGTTGAATGAATGAAATTTATAAATAATTTTAATATAGTGGGATAAGGGCAAATAGAGATTGTACCAATGATGGAGAAGTCTTCAAGAGAAATTTAAAATTGAGCTCTCTTCAGAGATGAGTGTGAGCTCACTGTGGGAGAGAATGGAGGGCATTCTGGATAGCAAGAGCTGCATGTTGGCAGAGACATGATGTGTGACAGAAGAGGGGAAGTAACCGTGTGGGTGATGCACTGCGGGTGTGGAGGCACAAGGCTGTAGTGGCCCACAGGTCAGTTAATGAAGGCCTTGTGATTCCACTGTAAGAAGTTTTGGCATTATTTTCCAGAAGGTTATGGGGAATTATTGAAGGATTTTAAGCAGAGCCAATATGATCATATTTTTACTTTAGAACATGAATTTGAAGGAATGAGACTGGAGACTGGGACTGCAGTTAGAAAAATATTGCAGTCTTTCAGACAGAGATGAAAATAGCATTAACTAAAGGCTTGAAGTGGAACTAGAGAAAAGGAGATAAAATTGAGAAATATTTCACAGGGCACAATCTGCAGGATGTGGTGGCTGGTGGGATGGAAATGGGGAGGTGTGTGCCGATAGACATGTACTCCTGCTGGGGCAGCCTGGCCTGGGTTCAGCTCTGAGGAGGGTGGTGGGTAGGTGCTGAGAAAAGCTGGGAGGAGGGGGACAGGACACTGCGTTGGGATCCTTTTACATTCCATAAATACTTATTGCCCCTTTTTCTTTACTTTCATGTGGCTTTGAGGCACATAAGAAAAGTCACAAAATTTAGGCAAAGAAGGTTTTCAATTGGGAAGAGAATACTAAAAATAAATTTTACTTAGGCCTGTTAATTTTGACCAGGGCTTTTCCTTTGTCAGGGAAGAATATTTAGTCAGAGATCTAGCCAGTGTCTTGGGCTCTGGTTTTCTCTGACTATAAATTCTCTAAGGAGAATGAATAAATTACGGAAAATAATTGAGATCTGAGGTTACATGCTAAGTCATATAAAAAGCTGAGGCCATGCTAGGATGGATGGGAATGATGTCTTTTTGACTTTGGCACCTGTATTTGTATTAGAACATCATGTTGTTCTAAGTATTGAAAATTTGGTGGATGATTTATTGTATTTTACATATCATATGAGACCTAAAATAGTGCTAAGAGACTCTATGAATGATTGACTATTGTTGTATCCCTGTCCATGGAAGACTTAAATATCATGACTCCAATTTCAAACAACAGGTACAACACATTGACTCAATTTGTCCATTCCAAAGTCTGCAAAGAGCCCTAGTCCCAGAGAATGTAAAAGTTAAGCAAATTTTAGATCTGACAGGGTAACTGCAATTTCTTCCTTGTGCTACAGGCACAGCACGTACCTTCTAATAGCCTTCCTTCATTGCTGATTCAAATCCTTCAAATTGATATAAAAGCATTTAATGGGCTTTTAAAGGAGTATCCCCCTTAAAACAAGCTGTCTAATGAGTAACAAAGCTAGCTCACGATACACCAGAAAGCAGATTTTCTTGAGCCTCAAAAGACCTGAATTATTTCTCCAGCTCTCCAGGGACAAGGAATATAAAATCTTGCTCTCTCTCTGGGCTTTGTTTGCCGTTACTGGTGTATACAATCTGGATAATCGTCCTCCCACTGGCATCCCTTGTGGAAAGGTTGTGCAGACAGATGTTATCATATCTGAAAAATGCTGTGAAAGAAAATCTTTTCATGAATATAAAGGAGTAATGCTGCTGCCTTGGCCCTAAATGCACTAATTTCATATTGCTCGATGCAATATGATTTCAGCACATTCTCTCCCCAGTGCTTAAAAATATCTAGCTGAAGATCTCAACCAAAGGGGACTTGTTTCTGTGATGGCTTTATGAGTGTAGGAGTCATGGCAGCCTCTGAGAAGAGGTGAAGGCGTGCTGATATTGGAAGCAGTCACGGAGCTTTAGAGCAAGAAGGCTGTGCTGGTGCCTGCCCACGTATCTGGCACAGAGACGCAGGAATTTCCCTGTCTACTACCAGAGCAGATTCTGAGTGACTGTCCATAATGATACAGCCATATCCCAGCTGTGCTCAACTTTGAGCTAAGCCATCTGACTGTCTTAAGCATTCCTGTCTTGAATTTATATCCAAGGAATCTCAAATGTTTAGGACAATGACAAATTGAAGTGAACCTTCTTAGGATTAACTGATGCTGGCCTCTCAGGTGGCCATAAGCACTGTAGCAAAGCCTGGCAATAATCGGTCCTTCTAATGGTAAGTGAAAGCATTTAATTGGCTACCAACATGTGATTGGGATGAAATGTCAAGGGGAAAGTGAGCAATTCAAGCTTGCTGCTCTGCCCAATCTTATTTTAAAAGAGACCTATGCTGGCAAGATTTGTGGTTTAGCATTCTGGATTTGGCATTAAAAAGGAGTTTCAGGGCTTAATAGTTTTAGCCATGGTCCCAAAACCATATCAAATTTAATTACTTCCTTTTCTTGGCTGGACTAAGAGAAAAACTTTAACAAATAAAAGCTTGCTCTGGGGAACATTAAAGTTATAGTTATCTAAGTGTACTGGAATATGAATCATCCAATAAAATTGAGAAGGAAAAATTTTAACATGGTATACGTTACATTAAAAAGCAAATTCAAGTAATTATTATTATTTGCATATTTAGCCAAACGTATAAGAAATTTAAAATGGCACTTTTGTCTTTGAAACGAGTGGATAAAGTGCTCTAGCATTTTGGATGGGCTGTTTATTGAATTGATATGGCTGGTCTCATAACACTTCAAGTATCTTATATGTCCATTAAGGTCATCTTCAAACTACTGCACTTATTTCTAACTAATGGCACATTCACACACCATTTATTATGGGGAATCTGTTGCAATAGGAAAATAAAGCTTTTTGTTTTTACTTTGATAGCAAACACTGAGAGGCTCCATTCTTAATGCCTATAGTACTGCTTAAGTGGGTTGTGATAACAGAAAAAGTCTTTCCATCTGTACTTGATTTTTAGCACCATTAGTATTATGTGACATTTGGGTGTAGAGCAGCGATTCTTGGGTGCTGCAGGGAAAAAGAGTCTCTAATAAAGTGTTCAACAATGGTGTCAGAGATTATTAAGTAACAAAAAGGCAAATTATTAATTTTTCTTTATAGAAATGCAAGGCTCAGGGGGACCACCAAATAGATAAAGAACTCATGGCAACCTTTGAGTGGGTGTTGGAGGTACAGACTGATGGTACAAAATCATGCTTTCTCCCTGTACAGGGAAAATTCCCTTAGCACAGACTCGTGAAAAGTTGGAGGGCTCTGGGCTGAATAGAGCTGGATTTCTGCTTCAGCTCTGTCTTTCACAGCTGCTCCCCTGGGTAAGTGATTTTGTTTTCTCATCTGTAAAATAAGGCTAGTCTTATCTTTCTCACAAGGTCATTGTAAACATTGATTAAGGCAGCTTTTTATGGATTGAGACAGTCTTAGTATAGACCTGACATATAGTATTTGCTAAGTAAGTGAGACTTCCCCTCTCCTTCCTTTCCCCTTCCAGCTTTAGCAGGTGAAGGCCTTCCTCAATCCAGCTCCCTCCTCCCATCTCCAAGTGTGGGTGTCAGCTGCTTGGTCGTGAACTCTATCACAGTTATTTTTGAGCCCAGGCTTAGTGACATTGGGTAGGGCTCTGAGGTTGGCCATTTATTTTCAGTTTTTCTGTTTTGTTTTATTATAGACCACAAATGTACTATTTACATGATTATTATAGCGATTATAATAGTTGGCATTTTTTTCCCAAATACCAGACCCAAAGTTCCAGACGACTTTGTTTTAGATTTGACAGACCTCCTATAACCAATAGCAAATGAAATGGCAGATGAACAACATGGAACATGATGACATAGATCTTTCTCTAAACTAGATTCTTAGGATGATACTCACGATGGTTCACTCACAATAATAGGTTGTGTTCATTGGTCCAGAATAGTTTCAACCATAACATTAATCAACAGTTCAGTTAGGGTCCATTTCTACAAAGGGGCAAGATGAGAACGCTATCCCCCTGTGACTTCTGATGGTTGCACTGTAGCATGAGCTACTCTCGGCTGCTTGCTTGATTAAAATATAGCAAAATTATTTCAGCCTTTTTTTTTTCTGTGAATAAATCTAAATGTGAGGTGGTTTGTAATATTATTTTAATGTAGTAGATACACGAGTGGTTGCAGATCAAAGCTAGTTTAAGTAGTATTGGAAAGAATATTTTTATAAAGAAACCTGAATGCTGAATTCTGATATCATTTCTAATTAGATATTGTTGCTGCACATGAGTTGGGGAAAGTTTCTGGAGAGTTGAAGTTGCTAAATTAATTTTCAGAGATCAAGATATGAGATCGATATTCTTGAAGATCTTTAAAAAGAGCTTTATACCAATAAACAATGTTTCACTCTTTTCCCTTTGACTTTAGCTACCTTGATGCATGCTGTAAGTTAGCAATTCTAAAATAGCACATTTTAGCATATACTAGCAATTATTATCTTTGCTTTGGCAACAAATACCTTCCTAAATGTCTGTATCTTGTTTATTGAAAACTCAACAAATGATATTCTACAAGGGAGAATTTTCAGGATGCTATTGTGGGTCACAGCATGAGATTTTATATTATCATGCAGTACCACATAAAGACTTTCTCCTACAAAGGAAGAAGCAATAATTACTTCATTAGTTACATAAGAGAGTCACAGGTCTTAAGCATAAATTGATTCTGATTCATCAAGGATATTATTAAGCTGTCAAAATCTGTCAATATGGAGTATGACAACAACATGTAAAATTCCATTAAAGGGTCATTAACAAGGTCTTCAAGCTCATGCTTAGCATTTTCTCTGAGTTCCTAATGGAACTTTTTTCAAAGCAGGATTTAAGTCAGATGTCTCATAAACTTTAATGCTGTTAAAAGTTTGCTATTGGAAGAAAGTATTAGTCTTTTCTGAGTTTTTTAGTTCTTACGTCAGCCAAAATGAAACAGCAGTTAAGTACAACCATAGTAATTTTCAAATCTTGACATTTACACCCATTATTTTTTAAATCTGGTAAGCCCTGAAGATGGGCTGCAGTTGATGACATATTAGTTGGTATGTAGAGACTTTAACACTCCTCTGCCCCCAACAGAGTCATTATTGAATTTTTGCCATTACTTTGATAGATTATTTTTTCTGTAGAAGAAAAGGAAGTACAATTTGTGATGAAAACTTATTTTTTCTTTCATTACACTGTCAATTGCTAAGATTGGTGGTATCTGCAAATGACAGTGTCCACAAGAAAGTTAGTGCAATATTTTTTTTCTTTCTATAGAAATATCTGACAAGCACAGAAAAAAGACATGTGTCATTACGATTTTTCTTACTGCCGTAAACATAACTCAAAATGCCAAATTGATTGAGTCTCAGCATTGTGGGTGATGGCAGCTATGATCCAAATAACTTAGTTCTTCATTTAAATGGCAGACAGGCAGATATTAGAGCTATTCTATCATTTTAATGAACACTAAGAAAGAGTTATCTATGATGTGTAGAATAACAAGTTGCATGCTTTGAAAACACTAATAAAAGTTGGAGCTGTCAAAAAAATTTATGAAACTTTGAATAACTAAACAAAATTTCTTATACTTGTTCCTAGTATTTTTAAAAAGATAATTAAGATACAGATTGGAATACATTCTGGTCGTTTGATATACTATCCAGATCGAATAGACCCAGATATAATTTATTTGATAAGATCCTGGAAGTTGAGACCATATTCACCTGACTGAAGGAGAAATTGAGAGGATACATAAAATTGCCAAGTAAGGATTATAATTGTGAATGCTGAGCCAAATAAAGGAGTGGAAGTTGCATGATAACCTTGAAAATCAGAGTTAGCAGAGCTGGGAAAGCAGGAGAACAGTATACAGGAGTAATAATAGGAGGAGATATAAAGCAATTAATAAGATATTATATAGTCACATAGAAAATTTAGGTGTTATTTAATTTTCAATTCAAAGGCTTTTTTGGACATAAAAACAGAACATGATTCCCATTTGAATGGTATCTAATAAGAAACTAATTCATTTATTTAACAAGACTCTACTGGTGCCATGACCACTGATGTTTAATTAGAAGGTGATTAATGATTATGCCAATTTCACACCTTGGAAGTTTCCAAGGGGGTGCTCGCACTTTTAGAAACTTATTTTAACCTTGAGATAGAGAATAATTATTTGCTGGCAGACTGAAAAGAAACTAGAGTAATAAAATATCTCTCTGCTCTCAGAAGAAATGAGAGCTCTTTAGCACTGAATGTTTATCATTAGGGGCTAAGGTTCCCCATGTAAAATTTGATAGGAGGTGGTATCATAACTTTCTCATATGATATTGTTATGAGAGGTTCAGGGATTCCATCAGAAACGTAAAAGACACTTTCCACTCCATACAAATGGACTGAAGGTATATTTTATTATATAGAGGATAGTAAAAGCAATAGTCCGCAAACAGATCCGAATAGGTCAAATAATAAGAGGGAAAAAACACCAGCTCAACTGGAAAGGGAAAACATCCACATCAGCTGAGTTAGCAGCAGATTCGAATAGGTCATATAATAAGAGGGAAAAACATCAGATCCCTCTGAAAGGGAAACACCAGATCGACTGAAGGGAAATGACACAAATCAACCGTAAAGAGAAACACCAGGTTGACTGAAAAGAGAACACATCAGATCAATTACTTCCCAATAAATCAATTACTCACAACATCCACGCCCCACTACCAGGAGAGTCCTGTCAATCAACATGGCTGGGCAAGGATCACATGTCCTAGGCAAGGCGTCCCTTCCACAGGTGGAACTCTCACCAGGCCTCGGTTTTCAGCAGTTTATATAAGCAGTTACAGAGTTTACAGAGCAAGCATTCAGTGTCCCATGCACAAATGGTTATCAGTGGCATATGTGCACTGAGCCCCCTGGCTATCGTCCCAGCCCAGTAGTTGTGTACCTGCATTGTTTACCCTGCTTATCGTCCCAGCCCGGCACAGATGGCCAGTCTGTTCCAGGCTTCGGTGCCCGAAGGCCCTTGAAATTTTTACACATTGCAACTATCTCCACGGGAGAAGGGCCAGTTCCCACCACGCAGAAAGCAGCTTTTATATTTCTTTTTGTGCTGGTGGCTGTAGGTCAATGGAGCGGCCAAACATGGCTGTACTCATGTCAGATATTGATTGTTAAGAGAACTACTTGCCTTGGCTGATCACATGGCTGCAGGGATGATATTAAAAATATTGAACAATTGGTACAATATAGTTTCCAGCCAATCAGAGTGATGCCCACTGTAGACAACCGCTATGGTCCCCCTGATGCTTCCAGGCTGAAAATCAGCTCCTGGTGGCTGGCCCAGTATGTATTAGGGTGTGGTCTGGACCAAATATAGGCTCCATTCTAGGTGAGTGAGCATAAATTAAGTGTTGGTTTCCCATCACTAAAAAGGTGAACGTCACTGAACATTATACGTATATTGAGGCAACTCTATGTTGACTTGCTTACCAGTGACTGAAAACCACTTGAATATGTGATGATTTCTGAGATGATTCTTATGAGGTAACATATAAGACAATGGCTAGCACAGAGCCTGGTTAGTATCATTACTGATCTTCACACAATAAACAGGAGTGTAGACAAAATGCTCCATTTTGTCAATTATTTCTCAATTGAATTATTTTTGCCAAAATTTTAAACATTTAACAAGTCAAATCAAGAAAAAATGAAAATCTACCATAAATTTGTAACTTCCTGCTCTTAAACTCGTAACCTTGAGAGAATGTCACTCATTTTTTATCAGTAAGGGGAGGGATATTTATAAATACAGTTGATTTGGATTAATAATATTTCAAAAATAAAGAGTTTTTTTATTATTTGAAATAATATTTTGAGGATTGGGAATAGGAAGCAGCGTCTCAAGAGAGAAGAAGGGAAAGATGAAAATAACAATAGGTAACATCCATGAAACTAATGGACTTGAAGGATAATTATTATTATAGAGAAAAAGTTTGAGTTCTTGAAAGTCAGAGTTTTAGGAAAATGATTTCTGCACAACTTCTGGTCTTTATTCTTTTGAACCAATGATTTCATTTGTCAAATCTTCTGTTTTGCAGGCCATTAAGGTCTCTCAGGAATTTTCTTACAGGTTATTACAACGACTGTTTTGGAGAGCTTGAGAGCTTATCTCCTTTAAATTTCTTTTACTTGACTTCCAAAATATTTGGCAATTTTTAAACCCATTACTCACTTATGTTCACGACTATCACCCCAAAGCGGCTGCGCTTCAGCTGCCTCAGGCCCTGTTCACTCCGGGGACCTTGAAGGATCAAGAGATCTGACAAAGGCTGCTTCCCACAGGGGCCCATTCGGCTGGGGCGACTCAGGGAGCATGCGCGGCTTACCTCATCTGGCTAAGAATGTACGTTTCTTATTATAAATAGAGGGATGAGACATTTCATTTGTGTAGTAAATCACTCTTTCACATGAGCTAGTTTAAATGCCGCCTTCATAGTCTTTATATTTTTCTTTCTTTAGGTTACTCCAATAATTTTTATATACCATTTTTATGGTATTTTTTCCATTTTACTATATTCGTAAGTATCTTTTCCTCCACTGGACTGTAATAAAAGGGCACAGGACATCTTTATTAATTTTTGTATCTCCATTTCTAGTTTGGTGCTTGGTACAGTGGTACCTTATAACTTTGCTTTTGTTTTTTGAATAAAGAATATAAGCTTTGCAATAGATAGGGCTGTTTTTCATAGGCACACTTGCCTACTTAAACGTTAATGGAACTTCACATTTCTGAGTTTTATTGTATGTGATGATTATTAGCTGGGTAATCAAAATATAACCGTGTCACGTTCTAAGGACACTTCTTTCATATTTTTAATTATATGGTTTCCTTAATGTGTGCTTATTTCTAAATTTTTAAACTGTGTTTTTCTTTCTGCTTATTCTTTTAAATTTTTCATTGTTTGTATTTTTATTAAGAATATAACCCAATCAACTCTTGTTTATTCCGAAATATACAGAAATATATGATGGTTATGTTCTAGGTTTGTTGGAAATTTTAATTAGTTAAAATCAAATTTATGTGTAAAATACATGAACATGAAAAGAAATACTGCAAGTGATAGGAAAATAGCATCACACTGAGTTATTGAGAAAGATGCGACATTTTTACATTTTAAGATTCTCATTGTATTTGTCAGTTGTATTTAACAAGGTCAGTAAGGGAACTGACAATTGGTAAAAGGTCAGAGAAAAGATTTTGACATTGTGTTTAACTTCAAAGTGTTGTCAAAAAGTTGAATAAATTTATGATAACACTAAGAACTGCCATCGGGTATCCAGTTAAATGCACACTGAAAGATCAGTTTCAGGAAAAATCAAGTCTATGCCCTGCACTGAACATGGAAATGGACTGGTGAAACCACTATTGATACTTTGGATAGAACTGGAGTGTTAGAGATGGGGGTGTCTAATGCCTGAGTTGAGTACAAATCTTCATTTTTAAGCAGAGGTTAGCAAAGGGATGTGCCTCAGACACAGGAAGACTTTGGGCTTTATCACCTGGCTGGACTCACAATAGGGAGGGTGTGGTGCCACACTTGAGTGCTGAGTCAGCCTAACAGTCACATCTCTGGCTACCCATATACACATGGCAAAGGACAAAAACTGTGAGCTGTAAATGCAATGTGCCCTCTTTTCCCCATCTTCTATGGAGAACCTTCCAGACGGTATGGTGCTTGCTCTTTACAGGGAGAAATACCCTCGTTGGTTGTTGGCATGTATTGTGAGCTAATCTAGGTTCATTGAACATACTTGAAAATCTCAGTAGTTAAGCCCCTCATTACTGTGTCTGAGACATTTTATTTTGTGAGATGGATGCAATAAGCAGGAAGAATAAAGCATTGCTCAGGTGAGATTTCTACTCAAAGGAGGCTATGAGTTGTCATGTAAAAGGGTGTTATACTCACTGCGTGGTGATCTGGTTCTAAAGCAAAGCCTTTCTTTCGTTGCTAGAGAACAACTAATTCTAAAGATCAAAACACTTGTTACTATAATAAGAAACCCAAATCTATGCCTGTGTATGTATTATTTTCTGAAATGTTCAGTTATGTATTATTCTCTGCCACTTCAGTGTTCAAAAACTAAAATGACATGTAGGATCAAGGGATAGTGATACCATTATGGCTCATTCTGGGCCACCCATTGTTTTTAGGGCCCCCAAATTTTCCCTCATTACCCTGCTATGTCCTTTGAGGTAACTCTTCAGTTTTCTCTTTCTCTCTCTCTAGTGCCTGGACTTTCTGGAAATATGACAAGATAAACAATTGACCATAGCAGGGCTTGGCAAACTGAGGCCTACAGGCCAAATTTAGCCCCCAGCCTGTTTTTGTACTGCTTGCAAGCTAAGAATGGTTTTCACACTTTGAAAGGGATTGTAGAAAAACAAAAAACAAAGAATACGTTACAAAGACCATAGGTGGCCTGAACCTATGCACCTGTATACACACTATCTGGCCTTTGACAACGACTTAGCTTGCCATCCCTGCCTTCTTTCACAGCCTCCTCTTACCTCTTTTTACCACTTCCCACGCACATGGGGACCTCCATAGCTGCATCAGACAGCCTTCAGCTCTTGCAAGGCTGCATCCTCCCTCTCCCCCACGCCTCTGTGTCTTTGCACATGCTCTTTCCTCTTGCTGGAATATTCTCCACTCTACCTTGCATCTTTTGTGATCTGTACTTGTTGTGCAATTTGTCTGTTTTGCCTTCACTTCTCTGAAAATGGCAACATACACAATGCCAATATATAATGAAGATTATATAGTAATTAAATAAATCTTATCAAATAAGTAATATCTAGCCAGAGAGAAAATTATAGATACTAGACAGAAAACCAGTGAAAAATCTGTGGTTCCTGTTGTTGTTGGTCATGCTGCTGTTGTTGACAGCTCTCTTCTCACCCTACTTTGGTTATTTACCATCAGCATAAATAATGCAGTGTTTATTTTTTGATCTTTCTTTTCTCATTTGTATTTTATTGATATAGTTTTTTCAAGGCACAGAAAAAGATAAAGCCCAGGATCTTGAAGATTAGCAGCCCAGTGCTCTAAGCAGTGGTGGGGGAGGAAGATAACATTTCAAGAGAGAAAAAGCCAACTGTATCAGCAAGTGATTTGGCAGAAGATTTATGTAGCAGATAGTGGGGTTTGTTGTGGGAAAGAATTAAGGTCATTAGCCAGTCGAAAGCCCTGGGTGTTACTAGGTCTCATTGAGGAATCTGCCATGGTCACCCTTGTACATACACAATGATGAAGGGAGTTTAGTGCATTTGGATACAAATAAGAATAATAAAAAGTTTGTTTTCAAATCAAAAGGAAGAAAGGGAAAATGCATTTGTTTGGTGGCCTACCACCCATGAGAATTAGAGGTCGTAATGAAACTAAGATAATTGGCATACGTGTTAGGTTACAATAAAGATGTGGTAATTTAGCACTAATCTCGAAACAGTGATACAATATTGTATTGTGAAATCTTGATAAAAGGGGCAATAGGGAGTAGGGAATGAAGTAAACCTAGTGCCATAAGGTAAACCAAATTCTTAAATGATGATTTAGAAATCATAAAATACAAGCGCAAGTAACCTATTCTTTCCCATCCTTAAATCTTATGTTTGGAAGATTCTTGTAATTTTAAGCTGTTCAAAAGCAGTTCTTGTTCATTGCCTGCTTCCCCCTGACCTTTAAGGAATCTGTGATTAAAGCTCCACCTCCATATTTTCCCGTTTTAGAGCTATCCCGCAGAGCTGTTCTTAGTCAATAGAATGCCTTCATCTCTTATTCTGACTTGACCTGAATTTCTTTTATGATCTTTTTCTCCTAGAAAAACCTATTTCAACCTTTGACATCAAACTCACTCCTTCTGTGGGCAAGTAAAATAGCAGCAAAGTGTCAGATTTCATTCGCCTTAATCTCCTTGAAAATCCAGCTACCTCATTTACCTATTTATCATCCTCAAAGTGGGAAGGAATCAGTATTGTCATTTTTATTAAGATTCACTTTTCATTATCATTTAATGAACACCAAAATGAATGTATCACTGTCCTTTTGAGACGTGAGGTCAGCAAGTTATTATGTGGCTGGCACTAAGCTAACACTGTATATTTTATTTTATTTTCCTGACTTGGGAAACATTTTGGTCTCGTTTAGACGATGTGAAAAAAACTTTAACAAGCCTGTATAAAACTCATTTTACTCAAAATTTTGGTTCATACATTTGCCCAGTTGATATTATCTAATAAAATGGAAAACATGTCCAATTTTTCATTTTAAGTCCAATGGACCTTAATTGGGTATCAATCTTATTTTTGCTCTAAGTAATTTTATGCGATCTGAAATTTTGGAGACTTTGCATTTAAATATGATTCTAAAGTTCCTAGTGGAACTAGGGATAAAAGTTCCAAACAGTATCAATCAAATCTGTCTATCTACCTTTTGACAACTGCTGGTGTTCACAATATCAATTAGACTTAGTGAGCCAGGCAATGCTGTTCTTTCGTTTACACTTCACCTTTCAGGGTGTTGAGATAAAGCATTCAGTGCACTTGCCAGCACACAGGCCCATAACCATGGTGCAGACCACTGATCCTTCTCTCTCTAGTCAGTCTCTTTCAGCCACCCAACCTAGAGGAGTCACCTTGACCCAAGGTCAGCCAGTCTGGGTAATAACCTTTGCATGACACTGACAGGAAGAGATGAATTTGGAACATCAGATTCTCTCCTGGAACTTTTCATTAGAAAACATGGGTGATCCTTGCAATTAAAAATGGAGGATGAGGTGAAAAAGATGCAAAGAGAGGAACTACATGGTAGGGTTGGGGCCATGAGGAGTTCTGAAAAACTGAAATTATAATCTAGCACATTTTCCCAGAGATGGAATGAGAGACCGTGTCACCTCTGGACGTGACTGAAAGGTCAGGCCCTTGAGCTGCCTCCATGTTTGACTACAGTCCAATTCTGATTTCAGTTTATATAACTTTTCAATCCTCTATCCCCACCATCTCCCCTGAGGTAACTTGAGTTCCTTACAATCAAAAGAATTGGCCAGAAACAAATGAAATTCTTGTCGCTTAGACCTTCCTCCCTAGGCAGGATATCAATGTGCTTATCTTGCGCTCCTGCTCTGTGCACGCAGTCAGAGTGCGCTGTGAACAAGGCTCTGACAGGCGGCCATTACCCGTTCAGGGAATGTCGTGCTCTTGCTGCTTTCCTTGGACAGCTGGTCCCCAGAGAACTGTAGCACTGGCAAAATGTAAATGTGGCCCAGCTCTCCTTAAATGTGCTTATGCGAGAAACACGTGGTCTCTTTGCACTTAATATTAGATGTAACTCTTTCTGGAGTTGAATTGCATATGTATTTCATGCTTGGTTTCCCTTGTGTGAGGAAAACACCACCAGCTGAGTTTGCTTGTGGGGTAGTTGAGGGGCAAAGGCCCTACTCTGTCCTCATTCTGACCCCCAGCCTCCAGGCTTGTATCTTGCTTGCTTGAAAGGTATAAGCCCTATAGCTCAAGATACTTGGAATTGTTTGGGGAAGGTGTTGTCTTCTACTAAGCTGCCCTCCAGGACATGGGCTTGCTGGCTCTCCTTCCTGTCCCCTGACATTCCCGTGCCTTTCCTCAGGGCTGGTGCTGTGATATTGTGATGTAATAAAAATATATATTTGGTCTTTGTCCCTGGTTCCTGGCATAGAGCGCCTAAAACCCTTGTAATTTCTTAAGTGATATGAGTGTCATTTTGTATGCTAATGAGATGACAGGTGGCTGGGAGCCCTAGATAGCTTCAGGATGGGAGCTGTTTACCAAAATGACCAAGGCAGTTTAGAGACTTGGAACTTTCAGCCCCACCCCCTGACCCCTGTGGAGGGTAGAGGGGCTGGAGATTGAGGTAATCACCAATGGCCAATGACTTAATGAATCATGCCTACATAATGGAACCTCCGTAAAAATCCCTAAACCACAGGGTTCGGAGAGCTTCCGAGTTGGTGAACACAACCACATGCTTGGAGAGTGGAACACCCCAACTCCATGGGGAAAGAAATTCCCGTCCTCTGGACCTTTCTGGACCTCACCTTGTGTACATCATCTGGTTGTTCATTTGTATCCTTTATCATATCCTTTATAATAAACCGGTAAGTATAAGCAAATGTTTCCTTGAGTTTTGTGAGTGATTCTAGTCAGTTATTGAAACTAGCAGGAAGGTTTGTGGGAACTCCTGACTTTGTAGCCAACTTGGACAGAAGTGTGGGCACCCTGGGGACCCATTACTTGTGACTGGCATCTGAAATGAGGGCATTCTTTTAGACTGAGCCCTTAAACCTGTGGAGTAGGACACTAACTCCAGGTATTGAATTAAATTATGGGACACCTAGCTGGTGTCCAGAGTGGGAAAATTGATTGATGTGGGGCAAAACCCCCCACACGTTTGACGTCAGAAGTATTGTAAGTAGAGTCACTGTTTTCCTTTAACAGTGAATATTTATAATGTACCTATGATTCTGGGCACATGGCAGACACTATTAAACACGAAGTAAATCAGATGACAGTTATATAATAAGTATTTTTATTAAAGTTAGGAGCTTCATTCAACCTGTGGGCTTCATTTTTCTTACTTAAGAGGATTACATTTTCCAGATGCATTTATTTCATGGAGAGAGGCACCTGGTAAATATGTATAGGATATAAATACTGCCCTTAAGTAGACATTGTGCTTTATCTCATTTAATTCTTATAAGAATACTACAGGTAGATATTCTTACCTGTATTTTATGATGAAGAAATTGAGGCATAGACTCACTAATGGACGTTGCCCAAGGTCTGCTACGAGGCAGATTTGTACCCATATCTGATTTATTCCAAAGCCCTTAATCTTTCCCACTTGCCCTAAAAGTATTGGAATACAAATGAATTATCCTAGCATTGGGTTGAAGCGCCTTTAAAACTTCCATTTAGTTTCTTTCTCTTTTTTTCTAAAATTGATTAAAAAAACTTAAAAACTCATTTTCACCAACAACATTTCATTTCTTTAAAAAAAAACAAACTTCTGCACTTGGAGACATTGGCCATGAGTAACAATGGGCTTCTGAGGGCATAACTCATTGTTCCTAATCAGGTGGTAGAAAGGATTTTTTCTATTGCCTTGGCTCAAAGTAATTGCATATTTATCTATTTATCTGAACAATTAATCAGAGACCCAAGCAGTCAAAGCAGCAGCCGGAATTCCCATGTTGGATTTCCACGTTACATTTACCAATTCTCAGTACTTTAAATGATTTCTCACCCAAGCAGTGTAAAACCACATGAATCATATGACCAAGTACTAGCTATACTAGGGATGATTTACCCATCCTGGAGAATGCATTTCAGATGACTTTGCAGGAAATGTAAGAAAAAATGATTACAGTACAGATATTTTTAAACTGAAAAGCATTCAATAGTTTATATCTCTGGAATGCCACTACTAAGCCTTACATTTATAGTCTAGAAATTCTGTTTTACAGGAGCAATGGATATAATATTAATTTAATAAGAAAGAAAGCCTATGTGAAAACCTCTTTGTTTAAAAGTGTGCATTTTTACGTGCCCCAGAATCAGCACGATGGCCATTTTCCTTAGCTGTCTGTGGATAGGTAGGAAGCATTGACAGACTCATGGCATCTACTAACCAAGATTCAGAAAACAGTACTGCCTTTGACCAAAATGTTGAATGGCAGGTTTATTTTGAATGAGAAACTGTTTTTGAAGATTCAAAATAAATTACAACATTAACCAGCAGCTAAAAATTCAATTATTATTGAGTTGCCTAAAGCATCCATCAGGACCAAATTGGCTGAGTTTCAAGGAACTTGAATTTTGGAAGCTGGATGACTCTAGCTACCTCAGAGTCTATTTTTATTAAAGCTGAATTATTTCTTAAAGATAGTATCATTTCTGAATTTTTTAGAATCTATTTATTATTCTATATATTTTTCATCTGAAAGAGCAGGCTTTTATTATTTTGGTTTGCCATTATGCTTTAGGATCTCCTAAAAATTATAGGTGACTCTCTTCTCTGAGCCAGACTTGGGTTCTTTTAATTGCAAAGAGAAGTAAATATCAGGACAGCAACAGATAAATACTGGTCAAAAGGTTTCCTGTGACCTTTTATTCCCTATTTTTAGTGCAGTACTCAGAGCTTACTTTCAGCTCTCTGCTAGAAAGTGGAAGATTTCAAGCATCTGAGGGTCCTGTGTCAAGCTTGTGTTAAAAGCTGACGTTTGCAGTGGAAAATCAGAGGGCAATACAAAAATTTACTGCTGGATAATTGTGGAGAATTTCTGGACCATTCTTTTCCAGCAACTTATTTTAACCTCTTCAAGGTCCAGAGATGGCAGAGGGTGTGGCTGATGAAGAAACCTTACTGAGGTTAAAGAAACCTCAGTAGGTCTTAATGATACTGGCTCTTTGCTCAGTTCAAACAAGAGCAAAGTGCAATGCCTTAGGAAAAAGGACAAACATTTGCTTAAACGGATTGGGGCAACTAAAATGTTATAGGGTGAAGTATGCCTAAACCAGGGTGTGGGATTTCTCTATTCATTCTCCTTGAGGCAAACATGTAGGAATCTTATGTGAGAGAATGCAGTGGTTTTAGGCAATCCATTCTGGAGATAGCAATAATAAATTTACTAATATTTTCTTTTCCCTTAATCAGGAAAGAAAAATTTTATGGCACAGCCATAGAAGGTTCGGCTCCACGGGGGTACATCTTTTCTTCCCCACGAACTCCCTATTATATTTTATTATTCCTGTTTTTTCTTTTTTTTTTTTTGACTCTTAAAAACAACTTTTATTCGTGTATCTTTTTTTTTTAATTTTTTTGTTTATTGCAGTAACATTGGTTTATAACATTGTATAAATTTCAGGTGTACATCATTATACTTCTATTTCTGCATAGATTACATGATGTTCACCACCCAAACGCTAACTACAACCCATCACCACACACTTGTGCCGAATTATCCCTTTTGCCCTCCTCTCTCCCCCCTTCCCCTCTGGTAACCACCAATCCAATCTCTGTCTCTACGTGTTTGTTTGTTGTTGTTATTATCTACTGCTTAATGAGGGAAATCATATGGTATTTGACCTTCTCCCTCTGACTTATTTCACTTTGCATAATACCCTCAATGTCTATCCATGTTGTCACAAATGGCTGGATTTCATTGTTTCTTATGGCTGAGTAGTATTCCATTGTGTATATATACCACATCTTCTTTATCCATTCGTCCCTTTATGGGCACTTAGCTTGCTTCCAAGTCTCGGCTATTGTGAATAACGCTGCAATGAACACAGGGGTGCATGTATCTTTATGCATTGGTGTTTTCAAGTTCTTTGGATAAATACCCAGCAGTGGGATAGCTGGATCATATGGTAGTTCTATCCTTGATTTTTTGAGGAATCTCCATACTGTTTTCCATGGTGGCTGCACCAGTTTTCACTCCCACCAGCAGTGTATGAGAGTTCCCTTCTCTCCACATCCTCTCCAACACATGTGGTTTCCTGCCTTGTTAATTATAGCCATTCTGACAGGTGTGATGTGATATCTCATTGTAGTTTTGATTTGCATTTCCCTGATAGTTAATGATTTTGAACATCTTTTCATGTGTCTGTTGGCCATCTGTATATCTTCTTTGGAGAAATGGCTGTTAGGTCTTTTGCCCATTTTTTTGGGGTTGTTAGTTTTTTTGCTGTTGAGATGCATGAGTTCTTTATATATTTTGGAGATTAGCCCCTTATCTGATGTATGGTTTGCAAATATTCCGTGCTCTTGGATTGGAAGAATTAACATAGTTAAGATGTCCATACTTCCTAAAGCAATCTATAGATTCAATGCAATCCCTATCAAAGTTCCAACAACATTTTTCACAGAAATAGAACAAAGAATCCTAAAATTTATATGGAACAACAAAAGACCCCGAATAGCTAAAGGAATCCTGAGAAAAAAGAACAAAGCTGGAGGTATCACACTCCCTTATTTCAAAATGTACTACAAAGCTATAGTGACCAAAACAGCACGGTACTGGCACAAAAACAGACACACAGATCAATGGAATAGAATCGAAAGCCCAGAAATAAACCCACACATCTATGGACAGCTAATCTTCGACAAAGGAGCCAAGAACATACAATGGAGAAAAGAAAGTCTCTTCAACAAATGGTGTTGGGAAAACTGGGTAGCCACGTGCAAAAAAATGAAAGTAGACCTTTACTTTACACCACACACAAAAATTAACTGAAAATGGATTAAAGACTTGAATGTAAGACCTGAAACTATGAAACTTCTAGAAGAAAACATAGGCAGTACGCTCTTCAACATCGGTCTTAGCATCATATTTGCAAGCACCATGTCTGACCGGGCAAGAGAAACAATAGAAAAAATAAACAAATGGGACTACATCAAACTAAGAGCTTCTGCACAGCAAAGGAAACCATCAACAAAATGAAAAGACATCCTAACAATTGGGAGAAGATATTATTCCTGTTTTACTTATCAGAAAATTGAGACTTAGGGAGGTCAAGTGAACTTGCCTAGGATCATATACCTAGTTAGTGGTAGGACTTCTCAGATTTGTCTTACTCCAAGGCCATGTGCTTTTCCTATACATCATCTCCCGGGACAAATTGCTCAAACCTCTCAGCTTCAGTCTCTTTGCCAGGAAACCGGTGATGCTGTTACCTGTCTTGATGGGCTGTGGTGAGGATTAGAGATAACTGACATAAAGTTTTCAGTGCAGTGACTGGCCCACGGTTATGCTCAATAGGTGAGAGCTTTTACTATTGGTAAGCAGGCAACAGGTAAGTGTCCCAACAGGTAGGTGGGCAGAACACAGTGTCAAGAAAGTCTCGTAGGAGGCACTAAACAGAGGTTTCGAAAGTTTGAAGGCTATATTAGGGGCATTTAGGTCATGGTAGGGCTAGACTGAGAACAAGCAAGGGAGTGGCCTAGTTTTACAGAAAATGAAAACAGGAGCCTAGAAAGGAGACGACCAAACTCACTCAACCGAATGAATTTGACTTTGAATGAATTTTCTTCGACACATTGGAACAAATGGAAACGATGGAACAATACTCCTATAAATCCATTGGTATTGTTCAAGTGTTTGATTGCTAAATAATTGAAATGATTAAATTTAAAAGAATGTATTTGCTACTGAAAGAATCCAGTCATTTTTTAAACCACAAGCATGAGAACAACAGAGGTCACTGTTTTAATTATTTATTTATCTTAGGCTGGATTTGGGATTAAAATAATTTTTGTTATTTCACATGCAGTCAGGACTAGAATTTTCTTTTTTTTTTTTATGCAGTGTAATACAGGTTTGACATGTAAAAAATATGATAATGTGTGACAGCAGCATGAGTACTTTTGTATGTGACTATATAACCTGTCAAAAAATTTGCATCAGGGCTTTCTGAAGTGCTGTCATCCTAATTCACAGCAAAGGCTCTCAAGTCCCTCACTGTTCCGCAGGAAAGGCTGCCACCAAGTCAGCACTAGTTTCAGCCGTGAGTGAGTTGGCTGTGATACTGCCGATGCAGGTCAAGCTCTTGTTAAATTCACTGTGGGTCAACTACCTAAATGTTTCTTCTCAATGATTCAATCAAAGCACAAGGCCCTGAAATACCTAGAGAAGTGTGGCAACCGGCATCTTGATGATAGATGTGTTAGAAGTCTGATGAATGGGAATAGGAGCGGAATTTAACACAAGTACCAATCAAAATGAAGTAGTGAAAATTCCTATACATTTATTTTGTATATTTGTATAATTATTCCAAAGACATTTGGTTTGATTAGTTACTGGCACTCTTCTGGATACAATGGGATGGATTTAGAGTCTTATTGAAAGGATTCCAATTGTTCTTCATTGATTAGTTCATTCATCCGTCACTCTTTCCTTGAGCTAGGTGCTGTGCTAGCACTGAACATGCAAAGATGGCTGAGACTTTGCCTCTATCCTCTTGGATCTCATAGACTATTAGGGAAAGAAATTTCATTGGATTAGCAAAAATTAGCATTATTCTGTTTTTGAAATTCCCCTTTTTCTTGATCCTTTAAAACGACTTTCCTGGGCTTGCTCAAAAGGTGTAATGGATTAAATGTGCAGTGTTTGGAAGGCATGAAGAGCAGGAAAGCCAGGACAATGTTTATTCTCTTCTATTCTATTCCTAGCCTGTATCTTGCTGTTCCCCTCCACTCTGAGTTCCCCTATATTTCTTAGAGTGAGTCAGAGATTAGAGGCTCTGTTTGTGCTAGGATAAAATTTCTTGGCTTTGAGATTTTTTTTTTTCCTCAGTAGAAATTGTTTCTCCTCAGTCTGTGCTTTTCACCACTTTGATTAGGAGTCTCCCTCTCTCAGTTCCTAACTGTAGGGTCTGAAGCAATGCATCCAAAATGAACTCTTGCCTCCCTGGAAACATACACTGATTTAGAAAAGATACAAAGCTGTGATCAAGTCTTCCTGGCACTTGTGTGTATTTTCACTCTATTGCCCTTTCAACTGTTATATAAGTATATTTTATTTTATGTATTATAGAACTGTTTATCAGAGAAGATTCCAAAGAAAATGGAGAAGAGAAAATAAAAATGTACCTGCTACCTCAAAACCCAGACAGAATCACTGTTGATATTTTGTGGACTGTTATTCTAACCATCCTTAAGGCGTTTATACACACATTCTTTTCCTTTAAACAAAATTGGTATTTTGGTAGGAAAAATTTCTACAAGTAGAAACACGTGGTCAAAAAACCTAAACAGTCTTAGGCATTTAAAACATATCACCCAATTGCTCTCCTGAATCAGTGTAGCAATTTGTACTCCCATCAGCACTGTGTATAAGTGGTTGTATTTCTGAATTTGCCAAAATGAGATATCGTTTTAAAAAAAAATGTCAATTTGATAGATGAGCTCTTTCAACTTTTACAGATTCTTGGTATAATCCTTGGGCTTCTGGCTGTCCATTCGTCCTCTGTTAGCTCAAGATATTCTTTCTGATACTTATCTTCCTGTTTGAAACCCCTTTCCTTATCTAAACTTGTTCTGGCTCCTTGAAATCTAGTTGCTGTTGCTGTTGGTAGTTGTTTGCCTGTTGGTTTTGCCTTATGCATGCAGTAGATTTTTCTGTCACTTGCTCCTTTTTCTACTCAGAAAAAGGCCTGCTCATAGGAAGGCCACCATAGCTAGGAGAGACTTCTATTCTCTCCTTTCATTAATCTCTTAAAAAGCCAGTATTTAACGCTCACTAACTTGTGCACAACTTTCTAGGAAAGTAAAATCGTGTCCTACAATCATTCGGTCGATTGTCCGTGGCCCTCTGAACAGGAAAAATGCAATGCAATTATTTTGATCAGGAAAACAGAAACCATTCTACATATTTCAGGCAGGATGGGATTTAATTCAGAGATTTACGAGCTTGCGCAACTGTTAGAAGGATTAGAAAAGCGAAGGTCAACAGCCATATAGAATATATAGGAACCATGTCTTCTATGTCGAATATTTGTATTTGATGATACACTTGGTTAGACTAAGGTCTTTTCCGTAGTGAGTTTTCATCTATTTGTCTGTATCGTAGGTGGTGCTTAGTTCTTTTTATGAGTCACCATTTTCTCTGAGAGGCTAAGCATTTTTGTTTAAAATAAAATACCCACTGCACCTCTCATGGCACACTAAGGTTGGCCTTCCTGCTGCTGTTGCTATTTTCTGACAGGCAACAGCAATATTATGTGTCTTGAAGTTGTCTCCTTGTCTCCTTTACGCCGCTCCTCCAGTCCTCCTTGTTTGCTGTCACGCTGATTCAAGTTGCTGAGCCATAGCTTCTTGATATCTGGTTTGAGTCCATCCTCTTCTAATACACATCCTCGGATGGTGAGTTGCGGTGAGCAAAGCTTCAGTGCCGTGGACTGGCTGTGCTCCAGGCCTCAGCTGCTGATAAATCTGCCTTGGCATTTGTGGTTAAGTATAGCTCTCAGATGATGACTATGGTTTTTGAAGCTGCATGCAACATTTTGATAGGCTGTTATTATAAACCAGCACCTAAGACTAGAAACAGGAATGGGAAGGAATTTTCCATGCATAGAAGCCTGTTAGCAGTGGTTGTCCTTTTCTGCACTCATTAATGTAGAGTATAAAGATTTTTTTTAACAGAATGTGATCCTCAAATCAAAAAAGACAGGCTAGGATATAGGTACCCTCAGGGTGACTTAAATTTGAGGCCCTTTGCAAGCAGCATTACCAGGAACCTCAGACAGCCTTTGACCTAGGATATCCTTGAAAATGTGGATAGTTGCCTATTACATATGCCCTCAAGAGAAAGTAGTGCCTGATATAGACATATGGGAAACAAAAATGCCAACTGACTCCAGCAGTTATCAATACCCCTCACTTTTATTAATTTCAGGTCAGTGTTTCCCAAAGTGCTCTTCAAACCTTGAGCCTTGAGAGATATTCCAAAAAAGCTTTTCATGGTCAACGTAATTTGGGAAATGATATGAGTTTTACCTATATTTGAGAGTCACAATTGACATTTTAAAACTTATGACAAATTTTGTAATAAAATCCACTTAGTTTTGTTTAACCCAGCATTCCCCCCATCCCACTTTTGGTTTGATTACAGACATTTTTTCTTCTACAGCATTTTGAAAAAAGAATGTTGAAAACTGGCATTTTTTCCCTCCCATTATCTCTTGTGGCCAGTTATTTTATTCTAGATGACTATACCTGACGTTCTTCAACTTGCTCTGAGTCATTGGCCACTGTAGCTGTGAACTCCTTCTCAAAAAATTTTTTCTCTTGCTTATTTAAGATTTTTCTTCTTGTCTTTGACTTTCAGAATTTTTACAATAATGTATTCATTTGTGGGACTCTTTTTGTTTTTCTGCTTAGAGTTCATTGAGCTTCCTGGATGTATAAGTTGTTATTTTTCAATAAATTTGGAAAGTGTTCAGCCATTATTTCTCTGAATATTTTTTCTTCTGCTCTCTCTCTCCTCTCTTTTTTTTTGGTGAGGAAGATTTGCCCGGAGCTAACATCTGTTGCCAAACTTCCTCTTTTGTTGTTTGAGGAAGATTCGCCCTGATCTAGCATCTGTGCCAGTCTTCCTCTATTTTGTATGTGGGTCACCGGCTCAGCGTGGCTGACGGGTGGTGTAGGTCCACACCTAGGATCCGAACCTGTGAACCTGGGCTGCTGAAGCAGAACGCGCCAAACTTAACCACTACGCCATGGGGCTGGCCACTCTCTCCCCTCCTTTTGGTACTTCCGTCTATGAGTATGTTGGTGCGCTTACTGGTGCCCACACTTCTTTGAGGCTCTGTTCGTTTTTCTTGTAGAGCCTTCATTCCATAAATAGGGTTGGACAGAAAAAGGGAGCCCTCACCTGGGGCTGAACCTCAGCAACAGGCAGCTGGGGATAGGAGCAGAAACACTGAAGTCTTGCTTCTTCTGGGAAGAAAGCCCTCTGACTGGGAGCTGGGGAGAGAGGGAGCCCTGTATTCTTGGCTGCAGCAATCTGGAGTGGAGTCTCCACCTTGCCGAGCTGGGAGAAGGGAGGGAA
Organism: Ceratotherium simum simum; assembly: GCF_057802395.1. Classification (NCBI taxonomy): domain Eukaryota; kingdom Metazoa; phylum Chordata; class Mammalia; order Perissodactyla; family Rhinocerotidae; genus Ceratotherium; species Ceratotherium simum. Next base: position 61,687,655 of record NC_141908.1, read on the forward strand.
GGAGCAGCCTTGGTTTAAATACCACAGACTCTTTGCCTTTCTTACCAAATTTTCATAGATTCTATCTTATTAAATTGATATTTCTTTATTTTCTGTTTGCACTTAGGATGATTTCCAGAGTCTTTGAATGATTGTTTTTTAAAAATAATTTTCACCAATTTCATTGGGGAGTAGATCACCAAAGCTCCTCCTGTTGTCATGCTGGAAGTTGATTTCTCTAAAATAAATTTTAAATGCGTAAAGTAAAACACATAAGATTACAAAAGAAATCAATTATATTGAAATATAGTCATCAAAAGATTTAAAAATTGTGGGTCTATTAATAATAACTACCATACTTTAAGGTAGAGATGAGCATAAATGAAGCATATGTTTTGGAATATTTGCAACAACTGTAATATGATATGGAAATAGTGATGCTTGCTATTGGTAACAGTCGTAATGACTTGAATACCACTGTGGCTTGTTATCTACACTCTAATTTCAGGAAACGCTAAATTTCAGTTAGAGATCAGTGAAAATAAAAATGTTCCTTTTTCCAGTCTGCATTCACTGATCCCCTGAAATTTATCCCCTTCGGGGGGATCCATGCACCGAGGTGAAGATTGCACATTAGATTCTAGACCATAACAGAATCTAGAGAAGGCCCTTGAACAACCCATGTGTATCGTGACCTAGGAATTGCTCTGATTCTTCTTTTCAATGGCAAATGAAATGACCCATAGGAATTTTGAAGTCCTCTGAAGTCTTGCATGAACTTTTCCTAGAAAGCCATGACCTCTATATGTCACAAGCCTTGTCACTTCTCTGCATCCTCTGACCGGAGTAACCTTGGAAATGATGGCACCAGCATGGGCAGGGAATTTTAATAAAAGGTACATCATTTCCATTGTTGTAACAAGAAAGCTATGGGTGATTTTGGAAAAATAATACTGACTCTGGAATGTGCAAATCTGGGAACTTTAAACTGTAAATATCAGGCAATACAAACTCAAAGAGATTTAAAGTTAAGAAAAAGTATTTAAATAATTGCCTACTAAAATTTTAGTCTCTGCAGAAAACATCTTTGTGAAAACACAATACTCCTTTTAGAGACTATAATTCACTTACATAATCCCTTTACAAGGGAAAATTGTCCAAGTCTTACATGATGGAGAGAAAATTATTCTTTAGTCATTGCTCAGTTCAATTTTTTATTTAAATTAATTCAGATTTCACTTCTACCATTAAATATAAATATTTTTAAGATATGAAGTTGCCTTTAGAACTACTTCCTCCAGGTTTTATGTAACAGCATATTGTGTGGGAAGCTTAGTTCATGCTGTTTGTATATATCACCTTAACCAATGATCTGTTATTTTTAAGAGGCAGTATTAAATATTTGGAAATATAAAGCTATATAAATTGTGAATTACATAAATTATACATATGAAATTTTACTTCTTCCACCATGGTCATCAAATATGTCATTAAAAAATTAGTGATATATTATGAAATAAAACAAAACTCATATGCTATTGTACCATTGTACCTTAAGACATGTAGGTAGATATAAAGGAAGCTGTTTTTTTGTTTTTTTTTTTAATCTCAGCGTTGTTAAATAGTAGAAGGAAGATATCTCTTTCTTTAAAGGTTATTAAAAAACTCTCCTGTCCGAGGTGATTTGAGAGTCCTGTAGCCTGAAGGTAGTGAGTTGGACTAGATCACTTCTCGGCGCCTTGCCGGCCATTTGATGTATGATTCTGTGTTCTGATGTGCAAAAGTGGTGTGGTATGCTGATGTGCAAATGATCTGGCTTGAATATATCACAGCAAAGTATTCTCCCTGTTGCAGTACTTTTCTCTCTTATAAAGGAGGATTCTATTTTCAGAAATAGAATGAGGGACAATTATTGGTGTTTGCAGAATATTGCACAAAATGAAAAGAAATAAGAAAGGCAAATTTCATACTTACTGTTGAAACCTTCTGTGGTTGTGTTGGCATATTATTTTGTCTTTCCCTCTGCTATGGAGCTTTTATTTCTTCAGCAGCATTAAAGGTTACCAAAAGAGTAATTTTGGTGCCAGGTCTGGAGAAACACATCTGTTCTTCTGGGACCAGAACTCTAAGGTGGTTAGTGCTCCAGGGATGTATGAAACCAATGTAATGGTTTGCCTTTGCAGGAGAAATCACCTTTTTCTTCAAAACCTGAAAATCTCTACAAAGTTATGACTAACCTAGCCACTGGGAGGGCTGTGGAGAGGATGACATCACACTGAGAAGCAGGGCTAATTGTGAGGACCAGCGAGGCTTTAGAAGACAGACTGCTTGGGTGGAAAGAGAAACATTAAAAAGAAATACAATATAAGTACAATAAAAATATCTCTAGATAAATTGGAGAGTAAAATACTAATGGTCTAATGGCTCAAGACTCAGAAGCAGACTGAATATTCAGGGACGATACATTCTGATCCTGGCACCATGATTAGCTCACCATGTGTGCCTGCATAGGCAAATCACTTCCCATTTGAGGTTCAGTCCCTGCAGCTGGATAAGTTCAGAAGGTGATAGCATACCTAATGGGCATAGGCATATTTTGCCTTCCTCTGGTGGAGTCTCTCTCTTAATTGGGAAATCAGGAGAGACACCGTTACTTTGTTACAGCTTTCTTTGTTCATTGTTACCACCACCCCCAACCCCATTCACATTTGAACTTACAGGAACTGAAATTAGAGACATCTCATATAAAAATTATTTTGCTGAAGTCTATTCACATGGATAAGCTGGAATAGAAAACATTGCCACCTTCAATCATTTTGACCTCACACAAAACTGCTGGACATCAAGATAGACTCTATCTCCAGACTTTCCAAGAGACAGATTCTCACCAGGTGGCTACTTTGGGGATCAAGTTGACTCCTGACAGGCACAGTGATGCCTTTATTCCTCTTTTTCTCAAATTCTAAAAGTGCACCTTCCAACTGGTACCACAGAACAACCTGGAAACTCATTTGGAGTAGAGATATGGACACATATCCTGGCTTCTTTATTCTCACGTGGTCAGAAGTACTCGGCAAAAAAAGTAAAGGGGGCAGTGGAGATGGTATAGAGATAGGAATATTCACTGGAGTTGTACCTACAGCTTCTGTGCCACTTGTCTTTCCTTCCCCTTCCTGCTCCTCAAAGATTTCTCAGATTTCCCAGCTTTTTCTCCTTAAGAACAGATTAATTTTTCTCACTTTAACTTTCAAGTTTATTTATTTATTTATAATTAAAAATATCATTTAAGATCACATAAACTTTCTTGAATGGGTGCTTCAAAGCTGAAGACAGAACACCATGTGTTTCTGGTACAATGACATAACTCTTAGAGCACCTGGGTTCTACTTTGGAAGGAAGATATTCAAAGGACTAGTAGTTATTTTCTATATCACAATCTCTATAATGTATCTTAATTTTTCAAATAAACCACTAGGAATAATTAGATAATAAACCACTATTATCACCCAAGGTTAACCCTTCATCCTGTTCCTGATCCTACTCCTTCATATGTCCTCCAGGACCTTGCTATACCAATTTCATTTTCCCTCCATCTTGAAGTCTTTTCTGGAATCTTAAAATATTTGTTTGAGTGTCGTCTGTGTGTTAGGCAATTGATTAGTTGCTGGGAAAATAATAGTGAGCAAGACACAGCATCTACCCTTGATGAACTTACAGTCTAGTGTGGAGGAATGAGAAGTGAATAGGCATCACAAGACAGAGGAATAAGTACTTGCAGAGTTTGTGACATTAGCACAAAGAGAAGAGCTCTGATTCTTCCTACTATGTCAAAAGAATGCTCAGGATTCCCCTCTCCTAAGTAACTCCCACTCAACTCTACTACTGTTCAACTTTTATCACTAGAATTTTCCATAGGACAGTGGCTCTTTCTCTTGTTTTAAAGTTTAATTAATTTATTTTTTTTTAATTTTTATTTTTTATTTATTTATTTTTTTGTGAAGAGATCAGCCCTGTGCTAACATCTGCCAATCCTCCTCTTTTTTCTTTTTGCTGAGGAAGACCGGCCCTGGGCTGACATCCGTGCTCGTCTTCCTCCACTTTATATGGGAGGCGGCCACAGCATGGCTTGCCAAGCAGTGTGTTGGTGCACGCCCGGGATCCGAACCGGCTAACCCCGGGCTGCCCCCGTGGAGCAAGGGCACTTAACTGCTTGCGCCGTCAGGCCCGCCCCTTAAAGTTTAATTTATTATCTCTACCATTCAGGCTTTTGCCCTCACCATCCTATTGCTACTTATGTTTATCATTGAAGAACATCTTCTAAAGGCCAAATCCAGGGTCTTTTTTTAACCTTATTTCTTCTTGACTTAATGAAGCACTCATCATAGCTGACCACTCCAAGCTCATTGACTGGATGCTTGGGCAGCTGCCTAATGTGTTTTACATTTGTCTTTGTCCCTATTCATCGTCTCCAGTTCCAGCTCCTCTCCTGAGTGCCATCTTTCATTTCGACTGTGTATTTCCCCCTAGAAATGCTGCCAAACCTTAAATTCATTGGTGTAAATACTAACTCATCATGTTCAAACTTCAAAAAACATATCTTTGACATAATACAGTTTCTCTTTTTAAAAAATCTTTAATGGTTCCTTGTTGTCTACTAAATTATATGCAAGGTCTCCAGTATGACATTCAAGGCCTGCATGATAGATCCTTAAGCCATATTTCTAGCCTTTTCTTTTTTATTACTTTTCAACACACACTCTATCCTGAAGACCAAGTTAATAGATTGCTGCATTTTAAATATTCCCATATTTTTCTGCATCCTTTGTTTGCTCATTCTTGTTTCTTGGACTGCAATTCTATCTACTCCCAAATCCTTCTGTCAAAATGCTACTACTCTTTTAAGGCCCTCACAATAGTCACCTGCTGCATGAAGTTTCCTTATGTCCCTCAAAGAGATATCAGCTTTCCTTTTTAAAATAGTGTAGCATATTATTTTTTCCCCATCATCACCCTTTATCATTTTTCTATATGTGTAATGTGCTTTTCCAAAAAACTACATAATATCTTTGAGGCCATACCTAGCATATTGCTTTGCATATATACCTTAAAAAATATTTGTTGACTTGCACTTATCTCCTTAAATCAGCATCTTTTCTTGACATGCCTCTTTCTGATGCTGTTCTCCCATTACTCAGAAACATATTTGTCATAGTAACTTGTATATAGATATAAAAGTATGTGCAATAAATTTGAGGATTATGTAAATTTGTGGTTGATAACAACATGTTGAATGAAAAAATAAGGAGCCAAAAAGCAAGGTGGGTTAAAAAGAGGCAAGATTAATTATAACATTGATCTAAAAGAAACCATTGGCCAAGAAATGGATGAAGGGAAAATGATTGGGCAGTCTTTTTACATAGACAGTAGTCTATGTAAAAAAGAGTACTTAAGGAATTGACTCTGTGGTGAAATCTAGATTTGTCAACAGTCAGCAGCAAGTTGTTGAGCTCTACCATTTATTAGCAGTCAGATGTGGGGAAGTCATTTAATTTCTTAGAGTATTTATTCTTTCGTCTACTAAACATTGTTGAGCACTAGAGCTATGTACCACACATTTCTAGGTGTTGGACTTACCACTGTGAAAAAGACTACCTGATCTCTTTGCTTATGGACTACCATATTAATGAAATAATATTTGTTCCATATTACTATAAAATAATAATATTCATCTCAATAGGTTACAGTGCAGAAGATTAAATCAGAGAAAGACAAGAGAATAAAGAGGAGATAAATAGACAAATATTATGTGAGAGATTTAAAAATATAAATAATAATACAAGTAAAAATGTCTAACGTGTTACCTGGATAAGTTTTTGGTGTGTTTTCACTCTTAATGTTATTTCAGTTTCACTGCAATGCATCAGGGTGTGAATTCATTTATTATGCTCGGTACTAGGAGCACAGTTTTGATCTGAGGGTACATGTCCTTCTTCACGTTTGAAAATTTCCTAGCTATTGCTTCTTCAAAAATATCTGCTCTTACAGCCTGCATTCTTTTCTTCTGGAACTCCTCTTGTGTGTATGTTGGAGATTCTCAATCTATCTTCCATATTTCTTGACTTCCTTTCTTTTAAAAAATGCCTTTGTCCCATTATGCAGCATTCTGGGCCATTTCCTCAATATTAACGTCTAAAACATAAAGTCTCTTTTCAGTGGTGTCCAGGCTAGATTATCTAACCTATTGAATTAAAGAAAAATTTTGACAACTCTTATTTTTTATTTATAAATTTTCTAATTTATATTTTTGTATATCTGGCCATTGTAGTTCCTTTTGCCTTTTTGTTTCATAACTACTTCATTTTTCATGCAAGTTTTTCTTTAATACATCTCTTTGGACAACCTAAACATACTTATTTGAAAGTCTTTGCTATAGTACACCTTAAATATATACAATTTTAAAAAAGGAAAGTTTTTTCCATACTATCTCATAAAATTAATTTTGTTTGAGTAAACTTATCACCAGATTTTTGACTTTTTTTTGGCATTAGATAGCTTCATAGGATTCTAGAATTTTGTTTGGTAAGATCTGTTTTTGTGGGAGATTTTCCATTTATTTTTTATAGTCCCCCTACTTCTGGATCATCCCTCACAGTCTATTATTTCTGCTATTGCTAGTTGTTTCCTATCAGCCCTTTGGTGTCCCAGCCTAGATCCAAGTTTCATAAAAATATTGAGGCTCACTGTCTAGAAGCAATAGTGCAGATCCAGCTACTGATCCTAGAGAGGCTTGGCATGACTCTGATGAGGCTGTGCTCTTCTCCTCCTGCCTCCCTAGGTCTAGAGCATCTTATCAAGCTAGAGCGGCTTCCAGAACAAGCTATGGGAGTTACAACACTCTGGCCCCTAACTTCAAGCAATAACTCTGACTTCATTGCATTATCTCACAAGGGGAACCCTTAGTTTCTATTATCCTGCAGGAGCAACACTCTGAGCCTCTAGTGCCTGCTTCTGGGTCAACAATTGAGCAGGCCTGTGACTGTACCTCCACACATGGCCTTCAGTGTTCATTCATTCTTAGTCCACATCCATGTTAAATATTTTTGTAAACTTTCCTCCATCTTTGAATTTGAAGTTTTTTTCACATACCTTCAACATGCATGGTCACTTTCAGAGTGCTTAAATTAGTTAATGTAAAACCAGAACTAAACCAAGGTAGCAGATGTCCAGTTATATTGGCAGTCACCTAGAGAAAAAATAGTGAAAAATATCTGTGAGCAGAAACTCTACAGCTTGAACTTCTTGTGTACATGTTGCTGTCAACCTCTAAGCAGCAACAAGGTCGACTGGCCCTTCTTTTTTCTAAACATTTTCCTCTGCTTTCTCTTTGGAGCCCTCTCTTTGAGTTTTCATAGGATATTCTTTAAAAACAATATACTTCGTGTAAAAGTACTGGGAGGGAGGAGGGAAATAAAAGCAAGAGCACAGGATGATTTATCTTAACCTCACAATGCCTAGAGGTGAATCTACACCTTCAGTCTTACCAGAGAGGCCACTGTATATATTCAGTTCACATCATATTAGTGATTCATTAAGTATACGTTAAAAGTCTCTGGCTTTCTTCTTCTCATTAAAGTAAGATTTCTCCAGCTTTCCAGCAAAAAGGAGAAATCTCCACTCCTTATCTCTGTGTCTCTAATTTCTAGTTCTTCACGTATATCAGAATTCAGTAAACATTTGTTGAATATAACTTAAAAAAAGATTGTGTACTTTAATTGTAGGAGTCTAAGAATGCAATACATGCCATTTTAACTTCTAAGCACTTATTAAACATTTCATGAAAGAAGTCAGGTAGTTAAAGTTACATCTCTTCCATATCTTACTAACCATAGACAATGACTCTACACAGTATTGTATATTCAATATAACACTAGACCTAATAGCTACTGGTTTTTGGTGTCAAATTCTGTGGACTTATTTATGGAATGTCGTGTACTATATTATTCTTTCTGTATTTATTGCCATAGCACTACTTTAGTCCTGTATAACTTTTTTTTTTTTTTCCTGTACAAATTCAATTACTTTTAACTGGTCTCCCTACCTTGAGTGTAATGGCACTTAATGTTTATGAGGTCCTGGACCTTTCTGAGAATCTGATGAGAACTATAGAACTTCTTTCTTGAAAATGCACTTAAGTACATACAGTTTACATTTTATATAGACTTCAGTGGGGTTCATATGTCCCTGAAGCTGCCATATAGACTCCTAAAAGGGCTTCCATTTGAATTTATCATATCTATCTCATTTATCCATTCATTTATCTATCAAGTACTTTTGCATCTGCACTGAACTTGGTGCACTTGTGCTAAGCTCTGGAAATACAAAGATAAATAGGAAATCAGCTTTCCTTTTAAGGAACTCCTAGTCCACACTAGAGGGGAGAAATATGTCCAACATATGCAATAAAGTGTTATAGGCATTTGTGGGCTGTAGAGGAGATCTAAAGACAGAAAATTCTGATTTTGAGGGGAATATTAAGTAAAAGGTTCAAGAAACAGACTAACTCTCCTGAAGGAATGCCTTTATTATTCCACTCCTACATTCAAAAAGCCACAATAGTGCTCCATAAATGTAGGAAAATGAACTAACTTCTCAACTCCAAATTTAAGAACCTTGTTAACCAGACTCCTGTCTATTTTTGTTCTGTCAGTTATCAGCAAATTCCCATGGGTAAGTTAAAGAAAATCTCTGGATTTCAGTTTTCTCATCTATAATAATAATAACAATAACATGAATAACAAGAGTAATAAACAAGAACCATCTTATGGAATTTTGAAGAGTGATGATAATATCAATAGCAAGTACTTCTGCAGGCATTTACTAGAGTTTTATGTTTATTATCTCTAGTGTATCAGAATAGCTAAGGATGAGGACTTTGGGTCAGCAACACCTCTGATCTTTCCTGGCTGTGCCAATTTTTGTCTGTATGATTTGGAGCAAGTAATTCGACCTGCTTATCAATTTTCTCATCTGCACAAAGGGAATAATATGCATCCCGAGGGTAGCTGTAAGAATTAAAATGAGACAATGCAAATAATTTGAGCGTGATGCCCAGCCCAATACTAGATATTATTACTACTATTGAAAAATATAAGACTTCTTTAGTAGATATAATTATCCTCATTTACATGTAAGGAAACTAAGGCTCAGATAAATAACTTTCTCTGGTTATGCAGGCATTGAGAAGTATATTTGGGATTCATGTCCCTCTCACTCCAAAGGCCATGATTAATTTAAGGCTGGGAAGAGGGTGGTAGGGGAGCAGGGAGAGAAGAAGGGAGAATGAGAGGGAGAGAATAGCACTGGCGTAGTCCTTAGCACAGAGCCATAGTTTCCTTCTCTTTTCAATCATTATCTTCCAATTTGAAGTTGCCACTTGAGCTGGTCTTATCCAGTCATTGACCCAGAACAGCCTCACCTCTGTGCCTTTGTCTGTGCCATGTCCTGTCTTCCCTCTAGGTTCAATTCCTACTTCTTCTGAAAGGCCCTGGGGAAGACCCACTGCTTTTGGAGGCTGTCTAGACCACATCTCTTGGGAGTTATCTTTTGTAGCCTTGAGGCTCCGTACCACTTATTTTCTGTATCACTTACTCGGTGCTAATATTACCCAGATACTTTTTGTTACCTTTTAGGCCCGTATATTTTTATCACTGCACAGAGGTCGTACCTCCTCGTAAGCAGGAGCCATGGTTTGAACTCACAGTGCTGTCTGACACGCACTAGCTTCACTGCATATCTCATTATTGATTGAGTGTGTTTCATTTTGACAGATAATTTTAAAGGATGTCTTACTTCGGTGTGAACAGAACTCTGAAATCATAATCTCAATCATAAAGAAAATACAGTTCTATTTGTACACTGCTTCTTTAGAAATATAGCTAATGTGTAGAGTAATGAACACTTTTATTCTTGTAGCTGGAAGATGAATGACAAGATAATAGTGTCATGGGTTTATAGAAAATCACGGTATCAAGGGAAATGTGATAAAATGCCAGAGAGTTTATCATTTTGATCTCTTTCTTTTTTCCATTTTTCCTATCCCAGGAAAAATAAGTTGCTATAGCATTTTTAGGAGGCCATCCTTACAGCCCTGTTAATGTAACAGTAACATTCTAACAGTGTGCTATTTACTTGCCATATGTAACACATAGGTGTCAGACAGTGGGTAAAATTCTTTTTTGAGAGTGTGTTATTCCTTATGCAAGTTCTTCATATTGACTTGTAGCACGTTATATGATTTGGGGAGAAAAGATACTTAGAGATAAGAAATCAAGACCTTATTTAAGCTTTTTTCTCAGTGGAACTTTTTTTTAATCTTCAAGATGTTGCAATATTGCTCATACAGTCTATGGTTAGCTTTTGACTTGTATTCTTGCTGTTTTTTTTTAAAGTTTTCTTTTGTCTCACTCAGATCATTTTCTGTAGATAAGGAAGACTAGGGAAAAGGAGACTTCAAACAGATGGGCACTGGCGCCTCGGGTCTGATCTTAACAATCAGGCTGCGTCTTGCACCGTAGGAAATGCTGTTATTGAGGTAACTAAGCATGAGGCATATGGTCATGCCATGTTGATTTTGGGAATCAAAAAATAACATTTTCACTCATGTCTGACAGAAAACCCATTCACTTAATAGTTTTTCTGTTAACCTTAAGTAGAAGAATATGGGACTAGAAAATTTAAATTTATTTGGTTATTAGGGCGTGATTAGACACTGTTTCACAGGGCAGTTTGGCATTGGGCTTGTGAAATAATGCACGTTTTGTTTTTGCTTTGTTTTTCAATGGCCAGTTCTCAGTCTTCATCTTACTTGACCTCTCAGAGCATATGACACACTTGCTCACACCCTCTTCCTTGATATCGGTTCTTCACTTGGTTTCTAGGACTTCACACTTCTGAGGTTTTCATCCTACTGCACTGGACAGTTCTTCTCAGTCTCATTAATTGATGCGTCCTTTTCTCCCTGTCCTCTGATTGTTGGACTATCCCACCAAACTCACTCCGTTGGTGATCTCATCCCGTCCCATAGCTTATGTACTAAGTATGTGCCAACAAATCCGAAATTTATATCTCTAGCTCAGAGCTCTAACCTGAGCACAGACATCAGTATTTAACTGCTGACTTGATTTCTCCAATTGGATACCTAACAGACGTCTGAAACTGGACCTATCCAAAACTCGTCCCTTCCATACCTGCTCCAGCCAGTCTTCCCTATCTCATTCGATGGCACTTCCATCAGAAGTGGCAAATGAAAAATGGTGAATTCATCCTTTACTTCTGCATTTCACTCAAACCCCATATCTAATCCGTTAGGAAAGCCTGTTGACTGTAATTGCAAAATATATCTAATTTCAATCACTTTTTACCACCTCTATTCTACAAGTCTGATTCTAATCATTATCAACTCTTGTCTGGATAACTGTAATAGCATCCTAACTTAACTTGTCTTTCTCTTCCTACCACTGTGCCCCACATCCTGCCCCCTTCAATGGTCTAATCCCAGTACAGCAGCCAGAGTGACCTTTTTAAAAAGTAGGTCAGATCATGTGCTTCTTGCCCCCAAACCTGCCATAGTTTCCCTTTCTCCTCAAAGAAAGTCAAAGTAATTCAGAGGCTTTAAGGCCCTACATGATCTTACCCTCTGTTACCTGTAGCTACTCGTCTTGTTTTTATTATTCTACCTTTGCTGGTCTCTGCTTTTGCCCCTACATAGGGATGTTCCAGCTCTTTCCTCTGTCTACAGCACTCTTCCTCTAGGTTCCTCTTTGCCAACTCCCTCAACTCCTTCAAGTCTTTTCCCAAATCACACGCTCCCAATGAGGCCTTTGTTTCCTGACTGCCCCATTTAAAATTGTGACCCTCTCCCCCCACCTCTCACCCAGCCACCCAACTCACCAGATTCTCCTTATCCTGCTCTATTTTTATTTTATAGTAGCACTTATCACCTTCTAATACGCAATGTAATTTATGCATTTACCAAGTTTATTATTTATTATAATGTCTGTCTCTAACTGTTGAATTATAAGCCTCATGTGTACAGGAACTTTGTCCATTTTTTTCATTGGTGTATCCCAACAGGCTAGAACTTTCTGGCATGTGATAGGTACTAATAAATATTTGGGTAATGAATGAATAGGTGAATGAGTAGTGAAGCAACAGTGACCTGACAGCTTCTTCATTGCTTGGTGTTGTGGGCTCGTTCCGTATTGGAGAGATCATCCCGCCGTAGTCCAATTACTGTTGATTCTTCTAAAGAGAAAGGCTATTGGGGCTAGTCAGGATTTTAGTGTATAGAAAGGGTGCCTTAGGCACATAACCCTTCTTATTCTTCTCCCTCTGTCTGTTGCCAATCCTCCTCTTTTTCCTTGAGGAAAATTGGCCCTGAGCTAACACCTGTGCCAATCCTCCTCTATTTGTATGCATCTATTTTGTAGTGTAGGTTCGCGCCCAGGATCCGAACCCACGAACCCTGGGACGCCAAAGCAGAGCACACTGAACTTAACTACCATGCCACTGGGCCAGCCCTGTAGGAGCCTCCATTTTTATTTCAATCTTCTTTTCCTTCTATCTCCTGGCCATTGGAAAGGAGGTTATTGGGGAAACAATAACCTCACACTTTGATTGTAAATTTGAAGTGGTGCTCAAAACTAGGAATTGATATCATACCATAACTTTCTTTCCAAACGTGCCCACACCCAGAGAAGACTTAAATAATTTCTGGGGGATGAAAACAAAACAGTGTAAGTATTAACTAAATATTAACATATCTACCAATGCAGTAATAGACCTCCAGCCCATGGAGGAGGGAGGAAGAGAGACCAGGAATACAATTCTTTTCTTAGGGTAAGTGTAGGTCTAACTGACTGCTGTACTGAGCATTAAAAGGACAACGACTCTTGGTAGAGTGAAATCTAGAGATGGCAACACCTTATTCACTGTGTGTCAGTAATAGATGTGTAGAGGGCGTGTGTTCATTTGGTAGCTTTGGATATAAATTATGAAGTTTTTTTTTATGAAAAAAGAAATAGTGATATATTTGAAATTGCTGTATGTGTATTTCTGAGCTATCTGTTTTCAAAAATTCTTACCTTTTTATAGACTCATTTCAACTGCATTTGAAACCAGATGGTTTGTTCTTGAACTACAAGACTGAGTATATTAACCTTTAATGTAAATGCACTTACTCATTGGGCAGTTGGCTACTCCTACATTTTTCTGCATGAACTTGGTGATAAAAAACAAATTTTTGATTCGTATTTTTTTAATGCTTACTAGGAATTTTTATTTGAGAGTTACCGAACCATCTGATTTGGATGCTTTCAAATGTAAAAGTTGGAAATAAATTGGCATTGCCAAGGCACTGTGGATGAAAGCATAGCCACCACTCTATAATCTTGAGGTGTAAAGAAGCAATTTGAGTTATTTTCTATGTGGGTTGACAAGTGAGCTTTTTTTGTGGGCTAGAGTTGGTGAAACAAAGACTTATTCAAGCTGTGAAATGCATTTAATAGTAAACAGCAATAAATGACAAGAGGCTTGTTTTGTCAGATATGTTTTTGACCGTTTTATAGGCTTCTGATTATGGGGAAAAAAGTCCTGTTTGAAATTTTTGGAATGACGTATCTTCCGTAATGGGGATAGGTTGGTTTGGCTACAAAAGAGAACAGATGGAAAGTTTTATCTTGAACTAGAATGCTATCAGTCAGTTTCTCCTTGTCTTTTAAATATCATATGTTCTTGATAGTTTTTAAAGTTCAAGTTTTTTCTGGTTTTATAGAATCTTTTGAAATAACTACTATTTTCTGGGTCTGGCCTGGACCTGTACAACATCAAAAATTGTATGAATTGGTTTGTTTTTGAGTGGTGTTAAGATATTCAGCCCTATATAAAAATGAACTTGATGGAGTTCAGTGAAATTTAATAAAGCCATGGCCAAATTCTACTAAATGTGAAAACCTTCATTCATTTTATTCCCTGAATACTCTCAAAGGAAGAAAAGTGAGGCAAAATTGTACACTCATATTAGGTTATTATTATAGAGGAAAATACATATATTGGGATTAAAGTGTTTTATAGGAAGGTGAGATGAGATGTCTTTGAGGTTGACTGTTAAATATAAAAGTGGAAGGTGAATGTGGAATTAGGTGAAGGAGAAGGCGTCTTTACAATCTGATATTTTTATGTTAAAATGAGCTGTAATTCTAGCCATATAAATCCAGTAGTTCCTCTCTTTCTCTTTACTACATTGAAAACCTGTTTACATCAAGAACTCAAGGACATTTACTTTAAATGAAACTTTTCCTTTCAATGTGCATTAAAAAAATTACATTCTTTCTAAAATGGTGTTGCAATTTTAACCTCTGCAATTTTGCGTAGCCTAGTTTTCACATTATAGGACCAGAGTTGAAGAGATTTTCTGACAACTTAATTGATTTGTATTTAGTGTTCTTTGGCTTATGTGTTTGGGCCAAAAATAGCTGTTTGAGGTGATTTCATTTTAGCTATTAGAGGTTTCAAGTATGTTGCATATGTGGGTCTTCATCTTCATTTAGGTTTCAGAGAGTTCCTGTTGGTGATTACAGAATCTGATTTTGATATTATGTGTTATTATTTCATTGCCTGTCAGCAAGCAGATTTAGCAGTTTAAGGAAAAACTATCAATAAAAGTTGCTTGCTTTCATGATTTGATTTCATCTATCAGCAAGAAATATTGATGTTTGTGGACAGAAACTGCTTAGATTTTTCTTCCTGACCAAATGAATATGAGGTGGCATTCATTACTCTAATGGATAAATGGCCTAGTGCCTATTAGTACTATTCATCTGTTTGTTCACTCACTATGTGTGAACTTTATTTCTTTTCATATGATATCTTAGATATTAGTAAGGTTGGCATTGCACTATCTGAGTCATGTCAAATTTATTCAGTCATTCTGTTTTCCAAGTAATGTTAGTTATTTAAAATATTAAGTCAGTTTTAGTAAGAACTGATTTAAGCTGTATAATAAAACCATTATTTTTCTTCTTGTATATGATTTAATTGGAACATTACAAAATGCACTCTAATCATTAACTTTCTTCACCGCTAAAGCTAGCAGTAATGAATTCTTTAACTAGGATTTTAAAAACTGCTAGACTTTCAAGCATTGAAGTTAGGTATAAATTTTGAGTGACTGAAATCTTTCAAATTTTCATTTACTAAGATTATAAATAGGCATAATATGCCTATGTGGTTTGGGATATATTGATGCATTGTAATAAGATGTAAAATTAAAGTACAAAAATCAATAGTATATATCTTTTGGTTAGAAGATTTGAGAAAAGGAAAACCCTATGCACAATGGCAACATAAAAGATAAAATAAGAATACTCCAAAGAAATGTGAAAGAACTATATGAGAAAAACTTTGAGCATTTGTACAAGTGAAATGACATTCTTTGTTCTTGGATAGGACAACTCTGCATTATAGAGGTGTCAATTCTCTTGTTAGAAATTCAACATGATCCCAGTAACAAGGGCGTCCAAGTTTTTTTTTTTTTCTTTTGGAGTTAGACAAGTTGGTAATCAAGTTGATGTGGAAATATCATGAAAAAGGAACTAGGAAAGCCCTGAAAAGAACAGCAATGAAGAGGATGTTAAAACATACTATATAGCCTCTATAATTAGACTAGTGCTGTACTACTGCTTGATTAGATAGTCTGATGGAAAGAATGGAAATTCCAGGAATAGACCCAGTGCATGTTGAAATTTAGTGTATGATAAAGATGAAATCTAAATTATCTGTGGAAAAGATGGACTTTTAAAATAAATCATGCTGAGACAACTGACTGGCCATTTCAAAAATGGTAAAATTGGGTCTATGCTTTACATAAAATGCTAGAACGCACTGCATATGGATCAGAGATTTAAATGTAAAAAAATGAACCTATTCCAGTACCAGAAGATAACATCAGCGAAATCCTTGATAACTTTGGTATGGGGAAGCCTTTCTATTTATGACTTAAAATTCAGAAGTAATAAAATAAAAGGTTGATAAATTTGACTACATAAAACTTTTGCATGGGAAAAAAAGTCATCACCAAAGTCAAAACACAAATGACCAATTGGGAGAAAATATTTACAACTTATATGGTAGACAAAGGGCCAAGTTTGTTAATATACGAAGAGGGTCATAAAAAGGGAAAAATGGCCAAAACGTGATAGAAAAAAATGAGCAAAAGACATAAATATTTCATAGAAAAAGATACCTAATGGCTCTTAAATATGTGAAAAGATTGAAAGACTGGCAAAAATATAAAAGCTTGACAATATACTCCTTTGGCAAAGCTGTGGGGAAACAGATATTGTCATATATTGTTGGTGTGAGGGCAAAATGTTACAACTCCAGTGGAGGGAAATTTTGCAATACCTAATAAAATTAAATATGCATTTACCTGTGACCATTTTTAGAGATTTGCTTTGAAGCTACATCTACAAAAAACGAAATAGAAAATGTGGAGGGTTGTTGATTGTGTCACTCTTTGTAAAAGTAAAACATGGGAAATAACCTAAATGCCCAACTATAAAAAATTGGTTGAATATGGTATAACACCCAATGTAGTGCTATGTGGTCATGAAGAAGTCTCTATAAACTGAAAGCAAGTAATATCTGCAATTTATTCTTACGTGGAAAAAAAAACAGGTGCAAAAGGGTATATATAGTTGTGGTAGGCAGCCTCTGACATGGTTTCAAATGTTCCCCACTTCCTAGTGTTCACATCCTCCACTTGAGTGTGGCTGGACTTAGAGACCTACTTCTCCCGGATAGATTACAGCAAACGTGATGGGATGTCATTCCATGACTAGGTTACAAAAGGCTGTGAATTCTGTCTTGCTGGTATCCTCTCTCACTGGGTCTTCTCATGTGCCTGCTCTGTTGGAGAGGGCTACCTGAGCAGCCTCCCTCCAGCAGCTTGCAAGGAAGTGAGGCCCTTCTTCCAGCAGCTTGTGAGAAAGCGAATCGTGCAGCAGCTACTGAGTGAGCTTCCAAGTGGATCCTGCTTCAGTTGAATGTTGAGATGTCTGCGGCCTGGGCTGCCATCTTGATTGCAGCCCAGTGAGGAACCCTGGGCTGATAACTGTGATTGCAGTCTCATGAGAGACCCTGAAGCAGAGGACCCACCGAGCTAAGCTGCGCCTGAATTCCTGACTCACAGAAACTGTGAGATATTAAATGTGTATTGTTCTCTGTTGCTAAGTTTTTTGGTAACAGGTTATGTAGTAATAGATAACTAAAACAGTAGTATATATCTTTTGTATAATAAAGAACGGAAAGTAAAAATACGTATTTATTTTCATGAAAAAGACACATGGGAAAGATAAATTAGCAGCAAAAAGTCAAGGCCTGAGTATTTGAAAAATTGTTGTGAAGTGGATTCAAACCTCGTGAACTGACTGTATCTGAGAGACTTTAGTATTCAAGTGTACAAATGCATTTTTTAGCATAGTCATAGCCTCTACATAATGAGTTTGCATATAGATTTACTGGAAATTATCAATTCTAATTCATGATAAAACTTGAAATATGTACATATGTTGCTGGTGAGGTTTTGGCCCTCAACTTTGTCAAGAATTTATTTCTGGAGATACTCTGAACCAGAAGGCTGACTTGTTTTTCCTTATTAATGACTTGACTTTGGTCACTGAAAAATGCTTGAGTTGAAGGAAGTCCCTATTTATATTCAGCTTTTGCTAAAACACATTTACCGTAGAAATTTAACAAGTCTTTGAGATAATTTGAGTGTTTTTAAAGAACTGTGAAATTACCTCACAGAGAAAGTGACTCTTTTCTTTTACTGAGGCTCCCAATGAATAACATATATAATTTACAACTACTGAGCAAGTTGTATGTCTCAATATTCCTTTCACAATCTCTAACAACTTGCTGGATCATTCCAGTTGTTTGGGAAAGAGTTGGCTGGACATGTAGACTGGAAGATAACAGGTCAATGAGGCTATTCTGGAGGAATCAGAAGAGCTCCCTTCCCCCTTTCAATCTCTGAGGGAATTTATAGTATCTTACATGAAGGAGAATAGCTTTAGTATAAAGTAATAATCTTTGAAAATTCTTAACATATTTCAAAATATCACTGGATCCATTTTTTAATTTTTAAAGCAGAGCCATTGCAAGACCAGGTGAGTTAATTACTGCATGGGGAAAAATAATTTTCTCTGGTTTTATCCTTAGATTATTCAGTCATACCACTCCTTCTATGCACATGGGGACATCTGTTGCAACTACTTTGAAGCTTAAGTTCCTATCAAACATAATCTAACATATTCAAGGTCTCAGCCAACTGTGAGAGAATGGATACATATATCCATGTATTTTTTTTTTTTTTTTCTGCTGAGGAAGATTCCCCCTGAGCTAACATCTGTGCCCATCTTCCTCTATTTTGTGTGTGGGTCACCGCCACAGCATGGCTGCCAATGAGTGGTGTAGATCTGTGCCCGGGAACCAAACCTGGGCTGTGGAAGCAAAGCATGCTGAACTTAGTCACTAGGTCATGGGGCCAGCCCCTTATCCATGTATTTTTAGCTATTTTTTTTTTTTTAAAGTGATAAAGTGATACCTCCAAGGAAAAGGAGGGATAGTGCCATTGTCACTGCTTGGTAAAGGTACCATTTTTCATGGCTCATCCAGCTCTCTTATCCAGGAAGACTTGTTAAAGGCAGTGTATGGGCAGGCGAGGGATGACTTGAAGCAGTTATTCCAGCTTCCTCCAGTGCCTGAGGGAAATGCGCTGTAGAGGTGATCCAAGGCTCAGTTAACTTAAGCCCAGGTTATAAGGAAAGGACATTTCAGGGTACAATGAATTATGTGAAACTTTGGATAAAATAACCTATTTGTTTCAGTTCTGGCAGGTTGGAAATTTTGCCCACTTATCTGTTTTTCTGTTGGTTAGATAAAAAATTCCTGTGATGGAATGTTGCTAGGGAGAATATGATGGAAAAAACAAAAGAAAAAGAGTAGGAATATGCCTCTGAAAATCCATGGCCTGATTCCCCTAGTGTGAACCTTAGCATATACCAACCTACCTGAGTGCTTCTCCATTTGGACCCGACTGAAACACAACCCTTTTCTTAATGGTAGAAGAGAATCATCCTTGGAAACCTGGCATGAATTAAAGCTGGATCTGGGATAGACTACTGTACTACTGGGGAGTTTTCATTAATACAGTTTGTTGACTTCGTGACCTTTTTTTTTTTTTGTAATTTCCATGAATAACTCAAACTATAAACGTATTGGGGTAAAACAATTGGAAATATGTAGAGAAACAACATTCTCCAAATGAGAAGAAATGAAGAGGAACTGCCCAGGGTAAAGTGGATAGGGACTGCTGTGTGGCTGGAGGCCCAGGCCCGTGGTGAGCTTGGTTGCTCAGAAGGAGGGAAGGAAGTGAGAAGATCATAGAGAAAGAAGGTATGAAGTATGCCTGAAATTCTGGTGAGTTAGACAAGTAAATTAAATCTGTGGTGGTCTGGCAGCACAGATGCGAAATTGTAGCCCTTGAAAAAGAGGAAATAGAACAGAAGGCTTTTGCTACATGTGTGATTAAATCTCATGGGTCTATGGAGAGGAAAATTGAGATGCCGGAGAAACAAATGATGCTGTAAAAACTAAAGTGCACTGACTGAGGCGGAGGGTGAAGATCCCCGAGGGAGATAAGGTTGTTTTAATGATTTCTACTTGGAGCTAACTAGGAAGATAAGTGGGAACTTCCCACCATTGAAGAACGTTAACTATCAACCTATTCTTAGAACCCCATGTAGCCAATATTCTAGTCAATGCTAGCTGCTGATTCCTGACTGAAAACAAATATCAAGCAAGTCAGAAAATTCTTACCTTTAAATACTTCTACCCTATTTGCGTACTTTTGGGGCCCTATTATAAGATTTTTGCTTTTACCTATCGATACTCTTCTATTCTTTCTATCCCTAGATTTCAACCTCTCTTTTTATTCTGTCCCTATACTTTACTTTAGAGCCCAACTATATGAAAATTTTGCCTGAAAAGTTATTTATAAAGTTTCTAGTAATCGAATAGTGTGTGTATGTGTGTGTGTTTGTACGTATATGCATATTTATATATATATAAATATTAAAAACGACTATTAGCCAAATCATATTCAGTGCTTGAGAAGTCAGAATTGCAACAGATAATGGAATCAGATACAAACATTAGTTATTATCTTATAATCTTTTAAAAGTTGAGAAAATGTTTAGTTCTTCCTATATATATTTTACTAAAAATATTCAAACAGCAAATGGAGTGAGGAGGTTAGTATCATTTCTTGTATTTCCCAATCCCATTATCATTCTTCTTTTATGTGTGTGTGCAGGAAATCACACAGAACCAATTCTGTGTTCAGATTCTCTCTTTTTTTAAAATTTCAGCTTTATTGAAGTATAATTGACATGTAAAATTAAAAGTTATTTAAAGTATACATCATGGTGATTTGATAAACATATACACTGTAAAAGGCTTCCCCCCGTCTAGTTAATACATCCATCACCTCACATTTTTCTGTGTGTGTGAGAATTTAAGTTCTATTCTCTTAGCAAATTTCAATTATCACCTATAGTCACCATGTTTTACATTAAATCCTCAGATCTTATTCGTTTTGTAGCTGAGTTTGTATCCTTTTACCAATCTATCCCTATTTCCCCCACCGCCAAGCCCTTGGAAACCACTTTTTACTCTGTTTCTGTGAGTTTGACTTTTTAATTTTTTAAAAATTCCAGATATAAGTGATACCATGCAGTGTTTGTCTTTGTCTGGCTTATTTCACTTAGCATAATGCCCTTAAGATCTATCCATGTTCTTGTAAATGGCAGAATCTCCTTCTTTTTCATGGCCAAATAATATTCCATCCAAAAAAATCCATTCCACATTTTCTCTATCCATTCATCTGTCAACGGACATTTGGGCTGTTTCCATATCTTGGCTATTGTGAATAATGCTACAGTGAAAAGGGGAGTGCAGCAGAGAGTCTTTAATCCAGATCCCTTTGTGTGACAGTCAGTTGCTGATTGATAGGTTTTCAGTGAATTCCCTGTCTCCTCACTGCCCTGCCCACTGCCCAACACCTGCCTCCCTCTTGCAAGCTCCTGCCTTGCCTCTGGTACGCTGCTTGAGTGGTCCATGTGTCGGTGGGGCACAAACTGTGGAAAGATGTTATGAAGGAAATGTCATGCTGAAGTCTTCCACGTTTCTGTGGAATGGGCCTCAGTCAGCAGTGGCACATACCCTCCTATCATTACAGAGTAAGGCAGAGAACAAAAGAGGCAGAACTTAGGTTGTATAGAGTGTTCAGAAGACAGAGCTCCAATCCAAACATAATTAATGGCACATAGTTTGCAGAGTATATGGGGGGAAAAAACTTCCTTGAGAATCTGTAAAAAAATATTAGGTATTTAAAGTCAACTTGGAGCAGTTGCTGGAAGAAGCTGAGAAAGTCCGCAAATAATGGTAGTAATTTTATTTCAAGGACGTGAACGTCTTCATCCCTGTTGAGAACAGAATATAGAAGACTCCAGTGGAGAAATCCAGAGCAAACCAAAAAAGGAACAGTTACTTAACCACACTTGTTTCAGGGTTTCAGAATTTCCTCTGGAGGAGAATTAGGAACTGCTATCAGAATCCCACGGTACATTATGCACTATGTGTTATATATCCTAAACTTAATGTATATTCTAGAAAGCTGCTTACTGTTTCTCATTTCATCATATGAGTGTTGTCATTTCCAACGTCTTTTTTTGGTTGTTTTTAATAAAGATCTGAGTTAAAGGGCTCCTTTGGGTATTCTAATGATTAATATTTGGAGTTATAAATATATCACCTGACTTTTGCAGTAAAGATTCTGACATCCAGAGTAAACAAAATCACCAAAAATGGTTTAAATATGAAATGTTAAAGTGCACTTACCTAACCCTCTCACAGATCACCCTTCAGTGTCAGCCATTCTGGTGTAGGAATTGGGAATTTAGATGGAGTGTTGGGTCTTTAAGGCTGTGAATCATCCAATTAGTGGCGATTTTGTCTGGTTTTAGATAGAGTATTCAGGCTACAAAAAAAAATGATGACCATTCATTTGGTTGTTAATTAATTAGACCAATGTTTATTGAATACTTACTGTGTGCCAGGTACTGTGCCGGGCACTTACATTAGTGACTCAAGCACACATGGTCCCTGCCCATGTGGAGTTCTAGAACAGTGCTGTCCAATAGAACTTTTAGCGATGGCGGGGAAGTTTTTCTGTGCTGTTCAGCGCTATAGCCGTTAACCACTAACCATGTGGCTTTTGAGCATTTGAAACATGACTAGTGTGACTGAGGAACCATATTTTAAAATTTCTTTAATTTTAATTAATTAAAAATTTAAATTTAAAGAGTCACATGTGCTAGTGAGTACGTTTTTGGGCAGTACAGCTCTAAAATGTGAGGAGGTTTTATGGCCCCAGGTGTCTTGTTTATTTCTATTCTTAGATTAACCTTTATAGAAAGGAGTCCATTTCCAGTGGAACTTTCTTTCTTATGTTTCTAGAGATCCTCCCATGGACTCTAATTCTGCTTCTATTACAGCTCTTTCTTTTGCATTCTCTCTCTGAATCCAGTCTTGTGGAGGAAGTATCACATTTATTAAACGAGTTCAAAAGTCACTATCAATACAGCATATGGTGTTGATTTTTTGCTAAAATACACAATTGAACTGATTTTTTTCCGACAAGTTACTCTTCTTGATTTAGCAGAGAGGTTAAGTCAGTTTTCAAAAATAGCTTTGAGAGTCACTGTTTTCTTTGTGTTGTATTTTTTAAAAATAAAATACTCACTAATGGACCATCTTAAAATGTGAGAACATTTTTTTTTTTGGGCTATTAAGCATATGGAGTGTTTGCATTTTCAGAAAAGAATGAATTAATGGAAAGTAAGAATCTGTTACGCACTGGTGCTGGAGCTTTACAACATAATGTATCATAGGCCGATTACAATTCAGTCTTTCAGCAGGATTATGCATGATCAAAGCTTTTGGATTCAGAATTATTTGGCTTAAAAGATTTGAAAATAATGTCACCATTTAAGTTATTCTATCTTCTCTCTTTTCAGATAAAGATGCTAATGGTGTGCTTAAGTAGGGCTGTCCATCTCTGATTACATCTAATTAATTATGCATATATTCATTCAATACATAAAAATCTCAGAAGTTTACCATAGATTTAAGTTATTAGCAGGATTAGCCATTTTACTTTACAAATATTAAACTTTAAAGACCGGCTTTTTCTCTCTTCTTGGAATTCTTTTGCAATGGGCTAAGCATAAGAGAGATGACATAGAATATCTCTCTACTTAATTTTTCTCAAGTGAAATATAGTCCTGCCAGACATCTTGTCAACTTATTTTCAAACCTGAAAGAATAGAGATGTATGTCAATTCTTGCAAGATAGTAGCGTTTAGCCTGTGACACTGATCCTAATTATAGTCAATAAACATTAATTAAAATGATAAGAAGAAAGATAAGGATTGGTCACCATAGAAGACAGAGAATGTTATACATGTCTGTGTATCTCTACTAAAACCCTTTCCATTGCCCACCCTTGATACCTGTAAGCCATCAGGAGACATTCAGAGAGCCAGACTTTTGATCTTTAATAGTAGACATTAATACCTTGGCAGGAATTTATGTCTGGTCCCTTTCTGAATGTTTCAGCTAAGCAGCACTGTTTTGGAACAGGAAAGGCTGGACATGCCAAGGAAAAAAGAAACAGGATGAAATGAGAAGGGAGAAAAGCTCTGACAGAGAATGAAAGGAATCAGAAAAAAACCTCCTAGTTCAGATTTTGTCTGCCTGGTCTTGATGACAAAAGAGTATGATATGAATGTCACTGTCAACTGAGCTCAATATTATTTTCCCCTAGAATTAGTTACTTGAGTGATTCACTATTTAACTGGAATTTTGACTGCACAAAATTTTTTTATAAGCCCTAAGTATATATATAAAAAAACTATGACACACAAAAAATTAAAAGATATTTTTCCTCACTAGGAGTGTGTACACATATAAGTATGTAAATGTGCAATATGTATATGTATCAACTAAATAAAATATGCTTCAATGTATAATTATATATTTATTCATATATGCTTTCATGAAATTTAATTATTGAGATTAAAATGCAACTTCCTAGTTTCTCCTGTAGTATAAACTCTCTTTGAGGACTCAGGTACTTAGAGAAAAAAAATTAGCTTTTCCAAGTCCACTGACTGACTACCTAGTAGGATTCTGAGGTTTAAATTAATTTTAATTTTTTCTTGTTTAAATATTTTTATTTATCTTAAATCACATTATGCTTATTTGGTTTATGAATATATAATAGTATGAAAATTATTGAGTTACTATTTAGCCTTTATTCATTTCTGTTTTCCATATTTAGAAGTTCTTTTTAAGCAAGGATTTTATTCACTTATTTTAAACTCTGGCAAAACCAATACTTCCAGTGATTCACATTGCAGAGCCTAGTATAAAAAGTTATAAGAACTCATTTAGACATATCAAATCGCCTCATTGTACACTTTAAATATCTCACAATTTTGTCAATTATACCTCAATAAAACTGAACAAAAAATAAAGTAGACAGCACTATTCCCATTAAGATAGAACTTTAAATTATTGTTACCCAATTTGTTTGAATATATTTTAAACAGATTGTTTATTAAAAATGTTATTTTGTGCCTTTGGGAAAAAAACCCCCTCATTTAGGATAATATGGCACTGCAGTGGAGGCAAGCAGACATCTGGGAATAGAAAGACACACGTTTATGTCCCTGGCTCCCCTTCCTAATCTCTCTGTGAGTGTAGGCAGTCGCTTAAAGATCCCCAAGCTTCGGTTCCATCATGTAAATGGGAGATAAAATGCTTTCATTTCTTCTGCTTTGACAAAGATTATATACATATGCATTGAAACTAGAGAGTGTTATCGAATGTTAAGCAATACTATAACTCAACGACTAAAATCATCGTTTGAAACATGGCCTATTTTAAGGCCAAATATTTTGTACATAATAAGAGGTGACTTTCTCAATTTAAGTATCAACTGATCTTTTGTGGACTGCCATGGGCTTAGGATGACCTCAGGTGTAAGGATAGAGAAGTTCTTTTTATGGTTACATAATCTCATGACCCTAACCTTTCTCTGGTTTAATAACAACAAGCAGAATCATAGCATGAGCTGTATGTGCGTTATCTTATTAAATGGAATGCTGAATGATTAGCTCATTAAATGGAGTGCTGCATTACCTAGTAGTAAAATTAAGAGCGAGTTTACACCGCAATGTGTCAGAGCCCTTCCATCAACCTAAAAAGTTCTCTCTTGCCAGTTTGTAGTCAATCCCTGTTCCCACCCACAGCCCTGGGTATCCACTAATCTGCCTTCTGTCTCTATGGGTTTGCCTTGTATGGAAATTTCATATAAATGAAATCATATGATATGTAGTCTTTTTCTGTGTCTGGCTTCTCTCACTTGGTGTAGTGCTTTTGAGGTTTATCCATGTTGTAGCACGCATCAAGAGTTTGTTCCTTTACACTGCTAGTAGTTTGTTGTATGGCTATACCATGTTTTGTTTATCCACTCACTGGTTAATCTACATTTGGATTGTTTCCACATTGGGGCTCTTAACGAATAATGCTGCTATGAACGTTTGTGTACAAGTTTTTTTTTGTAGACCTGAGTTTCTATTTTTCTTGGGTAGATAGCTAGGAATAGAACTGCTGAGTTGCATGGCAAGTATCTGTTTAATTTTTTAAGAAACTGCCAAATTGGTTTTCAAAGCTGCTGTGTCATTTTAAACTTGCAACAGAAATGTATGAATGTTCAGTATTTTCATATCCTTACCTACACTTAGTATCATCAGTCTTTGGAATCATAGCCACCCTAGTGAGAGTGTACTGGTATCTTATTAGGGTTTTAATTTGCATTTCCCTAATGACTAATGATGTTGAACATCTTTTCATGTGCTAATTATACATTTGTATATCTTCTTTGTTGAAATATTTACCCAGATCTTTTGCCCATTTTTAAACTAGGTGTTACCTTGTTATTGACTTGTAAGAGTTCTTTATATATTCTGGATACAAGTCCTTTATCATATATGATGATATATGATGATGTATGATTTGCAAATAATTTCTCCTAGATTGTGGCTTGTCTTTTCATTTTCTTCTTTACTCTGGTTTTGAAGAGCGAAAATTTTAAATTTTTATAAAATCTAATTTATCAATTTTTATATGGATCCTGTTTTTGGTGTCATATATAAGAAATCTTTGCCTAAGCTAACATCACAAAGATTTTCTCTTTTTAGTTTCTTTTAGAAGTATTGTAGATTTTACATTTAAGTTATTGTCCATTTTGAGTTAATTTTTTGTGTATGCTATGAGGTTGAGGTAAGCTTCTAATATCATTTTTTTTTTTGACATATAGATAGGCATTGTCCATCACTGTTGAAAAGACTTTCCTTTCCCATTTGAATTATCTGGCACCTTTACCAAAAATCAATTGACTATACATTTAAGGGTTTACCTCTGTTGCATTGATTTATGTGCTTACCCTTATGCCAATACCACACTGTTTTTTTTTTTTTTTTTTTAAAGATTTTATTTATTTTATTTTTCCCCCCAAAGCCCCAGTGGATAGTTGTATGTCGTAGCTGCACATCCTTCTAGTTGCTGTATGCAGGACTCGGCCTCAGGATGAACGGAGAAGTGGTGCCTCGATGCGCATCCGGGATCCGAACCCGGGCCACCACCATCGCAGCGCGCGCACTTAACCACCAAGCCACAGGGCCGGCCCAACCACACTGTTTTGATTACTGTAACTTCATTGTAAGTGTTGAAGTCAGGTAATGTGAGCCTAATTCATTTCTTCTTTTTCAAAATTGTTTCAGCTATTTTAGGTCCTTTACATTTATGTATGTTTTAGGTTTAGATTAAGTTCTACAAAAATAACTCCTAGGATTTTGATAGGCATTGTGTTGAATCTGTAGATTAATTTGAGATGAATTACCTTGTTAACAATCCATGAACATAATATATCTATTTACTTAGGTCTTCTTTAATTTCTCTCCGCAATGTTTTCTAGTTTTCCGTGTACAGATTTTGTACTTCTTTTGTTAAAATTATTTCTAAGTATTTTAATCTTTTGATAGCATTGTGAATGGAATTGTCTCAATTTTATTTTTATATTGTTTGTTTCTACTATATAGAAATAGAGTTAACATTTTAACCTTGTATTTTAACATTAATCTTGTTTATTATTTCTAGTAGTTTTTTTTCCTTCTGTAAATTCCTTAGGATATTCTACATAGACAATTGGGTCGTTTGTGAATGAACCCAGTTTTACTTCTTCCCTTGCAATCTGATGCTTTTTATTTTGTTTTGTTTTTTCTTACTGCACTGACTAGAACTTCCAGTACAATACTGAATAGAAGCTGTGAAAGTCAACATCCTTGTCTTGTCCCTGATTTTTGGACGGAAAACATTTAGTCTTTCACCATTAACTTGATGTTAGTTGTAAGTTTTTTGTAGATGCCTTTGGGAGGTTTAGGAAGTTCCCTTCTAATTCTAGTTGGTTGAGAGATTTTGTTTTTTAATACAAATTATGATTTTTGTCCTTTATTCTAATGATATGGCATATTATATTAGTTTTGGGTGTTAAATCAATCTTGCATTCTTAGGGTAAATCTTACTTGGTCATGGTGACTAATCATTTCCATATATTGTTGCAGTCAGTTTATTGATATCTGGCTAAACATTTTTAAATCCACATTGAATATATGAAAGATATTAGTTTGTAGTTTTCTTTTTTGGTTACTTTTTCTGGGGATTCCATTTAGTGTCCTTTGTCTCAAAGTTTACCTTTTCAGAAATTAATAATGCCACACTGTAGCAATATTGTTTGTTTATTTCCTTATTGGCCTTATAATAAATCATGGCCCTGCCTTACACTATCCTTTGCACCATCACAAAGGCCTCAATTGTCCCTCAGACTCAAACAAACAAAAGTCTTACCCAGCACAAAGCTGCTGTCAGGCTTGTGCAAAGGATTCAAGAAAGGAGCCACACCCAACACTAACCTGCTATCTGGGAGTGCCTGAGTCTGTCAGAGGGTCTTTGCTAGACGATGCTCTGGGATTGTTGTGGATTTGGAGTGCAAAGGCTAGTTCTACGCCAGAGGAGTTAGCACAGGGAAGCTGCGTAGTGTGGAGCTCTCTGTTAGCCATGTAAATAGGAATACTTTGTGATTAACTGCCTGCTGCTTTCCAGCAGAGTTTGAGTTCATCAATCTAAAATTCAAGCTTATTTATTAAAAAAAAAAAAATCCAGGGGCCGGCCCGGTGGTGCAAGTGGCTAAGTGTGCGTGCTCCGCTGCAGTGGCCTGGGGTTGGCTGGTTTGGATTCCAGGCGTGCACCAACTCACTGTGTGGCAAGCCATGCTGTGGTCGTGTCCCATATAAAGTGGAGGAAGACGAGCATGGATGTTAGCCCATGGCCAGTCTTCCTCAGCAAAAAAAAAAAAAAAAAAAAAGGAGGATTGGCAGATGTTAGCACAGGGCTGATCTCCTCACAAAAAAAAAAAAAAAAAATCCAGTCAGATCAGGTATATCCTGCCAGAAGGATTCTTTAAATTAGAAATAGGTACATAGAAGCCACAGGAAGAGCCTCATCTTTTCTGGCTAGTAAATTCTGTCAGTATGATGAAGAATTCTAACAGAGGTCAAACCACCTCAGGTGTCCCTGAGGGAGGAGGGACTGAGTTACAGATCTGCTGTTAACCTTTTCCTTCCCATACTCTTTCTGTATTGTCTTGTTTTAGCTGTGTGTGTTATAAGTTATATAGTAGGCATTTGTTTTTTGTAAACTAATCTGAGAACTAATTTTTTTAAAAATATGCAGAGGAGTTTAAGCCACTTATATTTGCTGTTATTAACAGATATACTTAGCTTTATTTCTATGATTTTGTTGCACACTTTCTTTTACGTGTTCTGGCAATTTCTTTTTCTTTTATTTAATTTACAGATTTTACTATTATACTTTGATCTTATTTTTAATTTTTCCAGAGATGATCTTTAAGTTTCTATAGAATATATTTTAACTTTAAAAATAAATTAAGTACATTAGGAATGAAACTATATCTTCTCACTCATCTTTTATAAAAAGAAAGCTTTTAACCCATCCTTCCTCAGGATGAGGAATATTGAAAAAAGATGAACTTAATTTAGCTGAAGGTAACAAGGAAATCTTTGCGGTAGAAGTGGCGTGTAAGTTGGGCCTTGAGCAATTGTTAGACTACAAATAAGTGGATCTAAAGGGAAATATGTAACTATTTGGCTATTTTGATCAATTATGTAAAATTACTCAATCCCTATATTATTTTATGTGAATGGTTACCATTGACTATTTTACTATATAACCTTTGATTTAGAACCTGAATATAATACTCAGAATGAAAATCCTTCTAGCAACAGCTGGAACGGTAAGTGTTTGGCAACCAGTGAAGGCGTCTCTTTCTGGAGTGGAGATTTCGGTGCTGCTCCTGTGGACCTCTGGGGAGGGACGCTCCCAACGCTGGCTCTGCAGTACAGATACTGAAGAATTGCAGCATCTAGAAAGAGTGCAAAGTACAGGACACATAGCAGTTTTGAATGGAGAACATTTTGCCTCAGTCAAAGATATCAGTATTATTACATATCTTCTTCGTAATCTACATTTTTAAAAATTAAAAAAAAAATTTTTAAAATTTTTTGTTTATTGCAGTAACATTGGTTTATATGTAATCTACATTTTTATGATTCAATAAAAATATAAATCTGCTTCTGAAAGTATTGACTTTTTCTATGTTACCCAAAATGAAGCTGCCTTCTCTATAGCAAGGCTTAATAAATGACTGTTGAATTGAGTGAATGCATGGATAAACACAGTTGTCAGATGTGGCCCTGAAGAGGTGAAATGTTTAATTTAGGATGTATATTCACTTTCCACTTTGATAATAAGAAACTACAGACTGGAGCTGCAGGATAACCTTTCCTAATGAGAGTGACACTACATACACAAGCAACCGAAACCTCTTTACCAGGCTTGTAAAGTGTTTTCATTTTACAACCAAATTTCATTTGTCCTGCCAAATTTGCATCGCTCTGCTCATTATTATCAATAGCAGGCTCTTTCTTTTCTACACATTTCCATTTAGATCATGGACTAAATTTTGACTTCTTCAGCCAAAGATTTTTTATTTGTGAAGTTGAAAGTAGTGATAATTGCTGTTTCAGTAAATGAGAGTTTCAAAGCCCGTAAAGCTGGGGACCAGACCCTGGGTCGTAGTAATTTTGGTAAGGCCATGACAGGCTGCTTGAGAAACAGCGTGTTACCCTTCTTTGGAGCCATCTTTTGAAATTATTGCATTTGCTATGAGGCTCTTGCCCTTCACATTTATTCTATACCTTCCCACAGGTTCATGGTGAGTATTATTTTAGACAATGAGTGTTGGAATATATCATATAAGTGCTTTTTCCTATTGTTATAGCATTATGGCCAAAGGTAGTCTTTGTTTAGAGTGAATGCCATTTCACAGATGAGGACCAGATTAGAGAAGATGTTTCACACACTTGGAGGCTAAACTGGAACAAAGCCCAATTCTACTGACTCCCAGGCCAAACCATCTGTGGATTCAAGGGAACACTACCAACTCTTTGCGATAAACACTATGTTCAACTCACAGCCTCTGGGCTCGTAATCTGTGGGTTGTCATTAGCACAGTTCCACCAACAGTTGGAACAGGATGATGGAGACCAATGTGTTTGTGTTGTAAAGAGGCCTGGAGCTCTGCCCTGCTAATCACAAAGGTGCAGTCATCTTCTTCCATGGTTGAGTTTGAACTTTAACTTGAATCAAACTTTCAGGCCAGAGCCAGTTTATTCAGAGCAAGAGATATTGGATTTTTAATCCTTCTTTCTCTCCATAGACAATCTTTCAATTGCACTGAATGACTTATTTAAGAAAAACCTGTGTGTGTGTAGGTATATATATATATATATATATATATGTACACTATATTTATAGTGTATCATGTGACAGATTCCTAAGCATAGTGGTTACTTGAGAGATATTTTAATGAACAAAAGCACATATAATGTATGTCCCCTGTTTTCCTAAATGACAAAGATGAGCATTTTTCTGGGTATACCTTCTCACCTGGAAAATGATTCCCTCAAGGACAGGCATCAAGTAGGAGACACACATTAGAAATAAGGAAAACGAGATCTCAAAATTCATTTTTCACACAATTTAAATGGTAATTAAAAACACCTTCATCCAAATCCTAGGGAACTAGAGGTTCCCCAAAGCAAACTAAATATGAAGAATTGAACTAACTTACATGTGTCTAAAATTTTATTATTCAGGCAGTGAAAATATATGGTTAATAGACTTGAGTAGAAAAATTAAATTTTGGACATAACATTCAACAACTTTAAAATGATTATAATTTTTGCATTGTTTCATTTTGCCTTCAAATGAAAAAATGAGGAATGCAATTAATATGGTTTAACTCTGCAGGATAAATATTATTATTTAATGATGTATAAAACAACTCTATTCTAACAGTTTCATGCTGGGCACAGAAATGAAAAAAAGAACAAATTTATGTTTATGTAAGTATCATTTAGGACATCCCGTTCTTTATTTTGAGCACAAGGACTCATTTAACTTTGTTACCTATCAAGTGAATATTTTGGGAGCTATTATGCATGTCACGTGTTTCTCAAAACTCTAAATGCCATGCAAAATAAATGTAAGACATAAGGACTGAAATCTAAATGTATCCATTTACTGATGTACCATTTCCTTTGCCCACCTCACTAATTCTACTAATGTAAAGGATATGTCATAATAAATAATGATGCAGTTGGCATCGCTGATTGAACACCTGCTATGGCCAAAAGACAGCCAGAACTCAGTGTATCTGCACCTAGTCTAGATGATCATGAGCTCCAGAATTAAATTCTGTCTTCTGAGCCAGGCATTGAAAGTTTTCACAAATCAAACTCTATTTCTGGTCTCATCCCCGCTCTTCCCTTTATAATGCCACCCGGTAGTGAAACCATGCTTTTCTGCCTTGTGCACAGGCACCAAGGCTTTCGTTCCTTTGGGCTTTTCCTCGTGTTACCCCTTCCACCTGGAATGCTCTCCCTATACAATTCTCATGTGTGATTTGTACTTCTCTGGAACATTTTCTCTCCTTTTTTTTCCTAGTCAAACATAATCTCTCTCTTTTATATCTTTCTCATGGCATTTGTTTTCCACTTAAATTATAGTTATTTTTGATCATGTTCTAGCTTTTCTATTAGATTGCAAGTTTTGTGAAGATATTGACCATGCATTAATTATTGTGTGTTTTCCATATCACCTTGGAAAGTACTTCTTATAGGCGCTCAGTAAATGTCTGTTAAAGAATACATAGCACTCCATTGGCAAACACATGAGAGTGACTAGCAAACTCTTGATGAATTCCTTCCTCCCTGATGACTTTTTGGCTTTGAATGAATCCTTAGCTTGAGTCCTTCCATATCTTGAAAGATTCTTAAAATATATTAAAAAATAATAAAAGGACTTATAAGTGAAAAAAGCAGTACTGTTTCAAATGGGCAAAAAGAAATATCTCAACATAATGGATTAAAAGGTGAGTAATAAATGCCTTACAGGGAATGTAAGGTACTTTATATACACATTGGTAGAGTAAGGTTAATATTAACTTGCCTCCTGGAACTTTTTGGATCTGTTCTGAGGCTAATAATGATGGTGTTAAGAACCTTCACATGTATTATTGTTCTTACCTAGACCATCCTTTAGTTCAGAAACAATACAATTTTTGTTCATGAACAGAGTTATCACCAGTAGACAAGTAAACAACTTTAAATAATTTACTCTGTGTTTTAAGGTTTATTTTTAAAGTCAGAGAGGTAAAGGTAATGGTTAAGAAGAGGACTAGATTACTGGGTTCAAAGCTAGTTATGACCTTAAACAAGGGAATTAACCTCTCTGATTGTTGTTTCGTCATATGTAAAATGAGCCCCTACCTTGGGATGTTGTGTGGTTTAAATAAGATAATATTTTAAACCAGATAGTGTTTATTATTACTATTATTTCTATACTCTTTTCCTTAATTCTGTGCAAGGGTGCAGCTATCAATAATGACATTTGTTAGATTGGGAAACAGCTTCCCATAGTAATTTATTATGCAAGTTTTTTTTTTTTTTCTTTTTTCACAGGACATAGGGAAAAGAATTTCGCTAAGAACTCTTTACTAATCCCAGAATGTGTTATTACATAAGAAACGTAGCAACTTAATTGCCTTGGAGTTTGTGTATTGGAATACTCGACATACATATCTTTTGGTTTTTAGTAAACTGTAAACTTCCTTTGAGGGCTTAGATATAAGCAATAGAACTAACTCTGACTGATTCAACAGAATAGTTTTTTAAAAGCGATATTGGGACTTACAGTCATTAAGAGAGCTGGAGAATAACCTCAAAGCCTCAAAGGTAAGCTTCATCAAAAAGACCCTCAAACCATACAGCATACCAGCCTGAGCAGAAAATGACCCAGCGGCCACCGTGGCCCTCAGGCGCTGGATGCTCCAGCTTGTGTTCTGCTTGGACCTCGAGCTCGCTGTGTCGGGATCTCCACCTCACAATCACTGCTGTCCGCCAGATACTTCTGCTGCCCACTCACCAGCGAACGGGATGCCCATACAGAGCGGAGTAACTCATGCTGGTGAGTGGTCGCGGGTTATGTGCCTGTGCAAACAAGGCTGGGGAAGTGAGTTTTCTGGCTTCAGCCTTGGAGAGGTGGGATATCAAAGGTGGAAACTTCCTGAATGTTAGAATTGTGTTGAAAAGGCGCTGAGCAGATAAAAAACACAAAATATCCGCTATAATATCCATCTTTCTGTATGATTGACAGGTTATGATTTTATAATCAGTAACGCTAAGCTCTAGAGACAGTTGTAAAATTTTAGACGAATGAAATAGGTGCTTTCCATATGTATTCTGTGGGCATTAATATATCCTTTGAACCCTTTTTACTACTGTCAAGATTTTAATACTATGGAACAGCCCTTTGTTATCTAACATCAAAGCCTTAGGAAAGTTCAGTTTTCTTTTTTCTCTTATAGTCTTGACTGAAGTAATTTAGGAAAATCTTTCAATGGTTAAATTACCTTTTCTGAAATTTTAAGTTTCTTTGCTCTCAAGATATATGGTTCAAAAACTATAAAAGAGAATATAGTGACAAGTCTTCTTTCCACCAGCAACTGAATATCATTCCTGCAGGCAGCCCATGCCGTAAGTTTATTGTGAATCCTTCCAGAGAACTCGTATATACAAGCAGATACTGTTGTGTCTACACAGTAGTATCCTATCCATGTTGTTCTGATACCAGCATATCCCGTATGTCATTCTGTGTCTGTAGAAAAACACTCCTCATTCCCTCATGGCTGCACAGTATTCCACTCGATGGATGCATAACTTATGAAAGCAATTTCCTAATGCTGGGCATTTAGGTATTTCCAATCTACTGTTATTAAAAGCAATGCTATAACGAAATGCCATGGACATAGGTCTTTTGCACATGCTTGACTTACCTATAGGATAGATTCTCAGCAGCTAATTTGCCAAGTCAAAATGTGTTTGGTTTGATAACTCTTGTTAAATTGCCTTTCACAGAGGTTATACCAATTTGCACTTTCACCAGCAGTGTATGAGAGTATCATTTTTTGCATATCTTTGCCTGCACAGAATGTTTTCAAACTTTCTGAGATTTGCCAGCCAAAACGGCAAAAAAAAAAAAATGTATATAATATCTTGATGAATTTTATTTTGCTTTTATCTATAATGAGTGAGATTGAGGAAGATTTTATGCATTTAAGAGTCATTTCTATTCCTTTTCTTTTAACTTTCTGTTCATATAGTTTATCTATTTTTCTTCTTTAAGTTGGCCTTTTTCTTTGATTTATAGGGACTATTCATAGTTTAGGGAAATTAATCTTTATCTGACAGATAAGTTGCAAATATTTTTTCAGTCTGGCCAAGATTTTCTGATTCTGCTTTTAATGATATTTGGCAATTATCTTCTGACTTTACTTTTAGTAAAGTCAGTAAAGTGATATTTGCCAAGAAGAATTATTTTTTGGGGGTAGCCAAATTTGTCAGTCTGACAAATTATATCTTCTGACTTTCATGCATCATATTAGCTAGATTTATTTATTTATTTTCCTGAGGAAATATATGGAAACTCAAGAACTACTAGATAAGGCAAATAAATCCAAATATGGTGTGTGCATGAGAAGGTATCTTACCAATGCCTCTTCCCTCTTCTCTATATAACTCTTCAATAGCTCTCCATTGTTTCTTAGGATGTAGGTTCAGATTTACACCATGGGCCACGTGGTTCTTCATGATAATTTCCTCATCGCGCACACCCCGCACACATGCCTTAGTTATCAAGCAACTCTTTTACTGGGTCATAAAAATGATTTTAGTTCCTCAAATGTCCAAACTCTCTCTTGCTCTAGCTTTTCACAGTGTAAACTCCCTCGTTTGAAATATTCTCCTTGCTTTAGTTATTCTCTTGATTCAATATTCCTGTTTAGTCTTCTAATCTTAGCCAACTTGTCATTTTCTCTGGGAAGTTCTTTTGGAAAATCCCACCCCCTAAGTCAAGCTTAAGTACCTTTCCTATGTCTTCCCATAGCATATCATTCTACCCTGGGAGAAAATTATGAGGGTAGAATATTCCCCGAGAGGAGGGATTATTTGTAATCTTGTTCATTTTTGTGTAACAATTTTATTGAGATATAATTTGCATACTACAACATTTGCCCATTTAAAGTGTACAATTCAATAGATTTAGTACATGTACGGAGTTATGCAACCATTACCACAATCAATTTTACAACATTTTCATCACCCCAAAAGGAAATCCCATACCCTTAGCAGTCACCCACCCATTTCCCCCCATTCCCTCAACTTTAGGCAACCACTAATCTACTTTCTATCTCTATAGATTGGCCTACTCTGGACTTTTCATATAAACTAAATCATATAATATGTGGACTTTTGTGCATGGCTGGTTTCACTTAGTGTAATGTTTTTAAGGTTCGTCCATAGTGTGGTATGTATTAGTACTTTATTCCTTTTCTATGGCTAAATAATATTCCATTATATGGATATATCATATTTTGTTTATATGTTCATCAGCTATGAACTTTTGAGTTGTTTTCCCTCTTTGACTACTATGAATAATGCTGCTATGAACATTCATTTACTAGTTTTTATGGTATGGACACGTTTTTACTATTCATGGGTATATACCTATAAGTAGAATTCAGGGTCATATGGTAACTCTGTTTAACCTTTTGAAGAACTGCCTGACCATTTTCCAAAGTGACTGCACTATTTTAAATTCCCACCAGCAGGTTATGAGGGTTGTGATTTCTCATATCTGAACCAACGCTTGTCATTATCTGTCTTTTTTATTATAGGCATCCTAGTGGGAATAAAGTAGTATTGTTTTGTGATTTTCATTTTCCTGATGGCCAATGATATTGAGCATTTACATGTGTTTATAAGCCATTTGTATATCTTCTTTAGAGAAATGTTTTTGCCCATTTTTAATTGGGTTATTTATCTTTTTATTATTGAGTTGTAAGAGTTCTTTATATATTCTAGATATAAATTCCTTATTGGTGTATGATTTGAAAGTATTTTCTCCCATTCTGTGGGCTTTTTCACTTTTTTGATGGTGTTCTTTGATGCACAAATGTTTTTAATTTTAATAAAGTCCAATTTATGTATTTTTTCTTTGTTGTTTGCGGGTTAGGTGTTATATCTAAAAATCCATTGCCTAGTCTAAGGTCATGAAGATTTACACCTAATGTTTTCTTCTAAAAGTTTTATAGCTTTAACTTTTATAATCAGGTCTTTGATCCATGTAAAGTTGTGAAATAAGAGTTCAAATTCATTCTTTTGTATGTGGCTATCCAGTTGTCCCAGCACCATTTGTTGCAAAACTATTCTTTCTCCATTGAATTTTCTTGGTACTCATGTGGAACATCAATTGACAATCAATGTGAAAGTTTATTTTTGGACTCTCAATTCTGTTCTGTTGGTCTATTTGTCTGTCTTTACATCAGTACCGCACTGTCTTGATTACTGTAGCTTTGTGGTAAGTTTTGAGATTGGAAGTTTGTGCCCTCTGACTTTGTTCTTCTTTTTCAAGATTGTTTTGAGTCTTCTGGGTCCCTTGCATTTCCATATCAATTTTAGGATCAGCTTATCAATTTCTGCAAAAAAAGCCATTTGTGATTTTTATAGGGATTGCATTGAATAGATATCCTTTACCAGGTTGAGGAAGTTCCCTTTTGTGTTATTCTGTTCGGTTTTTATTATGAAAGTGTGTTGCATTTTGTCAAATGCTCTTTCTGAGTCTATTGAAATGATCATGTGGATTTTATTCTTTATTCTATTGAAATAGTGTATTATATTAATTGATTTTTGAATGGTAAATCTACTTTGAATTCCTAGGATAAGTCTCATTTAGTCATGGTATATAATCCTTTTTAAATGTTGCTGAATTTGGTTTGCTAGTATTATGTTGAGGACTTTTGCATCTATGTTCCTAGGAGATAC
This sequence comes from Ceratotherium simum simum, assembly GCF_057802395.1. Taxonomy (NCBI): domain Eukaryota; kingdom Metazoa; phylum Chordata; class Mammalia; order Perissodactyla; family Rhinocerotidae; genus Ceratotherium; species Ceratotherium simum. The sequence continues at coordinate 61,725,460 of NC_141908.1, forward strand.
TGGTCAGTAGTTTTCTTTTCTTGTGATGTCTTTGTCTGGTTTCAGTATCAGGGTAATACTGGTCTCATGGAATGAGTTGGGAAGTGTTCCCTCCTCTTCAATGTTTTAGAAAAGTTTGTAAATAATTGGCATTAATTCTTCTTTAAGCGTCTGGTAGAATTTACCAATGCAGCCATCTGGGATTGGACTTTGTGGGTAGTTTTTTGACCTCTAATTCAGTCTTTTTATTTGTTATTAGTGTAGTCAGATTTTCTATTTCATCTTGAGTCAGTGTTGGTAGTTTGTGTCTTTCTAAGAATTTGTCCATTAAATCTAAGTGATCTAATTTATTGGCATACATTTGTTCATAGGGAGTGGGTTCAAATGTCTTAGACTTTTGCTACTCTTACTGAGTTTTAGTAGATTTTCCTTTTTGTTTTTTGTGAGGAAGATTAGCCCTGAGCTAACATCTGTTGCCAATCCTCCTCTTTTTGCTAAGGAAGATGGGCACTGGGCTAACATCCGTGCCCATCTTCCTCTACTTTATATGGGATGCTGCCATAGCATGGCTTGACAAGCAGTGCATTGGTGCGTGCCTGAGATCCGAACCTGTGAACCCTGGGCCACCAAAGCGGAGCACGTGCACTTAATGGCTACGCCACCGGGCTGGCCCCTAGTAGATTTTCTTGAATGCATGTTTCTTCATTTCTTTTTGCCTTTAGGAAAATTTGCAGAGATTTAACATTTTTTAGAAAATAATTTTCACCAGTTATGCTGTTTTTTCTAGGGAGCACATCTGGAGGTCTCCTTAGGCCACCATTCTAGAAGTGGAATTCCTCTTGTTCATATTTTAGCTCCAGTCCCTGCCACTGAGATTGCCAAAAAGTAGGCATTTGACAAATACTTATTGGATGGGTTCTCAGTAGTTGTTAATTCTCAGGCACATCTTCAAGAAGGAAATAACAAAGACCCCAACTCTGCGATCACCTTGCTATTTTCTCCTTTTTGTGAGGTACTCATGGGTAACTGCCACAGAGGAAATTCAACTCATCTGTGCCATATTACCCACTAGAGTTGGCCCAATTCCATTATCTAGTGTTTTACTCTGATGAACCTGACAAGCACATATGCATAGGAGTGCTGTGACTCCTCCTTGTAAAAAGCAGGCTGAGGAATCTCTTTGCTCCCTATTTCTGAGGCTCATATCCTAATCTTGACCTTTAAAGTCTTAGGTCTTAACATTCTTGTGGAAAAAACAGCAGTAGTCAAACGAATTTGAAGAAACAGCATTTCTCCCCATGGACTGCATAGAGTCAGGTTATGATACTGACTTCTTCCCAGTGAACTTCCCAGTTGGGATTTAAGTCACATTCTTCTCTTTATGGCTTAGAACTAGTGAAAAATATACATAGAGACTGAAATATCAATTGGATCAGGACTACAATTGGCCCAGATGCCCAGGCTGCACACTAGACCAATTAAATCAGAATCTCTGGGGGTGGGGTTCAATCATTCATGGTGTTTAACCTCTCCAGCTGATTCCAGTGTTTATCCAAAGCTGAAAATGTGGGTGGTCCAAGGACCAACAGCAGTATCACCTGAGACCTTACTAGATATGCAGAATCTTGGGTTCCGTCCATCCAATCACAGTGTGCAATTTAACAAGATTCCCAGGTTATTCATTTGCATGTTAAAATTTTAGAAGCACGCTAGAACAGTACTTCTTAAACTTTAGCTGTGCATAAGGATCCCCTGGAGGGCTTGTGAAAAATACGGATTTCTGGGCCCTAACTCCAGGGTTTTAGATTCATGAGGCCCGGAATGAAGCCAGATGTTGTGCATTTCTGATAAGTTTGTAGGCACTGCTACTGCTGCTGGAATGTGGACTCCACATTGTAACTGGCATTGTAGACTCAAGTGTACTTACTACTGAAGAACAGGAGTGGGAGGAGCACTCACACTTTCCACAGCTCAGAGGGCGAGAAGGGAGCCCGGGCTGAGTATGGGCAGTGACTCTTCTCCTCATCATGTGCTTTGCTAAGACATCCTCTTCTTTTGAGGGGAAGAGTGAGTGGAGTGGAAAGAAGGTTGGAGGCTTTCTCCTGCATGCTTCTGAAAGAGAAGCATCATCTCTTCATGTGATAAGATAGGAACCCCAAATAGGGACAAAATGGTCCTTTTCTACTCACCCTGGTCTTCAGGGGTGAGATCTCTCCAAAGGGAGAGGAGTCTCAGGCCTATCTTATTATACCACACATATGGGATAGAATTTATTTTTTTTTATAATTTTATTTATTTTTTCCCCCAACTATCTTTTGCAAGTAGATAGTTGTATGTCATAGCCGCACATTCTTCTAGTTGCTGTATGTGGGACGCGGCCTCAGCGTGACCAGAAAAGCGGTGCGTCAGTGCGTGCCTGGGATCCGAACCCGGGCCGCGAGCAGCAGAGCGCATGCACTTAACCACTAAGCCATGGGGCCGGCCCGTGGGATAGAATTTAAAGTAGAGAAAAAGACTCAAAAGTGCCCAGGGAGAAACAATTTAGAAGAAATGGATTCAAGAGTGATTCTCAGTTGTTTTTCAGGTGCCCATGCTTTCTCTTGCCTGTGGTCTTCACCTCTGTTGAAAACTGTAGTCACGGCAGTATAACCATTTGTGTCCTGAGAATTTTCTAATATCAGAACTCCATACCCTCAGAAGTGGTGTGAAGTGGGTGTGTGTGTTTTGGGTGAGAAAGAACTACTAGGAGAAGCTTTGGCTCCCCATAAATGTTATAGTGTATAGTCAGCATTGATTAGCGGTGACTCTAATAGGAAAACTGCTACCGGTGTTATTGAATATAAGGTATAGGAGCTTTAACTGATGTAGCCATCTAGTAGATTTTGCTGATTTAAAGGCGTTAAGGGCCGGCCCCGTGGCTTAGCGGTTAAGTGCGTGCGCTCCGCTACTGGCGGCCTGGGTTCGGATCCTGGGCGTGCACCGACGCACCGCTTGTCCGGCCATGCTGAGGCCGCGTCCCACATACAGCAACTAGAAGGATGTGCAGCTATGACATACAACTATCTACTGGGGCTTTGGGGGAAAAATAAATAAATAAATAATTTAAAGGCGTTAAAACAATTATGGCATCTTCTCTCAGTTTGAGAATCTTCCACTCCCCCCACACATATCACAAGTCTCATTATGTTTTGCATTAACATTAATGGGATTTAATGTACAGTGGGACTGAATAAGCCCCTGACTTTGCAAGCTGAAAGTGGTTATGAAATCAATGTTTAGCAATCATAAAACACCTACTTGTCGTAGAGACATTTGAAAAATTTTCTTAAATTCCCTAAATATACTCACTTATGTGCTTTATTTTTTCAAAACAATGATCCTTAGCTCTCATAGGCAGAGGAAAAGAAAATGTCTGATGTACATGTTTTTTTAAAAAATGTAAAAGTGGTCTGTTTTCCATTTGAGTCCCAAGTCTTAATACAAGTATTTTCTCTAGTACAAACTCATGTTTTCCATCAAGCTTTTACTTGTAGGTTTTAACTGGAAATGTGGCTAAAAGCTGACTGAAATAAATATATTAGCTATGGCACAGAAAACCTTTAGAAGTTTAACCCAAGAAAGGGGCAGAACCTTAAGGTAGCTAATGAATAAGAGAAACAGCAAATGGAGAAGCTTTGTGAGGCAAATAAGAATTAAAAATCTCTCAGGTAATAGAGATGAAAGATTGAGGCAAGGGGCTAAAAGGAAGAGGCAGAGGGAGGTTGTGACAAACACTTATTGTTAACTAATATCAGTGAGCACTGGGACTGTGAGAAATAACAATAAAGGAAGTCAAAGGGATAGAAATGTAGGTTCAAGGGGATTGAAAGGGGATGTGGAGTGTACAAGAGAATGGGATGGCGCACTGAGATACGTATATGAGGTTCAGAACAGAAATCGGGCCATGTCTCAATCTAATGTGTTACTGCTTTGTCGATAAGAATAAACAAGCCACATGGTGCATGTGTAAGGTACTAGTTCTTGTGATTAGAATATGCAAACATATGTATCCTTACAACGTGGCGAAAACTGAAAGCTGGGTTGGTGAGCACAATTGTGTTTTTCAATATTTTAAGAGCGGTCGAAAGAAAGAAGAATTGGGTTTATTCAAAGTAGAGCTAGTGCCAAAGGGAGCGAGTCTAGAGGTAAATTCCTTCAGAATAAGAAAGAAACTCCTAACCTAACATACTAAAGCAGAGGAGTACTGTCTCTCAGGCAGGACGACTGGGGCAAATTCCAGCTTTGGGACTTACCTGCCTTGCCATCATGGTCAATTTAATGTGTTTGATTTGAAGTTTTGGGATTTAGAAACGGAATAATAATTACCTTAGAGGGCTGTTGCGTGATTTGAATGAAATAGTGTATGTAAAGTGTCTGGCACAGAGTAGCTTGAAAATAATTGGATTTCTCATATTACACGAAACTGTGTGTATAATTACATGACTCCACTGTTGCCCTTAAATATTTGCTTCTGCCTCTGTACCTTCACACATTCGTCCTCAGCCCCACTTTTCCTCCCCTTTCCTAGTACGTAAACCTCACTTCCAACCACTCACTCAGAACGCGGCCACCGCCAGGAAATCCTTCCTGATTAGCTCCTCCTGACATTTCGTGCTTTTCCCCGGCACCGTTTCATGCCATTTTGCCTCTTGTGGTCTGTGCTTGCTAATCTGTCTTCTGGAATCTTGCTTTTTGCACTTAATGCCTTGTAATCTTAATTTGATGTGCCTTCCTCAAGGGTGGGGTCTTTTCTTTTGATTATCTCTCATGGCATCAAACACAGTGGTCGGATCGCATTTGTTTCTTCCTTAAATGTTGACTCATTTGGGTGATACTTGTACTTGTTACAAAAGCCACTCTCACCTTTACGGAGCATGTAGCTTCAGTTAAATAGATTATATCTGACATTTGGAGAATAAGTTCTGGAATAATAGACTGTTTTGCTGGAAGGAGTCCTGTATACTTCAAGCCAAGATCCTTGTTTTCTAGGTGAGGAAAGTCAGAACCAGAGAACTGATGTGGTTGCTCAAGGTCATTCAGAATAGAAACTTGAGCAGGGTATCCAGACACCCAGTCAAGGCTCTTTTTCTACGGAATTGCTCCTTCACTGATAAGGTTCAGGGGCAGCTACATTGGCTGGCAATTAACTTTCCTGGGTAGAATCTGAGCTTGTTCCATAGCAAGTGCTGCGTGATAAAAGAGGAGACAGAATTCGACCAGTATAGGTTGAAATTAAACTGAAAGGAATATGACATGGCTATTTAAAAATGTTTAATTTCATAAAACTCAGTAGATCAAAGTAATTATAGAGCAATAAAAGGTGAGCTAAAGCTTCAGATGGACCCATGGCAGAGATAAGGCTAGACTTTGTGGAACAGCCACTGTTCTTCCTACAAAACATTTTCTGGTTTTGTTTTCTATTATCTAGTTTTTATTAAACTGGCTGGGTTGCAAACAAAGCCATGTTAATATAATGTGGATGCAATTTATTCATGAGTATTTCTTTCCTTACATGAGGAAAAACATCCATTTAAATAACACCAATGTTGCCCTAAAAATTTAAAATTTCATACTTATATAAGTGTGTCAATTATTCTTATGGTATATTGAAAAACTGGAACTTTATTGAATTTATATTTATTTATAAATTTATACTTTAAAAACTTAGCTTTTTCTCCCTTTAGAATACATACTGCAATAATACAAAATGAAGAAGAAAAAAAATCAATGCTTAAGAAACTTTGCTGCCAACAGCAAATATAATTTTCATATTCTAAATGTGAGAATTACTTTTTTTTTAAAGTTCTTCAAAGTTAGGAATGATTCCAAATGGAAGTAAGGTCACAATATGAGTATCACATTTCATTTACAGGCAGCAGGTTTGAGAAATTGTGGGAAGATTTTTCTTTATCGAGAGTTACTAGTGTACAGAAAAAAAAATCAATGTTTTTAGAGAAAATTATACAACTTTTCAATCCTCGAGTTTTAGAGACTGAAACTATTTAATAAATACCACAAGAAATAGCAATGTCAGTTTTATACAATGGCTATTTAATTAAGAAAAATGAAGTGGGAGGGGGCAAGGAAGAAATATACTTGGAGAGGAGAGAAGACCTGAAGAGCAGTAGAAGTGGAGAGACGTGAAGGACAGACCAGCGAAAATGGAGAAACAGGCAGAAACTCAGCCACACACAGAGGTTGAGCTGGATCTTCAGGGAACACATCAAATCCAGCCTACAAAGTTTTACTTCCTTTTTTTTTAAACTGTTCTAGAATCAATTTTATGAAGAATAGATCAGGATTTCAAATTAATGATGAAAAAGTATATTGTGGCTTTCATTTTTTCCTAGGGTTGCTAGTAGTACTACCTTTGGGGAGTGGGCTCTCATAGTGAAGAAAATCAGAATATTGCTTATTTCTAATTATCTGGATCATCCACCTTCCTAGCGATTCTTAAAATAACCTTAAATGTTTCTTAGTTTTTGGTAGTGGGAGTGTGTGGAAAACATGGCTGTTGATGTTGATGAGACCACTAGGTACATGTTGCAAGGATCCGATGACACGAAGGCAGAGGTCAGGGCTAGCCTGTGAACCAAGGTCTCCCTCCCCTGGTTCAGTGTTGAGCTCTGGGCTGAGAGCAGAGGGTGGGCTCTGTTTGCCTTTGTGCCTGTAGGTAAGTCACTTGCCTCAGTTTTGATGAATGTGAATGTTTTACCTTTGCTTTTAATGAAGCTGTGGAAACGAACGTGTATTAACATAGATGTAAATATTTGTAACTCTTAGGAAGAAAGACACATTAAAACAGGCTATAAATAGTAATGTAGTAATACTTTAGGACTTTTTTATTTAATACTCACTATTAATGCCTTTTACTGTGTAAATTCCTGCCTATTTCTTTTCTTCCTTCTGGAAAGATCGAGAAAAAAGTTTACCCTGCATAATTACCCCTTCCACTCTCTCTGTCTATAATTTATAATGTATAAATTAAGAATTTGTATATTTATATATAAATGTATTATAAATATATAGTATATAAGTAAATATGTGCTATACACATATGCATAGTTGTTTTTTTCCTGAAAGAACAAATTTGCTGCCAGCCGAGTCCTCTCTGAGATGATCTTGCTCTTTCCTTGAAAGAACAGGCAGTGCATCAATGAGGGATCAGTGAAGAAATGATGTTCTGTTTTAAGCTGGGAGGGATTTAACATAGAGGATTAGATGTTAACGAAAAGTGGATGGTAGGTTCAGGAATGACCCCCACCCAGAATGAAACAGAACTGAGTCCCTAGGAGAGCTTCTAACTTCAAGGCCTCCACCAGCATTGTGATCTCAAGATGTCCCCAGCAGCATGATCCGGGGATGGGAAGCCAGAATGGGGAGTAGGTGCTGCAGCAGCTGTAGTAGCCTCTAGTCTCCCAGGATGGAGAAGGGATACTGGAGAACTGGACAGGAAAAGCTAACATTTCCAAGACTCTGTTTCCTAGTGGAAAGAGCTGAAGGGGAAGGCAGAGGACTCTTACTTCCACCTTCCAAATCTCATCCTTCTGAATTTACACTAAGAACATAGTTTCAAGAGAATGTGAGAAGTGTAGTTTCCACATCTCCAGCCGGAAGGAGAATGGAATGGAACTGGGGAATACTAATTCACATCATCCATCACCTAGGGATGCCATTAAATGGCCTGATGAAGAAGGGCTGGTCAGATCTTGCTTTTGTCCTTCATCCTCCCCAGTACTCTGATTTGTGTGCAGAAGCTGAGCTGGAGTTGGTGCATTTCATTTTTGATCCCTTGACATAAAGGGGCATAATTTTAAAAAATGAAAGAATGAAATAAGTTATTTCATATAAACCATGATTTTAAGCAATTTTGTATCTGTCACCAAGTAATACTGGCTTTCTAGTCAATACTGATACAGGAAGAAAAAATGATTAGAGACTTAGATATCAGTTACATTTATTCCTGTAACAGTCATTATTTCTTAATGAATAAAGTTGTGAATTTTAGAGTAGACAGGTTTTCTGATGGTGAAAATCGAATAGAACCCACATGCTCACATAACTTCTCTCCTTTTCACTGATATCCTAGAATACAAGTATTATTTGGAAAGATTATTACATGTGAATATTTTTCAAACTATTTAATGCAGATGAAATGTATTTTTTCATCCTCTAGCAAACCAACTTCATAGTTTATCTGAAAATGACTTCTTTGACTAGTAAAGCTTCTTAATTATTCTAGCTATAGGAAACCCTGCCTAGAAGAACTGGTATTAACTTTGGATGAGGGAGCTCTATTGTGCTCATGATAAAGAATGATAATGTTGAGAGAATTCAACATTGTGGGTGGCATGGAATAAAACAGCTTTGTTTTTCAGTTCCAGGAGGGCCACTAATTAGAGCCACTTGTAAGAACTTTTTTACTTATTTTTGCTGAGTGATACTGTGTTTCTGGTGACACTTTCAAAATAATGTTTTTTCTTAAGGCATAAAAAGTTTGCAAGTTAGGTTACGTTAAAATGATAGGTATTTTTTAGCATTTCTGAGTATTTTAATCCCAATATTTTGCTTCTCAGATATGAATCTCTGAAAATTAATGATTGATTACTTAAGTCAGTAGCCTGTTTTATGAACTAGAGCATTAAAAGAAGAAAATCCTGATATAAATATGAATCTTTAAACCTTATTTCCAACCTCCTACAAAATGCATTCTTTAGTTAATGTTAAAACAGTTCATTCTACAGCATCATCTCCAATTATGTTCTCCTCAATAATATATCTTAGCCACTCCTTGACCATCTCTCTGCACCCATCTACAGTAATGGAGATAAATGGACAATCACTCTTGAACAGTCAATGATGCTCTTATTGAAGCACTTGCCCTGTTAGTCTAGAGCCAATGTCCTATTATTGGGTAGAATGAATGTTCTTGCATAGCAGTTATCCAAGTTGTGATTTTGTTTCCTTATAATCATTTGCAGTTGTGTTTGAAATAAGCCATAATGAGATTTTCTCTATTTAATATGAGCTATTTTTAGCAGTGCAAAGCTCTGATTGCATTTTTTTTTCATTTTATCCCCTTAGTGTAAGATGGGCACCCATGTTTAATCATATCCACAGATTACCTCAATGAATACAAATGTGTTACATTATCTTTAAATAAATGAATGTCAATATGTTCCAAGGTAACAGAAGTAATTGCATATTGGTAACAGTCATTATCGTTAAGTCATGGTCTCTGGGAGAAAATGCACTTGTATTTTTTAATAATGTGCAATATTATAGTCTATTTTAAGATGATAGTTTTCTGTTTCGTGTATAGACTATAATATCACTCTAATATAGCTGGCAGACTCTACAGATAGATAAAACGCAAAATATAAACCTGAAAGTAACAAGATTTTGTAGTCTTTTGAAACTGGGATGGATGTTATGAGTACCTTAGCAGAGCTAATATGAAGTTGCCATTATCTGTGGCAGAGTCCTAGAACTTGCATCCACTCTCCAGCTAAAGCAGATAACAGGAGCTTAGGCGTTATCCTGTATTCTTGTAGCAAGATATTTTCAGATTTTATATGGAGGCTTATTGTAGTGTGCAAATCAATCTGGAAAATGCTCTAAGAAAAAACATTATCCCCTTCTCTAAATACAATAAAAACATGGACTAGATGGAAAGAATATCAGAACACTCGTTTTCTGTGATCTGAGTTTTTATCAGATGGGCAGGTTGTCATTTGGACTGTCATGTCACACAACTCCAGCGGGTGCCTCTCAAACTGTATCCTATATGATTAATTTTCCATCTACTTGTGCTATACACACTTGTGTGGCCACCCATGATAGCCTTGGATGTCATAATATTACCTCAGCAACACTTTCAAGCATGAGCAAGGGCTGAGAAGACACTCTTAGTTGAGACGATTTAGAATGTCCCAGCATTCATTGTTTAGTGAATAGATGAGTACCATTTTTTCTTTGCCATAATCCTTTCAAATTCAAGCATCTCATTTTAATTGAGAGTACTGATCTTAAACATGAGACCTGAATTTTAATCTTAGGTTTACTACTAGCTGAGTGGTACTAGATGGGTTATTACATCTCTGGGCCTTACTAGTTGTCTCTGTAAAGTGTGAGATTTGGACTACATTAGGGGTTTGCAAACCTTTTATTCTTACCAGTGGAACCCCTAAGTCTCAGCAGGACTCTGTTGGCAAACAGATCGCCTGATTCATTTTCCTTTGGGTAAGTTCTAATACCTGGAAGGGAACTTCAACTTTGGTTGTCCCTGGTAAGTATGGAAAAGACTCAATTGTGGCACTGTCAAAGTGGTTTTTTTCTTCTTCATACTCTGATTATATATAATGTACTATCTCATGCCTATTTTGTGCTTATTTTCAGAATATATATTAGATGCCATATTCTAAGAATTTAGAGGAACTCCTAAAGTTACTATTTCAAAGAGGCTCTGGAGTCAGACCACTTGAGTTTTGGCCACTTGCTAGCTGTGAATCCTTGGGCAAGTTAATCAAGTCTCAATTTTCTTCATTTGTAAATAGTGATAACATTATCCATCTCCTAGCATATTCGGAAGGATTGAATAAGATAATATCTGCAAACTGCTTAGCAGGATTCTTGGCCCAAACTAAGTGCTCAAATTATCGCTCTCATTCTTTGTAGAAATGACTTAGAGAATATCTTCCTGCTAAATCAGAGAAAGGATCAGGAAAGAAAGGAACTCCTTTTGTATTTTTAGGACAAGAGCCACAGCTGCTTAAGAAGCCTGCACCAACTTCCTTCCCCCAGGTGGTGGAGCTTCCTTGGATCAGCATGGGGTCAGTCTTATCAGAGAAGCCATATAGGAAGAAAGATGCTCCAAGGGAAGAAGTGAAGGGAGATGAGAACGTTTAAACTTGATCCAAGTCTATTTATAATTCCTGTCCTCTCCCATTAAGTAGCTAACTTTCATTGAGTACTTGCTATTTGCTAGTGTTCTAAGTGCTTTACATGGATTATTTCATCTAATTTTCACAACAACTCGATGAGGTAGGAAGTATTAGTATCCCTATTTTATAGACAAGGAAACCAATACACAGTAAGATTAAGTTGCCCAAGGTTATACTTCTAAGATAGTTGAGGAGGGATTGAAACTTTAAGTCTGACCCCAGGGCCAAACTATTTAATACTCTACTGCCTCTGGTATTTGAGATCTTTTTCCACCTTGGAGGAAGAATAAGAGGTGAGGTAGAGAGAAGAGAAAGACTTGAGGTTGCCACTGAGCTTTGATATATGGGTAAAAGTACTAACATAATTACCTATGTTCCAGAAATGAATATATCTAGGATAGTGTGGTAAATTTGAATTATTATCTTCAATATTATTAAATATCTATTATAACGGGCAGTGTATCCTTCCCTGTTTCTTGATCTTGGACTTGACCATGTGATATGCTTGGACCAGTGCAATGTTGGTGGATACAATATGAGCAAAGGCTGGAAATGTGCTTGTGCAGTTGCCTTTGTTCCCTTGCATTCCTGTATTTCATCATGAGATGAATTTGCCTTGGGTAGCTATTGGTGGAGCACACCTGGACACACTTTGCAACCTAGAGCCAATCCCAGCCTATCTAAGCCAAACCTCAGCTGAAGTGTGTTTATGAATACTGTGTGTGTTTATAAACACCGTATGCCTTTGAGGTTTGGTTTGTTAGGCAGTATTATTGAGTACAGTCATGTATCGCATAACGTTTTGGTCAACAATGGACCACATATATGACAGTGGTCCCATAAGTTTAGTATCACATGGCCTAGGTGTGTAGTAGGCTATATCATCTAGGTTTGTGTAAGTATACTCTGTGAGGTTTGCACAATGATGAAATCGCCTAATGATACATTTCTCAGAGTGTATGCCTGTCGTTAGGTGATGCATGACTGCAACTGAGTATAATTTATAGCTATTACTATGATCTCATTACATAACAGTATTCCTCCTCAAAATTTAACATGAAAACTCAACTTTATTGCCCCAAATTTGCACCAATAAATCATTCATTAAATTTAAAAAGAGAATCTGTTTAGAAATGAGTAATTGGGAAGTAATTTGAGAATGAGTGGGAAATAGGAATGATAAAAAAAATGGGCAATCTGTGAGGTTGGAGGAGGCATAACATATGTATAACAATAATAAAGCCACAAATGATAGTTAAGAAGAACAAACAGTACTGAAAAGATAATAAAGGGGCTCAAATTGAATGGTCTAAAAATAAATTGGTGGGAAGAATTGAAAAGAACTTTTATTTTCAATTGCTATTTTTTTTCCTTTATTGTCCGTTTTTCTAGCTTTTGCTTTACAGAAGTGCTAGGGAATCTGAGTTTGTACATCCTTTGACCTTTTATAACTAAGTGTTTGTAAAACTTTTAAGATTTGTCTTGAAATTTACTTAGAGTATTCAATGGAGGATTGTCTCATTACCACATTCTATAATTACATTCATTCCCACAACAGTTATTTATGTCCTTGGTTGAAAAAAATGTCACTTAAAGTTCAAGTTGATTTTAACATCTCAGGCCTTCTTAGGGCTGGGTATGTGTGCAGTGCTGGTGATAGGGGTGTTGATGGCATCCTTTATGATTTTTTTTGTGTGTGTATGTGATCTTTTATACTTTTAAAGACTAGGAAGAGACATAGGAAAAAATGAAACTTCAAAGATTCTTTGGTATGTAAAGTTTGCCAGTATGGAGGTGGGCTAAATTGCCCTATATAAAAATGTATGTGGATTTGATAAGCCAAGATATCCTGAGTAAGAGAGCAAATTAAGTAAGACAGATGTCAGGGTAGCCGAAAACTTTGAGGCACAAACATGTCTAATATTCCGTTTAAGGCTTCTCAGATGTGTTTCTCAAATGTAAAACTCCTTTGCCCCAAATCTTCAGTAAAGTTTGCAACTCATGGAAATACCGCTTTTCGGTGGTGGTGGTGGGGAATAGGGATAAAGAAAATGAGCTAAGATGTTTATCTGGGTCAGCGAAGAGTAGAGAGAAGAGCGTATCTGTGGGTGGCGGTATGAGAGAGAGAGTGAAATTTCAGTGGGCCCGCTGCCTGCCTATGGGGGCAGTGATTCTCAGCTGTAGCTGGATTCACCTGGGGACCTTCATCCCGTTCCCAGATATTCTGATGTAGTTAGCCTTGGCTGTGGGGATGCTCAAAAAACTCCTCAGGTGATTCTAATTTGCAACTAAATTTGAGCATCCCTGCCCCTGTCTCCAGCAAAGTTCTCCACCCTGGCTGCACATTAGAATTACCTGGGTAGTAACAATTGCCAATGACCGTAGCCTATCCCCAGAGACTCTGATTTAATTACTCTGGGATGGAGGCAACGTATCACATAGTTTCAAAGCTTTCCAGGTGATTCTCATGTACAACCAGAGTCAAATGGGGTCCCCAGAACACTGGAACAGCTCTGTCTGCTAATACCTGGAAAGGGTGCCCCAATGAGTACAGGGTGCTGGGGATGGTAGGAGGGAGATAGACAGATGTAAGGCCCTTTCTGAGAAGATAAAACCTTTACTCCACTCTGATTAGAGGGTCAGAACTCACACAGTCACAAACTTAACGGAGGATTACAAAGCAACAAGGAAGCAGTCTCATAATACTGGTGCCTCATCTGGATTCATGGGTGCTATGAGCCCAGGATTACACTCAGAGTTGCAACTGATTGTGTGAAAACGTGCCTTTGGAAATAATTTCCATAATTCAGGGATATTGGGTTGCTGGATTTGGCAAATAAAAATACAAGATACTCAGTTAAACTAGAATTTCAGATAAACAGCCAAAACATTTTAGTATGAGTATGTTCTGTGTGATTGGGGCACACGTCTATTAAATAATTGTTTATCTGAAATTCAGTTTAACTCTGTGCCCTGTATATCATCGGAGAACCTAGGGGTAGAGAGCCTGAGTTTATTTAAACTATAAGGGATAACGGGATCTCATGCTGACTCAGAATAGGTTTAGAAAGCACCCACTATCTGCAGGAGAACATGGTAAATCCTGTGGAAGAGTCTAATTACCTAAGATTTTTTTTTCCCTTGGCTTTTAGGAGTTTAGATGATACTAATTCAATAAAAAGTGAGAGAGCATTTGTGTATAAGCAATAAACCATCCCAAGCGCTCTCACTATTTAACTCGAAATTCCATTTGTAAGTTGCGTGGTTCCATGTCATAGTGACAACACAAGAGAACACCAAAAATACAAAAACGTGTTGTTGAAAATAATTTTGGGGTAACTTAATTTAATTTTTCAAATCCATAATTGTCTTCTCCCCTGAATATATATATCTTAAAGTTGTAGAAAATGTCCTTGGTATTCTTTAAAAGGTAAAACAGAATCCTCACTCAGTTTAATTCAATAACAGTCAAATTAAGGTTACTGCTTTTTATTTCTTTCATACGACCTTTCATCTCAACTATATAGAAATTTATAGCTTGGATAAAGGCATATAATTAGTGAACATAACAGATCCTCTTTGAATAGAGGAGATTAATATGTTAAAGACTTAGTCTTGGATAGAGAAAACAAAAACACAAAAACCTCTGAAACACTGCAAAATTAGGTCTGAACTCTTAACAGGAATATAATTGCAAAATAAATTTAGAGACATTTTTTGATTCAAATGTTATACCCCATATATTTCTTATAGTGACATTGAAATGATTCTCTTTAGAAAGTAAATATAGATAAAAATAAAAATTAATATATGTCAATATTCATTAATGATACTGAGGACTAATGACAATAAGAGAATATATTTGATTAATCCATAGGAAGTCACTTAACATGTCTGATATTTACACATGGGTACAATTTTTGGTTTAGGATTATTGAAAATACGAATGAAAGGGGAAAAAAAACCCTGGAATATATGTATAGAGTATTTAGATACCTGAGTAGGAAATTGAAGGTCTTAGGGACACAGGTGGTAGTTTAATTTCTTCTAATTGAAGGTCATGACTTTGGAAGAAAAAGAAGGAACTGAGAAGTGAACAGCTGGCTCCGTAGATGATGTTAAAGAACAGAATTTAGTTTTCTGGACCATGATGCATGATACTAAACTAAAGCTTCTGGCAAAAGAAAGAGTACATCTAATGAAGAGTGGGAAGAACATGCTTGGCAGAAGATCTGCTGACTGGAACAAGAAGGCACTGATGTATGAGTAGGGGAGAGAAAAAGGACCAAACAAGCTGTTAAATTATACCCAGTGGAGGAAAACAAGCTGACTTAGGAAGAGTGAACAGAGTGGAGAGATGATTAGTAAATCAAGAGAGGAAAACAGGAAAGAAGATAAAGGATAAATATCTTTATTTATCCTTTAAATGGCTTTATATGTTTGTATCCATATTCTCATTATAGATAATGATAACATTTCAATAAAAAGTCAAATAATATTTGAAGGTTTTCATTATGACTTGATGGGGATGAGAAGCCTGGCTGAGAAGAGCTATTTGACCCTCAAATCCCAGTTGTTACTGCTTCTTGCAAAGGTACCGTACAGCATAGAAGAACACAAAGTAGGGCCTAAGGTATTGGTCAGTGAATTCACTGGTAAGAGAGATTCTGGAAAGGACTAGAAGTGAACTTCTATCAAACAATTAAAAGTTCTGTAGGAAGAGAGAATTGGCATTTTTCAGGGAAATACACTTTCTTTTCTCCCCTTTCCCTTCCACTTAGGCTGTGATGTGTCAACAACAAATTTCAAAAAACCCAAAGAGTGTAGAACACAGTCCTAATCTTGAAGGGATGAAGAAGTCCAGATTCCTGTGATGCAGAGTATGTAGCAGAGAAAGGGATGGTGACCGACCCAAGATAGCGACCTCTGGGAATGTGGTGGAAGTGGACAGATTTGGAATTAGACAGTATCTGGTATTTCAGCTTCCCTATGTCTCTTATTAATGTCTGCTATGGGCTTGATAGACGTCAAAATCTAGCATGGAAAATTTGTAACTTTATTCCCCGTAGCTGAGCTTAATTTCTATTCTGAATTCTCATTTTTTTACCTTCTCAATAGCAGAAAAAACAGTCTACTCTCATCCAGATAGATACAGTCACATCACATTAATGAATTCTCAGTCTTTTGGGACGTAAACTATGTCAGTCAGTGATTGCTCAGTCACGTCAGGTTTAAAACTCAATCACATTCAGGATTTCTGAAACCCTGTTCCCCTACCTCTCTGGCTTTGGAGTTGATTTGCAGGGGGCTGGGAATTATCTATTGCTGCAATGTCAATAGAGGAAGAGGCTTCCACTCCTCTCCTTTCCTTCCTCTCTCTGACATGCGCAATCGACCAGTCATGACCTTCACTTGTTGGTATCTATCTCTGCATTCGCTCCTATATCCAAGGCCTTATTTCAGTCTTGGCATGGATGGCCAATACCACTTTAGTCACAATCTATAATGCCCCTCCTGCCTGCCAGCTTTCTCACTGTTAATATTCTCACCTGCTCAAAGGCATGGGTCAAGTTAAGCTGATCCTCTGTGCTTCTCTTGGGGATACAGGCACATGAGCATCAGGACTTTTCTAATTCCAACATCAATTTCTTTCATCTCTATTCTTCTTTACCCATGCCGGTGTGGGGTAGGGAACATGGATGGGTTTTCTCTTGTAGAGCTTCAGACACACAGCCTTCTACTCTTGTGTCTCCAAATGTAAGGGTCTTCCTCTTCGTCCCATCCCATCCCACCCACAGTCCAGGCCTAAATAAGGGAGCATTGTCTACCACTATGTACACAAGGTCTACTCTCATTTTCCAGATTTCTTCCTTTGCCCTCCTTCAGTGGCTTTCACCCATTTTTGTTGTAGGGTGGGGAGTAAAATACTTAACAATTTTTTTCTTCCAAATCTTTGTCTTAAAATGAGGCTCCTTCTTTAATACTTTAAAAGCCAAGAAATTGATTTTTTTTCTCCTTTTGCCTTGATAACTCTACTTCCTTGAGGCAATGCTAAATGGGGATCATCCTTCAAGTATTTAAGATATATACATTGAAGAAATAGACAGGTAATGTTTTATATATTATACTACAACAGGTATGTTTTAATTCCAGTTAGATTTATATTCTGAAATTTGTATTAAAATCATGGACAAAAGTCTCCATAAGCATGCCTGCCTATAACTTATATTTCCAGAAGGACATATTTATTAGAAAAACCAATCTATTAAATTCTCTAGAAGTCTCTTCTACCAACAGTGGAGTTGCCTTGAGAAAATTAATCTTCTGAATCCTAATCTGTAAAACAGGAATAGTAAATTGCACCTATTTATTTCATAAAGTTTTTACAATGATTAGATGTTTATAAAATACGTGTTAGTGGTTACCAGAGAAGAAGGTGGTGAGGGAGGGCGAAAAGGGTAAAGGGGCATATATGTACGGTGACAGATAAAAACTAGACTATTGGTGGTGAATATGATGCAGTCCATATGGAAACTGATATATAATAATGTATACCTGAGATTTACACAATGTTATCAGCCAATATGATCTCAATAAAATAATTTTAAAAAATAGTTAGTGCCTGAAAAGTGCTAAGTCCTCAATATTTGTCAGTAACTATTTTTATACTATTATTGAAATCTTGATCTTGGATAGAAGCACATTCTAGAGTGAAGATAAGAGAAACAAATGGATAGTTTAGGGAGTATTTATAGACTACTGGGATGAACAACTTTCCCTCATATCCACTAACCCTCGAGAGAGTGTTTGACACACAGTAGATGTTCAAATAAATGCAAAAATATTTCTTTATCTGTTTTATATTTCTTTACCTGTTGCATTTCCTTCCACCTCTAACAAAAATGACTGAGCCTGAACGAAGTCATGGAGGAAGAAAATTTTTAGAAAAGAAGTGGAAAGGAAATGTTGTCTTGAATGGTTGTTGATATTTGGGGTTTTTATTGTGATACGATGATCTGTGATAAACTTGAGGAATGGTAATGGGTTAAAGAAGGACAAATCTGGTGGCGAAGCTTTTTTAATGTGGGTGTAGAATAGTTTTTTGCTTACTTGCAAAATAAATGAGACACCAAGCTAATCTCTAAGCACCGACATTCTCTTTCCAATTTGTGACATCCCTGGATCTCAGTGACCTAAGGTACTGCTGAAGTAATGGAGTTTGTGTGGAAGTGGAGGTGGGTACTGGCTCCAAAATCCTTTAGCAGAGCAGGCTACCATAGCTAATTACTTATTTCTCTACCCTGGGAATCTTAGCCTCATTGAATTGGGTGGGGGAAACAGTGACAGTACTGAAATCTCTCGGGAATGACTTTAAATACAATTATAAATAATATTTTTTGTTGACAAGGAGCCTCTCTTTTCAGGGTCTAAGGAGGAATGGGAGGAATTACAGAATTTTTTTGAACCATCGTGGAACTTCTGAAGACAAAGTGTAGCAATTAGGGTTCTAGATGCAAGTGATAGGAACTGGCCATGACTAAGAAATGAATTTGGTAAAAGGATTTTGGGGAGCTCATTGAAACTGGGGAGGTGGGAGAAGGTTTGAAATAGGCGGAACCAATAGGGCTACAGCCAGGACTATAATCCAGACGCTGTCATAGGAACTGTCCAGCACCCAGACAGTAGATACTGTGTCTGGCAGAAGGATTGCATATCATAGACTTTGTGAACTGAAACACAAAATGAAATCATAAGACAATTGGAGATTTCTTTTCTTGAAAGTATTTTAGAGCCATAATTACACCACCAGATTATATAAAATTGCCTCGTTTAAAAGTAGTTGAATTAAACGGGAGTGATTTTTAAAAATTAAAGCAGTATATACTATTGTAAGTCGTACAATGGAAAAGTATATACTAAGGAAATAAAGTTATTTCCCACTTCTAATTTCACTGTGCAGAGATATCTTCTGTTAAAAATTTGAACTGTATCTTCCAATCCATCTAAGGTAACGTAGCTGGTGTAGGACTGTAATATAGGTGCTGCTCCATAACCTGATTCTTCACTCAATAGATTATATGCTTTAGTTCATATCATTACATATAGTTCTATCTACTCATTTTAGAGGTGCCACAGCATTTAATTGTTTAAAAACCACAATTATTCGACCAATACACAATTGATGTTCAGTTAGGTTGTTTCTAATCACAATTTTGTACCGTGTTTCAGTGAACATTTTCTTTCACTTATATTTTGGGTACTCGTATGACTTTCTATGGGCTAAATTTCTGTGACTAGAACTATTGGGCCAAAGGGGGAGGCATATTTAAAAATTTAAGAGCTATTACCAACTGGTTTCATAGAAGGTTGGTCCACTTTGCAGTCACAGCAACAGAACATGAGAGTGCCAAATTCCCTATATCTTGGACATATTTGCTAATGTGTAGAGAGCATATTCAGAGGAATTTTATTTTTCAGAGATGGCTGACTAGATTTATCCAGCTGTTCTGAGTCTTTTTCCCCTCAAAATATCTGAAAGCAGAAGAACAAGATCTAATAACATTTTCTATAATTTAGGTATTTTTCTAAACCTTTTTTTAATGTAATTTATTAAAAGAATTAAAGTATGACACTAAAATGTAGGTGGAAAAAAGGCCAACTTTTCAAAAATACTGAAGACTGAATAATTTGATAATCATTGTTATTAAATCAGATAAGTGTTTTCCTCCTTAAGAATGACTTAGTGCTTGATTTCAGGATAGGTTTTCTTTTTTAGTGAGTTTGAAAGAACATTAAAACAAAATGTTATTTTCTTTTCTAAGAGAATAAAAATAGTTTTGAGAAATTTAAGTGTTCTATACAAGTCTAATTATTTTCCTTTGAAAATAACATGTTGGGTTGAAACTTTCCTGTCTGATGAAAAAGTAAAATGTAAAGTAAATGACATAAATAGTCTTCATAAGAATTTACAAATTGTGAAAGAGTAGTTGTATATAAATAGTTCAGCTATTTGTCTACATTAAACACTTTTAATACCACTGGGTAAACTGGCTGCTCATATTGGTATTTTTTTGTATAAATGCAACAATTCTGCAAAAACTTTCTTGATGTGCTGCTGAAATATAATTTTCATTGATGTACTCAATTATACATCCCACACAGGGATAAGCGTATGTGCTAATTGCATCTGGTGTTTCATTTGCCTTTATATTTTAGCACCAAAAATAAGAATTTGATAAAGAGAAAACCAACCCACTCGAGTGGTCACCTCTCTGATTTTGAGTTTCATTTTTCCTTTTCATCTTAAACGTTATAAAGGCGACAGGTCATTGGGATAAACATCTCAGGAAACTTGTTTGTTATTGCACAATTTGACACATGTTTTGGGTGCAGTTCCTAAAAGGATAAAAATGACACATATTAAACAGAGAAGAAGCTGTTTTCAGGGTTACATTATATCTGTTAAAACTCTGTTGTAAACAGGAGAGGAAAGCATATTGAGGATTTGTTTTCAAAATAGTATTGTGTTGAAAAGGACAATGATCATATTGATTTCTGTTTGGCGTGAGTTTGCATAAGGCTATACTCCCATTTGACTGACTATCATTGTGTGTGGAAAGAACATGAACTTTGGCTCCATGGGCATCTGGATTATAATTTTGGCTCATTTGCCACCAGCAGCTGAGTGATTTGGGTCATTTTACTTACTTTGATGAACTTTGGTTTCCTCATTTCTAAGATGGAGTTAATATCTACTGCAAAGGGTTGGTGTATGTGTGGGGAGAACATATGTAAAGCACTTCAAATAGTACCTGGAAGATACACTATAAATGTTAGTCTCCCCTTCTCCTTCCACTATCCACTCTAACCCTTTCCTTACAAGCCAGTGAATCATAAAATTTTCTTGAGCCAACTGGTATTTTACCATTTCTACGTCAGAGCAGAGACCCTCACAGAAGAATTACTATATTCTCTGTGAGCCTCAGGAAAGAAATTCAATGAAGCCTTGGGAATTCTTGGGTTACTATTTTTTCTCCACTAGTCATGTTTTATTTAAATAATCTTAAAGTTCTTAGTGTAGAGGTCATGCTTTAATATTGCTACTTAAAGGACCTCTTCACTTAAAACCACACATCATTTTTATGTCCTTACTATACCAAAGTGTTACTTTGAGGAGAGAGAGAATCAATTTTTTCTCTTATGTGTGAACACTAATAATTATAGTATGGCATTAAGGTAGTTTCAACAATTTCCTTAAGTTATTACAGAATCTTCATATTGTTTTATGTCATTTCTATCTCGTGAATGTTCAACGCTTGGTAAGCACCATTGCCCCATTTATCTGCTGTGTATCAGTTCAGTGTTGCTTGGAGAAATCGTAACTGTGCCGAGTAAGTCCCCTACAAACAAGCTGGTTCTTCAGCACAAAATGTCATTTCTTTATTGCTCTCTTGTTGGATCTTTATAGCACCAGTCCATAGAGGCTGTTAAAAATATTCCTTATTGTCCTCAAGAACTTAGCCCCACCTTTGCCCTCCTTAGTCTCAAAAGATCATCTTGATGCTATGATGACTTTTAATAGTTCAGAGCCTTCACGCTCTGAGCCCATCCTATGCCCTACTTCATACATCTCATGCCTGGTGGGGTGCTCAATGAATGCTTACCATTGTTGAGTGAGGAAAATTTTCCTAGAGTGTGCCTTCAATCGTCTCATAATTTGATCAGAAATCTTTGCTGGCTTCCTGTTTCTTTCTAAATTGTGTCAAAGCTCTTCAGCCTTGTATTCAAGAACCTCTCTAAATGCCTTTTCTCACTTATCTAGTGAAATGTAAAACAGAACTTGGTGCAGAAGGATTCTGAAATAGTTTCCATACTTTCCAAAGTTGTAAAATTATATTTTGTGTCCTCCAAAAAACTATAATACTGTTTCTGTTCAATCCTTCTCAACTCAAGCTTTAATGGCAGATATAGAAGAAATAATTTGCATTCTATGTTGTTAGGTTTCAAGTTTTTTCCCTCTTAGGTACCTTGATATTCTAGTCTTCATCATATTAACTTTATTGTCTTTATTCTAATGTTTAGGCCAAAGTCATTTTCTAAGACAGACAAGGGACAAAGAGATTTTTTTATCGGGAAAGAATTCAAGAACATTATAGAAGGCAGGGCACATGTCATGAGCACTTATCATGTGCCAGATGTTATTCCTTTTCACAAGCACTATTTCTTTTTCCAAGCAATGCAGTGATTATTATCCCTCTTTCCTAGAATAGGTCATGATTCCTTTAGCACCTTAAGTCACTTGCTGATGGCCACACAACCAATAAGTGGCAGAAGCATGATTTGAACTTAGATCCTCTTGCCACCAAGTACGAATTTTCTCTTCTACTCATGCTACAAAATAAAAACAACTTAAAATATTGACTTTTATAAATACTATAACAGATCATGCACCTAGGAATATATGGAAAATGTGAGCATTGCAGATCATGTGCCCTTTTGATTTTTCCCCTACAATTTGAACGCTGGTGGGTGGCTCTTGAGGAATGTTTCATAGCTTTTCTCTTCTTTCTGTTACTTTTGACTGGGTGGGTGACCGTTCCTGGCTATCAGCCTTAGTATCATCCTGAGGAACTCATACATACACTGCTCAGTGAACATACCTGGGTCACTGCTGCCATCACCCCCATTGCACCTGCATTTGGGGTGACAATTTCTAAGTTACAACTTTGAAAAGCAGGTCCGAGCAGGTGACTTATATAATGCCTGTGCTGTAATCCAGCTTTCAACTTTCCACACCATGGTGATGCTGTGCTGGGACTGTTGTTTCTGGGACAAGCTACTTTTAAATGCAATCATAGACTAAGCAGATGGGTTGACTCAACCCGTTCTTGTATGTCTTTATAACAACTTTTCCTTCCCCTTCATCTTATATAGTAGGGATGACTCCCAGGGGATTATTATTCTTGAACTATATTTCCTCTTGATCCCAATTCTTTCTGGATATTGTTTTACTTCCTGCTTCCTTTTAATTCCTTCTCCATACCTCTGCCTCTCTTTGCACTCCTTCTGACCACCGAAACCCAAGTTCAACTTGGACATTTGACTTCTTTAATGGGTTGACTTTCAAAGTTTTCAAAACCTTAATAATATATTACATATAAATATAACTTAGTGTTTATGTACTCCTCTTACCCCAGAGTGAACCTTTGCTCAGGCCCTTTGTCCTGACTTTCCAGTCCTTTCATGCTGTGCCCCAAATCTACAATTATCCTGAGGGGAAAAACGTGACTGCAGAAGGCTCGTTTACTTGTTCAGTATTCCTTGGGTTATTTTAAAAGTGCAGTTTAACTTGTGGGTATGATTGATATAATTTGTGAATGGTATTACAGGCTAAATGATTAAAGTTTAAGACAATAGCATTTCCCATTTGCACACAGTGTTGTAGTTTATTTCAGCTTCTCAAATGATAACTTTCTCTTGTTGAAATACCACCTGCTTTGGTCTCTATACTTGTACAGGTCAATGGTTAGAGGAAAGGTGCTTGGAGTTGTCCATTCTTGGTCTTCTGGGAAAGCATCTGAGAGAGGAACTGCTAAATAAAAATAAAAATAGGCCACATTGAAGCTGAGAACACTTTTTGAGTGACTGTCAAGAGACAAGCCAAGTAAAACATGGTTTATCACTTCTGGGAGCCAGACAGCTGTGAGACCTTAAAGCTTCAATTGGGGAAAAGCTTTAAGTTGGGGAGGCAAAAGTCACCATGCATCTACAATGTGTGAGATTGGGTCGTTAATGAATTCGGGCATTCCATAAAGTGAACTCCCACATGTCAGATATTTTGCTCTGCCCTGAGAATACAAAGGTCAACAAAAAACTATTTTTGTTGTAGGGAAAAGAGAATTAACATTTTCTGGGAA
The DNA here is from genome assembly GCF_057802395.1 of Ceratotherium simum simum. Classification (NCBI taxonomy): domain Eukaryota; kingdom Metazoa; phylum Chordata; class Mammalia; order Perissodactyla; family Rhinocerotidae; genus Ceratotherium; species Ceratotherium simum. The sequence continues at coordinate 61,749,338 of NC_141908.1, forward strand.
CCAACACTATGGTCAGAACATGATTTCATTTGTTTATGCATATTTAATTCTCAATAACTCTTAAGTGGTTATTAACTTGATTCTATAGATGAAAAAATCAAGATTCAATGAAGTAGTTGTTTTGGGTTTCCAACCAAGATCTCTAATTCTGAAACTGGAATTCCCTCAGAGGGGTATGTTTAAAGGTACATTTGAAAATTACACGAAGAATAGTCCAAATTATAAGCAAAGTGTAGTGGGAGCTAACAGGAGGAGATGATTTCACAGAATTGGTGGTCTTTTAGCTGGATTTCAAAGGCTGAGAATAAGCTGCTTAGGTAAAGAAGGGGGAAGAACATTCAAGGAAGAGGATGTACCCTGAAAAAGCAGGGCTTGGTCTATGTGTCTTATTAGGTGGGCAACCTTATGGTGGTATCCAGGAGTGGCCTTGTCTTGGCTGCTTCTTGTGGCTTACATAACTGAAAATTTCTTCAGTTTGTTTGTTTATACCTCAAATACCTAAGACTGGCTACATAAGTTTGGGGGAAACTTGTTCAAAAATTAAGAATTTTAAGAAGGCAACAGCAGAACATAAAACCAAGCATAGGGCCCTTATGAATGCCATGAAGTGGCCCTGCCGGTGGAACTAAGAGCTATATCAGAGCTATGAGGAAATATTCTATTTGCTTTTATAGCAACTCTAAGTTAGCTAATACTTATGAAAATGGCAAAACTTATCCACACAAGAGTTCATTTTAAATACACATATGTTCAGTACTAAGTATGTGTTTATTCTTATATATCTTAGGAAAAACTTTATGGAGGAGATAGGGCTTTAATTTTTTACCTTTAATTTTTTCTATTATAATGAAGTATTTCATCCATGTAAATACATAAAGATAACATACCACTAATGAATACACAACCTAGCTTAAGAAATAAGTTTACAAGTATAGTTCAAACTCCTTTCAGAATCTTCCCTGATCATATTTCCTTCTCCAGTCCAATCCCAGGGTACGACTATTATGAATTTTGTATTTTGGTATTTCTTGATATTTTTACTACACTTGCATGTGTCCCTAAAAATACAGTACATGTCTTTTGTATTCATTCATTCAACAAATGTGTATTGAACACTTACTAGCTGTCTGTGGTGTTCTTTTCTCTGGAGAACAGGGCAGTGACTGAAACATACATAAGAGGAGAAGAACCCTTCATACATAAAGGAGAATCAAACCCACTTATAATAGCAACAGAAATAATAAAACACTTAAACATGTATAAAAACTACATGTGGGACAGAAAAAGAGACTTCATAAAATGGAAGACATACCACATTTTTGGATATGAAGACTTGTCATCAGCAATATGTCAATTCTCCCTGTTTATTTATAAATTTAATGAAATTTCAGGAAAAAAATGCCAACTCTTTTTCCCCCGGAACTAGATAAGATGATTCTAAATGCATCTAAACCAGGAAGAATAGCCATGAAAACACTGAAATAAAAAAGAGCAATGCGTGTAGTTAAGCAGTATTGGATATTAAAACATACCATGAAACCTCAATAGTTGAAGTAAGATTAAAGAATGAATAAATGGGTCAATGAGAAAAATACATAAGGAAATTTTGTATATGATAAAGGTGGTATCTCAAATCTGAGAAGTAAACTTGGAACTTTTCTTAAATGATTCTGAGATACCTGGATAACCACTTGGAAAAAGATGAGATTAGACTCATACCTAACTCCATACGTCAAGGTCAGTTAAAAATTGGTCAAAAATCTGAATTTAAACAATGAAACAAAACCTTGGAATGAAAAGCTTTCTAACTATGTCTGAAATCCGGAATCCTTAAAAGAAAACGTTGATGAATTTGAGTGTATAAACAATCTGCCTGGCAAAAATCGTGATAAACAAGGCAAGATCAAATGATAGACTGTGACAATCTTTTTGCAAGTCGTGTTACAAAGGGCTAACCTTCTATATATATGTGTAAAGAACTTCTAGAAATTGAGAAGAAAAAGGACAACCCAATAAAAAAAAATGGGCAAAGGATATCAAAAGACAAATCACAAAAATAGAAGTACAAATGGCACTTAAGCATTTGAAGAGATGTTCAACCTCACTCATAATAAAATGAATAAAAATTAACAACTATGGTAATGAACTATTTCTTAACTATCAAATTGGGAAAAATACAGAAGTTTGAAAATGATTATATTGGACAGGTACTTGCAATTTCTGGAAGGAGGAAAATGGTACACCACCTAGGGAGGAGAATTTGGCGGTACTAACAACAGCACAAATGTTTTAATCCTTAAATCTGACAATCTTCTAGAAATGCATACTACAATTATACCTGAATAAGTATGAAATTTCATATGTGCCAGGTTATTCATTGTGCTACTGCTTGATATGTGAGTTGTTCAGCAAAAGAGAACTGGTTGAGTAGACAATGATACATCCATGCAGTGGAATATAATATAGTTTTTAAAAAGAAAGAGGATGTTCTCTACGTATTACTGATAAGGAAAGGATATATTGTTACTCCAAAATATGATGGGGGAAAAAGCAACATGCAGAATAGCATATATTGTATGTCAATTCGAGTAAAATAAGGGGCGGCAAATCTTTATTCACAAAAGGGTGAGACACTTATGAAAACAGTTACTTACAGGAGTGAGAAGGAGAGTGCAGTAAGGAAAGCAAGACTTCTATGTATTTTTCCACATAGTTGTAACTTGAATCACATAATATGTTACCTGTTAAAAATACAGCTCAATTTAACAAAATCCCTGATATTGAAAACAAATGGAAACAAATCTAACTGGATATTGAATTGACAATATAACCACTTGGAGAGAGAATTTATTTCAAGCAACTTAAGAATATACGCTTTTTTTTTTTTTTTTTTTTTTAAAGATTTTATTTATTCAGTTTTTTACCCCCAAAGCCCCAGCAGATAGTTGTATGTCATAGGTTCACATCCCGAATATACGCTTTTTTGACTGTACATGCTTAATGGGGGTGGATTCTAAGGACAAAAAGAACTACAAATATACTTTAAGATTTATTCAGTAGCTTAACCTTTTTAAACTTTTTATTTTGAGATAATTGTAGATCACATACAGTCATAAGAAATAATACAGAAAGATTCCTCCTTCATCCAGTTTCTTCTAATGGTCATATTGTCATAACTACAGTTCAAATCAGAACCAGAAAATTGATATCGACACAATCTACCAGCTTTGTTCAGATTTCACAGTTTTACGTGCACTCATTTGTGTGTGTGTTCTATGTGATTTTGTCACGTGTAGGTTCATGTGATCACCACCACAGTCAAGATACAGAAGAGTTCCATCACAAGGATCAAGTATGCAACTCTATTATGGTCACAGCTCCCTTCCTCCCTTACTTACCTGGTAACCACTAATCTCTTCTCCATCTCTGATTTTGTCCTTTTGAGAATGTTACATAAATGGAACTGTAGTATGTATATTTTTTTTTTCTGGAGAGAAAGATTGGCCCTGAGCTAACATCTGTTGCCAATCTTCCTCTTTTTGCTTGAGGAAGATTATCCCTGAGCTAACATCTGTGCCCATCTTCCTCTATTTTTTGTATGTGGGATGCTGCCACAGCATGGCTTGATGAGCGGTGTATAGGTCTGCACCCAGGGTACCCCGGGCAATCAAAGCAGAGCAGGCGAACTTAACAACTAGGCCACTGGGCCGGGCCTAGTATGTATCTTTTGAGATTGGCTGTTTTTTTTTTTTAAACTCAGCGTAATTCCCTTGAGATTCATCCAAGTTGTTGCATGTATCAATAATTCATTCCTTTTTATTATTGAGTAGTATTCCAAAGTACGGATGTTTTAACTATTCATTGGTTGAAGGACATCTGTGTTGTCTGCATTTTTGGCTATCACAAATAAAGCTGATATGAGCATTCACGAACAGATTTTTGTGTGAATGTCACTTTTATTTCCCCGGGATAAGTGCGAGGAGAAAGTCTACCGGGTTATATGCAAAGTGTTTATTTAGTTTTGTAAGAAACTGCCATACTCTTTTCTAGAGTGGCTTTACCATTTTACATTCCCAGTAACAATGTATGAGTGATCCAGTTTCCCTACATCCTTTCTAGCGTTTGGTGTTAATCACTAATTTATTTTTTTATTTTAGCCATTCTGATAAGTATATAGCGATATCTCATTGTGGTTTTAATTTGCATTTTCCTAATGGCTAATGATGTTGAACATCTTTTCATGTGCTTATTTTCCATCTGTATGTCCTCTTCAGTAAAATGTCTCTTGATGTCTTTTGCCCATTTTCTAACTGGATATTTTTCCTGTTGAGTTTTGGAAGTTCTTTATGTGTTCTACATACAAGTCCTTTGTAAGATACGTTGTTTACAAATATTTTCTCTGTCTGTAGCTTATCTTTTCATCCTCTCTACAGGATCTTTTGGAAAGCGAAAATCTTAAATTTTGATGTGATCCAATTTATCAATTTTTTCTTTTATGGATCATACTTTTGGTGTTAACTCTAAGAATTCTTCACTTAGCTTTAGGGACTGAAGATTTTCTCCTAAAACTTTTATAGTTTTACATTTTACATCTAAATCTGTGATCTATTTTGAGTTAAATTTTGTATAAGATATGAGGTTTAGGTCAAATTTATTTCTTCTTTCTTTCTAACCTATGGATGTCCAACAGCTCCTGCACCATTATTGAAAAGGCTATCCTTCCTCCACTGAATGACTTTTGTATCTTTGTCAAAAATCACTTGGGTATACTTATGTTGATCTATTTCTGGGATCTCTATTCTGTTTCATCAATCTATGTGTCCATTCCTCTGCCAATAACATGCTGTCTTGATTACTGTAGCCATTTAGTGAGCCTTAACTTTGGGTTGAGTGATTATTCCCATTTTATTCTTTTTCAAAATTCTTTTAGCTAGTCTAGGTCCTGTGCCTTTCTATATAAGTCCTAGAATAGATTTGTGTATGTCTACAAAAACCAAGCTGGGCACTAGTTTAACTTTTAAAAAGTAATTTGCTATTGTCATATTGATACTCTTTTCTTTATACTATTGGATAAAGCAATAAATAACTATATTAATATAACAACATAATATGAAGCAATATTTTAGTGTAAGTTGGAATATATACAAAAAAATAGGAGTAAAACATTGTAATATTGAAACTGCATTGCAAATATCAAGACAGTCATGAATTTTAAATAAATAGCTTTGTTCACTGAAATTGCTTAGAAGCAGTTTCACCCTAGTGACAACTATCATCCATGGAACCAAGGTCGTGTCCTCTAATACTATTTCCCTCCTTAGAGAAATGGTAGATTTGAGATGTGGGTCAAGGAAGTACAAGGTGGTGTTGGGACATCTAATTATGCTACAAATCAAGGAGGCTTCGAAGATTAACAGAGTCATGTCAAACAACACAGGAACTAGCTCAAAGGAGTTCCCAATGACCAAAATTGTGACAATATACATAAGAGAGGATAATTATTATAATTGTTGGAATTACATCGGTTCTGCAAAAATCACTGAGAGTGAAAGATGCAAGGGAGAGGAGGAAAAGAGAGAGAACACCATAGAAACTCATTTGTCACCATTTGAAACTATTATTAAACCAACTTTTTACTTTGAAAAATGGAAATAAAAAAGGAAGATCTAAGCATATTTTTCTTGCCTTTGTTGTGGTACCTGAATTTCAAATTTAACAAATAGCCTCATTCTTCTTCAGAAAATGATGGTTTTGCTATCTTTATTAGAATCATTGACTTAGGCAAGGATTAGCAATGGTATTAAAAGTATTGGTTGAATGGCTGATAGGGAAACGAACATTTGTGAAGTGTCCGTGGCTGGCAGCATAATACCTCCCTCACCCCCCAAGATGTTTCCACCATAATCCCTGGAGCCTGTGAATATGTTAACTTACATAGTAAAAAGGACTTTGCAGATGTGATTAAGTTAAGGAACTTCTAAGAGGAAGGCAGGTGGATCAGAGTAAAAGATGTGACAACAGAAGCTGAAGTCAGAGTGATGCAGGTTCATGAGCCAAGGAAGGTAGATAGACTTCAGAAGCTGGAACAGGCAAGGAATGGATTCTGTCCTTGGATTCATGGATACATGAATGCGGAATTCAGAGAAGAGGCCCAGGATGCAGATATATATATCTAGTAGTCATCAGTGTATAGATAATATTTAAAGCCATGAAAAAAGATGAGCTCAAGAAGAGACATAGTGGAAACTGATAATAGAAAATGTCTAAGGACAGATTACTATGACCTTCCAATATTAACAGATCTTGAAATAAAAAGGAAACAGACAAGGGACTGAGAATTTGCCAGTAATGTGAGAGCACATCTAGGAGATTGTGGTGTTCAGAAAACCAAATGTAATAAGGGATGACCAAGAAGGAAGTGACCAACAGTGTCAAATTCTTATCAAAATGGTATATGGTACCTGTAGTTTTGCAACATGCTGTTTCACTCAACTTTGTGAGATTTATCCAGGATGATATGTTAACTCTAGTTCATTTTCATTGCTTTCAAATCCACCATGTATCCCTCAACTTCTCCATTTTTTCTATTGATGACTATTTACTATTTAAAAAATGCTCTGTGTACATTCTTGTAACATATCTCATTTTATGCATGTATGAAAGTTTCTTTAGAGAGCATGCCTAGGAGTGGAACTGTGGGTTTATACATTATGCATATTTCAACCTAACTATACATTGCCAATTGCTGTTCGAAGTGGTAATATAGTGGTAAATTATTTTTTTTTTTTAATTTTTCCCCCAAAGCCCCAGTAGATAGTTGTATGTCATAGTTGTGCATTTTTCTAGCTGCTGTATGTGGGACGCGGCCTCAGCATGGCCGGAGAAGCAGTACGTCTGTGCGCGCCCGGGATCCGAACCCGGGCCGCCTGCATCGGAGCGCACGCACTTAACCACTAAGCCATGGGGCCGGCCCCGAAGTGGTAATATAAACTTACATTCCCACAAGCAGTCTGTGAGAGTTTCTATCCTTCATTAAGTATTATCAAACTTTAAAAATTTTGCCAAATTAATAGCTGTGTAATGGAATCTCATGTTTTTAATTCAAATTTTCCTTATTACTAGGGAGGTTGACTATTCTTTTCGTACTTGGGTTTCCTCCATGCTATACTCTAACTACTAATATATTTTGCTCACATTTTTATTTGGCTGAGTGTCTCTTAAAATTGATTTGTAGGAGGTATTTATGTACTCTGGATATTAATCGCTTGTTGAATATATGCATTGAAAATATCTCCTCCTTAGAGTCGTATTATGAGTAGAAATTTAAAGTTTTTGTGTAGTTGAAATATTCAATATTCTATGTCTGTTTTTTGCGTTTATAAAATCTATCTAATAGTGTCCACCTCACATTGTTGTGATGTTTTAATGAAATAATGCATGCAAAGCATTTAGCACATAATTGCTAAGTGTTTGACTCATGATATGAGCTCAGTAACTATTTGCTGTTACTATTGTATCCTTTATTATGCAAAGCGCTGTGGGTGAAAGAAAAATAATTTTATGTCTGGGGTAGGAGAATGAAATGACTGTACTGATTTACAATTCTAATGCTGTCGTATATCAATCTCCACATATCTGTGAGGCAATTTCTGGGCTCTCTATTCTGCTCCAATACCACCCTGGTTTAATTAATAACTTAATATAGCATAATGAGCAATCTTGATATTTGGTAGTAGAAGTCCTCTCACCTTGATCAATTTTTCCCCCTCAAAATTGTCTTGGTGATTTGTGCCCTTTTTCTTTTCAATATAAATTTTAAAATAAAAACGGTCACTTCCATGGGAAATAAACATCCTGGGAATGAAATGGTTTATGTGCGAAAGATAGAAATTCATTCAGTTTGATATGCAAATAAATCAGTACCCACTCCTGCAAGTTTGGGTGTGGATTAGGCAGAAATAATGGACATGAAGGAAAGCAAAGTTGGAGGCAAATCTTTTCAACATCTCTGAAAGGATTTTAGGTTGCCATCAAGGAATCAGGTTTTTTCTTAGTAGTCCAGGTATAAATAGATAAGCAGAAAGATCAAGGAATAGTCACACTATTCAAAAGATCTTGCAAAACTAATATATATGACTATTATGTCAGGCAGGTGACTTACAAATTCAGGCAAACTGGTTTTTAGCCTATTTCCATAATTGCTAAACCATTAAAATTATATAAAGTGGAGGGAGAAGTCAAGTTGGCGGCATAAGCAGACTCTGAACTCACCTCCTCCCACGGACATAGACAATTTACAACTACTCCTGGAAAAATTACCCCTGAGACACAACTGAAAACTGGATAAGAAAAACTCCTGCAACAAAGGACAATCCTAATTGAGGTGTAAGAGGCAGAAACTCCCTTCTGGAGAGAAAAATGCCGCCTTCACAAGCCACAGCGCCTCACGGCCACCCGGGAGCAACCCACAGTTCTGCAGCCCTCCCTGGAGGAGCGGGGTGCTGAACGGGGGAGCGCCCCCGCTGTGGCCATTTTGTGGATCCAGCACAATCGAGATGAGTGGCATAATATCTGACTTTGCCTGCTACTAAAACATTGGGGAGTACCCCCAGAAAACCTGGTTCACAAAGAAATTAAAACCGGCTCTTAAAGGGCCCACGCGCAAACTCACCCGTTTCAGAAAGCAACCTAAAATCACCAGAAAGAAAGGTGCACAGTGTTTTGGTGAAAAGAGACTCACCTGATAGGCTCTGAGTGCATCTCAGTGAGAGGTGAGACCTCTCCAGGGACTGGGACATTGGTGGCAGCCATTGTTGTGGCCTGGTGTGGCATGCTGACACAGAGGCCATTGGATTTCTCCCTGAGGCCTGCTAGCCCAGGTCTTCCCCACCACCAGAGCACCGATTTAATCCATCTCAGCCAGGGCAGGCAGCCCACCCTAGAGACTGGCCCCCCCAACAACAAGCCCTCGGGCAACTTGTGGGCCTGCATAGATTGGTGACTGGATTCTTTGCAGCCTGGCAACAGCCCAATTCAGTGGGGGAGGGCATGCACAAGGAGCAGGTGGAGAGTGTGGGGCGGTGGTGGAGTGTGTGGGGCTCCCGCCGTGGAGAGACTGGGTCCACTTCGGGAGGTCGGGGCATGCAGAGGGGGCAGGACTGTGTTCACTGTGTGTGTGGACCTGTGGGTGACAGGGCTTGTCAGCTGCAGAAGACTTGTGCTTCTCAAAGACCCACATATGGGGTTTGCCGAACCTTCCAAAGGCTGAAAAATTGGGTGCTCCCGTGCCTGAGGCCAGCCCCACCTAGCTGCAATCCTCAGAGAGCTGACAAGAAACCTAAAGGCTGGAGGCTTATAGCAATTGTAAGGCCCTGAGCCTAACAACCTGCCATGCTGGGGGCCTACTCACTTAAAAGAAATACTGCAACACAAATGTGGTATTAGAACTCGCAGCCAACTGTGCTGGGGCTCCCCACACCTGATAAAGAGACTGAAGGGCCCACAACAACTACAAGCAGCTGAGCATTACAACAGCTGGCCAGGAGCATAACTTGGCCTCCCTGGGCGCCTACAGGGGGAGCAAACAGGAGACAATGACACACGTAGACCACATAGGGGTCACCCCTGGAACATTGAGAACTGAGGGAAGCACACTGAAGGCCTCCTAAGGCATCACTTATATAAGGTCACCTATCCAAGAGCAGGAGATGTAGCTGACCTACCTAATACGTAGACACAAGCACAGGGAAAGAGGCAAAATGAGGAGGCAAAGGGATACATTCCAAGTAAGGGAACAGGACAAAACCCCAGAAAAGGAACTAAGTGAAACAGAAATGAGCAACCTACATGACAGAGAGTTCAAACAAAGAGTGTTAAGGATGCTCACTGATCTGGGGAGAAGAATAGATGAACTCAGTGAGAATGTCAACAAAGAAATGGAAGATATAAAAAAAACCAATCAGAAATGAAGAATACAATACTGGACATGAAAAATTCACTAGAAGAACTCAAAAGCAGAGTAGAGGATACAGAAGAACGGATCTGCAAGCTGGACAAAAGACTAGAAAAAATTACCCAAGCTGAACAGGTAAAAGAGAAAAGAATTAAAAAGAGTGAGGACAGTCTAAGGGACCTCTGGGACAACATCAAGCACACTAACATCTGTGTTATAGGTGTCCCAGAAGGAGAAGAGCGAGACAAAGGGGCAGAGAATCTATTTCAAGAAATAATAGATGAAAACTTCCCTAACCTAAGGAAGGAAGCAGACATCCAGGTACAGGAATCACAGAGAGCCCCAAACAAGGTAAACCCAAAGAGGCCAATGCCAAGACACATAATCAACATGTCCAGAATTAAAGATAAAGAGAGAATCCTAAAAGCCGCAAGAGAAAGACAAGTTACATGCAAAGGAAACTCCATGAGGCTATCAGCTGACTTCTCAGCAGAAACCTTACAGGTTAGAAGAGAGTGGCATGATATATTTAAAGTGCTAAAAGGAAAAAATCTACAGCCAAGAATACTCTACCCAGCAAGGTTATCATTCAAAATGGAAGGAGAGATCAAAAATTTCCCAGACAAGCAAAAATTAAAGGAGTTTGTCACCAAGAAACAAGTGCTACAAGAAATGTTCAAGGGACTGATTTAAGGGGAAAAGAGAAGACCACAAATAGGAAAAATTATCTCTTTCCATGATAAGAGGGCAATGGATACAAGTGTACAAAAAAGAGGTTAGATATGATATCAAAAACATAAGATGAGGGAGGAGGGGTGTTAAGGAGTAGAGCTTTCAGACAGAGGTCAAACTAAAGAGACCATCAATTCTGTATAGAAGAAGAAAGGAACAGAGAAGGACTACTAAAACATTGAGAAAAAAAAGTTAAAAAATGGCAGTAAGTACATACTTATCAAGTATGTACTTGTCTCCATAAACAAGTCTCCATAAATTTAAGAAGATTGAAATAATACCAAAGGACTACGAAAACAGTGAGGAAAAAAAAAGTTAAAAAATGGCAGTAAGTACATACTTATCAATAGCTACTTTAAATGTCAGTGGACTAAATGCTACAATTAAAAGGCATAGGGTGGCTGATTGGATAAAACAACAAGACCCATATATATGCTGCATACAAGAGACACAATTCAGACCTAAAGACACTCACAAACTGAAAGTGAAGGGATGGAAAAAGATACTCCATGCAAATGGCAATGAAAAGAAAGCTGGGGTAGCAATACTCATATCAGACAAAATAGACTTTAAAACAAAAACTGTAAAAAGAGACAAAGAAGGGCATTACATAATGATCAAGGGAACAATCCAACAAGAGGATATAACACTTGTAAATATCAAGGCACCCAATGTAGGCGCACCTAAATGTATAAAGCAATTATTAACAGACATAAAAAGAGAAATAGAGAGTAACACAATAAAAGTAGGGGACTGTAACACTCCACTTTCACCAATGGATAGATCATCCAAACAGAATATCAATAAGGAAAGATTGGCCTTAAATGGCACACTAGAACAGATGGACCTAGTAGATATGTACAGAGCATTCCATCCAAAAACCGAAGAATATACACTCTTTTCAAATGCACATGGAACATTCACCAGGATTGATCACATATTAGGCCACAAAACAAGTCTCCATAAATTTAAGAAGATTGAAATAATACCAAGCATCTTTTCTGACCACAACGGTATGAAACTAGAAAGCAACTATAGGAAGGCAATCAGATAAGCCACAAATATGTGGAGATTAAACGAAATGCTACTGAACAATGATTTGGTCAAGGAAGAAATCAAAGGAGAAATCAAAAAATACCTGGAGACAAATGAAAATGAAAATACGACATGCCAGAATTTATGGGATACAGCAAAAGCGGTTCTAAGAGGGAAGTTTATAGCAATACAGGCCTATCTCAACAAACAAGAAAAATCTCAAATAAACAATCTAACAATGCACCTAAAGGAACTGGAAAAAGAAGAACAAACAAAGCCCCAAATCAGTAGAAGAAGGGATATAACAAAAATCAGAGCAGAAATAAATGAAATAGAGACTAAAAATACAATAGAAAAAATCAATTAAACCAAGAGCTGGTTCTTTGAAAAGATAAACAAAATTGACAAACCTTTAGCTAGACTTACCAAGAAAAAAAGAGAGAAGGCACAAATAAGTAAAATCAGAAATGAAAGAGGAGAAATTACAACAGACACATCAGAAATACAAAAGATTATAAGAGAATACTATGAAAAGCTATATGCCAACCAATTCGACAATCTGGAAGAAATGGATAAATTCTTAAAATCATACAACCTTCCAAAACTGGATCAAGAAGAAATAGAGAATTTGAATAGACCAATCACCAGTAAGGAGATCGAAACAGTAATCAAAAACTTCCCCCAAAATAAAAGTCCATGACCAGGCGGCTTCCCTGGTGAATTCTACCAAACATTCAAAGAAGACTTAATACCTATCCTTCTCAAACTCTTCTTAAAAACTGAGGAGGGGGGGAAGCTCCCTAACTCATTCTACGAAGCTGACATTACCCTGATACCAAAACCAGACAAGGACAACACAAAAAAAGAAAATTACAGGCCAATATCACTGATGAACATCGATGCAAAAATCCTCAACAAAATACTAGCAAATTGCATACAACAATACGTTAAAAAGATTATACACCACGATCAAGTGGGATTTATTCCAGGTATGCAGGGATGGTTCAACATTCGCAAATCAATCAACCTAATACACCACATTAATAAAATGCAGAATAAAAATTACTCGATCACCTCAATATATGCAGAGAAAGCATTTGACAAGACACAACATCCATTTATGATAAAAACTCTGAATAAAATGGGTATAGAAGGAAAGTACCTCAACATAATAAAGGCCATATATGGACTACATCAAACTAAAAAGCTTCTGCACAGCAAAGGAAACCATCAACAAAACGAAAAGACAACCTAACAATTGGGAGAAGATATTTTCAAACCATACATCTGATTAGGGCTTAATCTCCAAAATATATAAAGAACTCATGCATCTCAACAACAAAAAAACTAACAACCCAATTAAAAAATGGGCAAAAGACCTGAACAGACATTTCTCCAAAGACGACATACAGATGGCCAACAGACACATGAAAAGATGTTCAAAATCACTAACTATCAGGGAAATGCCAATCAAAACTACAATGAGATATCACCTCACGCCCGTCGGAATGACTATAATTAACAAGACAGGAAACAACATGTGTTGGAGAGGATGTGGAGAGAAGGGAACTCTCATACACTGCTGGTGGGAGTGCAAACTGGTGCAGCCACTATGGAAAACAGTATGGAGATTCCCCAAACAGTCAAGGCTAGAATTACCATATGATCCAGCTATTCCACTGCTGGGTATTTACCCAAAAAACTTGAAAACACCAATTTGTAAAGGTACATGTACCCCTGTGTTCATTTCAGCGTTATTCACAATAGCCAAGACTTGGAAGCAACGTAAGTGCCCATCAAGGGACGAATGGATAAAGAAGATGTGGTATATATACACAATGGAATACTACTCAGCCATAGGAAATGATGAAATCCAGCCATTTGTGACAACATGGATGGACATTGAGGGTATAATGCAAAGTGAAATAAGTCAGAGGGAGAAGGTCAAATGCCGTATGATTTCCTTCATTAAGTAGTAGATAATAACAACAACAAACAAACACGTAGGGACAGAGATTGGATTGGTGGTTACCAGAGGGGAAGGGAGAGGGAGGAGGGTGAAAGGGATAACTCGGAACATGTGTGTGGTGATGGGTTGTAATTAGTATTTGGGTGGTGAACATGATGTAATCTATGTAGAAATAGAAGTATAATGTTGTACACCTGAAATTTTTACAATGTTATAAACCAATGTTACTGCAATAAACAAAAAATTAAAAAAAAAAGGCCATATATGACAAACGCACAGCTAATATCATCCTCAATGCTGAAAAACTGAAAGCTGTCCCTCTACGAACAGGAACCAGACAAGGATGCCCACTGTCACCACTCCTATTTAACATAGTACTGGAAGTCCTAGCCAGAGCAATCAGGCAAGAAAAAGAAATAAAAGGGGTCCAAATTAGAAAGGAAGAAGTGAAACTCTCACTATTTGCAGATGACATGATTTTATATATAGAAAACCCTAAAGAATCCACCAAAAAACTTTTAGAAGTAATAAACAAATACAGTAAATTTGCAGGATACAAAATCAACATAGAAAAATCAGTTGCATTTCTCTACGCTAACAACGAAGTAGCAGAAAGAGAAATTAAGAATACCATCCCATTTACAATTGCAACAAAAAGAATAAAATACCTAGGAATAAACTTAACCAAAGAGGTGAAAGAGCTTTACACAGAAAACTATAAAACATTTCTGAAAGAAATTGAAGACACAAAGAAATGGAAAGATATTCCGTGCTCTTGGATTGGAAGAATTAACATAGTTAAGATGTTCATACTTCCTAAAGCAATCTACAGATTCAATGCAATCCCTATCAAAGTTCCAACAAACATTTTTCACAGAAATAGAACAAAGAATCCTAAAATTTATATGGAACAACAAAAGACCCTGAATAGCTAAAGGAATCCTGAGAAAAAAGAACCAAGCTGGAGCTATCACACTCCCTGGTTTCAAAATATGCTACAAAGCTATAGTAACCAAAACAGCATGGTACTGGCACAAAAACAGACACACAGATCAATGGAATAGAATTGAAAGCCCAGAAATAAACCCACACATCTATGGACAGCTAATCTTCGACAAAGAAACCAAGAACATACAATGGAGAAAAGAAAGTCTCTACAACAAATGGTGTTGGAAAAACTGGATAGCCTCCTGCAAAAAAATGAAAGTAGACCCTTACCGTACACCATACACAAAAATTAACTCAAAATGGATTAAAGACTTGAATGTAAGACCTGAAACTATGAAACTTCCAGAAGAAAACATAGTCAGTATGCTCTTCGACATCGGTCTTAGCAACATATTTTCAAGCACCGTGTCTGACCGGGCAAGAGAAACAGTAAAAAAAATAAACAAATGGGACTACCTCAAACTAAGAAGCTTCTGCACAGCAATAAAATACCTAGGAATAAACTTAACCAAAGAGGTGAAAGAGCTTTACACGGAAAAGACAACCTAACAATTGGGAGAAGATATTTTCAAACCATACATCTGATAAGGGGTTAATCTCCAAAATATGCAAAGAACACATGCATCTCAACAACAAAAAAATTAACAACCCAATTAAAAAATGGGCAAAAGACCTGAACAGACATTTCTCCAAAGAAGATATACAGATGGCCAACAGGCACATGAAAAGATGTTCAACATCATTAACTATCAGGGAAATGCAAATCAAAACTACAATGAGATATCACTTCATGCCTGTCAGAATGGCTATAATTAATAAGACAGGAAACAACATGTGTTGGAGAGGATGTGGAGAGAAGGGAACTCTCATACACTGCTGGTGGGATTGCAAACTGGTGCAGCCACTATGGAAAACAGTATGGAGATTCCTCAAAAAATCAAGGCTAGAACTACCATATGATCCAGCTATTCCACTGCTGGGTATTTATCCAAAGAACTTGAAAATACCAATGCATAAAGATACATGCACCCCTGTGTTCATTTCAGCGTTATTCACAATAGCCAAGACTTGGAAGCAACCTAAGTGCCCATCAAGGGACGAATGGATAAAGAAGATGTGGTATATATACACAATGGAATACTACTCAGCCATAAGAAACAATGAAATCCAGCCATTTGTGACAACATGGATGGACATTGAGGGTATTATGCAAAGTGAAATAAGTCAGAGGGAGAAGGTCAAATACCGTATAATTTCCCTCATTAAGTAGTAGATAATAACAACAATAAACAAACACATAGAGACAGAGATTGGATTGGTGGTTACCAGATGGGAAGGGGGGAGGGAGGAGGGCGAAAGTGATAACTCGGAACATGTGTGTGGTGATGGGTTGTAATTAGTATTTGGGTGGTGAACATGATGTAATCTATGCAGAAATCAAAATATAATGATGTACACCTGAAATTTATACAATGTTATAAACCAGTGTTACTGCAATAAAGAAAAAATTAAAAAAAATTATATAAAGTTATTTTAATGCAATATCATCAATTTGATTTTATGTATAAACAATACATCTTGTATGACCGCAACATTTAGAACACAAACTGAAGTCTCAATACTAAATTTTGATTACTTTTTCAGATTTTGAGGAAATTATGATACATTCCCTTCATGCATATCATTTTGGGGATTAGAACACCACCTAGAACTTAAAAATACAGTTAATATGAAAGATTACATCCTGTCAGCTAAAGGTTAATCATTTTTACTTAATTTGTTTTTGTGACGCTTTACAAAGAATATTAAATACATTAAAAAACTTTCCAAAATTTCTCTAACCAAATTATGGAGGACAAGATGATCAAGTGGAAACCAACTCAAAATTTCTTGTTCAGCTTTTATATTTCAATATTAATTGTTTTTTAAAATGTAAATTCACCATTAGGCCTTGTTTTTTTAACAACATGATTGAAGTATAACTTGGCATGCAATGAACCACACATATTTAAAGTGCACAATTCAATGACTTTTGACACATGTATACACTTGTGTCACTAACACCACAACCAAGATACTGTACACTTCCATGAACTCTAAAAGGTTTTGTGCCCTTTTGCAATCCCTTGCTCGCTCCATCCCCGTACCCAGACAACCACTGACTTGAGATGGGCACCAGCATCATCGAGAAGCTCAGTGGTGACTATCCAATCTAGGCCAGGGCTAATGATAGGAAATGCTGCTATAGAACTGGACTCCCTGATGACGATAGGGATGATAAGATCCCCGAATAATAGAGGCATGATGGCATCACTTAACCATCTAAAGCATGATGAGGGCAATTATAGTAATGAGTAGCAAAACTTAAATTGCAGGTGTCCCCAGGGGAAAGAGAGATGTACATCCTATGAAGTAAAATCTGTTGCAGTAGAGATGGACAAATAGAAGGCTCCAAAATTGCCCCACCCAACCAAGGTGGTAAGAAACAACATCTCTTTCTAGTGGGGAGCTGAGGGAAAACGGTAGAGATTAGTGCCACCACCTTAAAGACTGAATGAATGGATGGATAACCATGGCCGAGTTGGTTTCCTGTCAGGAAATCACCCCACTAGTCTGCCAGTTGTCATACTATTGTGGCTGCGTGTTGCTGTGATGCTGAAAGCTATGCCACTGGTATTTCAAATACCAGCAGGGTCACCCATGGTGGACAGGTTTCAGCGGAGCTTCCAGACTAAGACAGACTAGGAAGAAGGACCTTGCCACCCACTGTCAAAAAAATTGGCCATGAAAACCTTGTAAATTGCAGCAAGCATTGTCTGATATAGCGCCAGAAGATGAAAGGATGGTGCAAAAAAGAATGGGTTCTGCAGGACACAGTGTTGCTAGGAGTTGGAATCAGCTTGATGGCACTAACAACATATCCTCAATTCACCAGTCTTACCCCTGCAAAAACCAAATGGATCCCGGAAATGGTCGTGGACCCCCACAAAGTCAATCAAGTAGTAGCTCCAATGGCAGCTGTTCTGCCAGATGTGGTAGTATGTTTGCTACAGGCATATGGTAAATAATCGTTGATCTAGTGAATGCTTTCTCTCCCATGCTTCTCAAGGAAGAGGTCCAGAAGCAGTTTGTATTCATGGTGGATGGACAAGAATAGGCATTTTTAGTCTTGCCTAGGGCCATATTAACTCTGCTGGCCTCTATTATAATATAGTCTGAAGAGATGTGGACTGTCTGGACATTCTGTAGAACACCACTTTGGTCTATTATGTCAATGGCATTGAGTTAATTGAACCAGATGAATAAGAAATGACAAGTATGTTGGAGGCCTTGGTAAGATCTGTTTTCCAGAGGGTAAGAAGATAAACCCTGTGGAGATTCAGATGCTGCCACATCAGTGAAGTTGTTAGGGATCCAGTAGTCTGGATCATGCCAGGATTTCTCTTCAAAAGAAAAGGACAAATTGTTGCATCTTTCACTTCTCATTCGTAAGAAGTAAGCACAATGTCTGGTGGGTATTTGCATTCTCAATACAAACTATTCCATACTTGGTAATACTTCATTGATTCATTTATCAAGTGGCATTGAGGGCTGTCTACTTTGAGTTGGGCCTTGAGCAGAAGGCTCTTATCAGATTTGGTCTGTGATACAGACAGCCCTGCCACTTCCGTTGTACAACCCAGTGGACACTATGGTATTACAGTTTTCTGTGGTGGGAAAGGGCACCATGTGGAGTTTATGTCAAGCTTCAATAGGAGAACCAAAATATGTGCCCTTAATGTTTCGAAGAAGGCCATATGATCTACAGCAGAGAATACACAGCTGCCCATAGGACTCTCCTCCCCCCCAAGTGGATATAGATGTGAGATGAGTGAGAGGTGCTGATGAGAACCAAGGATACATGTCTTTTCCCAAATCTGTTCAGTGAAGTCACCTTGGTAGCTCAAAATCAGCCTTGGTGGGAGTATTTACACCAAGGACACTGGAAAATGCTATAAATCAGGGCCGCCTCTTATCTAGAGAGCTAGTTTTTAAACATTTACCCACACACCACTAGACATGGGGGTCTCAGCCACCTGCTTTTACAACTTACTTGTTCCTTCTGCTCCTGCCCGTGCCCTGTCTTCTATGTACCACTTCCCATTTTATGGTCCTGGCTGACCTTGAGACTTGGTGGGTCTGATAGAAGCGGGGTCATGGTAGGCAGCTCTGGCTGCATTGTCATTTGATGTTCTGTGATCAGGTACTCAGTCTCTACCAGGCCCCACTACTCGTGGGTATATAGAGGATTGGGCATAAATAGATCCAGAAGGAGCTTTACAGAAAAAGAGATACAGCAGTGGGAATGTGATTATGGATCCATTGGTTCTATCATATATCATACCACTCAGAGGCCGCTATCCTGATACAATGCTGAAACGTCTATTTGAAGGTGCAGCTGAGATGCCAACTTGAGATGAAACCTTGCAAGAATGAGTGCCATACTCTTCTAGGATGCAGCTCCAGGATACAATATGTCCCCCCTTTTTATGACCACTTTTAGGACTGTGTGCAACAGTTACAATACATGGGTTCTGAAGGGGTAGAAGTAGGAGTGGCTCTGCATTCCATCATTACCTGTGAAGAACTGGAGGAATTTGTGCCTCCCATCCCTGTGGCTCCAGCCCCTGGGGATCTAGAGGTCCTGCTCCTCAGAGGGGGGATGCTTCTACCAGAGGACACACAATAAGAGCCTATTATCCTTCACGTGATAGCTGTTCTATGGTAAATTTGGGCTCCTTGAGCCAAGAGAAGAGGAATAAGGAAAAGAGTTACCATCCTGGTAGGAGTAATGGATGCTGATTAACAGGAGGATACAGGGCTGCTTATATGGGGGCAGGTTAGCATGTGTGAGGAAAACTGTGATCTCCCAGCGTATCTCTTCATATTTTTAGGCCTAATTTTGTTAAATTGACAAGTATAGCAGCCGTGGTAGGAGAAGGGCATGATGACCCAGGGGCTTGTACTCCTTAGGGTTGAGAGTCTGGATCCCTCCCACCAGATAAGCCTCATCGCCCAGTGGAAGGCCAGCTGAGGATGAGGGAAATCTGGAAAGTGTGATTGGGAGAGACAAGTACCATTTAGAAACCTGAGACCAGCTGCAGTGGCAGGGGCTGCATAGTTTATTTAGTTAAGCTTCTTAGATCAACCAGAAATAAGAAAGACTGACCGGAATACTGGAGGAGCTGTTTCCAGATGGGATGCAGTTATTATATAAAATAGGTGTTTCCAAATGCTATAAGAGTTGGACTGTTGTGGATATTATGGGATGCCTCTGAGATCCTTCTTCAGGAATGAGACACTTATTTCCCTAACTTCTTGCTGAAGCCTCATAGTTGAGACCCTCCTCAGTTATTGCCCTGGCCTAAGAGAGCTACCTCACTTAAAGTTATGCCCCGTCTATGGAGACAACCACCATACGTTAACAGGTTAATGGGTTAGTTTGGAACTAACCCATTTCAAACTAACTGGTTAGTTTGCAGTCAACTTCTGCCTCTGCCTATTTCTGTTTCTCTCATTTCCTGAGCTGCAATGCTTCCTAGAACATTAGTGTCCTAGAATATTAGAGTGTACGTTAATGTCGAATGCTAGACTTTTTTATCAGGTGACAGTATAGCTGAATGGTTGCTATGTGACCATACATGAGTTATGACATTTTTGAAAAACAGGTTTATTGAGGTGTAAGTTACATAATGTAAAGTGGGGTTGATGAGTTTTAACATATGCCCACATCCATGTAAGTACAGGCCAGTTTACGCTATACAACACTTCCCGTGCCCAGGAAGATTGCCTCATGCCCTGACCCTGTTAATGCATCCCCAATGGTAACTACTTTTCTGACCGTGATCACAGTTAGTTAGTTTTCTTGTTTTTGAGAGATTTTGTGTTAGGCTTCCTTGGCTAAACACTTTCTGTTAGATTAATTCATATTGTTGAATGTAGCTGTAATTCATTATTCATGTGTAATATTACATTGCAGAAAAATATTGCGGTTTATTCATCCATTCCACTACTGATGGGCACGTGGATTGTTTCTAACTTTTGGCTGTTGTGAATGAAGTTGCTATGACGCTCTTGAACATGTCTTTAGGTACACATGAATGCTTATTTTTGTTGGATACCCAGGAGTGGAAATGCTGTGTAGCTTTGGTAGATATTGGCAAATAGTTTTTCAAAGTAATTTACACCTCTAACAACAATGTCTAAGAGTTCCTTGCTCTCCACGTTTACCTACACTTGGTATTGTCAGTCTTTATGTTAATACTTACCACACCTCAAATGATGCAAGAACTTTACAACAGTTTAAATCTGTTTCTTCTGGAGTTTTTCCTAATGTTTTCATGTAGCTAACTAGTTTTATATTATAAACCCCAAGAGGCATTATTGTTTGTTTTTTAAACAGTAAATATTCGTTTACATTTTACTTATATAACTCTTTTTTGCAGTGCGCTACATTCTTTCCAGCAGTTAGTTGCATGCTTCTCCCTATGATCATTTACCTTTATTCCAAAGAACTCTTTAGCTATTTCATTCAGAGCATGTCTGCTGGTGATGAATTCTGACTTTGTTTCTCTAAATCACCCATATTTTACATTCATCTTAGAGATGTACTTTTTTATGGATAGTATTTTGAGATATAATTCACATACATAAAATTCAAACTTTTGAAGTGTACAAGAGAGTAGGTTTTAGTATATTCACAAGGTTGTGCAACCATCACCACTATCTAATTCCAGAGTATTTTCTTTATCCAAAGTGAAACTCCATATCCATTGCTAGTCACTACCCATTCCCCTACTCCATCCTCTGACAACTGCTAATCTGTTTTACGTCACTTCGATTTGCCTATTTTGGACATTTTATATAAATCAAATCATATAATGTGTCGCTTCTTATGTCTGACTTCTTTCACTTAGCATAATATTTTCATAATAAAGTCTGTATTGTTTGTTTTGTGTAGCCACTGAAGTCTCTGCTTGGTTAGCTTGGTGGTCAGGTAATGATCGGACTGAGATTTCCTTAAATGTGTAAGCCCAGTAAATCTGAATCTTTGCTGAGGCGCTCTGTGTGCGTGTTGGGCACATCTTGACACTCAGCCAGGCAGTGGGCAACTCTGCCTTAGCCTTCACTTTGTGCTTCTTCAGAGCCCCTCAATCAGCCACAGGTGAGAGCCTAGAGCCTTCTCAGATCTCTCCTGAGTGTGCACATGGCCCTGGGCATGTGCACAGCGCTGTGTGTGTGTGGCCTTCTAGATTCCCAGGAATATGTCTGAGCTTTTCAAAGCTCACTATGCACATTTCATACCTCAGCTTCTCCTTTTAAGCTTTTTAGTTAGCCTATAATTTGCCCTAGTCACCTCAGGAAACCACAAGACAGGTCAAATAAAACAATACGTCATTTAAAGCAAATACATTTTTGATTTTTGATGAAGTCCTGTTACTTCTTTTCTTTTATGAGTCCAAGAAATATTTGACATTTCCGAATTGGGAAGATACTCTGCTACATTTTTTTCTATACAATTAAGAGTTTTAGCTTTTGTATTTAGTTCTATGACCCATTTTTAATGTCTTTATGTTCTCCATATTTTTAAGAATATGTTAATTAGATATAGAATTTTGGGTTGATAGTTTTTTCTTCCAAGACTTTAAAGATGTTGTTTTATAGTCTTGGGCTTCCTGTGTTTCTAATGAGAAATGTTGTCACCATTTGTGTATTGTTCCCCTGTGTGTAAAATGTCATTTTTATCTAGTTCTACTTATCGGTGTGAAGACTGGTTAAGTTTCAGTTTGCTCTTTGCCCTGGGGTGAAGTCTTTTGAGTTCCAGCTCAATATACAGAGTAGCGTGCCTGAGTCCCTACCCTCAGTGGACACTAAACACCTTTTGTCTCCCTGGACCATCAAAGCTCGCAGCACCACTGCTCTGACTTGTAGTCACTGTGTCTGGATAGAAACACCCCAAGAAAATGTAACCTGAAAGCTCAGGCTCACCTCCTTGCATTCTTTCCCATCTTTTCCTGGATCTTGACCCAGGAGTTCTTCACTTTGATGCTTTAGCTCTTTGATGCTTGGAGAATATATATATGTATATATTTTGTGAGGACGACCAGCCCTGAGCTAACATCTGATGCCAATCCTCCTCTTTTTGCTGAGGAAGACTGGCCCTGGGCTAACATCTGTGCTCATCTTCCTCTACTTTATATGGGAGGCCGCCACAGCGTGGCTTTGACTAGCAGTGCATTGGTCCGCGCCCAGGATCTGAACCAGTGAACCCCGGGCCTCTGAAGTGGAGTGCACAAACTTATCCACTACACCACCCGGCTGGCCCCTAGAGAATATATATTTTTTAAGCTTATCCTACTTGTGTAATTGACTTCAATGGGAGGGTTGGTCCAATGACATAGTCTCCTGTTACTGAAAGTAGAAATCCCAGTTGTACTTTGTCATTGGATTAGTGCATCTATGTAATACTGCTTTTTATATTCTCCATTTGAAGATTTGGAAAAGATACATGCTCTTTATATAACACTTTTTCTGGCCTTATTTGATAAAACACATATATACACACATCTATATATCTGCATATACATGCATATATATTTTATAGTATTAAACTATTTTATATTGAAGTATTGAAGGTTTTGAAGGACAGAACAAACACACATACTGGAAAGCTTTAAAATATTTTTTCTGGATTTTAAAAGTAATTCACAGCTATAAAAATTTCAAAGGATACAGAAATGGAGTGAAAAGTGAGAGTCCCCCATAATTTGGGTGTACTTAGTTATGAAGGGGTTGTGTGAGTTGTCTGCTGAACACACTACAATGCTTTTTCATTTTGACAGTGTCATTTAGACATAGCTTAAAAGTTGTTGCATCAAAATAGCCTTGTCAATGTAGTTGCCTTAGAATGTCCTTCTTATCCTTTTGAGGTACTCCTCTGTGGTTGATTCACAATACATTTTAACACGTGAAGGGCTTTGAAAACCCTGTAACAGAGAAATCTAGTTTTGTTTAACTCAGTGCTTCCCCAAATGATTTGCTGCCCAAAGCTTTGTTTCATCTACTACCTGTAAGATCCTATGGAATTAGTATTCTACGGAACAGTCTTTGTTAAATGCTGATTTTTACTTTTGATTTTCATATGGCTCCTGTTAACATTATTATTAAATGGAATAGTTAAATTAATCTGAGATTTACTATCTAGGAGAGTCGGCAAGTAAAATGAATTACAAGCAGATGGCTGAAGCTCTATTTGCAATTCATTGCATTCATTGTATTCGTTTGCTAGGGCTGCTGTAACAAAGTACCATACACTGAGTGGCTTAAACAACAGAAATTTGTTTTTTCATAGTTCCAGAGGCTAGAAGTCAAGATCCAGGCGTCAGAAGGATTGTGTCCTTCTGAGGACTGTGAGGGAAAATCTGTTCCATATCTCTCCTCTAGTTTCTGGTGGTTTGCTGACAAGCTTTGGCATTCCTTAGCTTGCAGAAGAATCACCCTGATCTCTGCCATCATCCTCACATGGCGTTCTCCCTGTGTGCATGTGCTAATTTCACCTTTTTATAAAGGCACCAATCAAATTGGATTAGAACCCACTCTAATGACTTCATCTTAACTAATTACATCTGCAATAGCCCTATTTCCAATTAAGTCACTTTCTGAGATACTGGAGGTAAGAACCTCAATATATGAATTTCGTGGGGACACAGTTGAATCCATAATAATAGTTTTTCCGAGAGAAGAAATGCTCATTATGTTCATTCTTTTAAATCAGTCTTCCACAGGTAGGCTCACATTCAGGAAAATGGGAAATAGAAAGTGGAAGGTAAGAAGACTGGGTCCTACTGAAGGTAGAGACTCTGCTTATTCAAAGATGGAAGGGGAGCCTGCATACTGGGAATAAGATCATGGGGAAATTATAAAAATGGTGAGGAAAAAATATGTTTTTCCGGAAAAGAATTAACACATTGAAAACTTTAGGCAGCTATCTCATTCTTTAACTACACTGTAGTTATGTATCAATAAAGAATTTATCAACTCTATACTATGATATGCTATATTATTGGCTATCTCTATATTTCAAAATCCAACTCCTTTAAATTTTATTTTCAGAGTCAATAGCCATTCTATCTGTAAATTATTTAACTGTAGCATTTTAGAATTTGTTCAGTCTGGAGTAACCTCAAAGAGCATATGGAGAGTGTCTGTTTAGTAATGTAGAACACCTGGCACAAAATATGTGTAGAATGCTGCTTTAACAAATATACTATACCGAGCTTCTAAGTAAAACCTTTGTTAGCTGATAAATGGGAAGCATCTGTTATCTTATGAAAGTAACTCACAATTAGGCAACCCATGAGGTAAGAATTCCTACGGCAAAAAGACTAGAAGGACTTAATGAGCACTTGAGAGCAAGGCTCCCATTCATTTATTTCCCTAAATTCTTGGCATGGAGAACTGTGAATGGCGAGTGTTCAATATATGTTTATGAAATATTTTGATTGAATGAACAAAAATGAATGAATTATGGTGTTAAATGTACTCATTTCTAGCCAGTTTTATTATTGATTTGCATGTATACCAAAGCTTAGGCTTTGATATCAAATAATTCTGGAATCAGATCCCAATCTGGAATTTGTGATATTTGAAAGTTACTAAAATATCTTGAGCCTCAGTTTCCTTATCTGTCAAAAGGGGACAATAGTACCTATATCAAAAAGTAAGAGTGAGAAATAAAAGTCACAGCTTTAATACTGGCCATTATTATTATATTTCACCTAGATGAAAACAACCACCTCATAATAGGTCTACTTACATTAATCATGCCCTCCTCCATCTATATGCAGGAGCCAGTACAATCTCTCTAAAATGAAAATCCAATCACGTACCTCTGCTACTTAGGGTCTTCCTGTGTTTCCCTATTGTGCTAAAAGTAAAGCTCAGATTTCTTAGAGCCAATTATGACCCCTCACAATGTAACTCTCTCTGCCTCTGTCTTTCTCTTCATTAATGTGACGGTTAATTTAATGTGACAACTTGACTGGAACATGGTATGCCCAGATTGAATTTGGTTGTGTCTGTGAAGTTGTCTCTGGATGAGATTAGCATTTTAATTGGTGGATTGAGGAAAGCAGATTGTCCTCCCCAATGTGTGTGTGTTGGGTCTTATCCCATCCGTATATACAGAGCAAGAGATCTCCTATACGTTTTGTTTCTCTGGAGAAGCCTGACTAATCCAACTAGCAATCCATGCTTCACTCTTACTGAACAATTTACTTTTCCACGGAAGCTCCATGCTCTCATTTCTACAGGTGTGTGTACCATGATACATCCGCTGTAAGAGTCACCCTTTCAGACCTCCTCTTCCCTCCCTTCTCCCGGACTTTTTTCCTTTTCTTCCTGACTCTCTTGATTAAATCTTAGTTTTTCTCAAGTTGGACTTTTTACTTGAAAATGCCACTGGGAAACCTTAGGAGCCCCTCAAGGCTGGCCCTGTGTTTCTCCTATAGGCCCTGGGGTGCTCCAGGCTTCATCTGATTCTGCTGTTGACCATACGGCATTCAAGTCTCCCATTTGCTTCTCCACTTACCTCCCAAACTTTAATGTATACTTATATCCCTAGTGTAGTCTCTGATACCTTGTTATGTGATGAGTAATTGTTTATTGACTAAATAAATCAATGAAAAAAGATGATATTTGTAAAAATCAGGGTACTGTTATTGGTGTATAATAGAGGTCAAGGATAAATAAAACCCTGTTAGAATTTTAGGTTTATAAACTATTAGAAGCACTTTTATAATAATCACTGCAGAAGGGAGATAATAGAGACATTGCTTTTTCAAATACTAGACATTATCCTGGGCTTTTTATAGCACATGGGTTATTGAAATCTAGTTAAAGTCACAAAAAGAATTTAAAAAAGTGAGCACATTTTAACTTCAGTGATATTTAACATGATTGACTATAAGTTAAATTTATAAACCGTAATTTTCTACAGTAACTAAATTTTATGATTATTTCAATTACGTAAAACATATTTCACAAAATTTGATGTCTGTACGAATATTAAAATTTAATTTCAGTTGGGTAAAGACAAGGTCATGCAGTAAAACAGTTTGAGAGCAAGAGAACCACAGAAGTTTACCTGGAGGGGCAGCAAACTGCAACAGGGAAACTGGTCACTTCTAAGATAGGCATGCAAAAGAGTCCAAGTTAATCTTGTTTTTATACGTTTCCCCTCGTTGATTAGGTGGTAAAATTATTTTTTTTTTACATTTTTTCAGCTTACTGGTGTGTTTAGTTTCAGTTACTAGCACAGAGAAGGAAATTATAATCCAGTGCCTGAATGAATGATATTCCTCTAGACCCTGGTGATGTGCATTGTGCCTATTCCTTTAGTTATAGATGATTCCCTTCCAATAGGATCACTTGTATTTCTGATATCATACTTTCCTTTCTCAAAGATGGGACTTCTAATATGCAATTTCCCAGCATGTAATAAAAATTAGTTTCCTTTTTTAAAAAAAATTTGGTCTATGGAGATTGGATAATCCTGAGATGCTAAATTTTCTAAAATGTTACTTAATTGTTCTAGCTCTTTTGTCCAAAGGTATGATATCTCAGACAATAGTAATTCTTCTTTTTCAGAGAAGTATTGTTCAGTCTTGGCTACATATAATAATCACTTGGAGAGCTTTTTTTTAAAAAAGACAAATGTTTGGGCCATATATCAGACCAATTAAATTGCGTCCCATGGGGTGGGACCAAGGCATGGATGTTTCTTACAAGCTCCCTCAAGTCATTATAAAGTGAAGCCAAGAATGAGCTCCAATGCCTTGGGGTCTATATTTAGTTAAAAATCAGCATCACTTGTCCAAGTTTTAATTCCAAGTCTAATGCCCCAGAACCTTCTGATACTGCTGAGTTCTCTTTTTTCCCCTTTTTAAAGTAACTCCTGTTTTTTTTTTCCTAATTTCAAAATGAGACAGCAATGCAGAAAAGTACAAGGAAGAAAATAAAAGGCACCTATGTCGGGGGACCCTGTTAAAATTTTATACTTTTAAAATTTTAAGTTTAAAATTTTTCAAGTAAGCGTAATTCTAATACACTGTTGTATGAGTGCAGACTCTGTTCATTGATGTTTTAGGATTAAATTGAGCTAGAAGGAGATATCAAGAGATTACCTGGTTTAAACTTCTGCTTTTATTAAAGCAAGATTTTTTGTTTTAATCCAAGACTGTGTAATTGAGGCAACAGGCAGGTAAAATAACTTTTTAAAACACACACAGGTAGTGAAGTATGTTGAAGTATGCCTTTCTGCAGTTTATATCACAGTGCCTTGTGTTCTGAATTGCTACATACTTTTTCATCCTTAGGCAATTACCTTGGATTCATACTACCTTCTTACTGGATACTAATAATATTATTTTAAAATGTGTATAAAACTGTTTCTTTCTGTCTAAACTTTAGTCATTCATGTTAGCACTATTGATACTTCTTGAAGAGACTAGCCTCCTGACACTCTTATGAATTACATCCTTTATCCTTCAGTCCAGTTTCCAGCCTTCCCATGTCCACTGACCCTAAGTACTGATATATCACTTATATCCTCTAAACTTGGCAAACTACTGATTTTCCTAATTCTGGGCCATAAATCTGACTAGTGACTGCTTGTCATCCATCCTGGACATATCATGGGAAAAACTGCCTCCCTATCTATTAGCAAACACATTGTTTAATTAATGAAAAATTGGGCCGTTGTGTCAAGTAAGTGATGGCTTGCAATGAATGCCATACAGAATTTCAGGAGTTCATTCATATCCATCTTAATTATAACTGAGTAATAGGGTCATGTTCTTTCCTTACAAAATAAACAATTCCCTACTTATAATGGTAGAGTTCTAAAAGTTGAAATTTAAATAAGACTGGGTCCCAATGTTAGTGACCCTAAATAATGTTTAATTAAGCCTGAATTTTGAGTAAATTATTTCCAAACTGGTTTAAAAGCTAATGAGATAATAATCACCAGGAGAGAACAGCATGCTAGCAATAGTATAAAACAGCAGCAGCCTGGCTAGATTGTGTATTTTCTCTTTTTCTGGATTCAGACATGCTTAATTGACTTAAAACATTACGGTTCAAATGGACTCAAGGTCATTAAATAGGCCTAAAATGTGGATAGAATTGAATTATATCTGAAGTGTTTAAGGCTCAAATATATGAACATGGTTGAAGTAATGTGAGAAAAAAATGCCAATCTCTTATGTAACACAACTGAAAATGAATATTGTTTCAGTTACCCCAATAGAGTGTCAGGAAACTTGGAAAGTTTATTCAGCCAAATTAATAGAATAATTATTGAAAAGCCGTAGTGTTGATAGAGCTTTTACTAACATGTATATGATTAACCCCCCAAAAATTCTGGGGAAGGTTGTTCTGCCTTTTTAATAATCACTTTCTGATAGTAAAGTGATAAAAATTCATGATGTAAAATGTGGAATCTACACAAGTAAAAATCAGTCGTTAGTGTTACCACCATAACAAAGCAATGATCATGAACACTTTGGATTTTTAGTCTTTTTTCCCCAATGTCCTTAAAATAAAACTATTTTCATATCAGATACACAGTTGTAGTCTGCTTTTCTGACTTACTGTGTTAGGAAGAGTGTTTCATGTCATTATTTTTTTAACTGATCTCATGGTGCTTTAACTGGTCTCATGGCTTTTATTCTGCATACAAAAGCACAAAGAAAAAAGAGTGAGAGCTCAAAGTATCTAATATTAAGAGTTCTGTATAACAACACCCTACATCATATGAAAGACAAATTGTAGGGGAGAAAAGGATTTGCAGCATATATAGCAAGCATGGGGGATTATATGAAAGGCTTTCTTAGCAGTAGAAAAATTGTGAGATTCCTAAGAAAATAATTCACAAAAAGAAAAATACAAATTTAGTTATATAGGAAAAATGTTTGATCATATTGGTAACTTAACAAATGCAAATTTAAACAAAATGAAATTTATTTTTTACTTACCTATTTGGAAACAAAATAACATCAATACAATATTGGTTGGGAAGTAGAGTGGAATAAGCTTTGTGGAAGGTAAGTTGTCTGTGTGCATCAAGAACCTTAAAAATGTGTAATCATTTTACACAAAAATTACATTCCTAGAAATTTGCCTGAGTGAAATAGAGATATGTACATAGATATTAAGTATGTTATTCACAAAGTTACTTTCAATGGCAAAAGTTAGAAAATATCCTGAGTAGATAACAATGGAGAATATGCTCAGTAAACTATATAGGCATTAAATATTATGTTGTTAGAAGAATATCTGAGAATTTCAAAATGCTTTTGTGCTGAATACCTGCTGTTTTTGAGCACATGCTTCTATCCTGATCTAAATAGAAACAAATGCTGCTGGTATAGTTGATAGCTGTATACAAAAAATGAACCTCAATCTTACCTTAATTTTTTTTTTAATATACAAAATAGACCCAATTTAAGAGCTAAAACTATAGAACTTCTAGAAGAAAACAGGAAATCTTGGGTTTCGTAAAGATTTCTTAAAAATGAAGCACAAACTATAAAAGAAAAAAACAATAAATTGGACTTAAAAAAAACACTTTTGCAATTTGAAAGACATTATTATGAAGATGAAAATGTAAGCCACAGACTGGGAGAAATTATTTGCAAAATATACATCTAGCAAAGGACTTGTGTCTAGAATATAAAGAACTCCTACAACTATAAGAGGAAAATCACTCAAAAAATGGATAAAAGATTTGAACAGATGCTTGACCAAAGAAGACATATAGATGGCAAACAGCATGTGAAAAGATGCTCAACATACCACTACAGATAGCACTACATACCACTAGAATGGTTAAAACTAGAAAGAATGATTATACCGCTGATTACAGGAATGTAAAATGGTACAAACACTTTGGAAAACAGATCGGCAGTTTCTTTTCTTAAAAAGGTACACAAGTTCATTTTTGTGGTAATATTGCCAAACATTATAACCTATTCTAATGAGAAAACTTTGGAGAAACCCAAATTGAGGGACATTCTACAAAATAACTGATCAGTACTCTGCAAAAGTGTCAAGGTAGTGAAAGAAAGGCAAGACTAAGGACTTGTTTCAGACTGGGGGAGTCTAAGGAGAAATGACAACTGAATGTAATGTGGGATTTTAGGTAAACTCCCAGAACAGGAAAGGTTGACAGTGAAAAAACTGGTGAAATTCAAATGAGATCTTATTTTACTTGCAACATATATTGTACCAGTGTTAATTTCTTGTTATTGATAATTGCACTAAGGTTATGTAAGATGTTAACATTAGGGCAACTGGGTGAGAGATATAAAGAAACTTTGTACCCTTTTTGCAACTTTTCTATAAATCTAAAATTCAAAATAAAAATTTTTTTTTTTAAAAAGCTTCAGTTTTACCTGGTTAGAATATTCATATTCAGAATATCAGAATAATTTGAACACACTTTCAAGATCTAGTATCATCCAATAATACTAAACAAATATTATTCATAAATTTACTTAGTGTCCTTATAATTTGGTTCAAACCATAAACTAAAAAAAGTTAGAATAGAAAAGTTAAATGTACACCTGCCGTATGACACAGCCATTCCATTCCTAGGTATTTATGTAGGAGAAATGAATGCATATGTCCTTACAAAGACTTGTACACTAATGGTTACAGCAACTTTATTTGTAATAGCCAAAAACTGGAAACATGTACAAAAGCAAAAAACTGAAAATATGTACAATTTAAAGTATATCAGTTATATCTCAACAACACTGTTAAAAAACAGCAGTGGTATTTTTTTAAATCTCTTAAACCGAAAAGCCCTGGGACAGGTAGATAAACTAGATTCCCAGATTAGAATTTGTTTGTGGTTTATGTCTGAGATTCCCAATGTCAAGTTCCAGTTTTTTGAATATGCTTATGTGCTACATACCGTGAAAATCTATGTCGAGTATTTACTTCTTGATTATATTTTTTCATACAGAGATTTATAGTGTTTAATCAATTATTTGAAGGATGTGGTAGTATTTGTATTTTTAGAAACTATGTTCAAATCAGCATTTAGTGCAATGTATTTTTATGTTTTAATGACTTAGTTCTTTATAAGAATTAAGTTCTTTATAAAAATTAGATCTTTATAAGAATTAATTGAATAGAAAAGAAGAAAATGAATCCCAAATTTAGATGTTTTATGCTGGCATTTACTTATTTTTATCACAAATGGTCTTATTCGTACATTTACTGTGCTTTTGTTTTTCTCTAATGATTTAATTTAATCTCAGTGAACACCAAACAACTTAAAAACATATGACATTGAGGTATTCATATCCCATTTACAGCTTCCAAGTTTAGTAAATTCTAGTCTATAAGATGATGTTTCAAGTTCGTAAAGAATAGGGGAATATACTTAGAAAAAGATTCTAAGAATTGGATCTAATCGTCTGGATACTGATGTTTAAACAAATCATTGCCCCGTAGCATTGTGTGATCCCTACAATTCCCTCAGTCCTCAGATGACATATTTGAATTTCTATTTTAAACCTAGTTTTCATTCCAAATTCCTAAAGCATTGGACTATACTATTATAACATCTAAAATTCCCCTAAAATTTATTCTACCCTCCCATCCATATGTGATCTTCACAGCTTGAACTTCTTCAATAATTCATCAGTCTTCACTTAGGGACAATTTTTCTCTTGAGGTTACTCATATACTCATTTGGAATTCTCTTTATGAATAAATTTGTTTATTTACCTCGTTTTGAATTATCTTTCCATGTCAGTGAATATTTCGTGCTTATCCTATGAGGTTTGACTAAAACAATATTTGGTTTTTTAAAACTACACTAAAGTACTTATTCAAATGAACGTTGTCTTTTAAAAGTAATATCTTGAAAGCTTTGCAGTTATTCCAATGTTTTTGCTGCCATTCCGAGTATTTGCAAACTTCCGTTTTAAAATTATCTGCAAAGGCATTAAAAAAACAACTTCTCATTAATAATTAATCTTGATCTTCTTTTAAATTATTAGAATGTAATAAAACAGTTGGGGAGGAATCTAATCTAGGTAATTCAGATAAAATAAAATATTTAATTTTATACAACTTATTACAAGACCGTATTTTATTACTTTAAAGAGTTTAAAAAATGTTTTAAACAGTAAAAGTATTGTAAAATAAATACATTGGTTTCTAAGATGAATTTCTTGAAGAGAAAGACTTTTTTAGAATAAAGTCTAGAATATTTAATTTAAAAAGTCTCATTATATAACAATCAGTTCAGATCACGGTGCTACAAGGAATCTAAAAAGGTCATGCATTTGTGCAAACTTGTCTGAGGAATTTGGAGTATTTAAAACATTCTCTAACAAATGCCTGTAACATTTAAATCTATCTATATAAACTATAAAATATATAATATACATATACATATGTGCATATGTCTATATATATCAAGTAGAAGTGTGCTGGACAAATATAAAATATATGTATCTTTCTCTATAGGTATTTTTTTTCCTCAATCTTTTGTCTGAACTATATTTTATATAAATCTCACTAGGATTAGAGAGATTTGGATTTGAAAACTTCTATTAATTAAATAAATAAATTAATCTAATTAATCATATGTATTAATTATGTGATCGTGACCGTATTATCTAAACTGTGAGTCTTAGATCTGCATTTGTATATTGGAAATAACATTTACCTTATTTGAGAGTTGGATAAGAGAGTGATAAGAGAGTGGGAGTACATTGCCTAACCGAGTGCTGATTATATAACAGACATTCAACACATTTCTTCTCTCTGTGCCCTATCTCTTCTTGCACCCATATCTAAGATGGCCAATATTTGTATTTGGATATTTGAACTCCACAAATCTTGCCTTTTAGTGAAATTGACTTTGTGTTCCAGAACATTCCTTTCCTTCTTTTGGATAGTTGGTTTTTGTTGTTTGTTAACCACTTTCTGCTGAAAATTTTGCTAGACTTGTATCTATCTTTTATTATACAAACTTGTACAAAGAGAAAAAACAGTCCAAGTGGTTGTATTTTGTAAAAGGATTTATGAAGACTTTTGGAAAGGAAGAGGAGTGCAAATGAGTGATAGAAAAATTTTCTGAAGGAGAATCATCTAAAGATGAATGGAGTTTATTAGAAGATCAAAAAAGTAGTAACACTTTTTTATACTAATGTGACTTTTAAAAACTATAGCCTGAGCATATAATTTCTACTACGTAATGAAGTAGTTTAATTGATACCTTCAGTCTTTTTATGAATCTACAAGCATAGGGCAAATGTAATTTATGTAGATATTAAAATTAATTCTGACACCAGAATAAACTCTGCATCATTAGTATAGTAGCATCTACTGTGGACTGCCCCAGACCTGTAAAACCAAAGCTATGGTGATTGATAATGAATGATGATGATGCTGAAGTACGGATCATGTACTGTATGTTAATGAACATGTCTTCTCCCTGTTGACTGCTTGTCCCAGCCTCCCATCCACTTCTTTGAGTCTTTTTAACTCAGAATTATACTCTTTCATATCTATTTATCAGGTAAAGCCAGATACTTATTAGTGTACATAATAAAAATAGAAATGTTTCGTCAAGCTCTTAACCCTTATTTACATTGGTGCCTTCCCTCGGTGTAGGTTTGTGGTTTTTCTCTTGAATCAGATTTTTTAATTGTTGCATGTTTTCTAGATATATCATCATATCACAAATTAATAGCCTTTTGAATTTTCACTAGTATTTTATCTCCAACCTATTGAATGTTTTGTAACACTGCCTGGGGGCCTTACTGAAACACTTTTATAAATCTCTTTTTCTTATGTATGTAAAGATACAGAATCTTTCAGGTAGTAGGGTCATGCTGGTAACAGAGCTGAACTTCTGCTGAATTAGATAGTTCCCTTCTTAATTTGTACATAAAGTTTACTTAAAGAGTACAATTGATCTCTTTTTTTTTTTAGCTCTTCAGTTTAATCACTGATACTAGTAGGTAAATTCCTCTGGAGGACTAATGAAAAATTTTCCTAAGTTGACAAGAAGAGCTACATATATAGCATGAAATGCAGAACAGAAAAAGTTGTGTTCTAATTTGGATGCTGGGCAGTTGGCTATGATTGGCCACTGTGTTATTCCCTCCTGTATAATAACTCTAAGTCATGAGTTAGATTAGGCCTGAAAACAAACAAAATTTATTATTTGGCCTAAATAGTTGAAAATGAATTCTAGAATCATCTATATTTCATCTGTTTGTTTTCACATAACCATATTTACTTGCATTGTACAAAAGTGAGATAAATTTTGCATCTTGGATTTTTCATTTTATGTTATGCTGTGAGCCTGTTCTATGTTAAGTGCTTTTTGAAAAAATTTTTGAATGATTATATGTTGCTCTCTCATACCTTCTGCAATCGCTGAGTATTTAGGTTTGGAATTTCTTATTCTTGTGGTTATTATTTTTTTCTTAGCATATACTAGGGTATATGCTAAGAAAATGATCAATATTTGAATACTTTTAGGACTCTTTATACATAGATTGCTTTCCAGAAAGTTTTATCTGATTTGCATTTTTCTTATTAGTGCATATTAGTTTATCATTAAATATTTTCCTACATTGACTATTGCCTTTTAAACATTATTTGCAAATTTCATAAGTAAAAAGTAATATCTCATTATTTTAACTTGCAATTTTTTATTATTTGTGTCTATATATGATATGTTTTGTTTATAACTCATCTATAGTTCTTTATTTGAGAATATACCCTCTATTCATTTTATATCAGGGTTAAAGTATTTTTAATATGTACTCCTCATTTGTTTTTTTAAGATACAAATATTTTTACATATTACTTTCCTATTTTCTTATGTTTGTATGGGTGGAATTTATGTTATATGACATAATTATATTATATATGATTACATAGAATTATAACTATTATGAAATACAATATTTTAATTATATAGATTATCTATATTTCTTTAAAAAAGCCCTATATAAAATCTAGGATTAAACTCCTGGAAAAGTTTAAAAGAATAAAGATACTGTTTTTAAAGGATAAATAGGTTTATTATTTTGATTCCTGTTTACCTATGTTTCAAAATGAGTCTGAAGAATCTCTTTTAAGAAAGTTCTTATTGACTTCTCAATGAGGCCTACTCCAACCCTTTACTGAATATTATAATCTGCCAACATCACCCTCACCTTGCATTATTCTGTTCTATTATTTCTTTTTACTTCGGTCTATTTTTCCTTCTTTTCATGACTATTATCACCTTCTAACATATGACATAATTTAATTTTTACATTTATTATTTGTTATTCATATTCTCTCACCCCCATTCCTGACTAGAATTTAAGTTCAGGATAGATATCTTTGTTTTGTTCTCTGTATCCCTAAAGCTGAACTCATAAGAACACAAAGTAGAGTGGTGGTTACCAGGATCTTAGGGGGTGGAGGAATTGGGGAGATGTTGCTAAGGGTAGAAACTTGGAACTAGAAGATAAGTTCTGGAGGTCTAATGTACAGCATGGTGGTTGTAGTCAACAATATTGTGCTATATACTTCAAAATTTCTAAGAGACTAGGTCTTAAACGTTCTCACCACAATAAAGAAATGATAATTATGTGACTTGATAGAGAGATTAGTTAAAGCTATAGTGGTAATCATAATGCAATATATAAATGTATCCAGTCAACATGTTGTACACCTTAAACCTATACAATGTTATATGTCAATTATATCATAATTTTAAAAAGTCTGTGGCACATTAAAAATGAGCTAAAATTAATGACACTTTACTAATTTTTAAAATCATCTTAACTACATTCCAAAAGGAGAAATTTCTAAACGCGTAAAAGTATTTGAATGACATATGATGACTAGACCTACAAAATTCCTGCAAGGCTTAAGTAAGAGATCACCAAATAGAATCTATTATGCCTTATATCATTAATGAAAGAGTGACCAACCTGGAACTTCTGTTGGATTCTAGTTGCATAACTGCCATGAAGTAAAGTTTTACTGAATGAAGCCAATTTTATTATTTAGGTCTAAAATTTTACTGTATAATCTATTAAATTTTGTAATCAGTTTGTGTAGCTCTAATCTTTCAATTCAGGAGGAGGATGATATGTGAGAAATCATCAGATTGTTTTTTCATCAAATTGTAGTTTTAGTCTTGCAAAGAAACGAGTTTCTGTTGTGAGTTGAGTGGTGTTATACCACTAATCTCACGTACATGGAAGATGACTAAAATCTAGGAAAGGAATCAGAAAGTAGATTTATAAGCTGTCTAGCCAGCTTATAAAAATGCTCCATCTAATTTCCATATATTTATTTATAAGCGAACAGTGTTGGTTTTTTTAAAACAATTCTTAGAAAAACTCCTTGTGTATCTATACATTGAATAAATGGTAGCTGTTCAATTCAAGTGGAATAATGAGTTATGAATATCTTTTTTAAAGCTTATAGAATTTGTGAAAATTATTTCTCCAATACAGGAAAAAATAAAAATGATGGATTGAATTGATATATAAAATTTTTGCCATAAGAAGAATTCAATGTTAGGATATCGATTAGTGACAAAAGTTTTGTGGAATAAACAAATCCAAGACACAATTTGTTCATCAGAGACCTCCAAAATACTTGCTTTCATCACAACAGTGTGCAGCTGGATAAGTTTGTTCAGAAGTTTAGATGTTATATTATTTCTAAAATTATGGTATCAATATTCACAATAGGTAATAGGCAATATCCACATAGGTTTTCACAAAGAATGTTATTTATGGAACGGAGACTAGAACAGAAAGAAGGCTAATATTTTAGGAATAAAAAATCAGGAAACTAATATCTGGACCTCATTTTCTAGAGAAGCCATTTGAGCTCATTTATGTTGTTAAACACAAAGAATCACTTTTTCCGGAGAGAAATAGAGAAAGTAAATGACTCAACTCCTGGTAAGGAATTTTCAGTTGATGTTTTCGTGCTTATAGAATACACGTTTCTCTGTTTATGGAAAAAAAGAATTATCAGAATTCAAAAAGATAAAATTTTAATTTTCTTTAAATGAAGGCTTTGTTCACAAAATAGATAGGAATTTAATTTATGTATTAGCTTGAATTAGCTTCCTATTTTAGCCAATTTGATGGGGCAGTGGCTTGGAGCAACTTTAGAGACATTGTTGGGAGATAAATATCTCTGGATCTCAGCATCTCTTACTAACTGAAACACTGACTATATTTGTTCTAGACAATCTTTTCAAGGTTGTAGAATGAACAGGCAGATAGTGCTTCACACTGGAGTAAGGGAAAGATTTGTTTACAACCTTGGAAAATACAGATAGCATCTCCCTCC
This sequence comes from Ceratotherium simum simum, assembly GCF_057802395.1. Classification (NCBI taxonomy): domain Eukaryota; kingdom Metazoa; phylum Chordata; class Mammalia; order Perissodactyla; family Rhinocerotidae; genus Ceratotherium; species Ceratotherium simum. Next base: position 61,787,422 of record NC_141908.1, read on the forward strand.
AAAGCAGTAGTCAGCTGTACTTACTCTTCAGTATAGTAAAGATAATGTTGATTTCTGGAGCAAATGAACAGTCATGCTGACTGCCCGTTATAAAAGATTTATGTTTCCTAAGTTCAGAATTGTCTTCCCATAATGTGAGCCACAGTGTGCAGGTGTCACCTGGCTTTCTTTGTATCACCTTGTGGGAGTTGGGGCTCAGAGAAATGGCAAAGAACACGCTGACACTGTGGCCACTGCTGTTTCTGTGAGTTTTTTTTTTTTTTAGTTTTCCTTATTTACTTTATTTTTATTTATTTATTTATTTTTTAATTTTTTGTTTATTGCAGTAACATTGGTTTACAACAGTGTATAAATTTCAGGTGTACATCATTATACTTCTATTTCTGCATAGATTACATCATGTTCACCACCGAAATACTAATTACAACCCATCACCACACATGTGCCGAATTATCCCTTTCGCCCGCCTCCCTCCCCCCTTCCCCTCTGGTAACCACCAATCCAATCTCTGTCTCTATGTGTTTGTTTGTTGTTGTTATTATCTACTACTTAATGAGGAAAAATAATAAAGTCTTTTGCCTGTGACCCTGGAGTTTCATGTCTTCTTCCATCATCCATGGAACCATGGCAGGCAAACATGTTAGCATTCAAGTAGGGTAACCTCTCTGATCTTTGACAGTTTTAGTGACAAGGATCAGATGCTGATGGAGACAAGGTTTTCTGAAAGAGAAAGAATGAGAGCCCTATAGGCTGATTAATGGGACTGGAGAGAAATCCATAGATATTGATAGTGAGCATGTTGACCAACTTATGATCAACTAGGCAATAAATGACCCTCTAGTTTATTGCCTCATAATAAGGAAGAATTGAGAATGTAGTTATAGGCCAACTATCAGAAAGTAGTTTCAAAGACAGCTGCTCAATTGTCTTGATGTTATATCATCAATATAGTGTATTATTAAATTTGAGAACTGCATCAAAACCAACTCTTTTCTAACCAAATTATGATAGTTAGCTGGGACCCTAACTATTGGGACCCTTCCAAAGTGAATGCATATTGCAGCTGACTCTTTTTTTAAAACTGGGGTTGAAAGAAGGTGTTGGCAACATCAATCACTGAAAACCAATCCCCTTTAGCTTGTTACACATTGTATTTCTAATATCATGTCCAGAGCTACTGAGGCTATAGATGGTACTACTTTGTTCAAACTGCGGTAGTCTATAATAAGTATCCATAAGCCATCTGCCTTTTTCACAGGCTACCTGCAGCTATAATACAGAGAATTAGTTTGTATCAATACTCCTGTTTTTAACATGTCACTGAATAAAGCTGTAATCTTTTTTTCTTACCAGGTATTCCATATTGTTTCAGATTAACAAAATGTGTAGGCTCAGGCAATTCCAAAGGCTCCCATTTAGCATGGCCAATTAATACTGGCTTAAGGGCAATTTTATGTGTCTTCTATTCAAAATATCAGGTAGGGGAAGTGTTCCCCAATCAGACATAATATCCATTTTAAGAATACATTCAGGTAATGGAGATGCAATTACCCTGCATAACATTTGTTCAAACAGTCCAATTGCATCCAAATCTCTAACTCCATCCACAGAAACACCCTCGTATGCTCTCAACCTAACTGTTCCTCCTTTTAGAGGTGCCCTGATGGTTGCTAATTCTCCTCCAGATTGGGGGGACTTCCTTGCCAATATGGAAGTCAGCTTTTGGTCTGCTCCATTGTACCAACTAGTGCTAAGATTTGTCCTCTGTGGGCAGAAGTCCCACCCCCTTTCAGACAACAGTTATAGAAGTGTGCATCTACACTGAGAGTGAAAAGAGGGAAATCTGCAAACACTATGGGCAGAAACCAGGCAAATGGTTAGAAATTCAGCTGGGGCTAAACTAGGGTGTGGCATGCAATACTTGTTAAAGGATAAAGGCAACACCCGGCTGTCTTATGGTTCAACTCCTCCTGCTGTGTAATAAGCCATTCTGAGATCCTGTCAGAGAGAACAGTAAAAGCTCTTAGTTTTTTTTCTGTAGTGGATGCTAGCTGCTATAAGGATATTCTGGTACTGTTGGAGAGATTTCTCTGAGAGAGAGAAACTCTGATGGGAAACAATAGAGGGGTAATTGACTAGTGTATTTGGGCTCGTCTTGGGCTGGATTTACTAGTGATTAGATGTGAGGCCAAAGTCTTTCTTGCCAGGGGAAATGAAGGCCAGATGCCACTGTCCGGGTATGTTGGGGAACTTTGGGCAGGGAGGGACTTATACTTTGTGACTCTGTTGGATACAAGACCCCAAGTCATCATCCCACCATTAGGGGAGGAGGACTCCTGGATTCAAATAATGTTTGGGTGTAGTGTTCAGTCAGGAAGTGAGGCTAATATTACCTTGTGGGCCCTTTGGTATAATTCAATGTACTGTTGTCATGGCTTCTACATCTGAATGAATAGTAGGAATTGATGTTTTGTACTTGCCCTTCTCTATCCCATCAGAACCAGAAGGAATTCTCCCAATAGGGGAGACCCACATTCAGAGAGGCGTTAGTATCTCTGGGGTCCCACAACCCTAATGACTCCTTTGGGGTACAAGTTGTGACTGATCATTTTGCCTAGTAGAGCCTCTGGCAAAAGGAGGCAACTTTTACCAGTGGTACCCATTAGGGTTTTGGACTCTTGTCTCTGGCAGGGCTACTAGGTAAACCTCCTTTGAAAAGCAGCTATTAGCTTTTTAAGGGGTTCTTGTTGAAACTTAACGCCTGCCCCAAGATACTTGCTGATTCTCTAGAATGATATTTCCTTTTAGGGTAGGTCAACTTGGACACAATGACTAACAGAGTGGGAAGGGCACAACAAAGTGTGTCAAATGGAAATAGTGTATTTAAGAACAATGCAGGGGCCGGCCCTGTGGCTTAGCGGTTAAGTGCGCGTGCTCCGCTACTGGCGGCCCGGTTAGGATCCCAGGCATGCGCCAACGCACCGCTTCTCTGGCCATGCTGAGGCCGCGTTCCACGTACAGCAACTAGAAGGATGTGCAACTATGACATACAACTATCTACTGGGGCTTTGGGGAAGAAAAAGGAGGAGGATTGGCAATAGACATTAGCTCAGAGCTGGTCTTCCTCAGCAAAAAGAGGAGGATTTGCATGGATGTTAGCTCAGGGCTGATCTTCCTCACACACACACAAAAAAGAACAATTCAGGGGCCGACCTCATGGCTTAGTGGTTAAGTGCGCGCGCTCCGCTGGCGGCCTGGGTTCGGATCCTGTGCACGCGCCGATGCACCTTGTCCCGCCATGCTGAGGCGGGGTCTCACATACAGCAACTAGAAGGATGCGCAACTATGATATACAACTATCTACTGGGGCTTTGGGGAGAAAAAGGGGGGAAAAAAGGAGGAGAATTGGCAATAGATGTTAGCTCAGGGAGGGTCTTCCTCAGCAAAAAGAGGAGGATTGGCATGGATGTTAGCTCAAGGCTGATCTTCCTTATAAAATAAATAAATAAATAAATAAAAGTTAAAAAAAAAAAAAAAGAACACTACAGTCCTTGCTGTCTGGTCTGCTGCTTGGGAAACTATAGCCTGACAGATTAAAGATGCTCCTTTTTGGGGCCACAAACAGTAGAAACAAACAGCTGCTGATCGCATTGGCTGGCAAAACTCATCTAGATATCCATCGTAAGGGGCCATTATTTGATGAGACTGACTGGAATCAAGCCTAGACCATCCAGATTGCCACTGTTGCTATCTAGATCCATCATCATACTGGACAGGACAACACATCCATCATCATAGACTGGGCTCAAGCAAAGGACTCTATGTTTCTGATACCACGTAGTCAGATTTGTGACTCCTGCCAGTAGTCAACCCATTTGTCTCACAGTGAGGGAACCCTCATTGCATAGGGCATGGCTCCTGCTGCTTTGGCAAACTGACTACATCAGACCTTTGATCTCTCTTTGGGCTTTCAGAGGGCTCACTGCTGTTAACACTTTTTCAGGTTATGGCGTAGCTGTTCATTCTTAGCAGCTGACTATGACCACACTGTTATGGAATGTGAAAATTATCCATGTCATAGTTTCAGCTTTCCAGACCAATTACAGAAAACAGTGCTCCTTTTATGGGAAAAGCCACTCAACATTGGGTTGATAGTCAAAATATTTGATAGGTCTTCCATACTCCCTGCAATCTACAAGCATCTGGTATTGAGTGTTAAATGGCATCCTCAAAATAAAACTCAAAAAGATTTTTCACTCTGTCTTTCTCACCTCTTCCTGGTTCACACACCTTAGTAATAAACTTTGGTAACTAAATGTGGCTGTCCCCTGAAAAAAAAGTTATCTCCTGTTGACTGCTTCCTTAGCTCCTGTTGACTGCTTCCTGGGTTATGATCAGAACAACACAGTGGTGGTTTATGTAGAGTTTTTTTAAAATTTAGAATTTTGCTCTATTTTGTGTAAGATGAGTTTTTCTTTTCTATTACTGCAACCCTGGTTGGTACATTCCCTGGATGGAACAAAAAGGGAGGCCTAAGGGATTCAAACTTAATTCTGGTTCAACCCTAGATTGTCTTGTTGCATTGACATGGTCCTAGATGTTAAGGGTGATGACTGCTTGGTAGAACGGTAGCTCACTAAGTCCTTCCACAGTGGCCTATACAGACCAAAATGGGTCTCTGCAAGTTTGATAAAAATGTCTTTGCCTCTTTTGGACTGATTCTTCTGGATGAAGGGGCTGGGTACATGTAGGGGATTATAAGAAGAAAGGTGAAATAGTAGCTACTGACATGGGACACACTAATTTTGTGGAGCTGGAAGGAGCTTCCTGGAGGAATAACTGACTCATTATTTATGAGCCTCTTGCAGCAGATCTTCCGACAATAGGAGTAATTCAGTTAGGGTGGTGGAAAATTTGTCTCTGACTTATAGTTAAGTAATTGATGACACCACCTTGGCGCTGAAAGATGTTCAGGATAGCCTTAACTCATTGGTCAGAGTTGTTAAGGATGATAGGATTATTTTAGATGTACTCCTTGTGGGCCAAGGCAGAATCTGTGTATCATTAGTGCAACCTACTGAGCCTAGGTTTATATCTTAGGTCAAGTGGAAAGGTCAATATAGAAACTTAAGGAGAAAGCCACCTGGCTTTCTATGGTATCACTTGATGGTTCAGAGAATTAGTTCAGCTGGAATACTGCAAGCCTCACCCTGTTTCTTGGGTACTATTGTGAGTCTTAATTAAATGTTGAATGAGAAAAACTTAATGAATTTGGTCCCAGCATCTGTCAATCAGATTAATCAGAGTGGCCAATAGAGTAGTGTATTTATTTGAAAATTCACTGGAAGCCAAGACAGTGTAGAAACTTGGGCGGATATTTTTGGGAGACAGTTCTTCATGGGTTTCTCACGTTGCTGCACATATCTTTTCAAGGATGATTGTATTGTAATAGCCTTGGAGAATAAGAGATAGTGTCATCCTCTGGAGCAGAGGGCATGGTTGTACAATCCTCCTGCACCTGTCCAGTGAGATAAAGACACTGTTACCCTCCAGAGCAAAAGGCAGACACGCTTATTGGCCATTATAGAAGATTTGAATTTGTTAAGGTCAGGGTTGCTTCTCAATAATGCAACACATCTGGCTCTTTTGCATTGCGTTGTGGAAATTGGAGCTCACAGAATTGGTGCAAAAACGTCTGATACTCTGCTACCGCTATTGCTGTGTCTCTGACCAAGGAGTTGTGTCTTCTGCCAGAATCTATGAAACTATGGCAGGATAACTTGTTAGCTTGCAAGTCGGTTAAACCTCAGATACTTTACATTTCTTGGCAGTGATAAGGCAGCATGTTGACCTTCTTGACCCCCACAACTGGTGCTTTTCACCACTTCTTATCGTGGCTATACATTAAACTCATGTGGGCATGATTTTTTTAAAATCATACGTACTTTTAAAAAATACGTTTGCCTTTGATCCACCCAAGACCATTGAAAATCAGTTCCTTTGAGGGTAGGGCCTGAGCATCGGTAGTTTTTAAAGGCTCCCTAAGTGATGATAATGGGCAATCAGGACATTACCATTAGAGCTGGATGCATAAAATGTTTGCTGTGTAATTCGGCATCATTCTATACTCCATCATCCATGTTGTCTCAGGCAAAGGTAAAAAATCCATAAATCAGGAGTTAAATAATTGTGCATTAAATCAGTTTTGTGACTATTTGTGCTTCAATGATGCCTATTAATCTTTCACAGACTTAGTTCCCTGATGTTATCAGTTTTTCCCCACCTGAAATTAGACATCTCCTGATGCTAGCATGGACTGTTGTCTCCTAAACTTTTACAGGATGGCCATCTTCAACTTGATTTATACCTCTTGTTAATGATATTACATCCCATTGCCAGCTGATCTACTGCATCTCAGTCTATCATCAGACCTCTAAAGCTTAGTAGCAAACCCAGTCAGGGCTACTAATGCTTGTCTCCTGTTATCTCAGATGGACTTTTACCCTGGAATATAAGTTCTGAATGACTAGTACTCAAGTATAAAGTGGCTTTGTTAAACCACTGAGGAATTTAGACACTGATTAACTAGTAAGAATTGTTGAACAAATACAAATGTAACATGTATAATTGTTCCACAATATTTGAAGTGCAAGGAAGTCACATTTCTTTAATTTCGAAAATCCCGTCAGATATAGCTTTGGGTTTCTGTGAGCCAAGGTCAAGCCAAGTTTTTGGATGAACCGTCTTCCTTTTTTAGATCATGCCAGGAACTCGGGAATTGTAGTTCAGGAAAATTAGGGAGAGGCATATGGTCATTGGTCCATTGGGCAGGCTGCAAATGTGCTCCTGGCTCTAGCCCACTTGCTTGGCTGGTAGATGGCCTTCCTCTATGTCCACTTGGCCTCAGCACAGGGCCCTCACTGCGTCTCCTAAGCACACCATGCCTGCTCTCCAGACTCCACGGGATTCCATACAGCCTTCCCACTTGAGGTCCTGCCTCCTCAGGACCCTGCATATGAGGAGTACAGATCCCCGCCGCATAAGGGAGCAATGCCTTCGCACTGCTTTTCCCATTTCTGGGGGATCCAATCGTATTTCTCATGTCTAGAGAAATGATTGGGGACCAGTGGGCCCCCAATTCCTGGAGCCATGCCCAACCTGGACAGTCCTGCCTAATTCTGTCTCAAACCTAAGTTTTCATACTCGATGGCTAATTCACTCAACTTTGGGAATGATCGTTTAGATATCCTGACCCAAAACTCTTTTCTTTCTTAGGAGGGAGAGGGGAAATATTCTCAACTGTCGATCATGAATTTATTACCAAGAACATAAGCTAGAGTTAATTTCTCAGTGAGATCAATGTGCCACACACAATTTTCAGTGAACCACTCTGCTTCTGAATATGCATCTATATAGCTTTGTTTAGTTGAGTATGATGAACAAAAGTACAAAGGAAATGAAGCTAGAGACTAAGAACCAAGGTCTTATCCTATAAAAACTTCCATGAGAACAGAGAATGTAGAATAAAGAGAGTGATAAGGAAATAGGCTTACAGTTAACCCTGCAATGTTATTAATGTATAAAGAACAAAGACTTCAGTACATTAAAAATAAAGGCATGCTATGAGGTGAAAATATGTTTTAAACATTTTAGTGTTAGTTATTTTTAGTAGGTTTTCGTAGCAAGGATAGTATCTTAAAGAATTTATGCTCTGCCTTTGAGAAATCATTTAATCCTTCATTCAAATAGTCACATACCAATAACATAGAGACATGGGTGGGCAGATATAGAAGCGGTTCATTATAATAAATTCTGAATAAATTCCAGTCACATTAAAGTTGTATATAGTCCTGTCAGAAACCAGCAGAGGTGGGAAAGTGGTGTTACCATTAAGAAGATACTTGGCTTGTAAAGTAAATCCTTGGTAACTGCTTCTTGTGTAACAATAAAGTTAACGAGTGCTTATTAAATGTGGAGAACTGTGTTAGACGTTGTGGGGAATGTGGAAATGGATAATACATGAATGTTGCAACCGGGGACTCATATTCTAATGATAAAAACCTATTTCTAAATAAGTAATGTAGGAAAGATTAATTAATATAATAGGGATCCTATAATCAATGTAAAAATCAGACTTCGGTAAAGTTTAAAGAAAGAGGTGTGATTTGAGTAAGGACTTACAAATAGTATGTGTATTTTAAGTCGTGTGGTGTGGATCAAGCATGGGGGAAGAAGGCGTTGTGAGAGGAGGAGTGCAGTGATGCATGCTTGGTCAATTCATAGAGCTACACCTCACTGTCTGAGCTGGGATTAAGCAGTAGTAGAGGCCCCAGTTGAGTTGTAACTGACATTCAGACATATTTAGCATGTCTAATAACATGCTAGTCCAGTGGACCCTGGATGTCTTTTGGTACGAGTAGATTGCCTTTGCAGGGACAACTTTTCTAGGAGAGATGTTTCTATCCAAGTGCCCTGGGAAAAGGCAAGGCACAGATGGCAAAGAACAACGGGGAGGGATAGCATGGTGTCCATTTCACTAGGTCTGATTTCTGAGCCCCTTCTTTCTGGCACAAGCTGACAAACAGATTTCATGAGAGAATTTAGCATGAGTAGAGAGGTAAGCAGTGTAGGTACTGGGATGACAAACTGTTACAGAGATGGAGAGATGGGCAATCTGTTTACTTAAGCATGGAAACTGTAATCATTTGAGAGTGTGAGGGTGCAAGACCTTCAAAAGTGGTACAAACAGGAGCAGTGGCTCTAGCAAAAACAGTGATGGGCAATGGAAAAGGCAGAAGCCAAGGGGACCTGGCACTCAGGATTTCCCAGGAAGTTTGGAATTGGATGGATGGTGTACATCTGTGAAACACCCTCTGGATGCCCTCAGAGTATTAGAGGAGGATCTCAGTGGTTGTCTGGATGGCTAGGTCAGGTATAGTCAATGAGTCATGGAATTTGGTCTTATTAATATACAAAGACTTGAAGATGCTTGGGAAAATTGAGTGTTGCTGTACTATTTATAGGAGAAGAACAGTGTCTATGTTATGTTCACTGAAACTCTACTCATTCAATTTATACCAATCATGAAGATGTAAATTCTAGGTCCTCTTTTCCTGTCGATTTCAAGATACATGTCCAGCAGAGAGGGGGTTTCCTCTTCTGTCCTTGATGCCTCGAGCACCAAAGGGGCTTCCTGAGCAATGTTGGCGTCTCTCAGGTGCACGTAATGTGCAGAAAAGACACAGAAGTAATAAAAGAGTTACAAAAATCTAGCTCCTGGAGCTTATTTCTGCAAACTAGATTTAGGGCAGGTATTCCGGCTGATGAGCCGTTAATAAAACATTTTCACTTTTACTGCTTTCTTTAGTTATAACCAAGCAAGAAATATCACAATCAATCACTCAGGTCTTATTTAAACGGCCATAAAGTGGTGAAGGAATGGAGAAAGCGGCCCGCAAGATCTGGAAAGGTTAGAGGTCAAGCGTAACAGTAGGCATGCCAGATTTTATTTTCAGCCTGCATTGACTTAGTGGATTTCTTTGAGTAGAACTGTGGGATATAACTTCTTTCCTGCCACCAGCAAATATTTCTGGGTCTAGAGATCAGACAAAGAAAGTGATATTAAATTCCCTCTTTTTATTTTGATAAGGCACAACAGTGTATCACTATGTATCCTGTCATTATGTTTTACTTTTTCTACTGCCTTAGGTCTATATGAATAATAGGAATATTTTTTATCTCAAAGATAAGGGATTTTTTAGACAGCGAAGAGTCCCCAACTGTGAAGGAACAAAAATGGTGCAAAGAGAAAATATACCCAGTAAATTAAGCAATTGGACTCTCCTATTTAGCTTTTCTAAAATGTCTTTCCTGCATTAGAAAAAGACTGACAGGTCATTAATCTCTCACTTGAGGGCCCCAAAAGAGACCTCTCCTCATAGGAACAAAATCTTAGTGACTCATTGGAGGTTCAATATTTAATTAGGAGGAAGTTTTCAGCTGAAGGCCATTTGGCATCTTCTGCCATCAAAGTTGGGAGTAAAGAGTTGAAAATAAAGGGGAATGTATTTGTAAAGCACATATTTGTGGGTAGGGTTGCTGCATCTTAACTAGAGTTCTTACATGTACTTTCCTTCTCAAATTCTTCCTTTCCTACTCATTCTCAACTTGGAGCTGAAATTCCAAGGTAATGATATGTAAACGAGGAAAGGGCTAACCCGTCAAATTCAGGAGTCAATATGGGAGAGCTCTGAGGTGTACCTTAGGGTGAGAACCACTTAAAGTTATAACCACCAGAAGCAAAATGGGAGTATACATCTTACACACAAAATGTTCTGGGTGTCCTATGCTGGTTAAGAGCATGGACTTTAAGTCAGACTTGTATTAGAAAGCCAGCTCCAACACTTACTAGTGGTGTGACCCTGGGTGAGATACTTAAACTCTCTGAGGTTCAGTTTCTTTATTTCTAAAATGGGGCACATAATAGTACTTACCTTTTAAGCATGCGCTGAAATAATGCATATAACGTACTTAGCACCTTTGCTATAACAAGGTAAGTTAATATATTGGTAGTTCCTGTTATTATTACTGTTAGTATCATTTCTAAAATAAATATTATCATTGCATTTTACCTCTACCGTGAAATATATTTACCTGTTTCTTGTACTCAGTGCTTTCCCATATTGAAATAGAAAAGTAAAAGATTAGATATCATTCCTCATTACACTTTGAATAAAACTTATTCAAGGCACAGCATTCTCTTTCCCAGTCCTGACAATTAAAAACGTCTATGTGTAATTATCAGATGAAAGATTGTCTCCTGTGCCAGGAATTTTTGGCAACATGAAATGAGCGGAAGAACAAATATTCCCTTATACTTGAAGTCAGACTATTTATAGGGTCATTCCTGAAGGACTTGCAACAGTGGCTGTTCTACAATAAACACATATTTGTGTAAATCTGCTCCAATTATTGCAGGTTGACAGCAAGTAGGAAACTGGGATGAGGGAGTGTGGGGTCTGAGCAGGCAATTGGCTTCATTTTCTTTGCTTGTTTCCTTTCTAGCTTTGCAGTCTCAGATCCTCTTGCTCTCAGCTTTCGAGCACACCCAGGAGGGCTGCTGAGAGGAAGAGGCGAGGAGTCTGGGGGAGGTCTGTGGGAGTTAATGGGTACAGAAGAAGGAACTGCGGCTGTGGGTTCTAGGCCGGGAGTAGCAAACTCCAATTCCTACCGAGGCCTGGCAGCTACCTCAGATAAGGACCAAGTATAAGACACCTGGGTGTGCTGGGGACACTGGAGAACTAGAGTTCCCACAGAAAGGGGCCTGGTAGGAATGCAGTTCATTCCTAGAAGTCTTAGTTTTGTTTTTCCCCAAGAAAAGTAAAAATCTAGACTTTATTTTAAAAAAGAACTTTGCTCATTTTAAAATGTAGGCAATGCATTCAACTTTTGAAAAAATCACAAAAATTTGTTGACAGTTGGTTCTTTAGACCTCTGCTTTGTAACTTCTAGATCCTAAATTATAGAGCAAGAGTAGCCAAAATATTTTGTAATAAGTTTTAAATTCTCTTGTCCTCGTACGATGAAATTGATAAAACAGTACATTGTGTGAAGGAAAACTGCACACTAGATGTTAATTATAGATGTGAGGACACTCAGTTAATTAGAGATCAAAAATGTGTTTGGCTGTATAAAATTGACACTATTTCCCAGGGCTATTTTGTTGTAAGGAAATGGCCCAGCATGTGTTTTAGAATCCCTTTCTTGGTTTTACACAATGTGAAACAACCGTTTTTCACAATGTCTGTCATCAATATAATAAACTATAGTTTATATACGGATATAATTTAATGTTAAAACAAAATAATGAAATGTTTATAAAATTTTAATATCTCTATATAATAAATAATATTTTGTTAAGTGTATTTCTTAAGCCAGTGCTCAATAATCTGTTTCTGGATCTGATACTGATTCTTATAATTCAAATGAGTTATAAAATTTATTGGAATTAAAGGTTATTAAAGATATTTTTGTTTTGTCATACTCACTAGTCGTTTAAAATTGCAAAAAATAAGGTTTCAGATTTCATTTGGATAATATCGATAATTTGTTTAATCATATTTCTATTTTGTTAAAAAAGAGTATCAGATTTTAAATGAATGAAATATTCAAAGTGAATATCATCTATGGAGTTTGTACTGTTCAAAGCACTGAATAATAATCTCTAATTTATCTGAACGGAAAGTTTTTAATGAAGAAAGCCCTACCCTTGTAGTTTTAGAAAAGAGGAACAATGTGAGGTCATGTGATGAGCAATTTGCTTAACATTTTCAAGAGAGCCATTGTTTGAGCCAAGAAATAAGCCCTGACTGTAGCTTTTATAATATGACAGTTTAACTACCTCTTTTCCATGGTTCCAAACAAAATAATCACATTTTTTAAAAAAGTCTACATAATCAGGCTTATTTTTAAACAATAAACTATCATTCAGCGTAACGACTAATATGGCCTGTGTATGTTAGGATTAAATCATTTTTGTGTAATTAAAATCATTGCCTGCAGAGTGAGAAAAATCCAACCTCTTTCCTTACTTGTATAAATTTTAGTATTTTCCCATTAAAATATGTATTTTTAGGAGACTGTATTAGGTCTTCCGTTGCTATAACTTGGTGCAAATCCTAGTACCTAGGATCCACAGCGTTTGTTGAAAGACTAAATGAGATTTTAAATTTTGTTTGGGGGCCGGCCCTGTGGCTTGGTGGTTAAGTGCGCGCACTGCGATGCTGGTGGCCCGGGTTCGGATCCCGGGTGCGCATCGAGGCACCACTTCTCCGTTCATCCTGAGGCCAAGTCCCGCATACAGCAACTAGAAGGATGTGCAGCTACGACATACAACTATCCACTGGGGCTTTGGGGGGAAAAATAAAATAAATAAAATCTTTAAATTTTGTTTGGAAGTGGCAGGGGACAGGGCAATGGATGGAGTCTTATTTTTGCTGTAAGAATGATCTTTACCCAAAGAGAATATGAGACATCTTGCTTTGAACTAATAGAGAAATGGAAATATTTTGGAATGCATTGTTTTTCCATTGGCTGCTTTGTTAAATTGAAATTAGAGATATTTTTAAAAATAAGTTGAAATATACATTTTATTAACTTGTCTGATGTGAGCTGTATCAACTTTGACAATTCATGGTAAAGCTTTAATGTAATAGAGTTTTATTATATACATATTATTACACCCAAAGATGTGATGCTTGTACTCCCACAGTAAGTCAGAGGAGAAATCTTATGAAATCATTTTAGACAGAATTATCTTGAATAAGGATAATTTTCAGTGGGTCTTGAAATAAATTCAATTCTTTTGAGTGGGGTGTTCTATTGTTGCTGTGATAAATTACCACAAACTTAGTGACTTAAAACAATATATTTGTTATCTCACAGTTCTGAAGGCCGGAAGCTGACCTAGGTCTCAATGAGCTAAAATTAAGGTGTGGGCAGAGCTGCATTCCTTTCTGGAGGCTCTAGGGGAGAATCCATTTTCTTGCCTTTTCCAGCTTGTAAAGAGAGCCTACGTTCTTTGGCTCATGGCCCCCTTCCATCTTCAAAGCCAGCAACGTCGGGTGGAGTCTCTCTCACCTTGCATCACGCATTGACTCTTCTAACTCCATCTTTCCCATTTATTTAATCACCCTTGTGATGACATTAGGCCCACTTGGATAATCCAGGATAATCTCTTTATTTTAAGGTCAGTTGGTTAGCAACCTTAATTCCATCTGCAACTTGAATTCCCCTTGCCCTGTAACATAACTTTCAAGGGTTCTGGGGCTTGGGATGTGGACTTCTTGGGGGGGGGGGGGCGTTATTTTGCCAACCACAGTAGGTTTTAAGTATTCTTCAATATATATTAAATCAGGACTTGTAAACTTGTGGCTCATGGATGAGACATGCCTCAGAAATAAGTGATTTTTTTCTTTGCTGTGTTTTTTATGGTGTTGGATTATAAAGTTTTACGTTTAAATTAATTGCCAACATTAAAAATAGTCTTAGTAAAAATCTGTGTTTCTAGATTCTCCAGAAAAAACTTATAAAACTGGGCATTCATGGTTTGGCAACAACTGGCTGAACCGTGTTAGTGAGGGCTCAGTTTAAATGGATTTTTTGCTCTTCATTTTACTAGTGTCTTTATCACTCCCAATTGCTTCTCAAAGTCTGAAGCTCGATCTCAGTAGCCATTTGATCTCTTTTTATCAGTCCATTTCTTTTATTTATGTTACTTACCTAGTCCTTGTTTGTATTTGACATCCTGTGTTGAATGAATGAATGAGTAAATGTGTACCAAGTCCATTTGTAGTCACTATACATTTTACTTTCATCATAACAATAGAATGAATGAAGCACTACAATATTTTTCTAAATTTCTGTATTTCTCTTAATCAGACCCTGAGACCCCACTTATCCTAGTGGCAGGATATTTAGTCTCATTTGTTATGGGGGCCAAACTACCCTTTTGGCAAGCTGTCGTCTGGGTGAAAATATTTACAATATGTACATTCCATAAAAGATTCTTATGCAGATTATATCAAGTCTACAAATCAATAAGAGGAAGAGAAACATCTTAACTAAAAATCTTGGACAGACAGTTCTAAAGAACCTATTCAAATGCCCAATAAACATAAGATGCTCAGTATCGTTATTCAAGAAGAAAACACGATTGAAACCATAACAAAATACCACTACATACCCACCAAAGTACATAAGATTAAAAAGACTGACAGTATCATGTTTTAGTGAAGATGGGGAACAACTAGACATATATTGTTGGGGGGCTGGCCCAGTGGCACAAGCAGTTAAGTGTGCGCGCTCCGCTGCGGCAGCCTGGGGTTCGCCAGTTCGGATCCCAGTTGTGCACCCACGCACCGCTTGTCAGGCCATGCTGTGGCGGCGTCCCATATAAAGTGGAGGAAGATGGGCATGGATGTTAGCCCAGGGCCAGTCTTCCTCAGCAAAAAGAGGAGGATTGGCAGATGTTAGATCAGGGCTGATGTTCCTCACAAAAAAAAAAAAAGAAATATATTGTTGGTAGTAGAATAAATTGATACAACCACTTTGGAAAACTCTTCAGTTATATTTACTAAAGCTATGTTTACATCTGCCTATGATCCAACAATTGTACTCTTTTGTATACATCACAGAAACGAGGGCATATGTTCATCAAAAGACAATGTTTATAGTAGTTTTATTTATAATAGCCCCCAACTGGAAACAACCATATGTTCATCACCAGGAGGATGAATAAATATATTGTAGAATATTATGCAATGGAATACCTCCTATTATTATAAAAGAATGAACTACTGCTGCAAACACCATGGATGAATATCACAGACATAATTATGAATAAAGTAAGCCAGACAGAAAAGAATACATACTGTTTGATTTCATTCATATGAAGCTCCAGAACAGGCTCTAGAACAAGTCTACTATGACAGAAGTCTGCCTAGTGGGAGAGGCATGAGGGAACATTCTGTCATTCTGGAAATTTCTGTTTTAAATGGAGTGATGATTACGTGAGTGTATAAATATATAAGTACTTATTGGACTTGATACTTAAGGTCTGTGGATGTGTAAATCTTGATTTGAAAAATTTAAAGAAAAAATAACTTTGTCTTCATTTACCCACTTCCAAACTTTTGTGTTATTGTCTTGTCATGTATTTTAATTTTACATATATTTTAAACTGTATATGCCATTATTATTTTATGCACACAGTATTCATTTAGATTTACCCTCATACTTATCTTTTCAGGTGTATATCATTAATTTTCAAATTTCCATGTTTTCCTGTGGGTTTATTTTCCTTCTACCTGAAGAAATCCCCTTTAGTATATTTTTAGTACAAGTTTTATAGGGATGAATGTTTTCAGTTTTTGTTTGCTGAACATGGGTTTCCTTTTGTTTTTCAAGAATATTTTCTCTGGGTGGGCCCGGTGGTGCAAGCAGTTAAGCGCACGTGCTCTGCTGTGGCGGCCTGGGGTTCACCGGTTCCTATCCCGGGTGCACTGATCCACTGCTTGGCAAACCATGCTGTGGCGGTGTCCCATATACAGTAGAGGAAGATGCGCACGGATGTTAGCCCAGGGCCAGTCTTCCTCAGCAAAAAAAAAAAAAAAAAAAGAGGAGGAGGATTGGCAGATGTTAGCACAGGGTTGATCTTCCTCCCCACCCCCCACCAAAAAAAAGAATATTTTCTCTGGATACAGAAGTCTGTTGGCATCTAGTTTCTTTCAGCTCTTTAAAGATGTTATTTCATTGTCTTCTGGTTTCCATACTCCACAGGGCCGGCCCCGTGGCTTAGCGGTTAAGTGCGCACGCTCCGCTACTGGCGGCCCGGGTTCGGATCCCGGGCGCGCACCGACGCACCGCTTCACCACTTCTCCGGCCATGCTGAGGCCGCGTCCCACATACAGCAACTAGAAGGATGTGCAACTATGACATACAACTATCTACTGGGGCTTTGGGGAAAAAAAATGGAGGAGGATTGGCAATGGATGTTAGCTCAGAGCCGGTCCTCCTCAGCAAAAAAAACAGGAGGATTAGCATGGATGTTAGCTCAGGGCTGATCTTCCTCACAAAAAAAAAATAAATAAATAAAATAAAGATGTTATTTCATTGTCTTCTGGTTTCCATACTCTTTCATAAGAAGTTAGGTATCACTTTTATTATTGTTGTTTTGAATCTTAGTTCTTGATGCTTTTTAACACTTTTACTTGGTATTTGGTTTTTAAAAGCTTCATGATGATTTTCTTAAGTGTAGTTTATTCATGTGTATCCAGTTTTGGATTGCAGAACTTCTTAAATTTGTGTATTGGTAGCTTCCATCAGTGTTGGAATATTTCCAGCTGTTATTTAAATATTGCTTCTGCCTTATTCTCTCATCTACATTTGGGATTCCAAACCACATGCTACACACTTATGCATTTTGACTGTGTCCAATATGTATCTTACCTATTTCTTTGTCTATTCTTTGGTTTAAAAATTTTGTAGAGGCCTTCCTTCCATATTAATAAACTTTTCTTCTGCTATATCCAATCTTCTTCTTCTTCTTTTTTTTCTTTTTGTGAGGAAGATTGGCCCGGAGCTAACATCTGTGCCCATCCTTCTCTATTTTGTGTATGTGACGCCTGCCACAGCACAGCTTGATGAGCAGTGCGTATGTCTGTGCCCAGGATCTGAACCTGCGAACCCTGTGCTGCAGGAGTGGAGTGCGCCACTGGGCCAGCCCCTCAATCTTCTTTATGTCACTATCCACTAAGGTTTTAGTTTCAGATGTATTTTTTTTAGTACTACACTATCTACTCAGTTCTTTTTTAAAGATTCAAATTTTCTTGTAAAACTCCTCATCTTTTCATATATTTTCTCCATAATTTCTTTAGTTTTCTTTAACAAACTATAGTCGTTTTAAAATTGTTGCTAGCAAAAATATAAGTAGCTCCTGTGGATTCTTCTCTTGTCTGATTTTTTTCTCTTGGTTATTTGTCATATGGTTTTATCTCTTGGCATAGATAATACTTTTTGATTGAATGTTGGACATTACAAGTAAAGATCTGTATAGCATGCAGGTGATGTTTTATTCTACCACAAAGAGTACTTTTCTCTGCTGTAATGATAGAATGGGGGCTGACCACCTATTAGGCAGTGAGCTGATTTAAGGCTGGCTTGCAATTTTGTTTGTTTGTTTTGTTTTTTTTAATAAGACTCAGCCTACTTCTAGTTTTTTACCCATTCCTAGGGCATGGACCTCTAGGGCTTTCAACTGAGAGCCTTGCAAGGCTGTGTATCCTCAGTACCAAGAAACTGTGAGAAATTTTGCTCTGCTTTTCAGAGCCTTTCACCTTAGGCCCTTCATGTCTGCAAATTGTGACAGTTTACCACTTTTTCTAGAGCATTTAACTGTGGTCTTGTGGTTACAGGAACCCCTCCCATTTGTGAGTCTTTGTCTCTACAGCATTACTAGATGATGGGAAATTCTGGTCTGCTTTTTAAGAGTTTTTGGCTTAGTTTTTTAGCCTTCTGCATTGTACAGTCTCAGGATTTGGAAAACAAGTATTTTGAGTGAAACCAGCCATATGTTTGAGGCCCTCCAATCTTGAATTTTGTCACTTCCCCGCATAATCGCCAAATCTTTGCTGGTATCTCTGTCCTCTGACAGTAGCCCTCTGCTTGTGCCAAGTCCAGATTCGCAGCCTCCAGCCTTCACCCAGAATTGGCAAAGGCTCTCACAGTAAAAGTGGATGCCGATTCTAAGTTCCTCTCTTGGAGTGTGTCCCTACTCCAGAATTTACTACCTCTAGTAGTATATACCAATGATTATACCAAGGTATAATCATTAATGCACACATTTCTTAAATAATGCTCTTTTTTTTAATATATTTTAAGCTCTATTACTGCAAAATATTTTTAATGTATTAAAAAGGAAAGAACTAAAATTTTTGTATTCTATAATGAAACTTCCAAATTAAGTTCTTCATGCTGATAACTGTGTAATCTATTTGTAATCTAAGACGTTCAAATTGTAATGAAAGGCTCACAATTGTAGTGATATTCTGAGCAAAGGGAAGTACCTGTGCCGGATGCTCTCTTCTGTTGCCGGATTGTAGTCATGGAACACGAGGAGGCGTTTGAAGACGCCGTTTCACAGAGCCCCACTGTTTAGCACGGGTGCTTCTCTAATTGTGATCTGTTGAGAAGGTATGGGGCTTAATGGCCCAGAAACTTACTTACCTCTAACCTTGTGTATTCATGTAAGTACTTAATGAAATTTGTGGGAACATAGGCTAACTCCTGGAATTGCTGAGAATTGTTTTCTCAAGCGTATATGGCAGTCTGTTTCTTTTCTCCTCAATATTTAATACCTATATTATGGAAATTTATGTTTGTTTTCTCAGGTATCTGATAAAAGAAAAATCTTACAAATTTTTAGTGAGATAATAATGTTCATTTCAAAAATGATTCACTCTCCCTTTCTCCAAGGAAGTGTAATGAATCAGAAAACTGGATTAGGAAATTCTAACCTTTTATACTGGTTCTCCAGGGCTCATTTTCCCTTTTAGAGGAATAGAAAATTTTAAATATACCTTAAAACCAAAATCTAAGAAAGTGTATCATTGATAGTTTTAAAGTATTTTCATTCATGTAATACTCAAATATAAAATTTTTAGAAATTCATCGATTATGGTGCTTAAATTTTTTACTATGTTTTGGAATCCTTAGTTTGTTTGCTTTGTAGCTCTAAAAAGTCTAAAAGCCTTATTCAATTTATACTTTGTCTTTTTTTCCCCTCAAAGCACTGAAGTTGAATGATTTTTAATGTTGGTTTCTTTTAACTTCTGGTAGAATAAGGAGTGGGTTCCATGTCTAGAAATAGTGGACTGAGTTGTTTTAAACGAAAGCTCCTGTTGAAAACAAGCAGAAAAACTGGACGAAATGTTTTTAAAAAAATTAAAAATTTCTTGAAGGCATCAAGAGCTACTGTAACAGCAAGGATTTGCAGGGCCAAAATCAGGAGAGAAGAAAGACCAGCCCAGCCAGATGAGGTCAGCGCTTAGGGCTGCTTTCAGGCAAGAAGTGCAACTATAGGGTCAGGGCGGATGATTCATAATGAGAAAACACTCAGTTCTCCAGGAATATTGAACAATTCTAAACTTGTATGCAACTTTATACAGTAAAGGCAAAATGGACGGAACTAATAGGGGAAGTGCACAGCACATAATTATCCTGGGAGATTTTAACGTGTATTCCCTTGTAACTAATAAAACAAACAGATAAAAATAAGTATATGGACATAACCAATGGAGTTAAGCCCACAGTGCCTCTCAGGAGGCTTCCTAGGAGACAAACAGCTTACTCTGTTTTCTTGGGAAGCTGTTGCCAACTTGAGAGGGAACCACCTTACATGTACTTGTCCCTCCTTTCCTGCCTCACATCTCTTTTTCACTTACTTTTGTTGCTGTGGGTTTGCACCACACAGGATTGGCACGTATTAACTCTGTTTCATAGGGGGCTTGGATTAAGTAGTATGTTATCCTTTAATAAC
The DNA here is from genome assembly GCF_057802395.1 of Ceratotherium simum simum. NCBI lineage: Eukaryota > Metazoa > Chordata > Mammalia > Perissodactyla > Rhinocerotidae > Ceratotherium > Ceratotherium simum. Next base: position 61,807,517 of record NC_141908.1, read on the forward strand.
AATGTATGTCTGAAAAATACAGGGTTACTTCAGCACCTTCATACCAAGCAATGATACCCCAGATGATTCAGCTCTTTCTATAGGTGATATGATGATTAGAATATTAATAACAACAAAGGTAAGTGCTGATCAGTAGTTCATCTATGGTAAGAGCGTGAACTGCTACCAATATTGTGAAAAGAGCAGCATTAAAAAAAATCAGTGTTCCTAACATCACAGCCACACTAAAAGGCAAGGAAAATATTCTTACCCCATAGAATGAGCACAAAATAGAAGGCATATGTGAAGAGTAATCTGTGGACTCAAGAGTAATTGAGCGATAAGGAGTATTTAGCAGAAACTATTTTGGGAAAAATTTAGTAAGTCTCCAAAGGCATAAAATATCTATTAATTTTAGGGTAAAATACCTTAAATGTACTATAATTAAGGGAATTCCTGAAACTTTAAGCCAGATGTTTGATATAAATTGTAAAATGCACTCTTCTTCCCCAAACCAAATTCAATAAAGCATTTTCATGTAAATTAATTTGGGAGAGTAGATTTTACAGCAGATAAGTGCCTGAAGAGTTAGCATATGGTCCAAAATGTAGCTCTGGGAAAACACTAAATTCTAATCTGCTCTCTTCCTTAGTTGAATAAGTGTCTTCTCTAAACAATTTGATCTCTTAATTTCTGAATTTATGTATACTATTATCATTAATGAGTATGTACATTTCTGAAGTTCTTTGAAAATATAAATCCAAGATAATAATGTGTATGGTACTTGCATAGGTGGTTCTTAAATACCTCACACTCAGCTCAGTCTATTCATTGTTCCAGGGTGATGTTTCCTATACCACAGAGCATAGCTCTCTGGATAGCCCGCTATCACCTTAAACTCTGTATATTCCAAAATACACAAATCATGTCCTACTCCTAATGAATCCCCATTGTGTGCAATATCATGTCCAAATCATTTCTTCTGGAAAACAAGCTCATCTCTCCAGGTTCATCTTGTAGTGATCCCTTCCACTCACTCTGCACTCAAGTCCAACAGTGTTACTGGATTTCCCCTAAAGATGATCTGTATTTTCTCACTTTGTCTCTTTTCACATTGCTCCCTTTGCCAAATGAGGCTACTACCTAATGACACCTTTGATATATTTTGAAGTTCTGTTTTATCACTTCTTCCTAATTCTTCTCCTGAACCTTTCAGGCTAAATGCCTTTTCTACTTTCCCGTTTTACATTGTGTTGCTATTATTGGAGAACCATTTTTATTCTTCTGCTAGATTAAAAGTTCCTTTAGGTCATTCAGAATATTTTACTTAATCTCTTTTATAGCACATAGCACAATAGTTATTAATGAAGTCATGAAAATGTTTCATCGTAAACTACCAAGTAATATAGTAAACTACATATTTTTATATGCACGTATATTTAAAACTACTTTGGGAAATAAGCAGATTTTTCTGTCTTAGTGGGCAAAGGATTTCTCAGTGAGTGGCCAAACAGTTGTAACTTAAAAATTTAATGAAGTGTTAATGCCTAATTCTCTTATTGAAATATCATAAATATCTGCTGATGGATGTGGGTTTTTGCCTGACTGACAGCTGTCAACCAAAAAGGGATCATATATCATGGTGAAGAAGGATGCCAATAATGCTGAGCGTGTAAGAATAAGGACAAAATCATTTTGATATTTAAAAAACTTAGTTATGAAAGTTGAAAAGAAAATGTGAATTGGTTTGAGGGTCATAATGTATAACATTATTAACCACCTCAGTTGAAATTCTTAAAATAAGCAAGAACTAAAAAGTAAAATTTTATCAGAATGAGCCCATTTATTTTATGGCAGATCTCTAAGAACTTGATAGCTATAATTTACTTGTTAATGAACTTATAACTTGCCTTACTTCAAAAGCTCTTTGACTTGAAACCACCATGTTCATCAGATAATCTCTGTGGTAGGGTGAAGTATGAGCAGTGACCTCATCTTCAGCCACATTATTTTCATTTGTTTTCTTTTTTACCACATTATATCAGTCACTACATAGATAAGCTTATAAGATTGGCAACCAAATAAATAATAGTGATGATGATAAACTTTACATCTGTAAAATTTATTGTTACATTTTACAGTCTATTGTTATCTAGACCATTTTATTATCACAATATTGGTATGCAAGTAGCGTTTGGTCAAACTCCATAGAATATAGTATTATCCTATCAGTAAAGTTGTGTCGGTATGAATCATTTGAGCTGCTTTTAAGACTCTACTAAGAAAGGCATTATCCCATTTTGTCACACCTATAAGAACTAACGTTTATGGGTTTTTATTCCCTTTTGTATTTGTTGAGTCTGGGTCTATCTATATTACATTTTAGTGGTAACTGATGAATTTTCTTTCTTCTAAAGATGATGATTGAAACTAGAAATCCATTTTGATTACTGAGGAATAACAGAAAAGAGCTGTAATAGAGAAACTGTTACCATGAATTCATTCTGGTTCTGAGAAGAATGTAGACATACTGTTCAATCATAATTCTCACCTCAAGTTTAGACGAGTTGTCAGTCTTCTAGAGGAAAAGAACTTTTGTGTCTTGTTGGCTATAATATTTACTGTTCAGTATTAAGTGTTCAAGAGTAGTTTCTGAAGAAGCAAATATCAATTCACAGATAGAAATATCTGAGAAGTAATCGCTACTTAATGTGTTGATGACTATACTACCATAGTCAAGTGGGCTTGTATTATCTCAGCTTGCAGATCCAATACTGCAACAAATTTTAAGACTTGAAGCCACTTTCTCTATAACCAGCAGAGTGGAAACTGCTGCTTTTCAAATCATTACAGCATAAAGTATGGGTATATTTTGCCAAAAACTTCCATTTGTCAAGATCCACTCCATTGTAAGATGCCTATGCCCAGGAAGACAGTTACAAAACTAGTTATATTGTTTTCTTGCGTATCCATCATTTCTGTAGAAGATAGCAGAGCAGCAGAGATCCTCCTCTCTGTTTAGGAGAGACTGTGATAGGACTTACACACAGCTAAAATCTAGCTGCACATGCATTTCTCATTATCATAAAACAATGGGCAACACCCCAATGTATTTCCAAACAAACCACTGTCAATTGTTATGGTTATCTTATAATTACCGCTGTCTTCAAAAGAGGCTTTTAAAATGTATAATTCAGATAAATTTTTTTTGTAAAACTTCAAACAAATACAAAGACAAAGCATTTAACAATGTTCAGAGGATGTTGGTTAAAGACAAAAATGAGGGGCCGGCCCCGTGGCGTAGCGGTTAAGTGCACGCAATCTGCTGCTGGCGGCCCGGTTCGGATCCCGGGCGCGCACCAAAGCACTGCTTGTCAGGCCATGCTATGGTGGCAACCCACATAAATTGAAGGAAGATCGGCATGGTTGTTAGCTCAGGGCCAGTCTTCCTCAGCAAAAACAGGAGGATTGGCGTGGGTGTTAGCTCAGGGCTGATCTTCCTCACAAAAAAAAAAAAAAAAGACGAAAATGAGCTGAGTTATTGACAGTCTGCCAAGAAACTCAAGAAAGTTTTTTATGTAGTATAGAAACATGGTTTCTGAACAGGGTTTGGGAAGTGTATATATGTTACCTTTTCGTTCTACCCCAAGTCTATTAGACCTCTTGTATTATTTCTCAAATGATATGATTCATTCTTTAGTATACTGTCTTCTTTTCCTTATCCATTCATCTATGACTCTTCCTGAATTTAAAAAAAAAATGTGTTTCCAAGCCCACACTGCCTGGAAGAGATAAAAGGTTATTTTAGTATTTTCTTTGAAATATATTTTTCTTTACATCTCATGACACATTTCAATTTCTCACTGTTTCATTTCTTTCCTTTGCTTCCAAAAACTGACAAAAGTTACAGATTATTGTTCAACATGTTCTGCCATACCTGCTTATAGGAAAGAGTTCACTTGGCTGGCTTTTTCCTGTTTGACTACTGTCACAAATAACTGCACAGTAGTCATTATTACTTGATTTCTCATCTTTAGATAAAACAAACACATGGAAGATACAAGAAGAAACAGATAAGATAGGTCTTGGCTCAACAATAACTCCCTTTATAACTCTTTAGAATGCCTGTGATCTTCTGTTTTATTGGTAGACTTAAAGTTGCACTACTATTCATGAGAATAGACTGTTTGGATTGTTTATCACAGTAGCTTTTCACTCAAGATTACCATATCCAAGTTGTTTCTTGGATCCTAATGGCCACTCCCAGATTTGGTGATTCTCTAGAAGGACTCACAGAACTCAGCATATAGTTGTGCTCATGGCTAAGATTTGTCACGGTGATGCATTAAAAATATACAACTGGATCAATTAGAGAAAAAGACACAGTGAGGAATCCTGGTGTGTCCCTGTGCTGACTACCTATGATCTCTCTCCTATCAGGAGTCACGCAGAGCATGCCCTCTCTAGCAACAAAAATGGCTGCCATTTGTGTTAAATATTTCTTCCCAAGGAAACCCTTTTGAGACTCAGTGCCCAGGTTTTTACTGGGGATTGGTTAAGTCTTAGCATGTACCAAAATTCTAGAATCCCAGAAGGAAAGCAGCTGTTCACCATCAATCACAGTGTGTACAAAGTCTAGGCACAGAAAACCAGTTTTATCACTTAGGGAATGTTAGAAAAGCTAAGTTCCCAGATGCCAGGCAAGGGCCAACCTTGTAAGCAGGCCTTTCTAATGAGGCAGACTCAGGCGTGCTGTGTCAACTTTTTCCTGTGCACAGGTGTATGTTGCACATTTTGGTCCACAATTTTTCATGATAAAAATGATATTCCTTTATTCTGCCCTGCCTGCTGGCTTTCTCCTTCTCTTTTTTTTTCCTCTCTCTCTCTCTCATTCTCTTTGTGTGTTTGTACACGTGCTGCTGTATTGTTTGCTCCAGGAAAGAAAAAAACATTTATCTCGGGTAAAGTTAGGTTTGTTAACTATTGAAGCAAGGGAGACCACACACCATGGTAACAATTAGATGGTGATTTTGGGGAAAAGTGGAAGGAAACTGTAGGTCTTTTGTATTGGATATTGTCAGGAAGAAAGGGCAATTCAGTGACTGGTTTTTTTTATGCTTTATTGATTTTTATATTGATTACATTTTACATAAAAGTATATTTTTATGTAGGAGGCTAGAGGAAAGAAGCTGGGCTACAATTATCACTGGAAAAACAGTAGTCACTCTTAAGTGAGGAAAGGAACATGCTTGGTGTTTTCTGTGGTTGCACAATGTTTTTATCTCTTTAAGCATAATGTTGGAATGTTTGTGTTTTTTGTCTTGTCCCATTGTAGTCGAGGAGAATCTTCATCAGATGTTGATATTTTGTGAAATTGTTTATTGGTAGAAAACTTTTTAAAATTCATTTATTTTTGTGGTCCTATAACATTTACTAGAGCCTGTGTACAGTTGGTATTTAATAATAATTGATTGACCATTTGCCTGCTCTCTACTGTTAATGACAAGGACAAACACTGTGTCAACCACTTTGCCTAGCCATAACCATTCTGGTAGAGTATCTCCTTTTCTGGGGTCAAGGAGTGTCTGAAGTACAGCCATATATTTTCTCAAAAGGAATGATAAGCAGATGTTACCACTACAGAGTTTAAGGAATCTGAGTACCCATAGCCTTATGTCCATCAACATAAACAATGGAGTATTGTAGTCTACAACAAAGGAAGCTTAATGTTAGTTAGTTAAGTACACATAAAGAGTATGGATGAGAATTCATCATTACTTTATGAGTTCAATGGTTATATTCCCAACTATTTAGAGTTCATGGGATTGAGGGAGAAATAAGATCTTTTATTTGGTTGTGGTTAATTGAACCTGTTAAACTTGATCCTATGTTCAGTCTATACATGCTTACAGTTTTAGCCCATTCTACATAGCCAATCCCTATTCTGACTATCAGGACCCACTATCCTTGAATTTCTCTCACTTTCTCCCTTCCTCCCTCTTTATCTCTTTCTTCCTCTCCCTTCAATTGTTGTTAGCGCCTAATTCCATCCCCTTCTAAGCTCCCTGGAAGTTTTAATTAACATTTTTTCTTCCCTAGCCCCACCAAGTAACTCTTTTCTGGGAGTTCTGGATCATTCTCAGTTTCAGCTGAGTATTTGCACTTTTACTACATATAATGAATCCATAAAAATAGACTATGTTGCTCTATGTTTCTTTAAACATTTATGTAAATGTAATCATGCCTTTACATATCGGTGTATATCTTGATTTTTCCACTACACATTATGCTTTTGATATTTATCTGGGTTGACACATTTAGATTTAATTATTTTAACTCCTATGCCATAATAAAGGGTATGTTAACTTCTAGATATATATTCTGAATGTCTTTTATCCTCCTCACTCTAGAGTCACTTTTCTCTTTAATACTAAAAACCAAGCCATCTTCCTCAGTGACTGCATGTAGGCCAGCCGTCTGCCAAAGTTCATCTGAGGATTCCCAATAATGCTTTCACCCAAGCAGTTGTCAATTATCACAAGAACTCACGACTTGTGTAAAAGATATTTGTTGATGTACTCCAAGAAAAGAAAAAGTATGTTTGAGTGAGCCAAATTAGCCCCAATCTTTCTTTTTTGAATTTTATTTGACAGACTTGCACGAAACTGTTCACATTTTTTTTCTGAGTTCAGCTGGAAGGGGGAGTCTGTCACTAGAATTAAAAATAACCCTGTCCCCAGAATTCCATAACAGTTAAAGTTCAAAAGAATAAAAACATTTAAAGATAATATTACTGCTGCTGCAAAAAGGCTTTAGATAGATAGATGTAAAGTATTTTGAAGATGAGTTCTATTTTACCTGCTTCTGTTGTGTCCAATAACCATATAAAGCAAGACTTTGGAGATTAATAATGAAGGTATAAAATGTTACACTGAAATTGTAGGTCTTAAAATGTATTCTAAAATTTGAAACTGCTAGAAAATACACTTTTTCACTTTGTGACATATTAGATGACCCCTTTGTAGTTGTCTTTTACCACCATCCACACAAGCTGAATGACATGCTTTAATTTATTTGTCCTTTTTGTCATCTATTCTTACAGATATTGTGGCATATTTTGTTGGAAAGGACGTCATAACTTTTGTTCTTTCTAAAGGAAGTATCTTTACTTTTGTCATGGGGCCGAGGAAACTTTTATTTTATTTTTTTAAATGAATCTGGTCCATGGGCAGGTGGTATGCTGAGCTTTGAACAGCTTGATGAATGATTTGGCTCTGCGTAGCAGTGTCAAATAATGTATCTCAGCTGGCAGCCTCAATGAAACAGAATAAGACAGTCTTTTCTGTTATATATTAGAGTCCTTGTGCCTACTCAACTTCTCGCTGTGCATGCTAGGCATAAATCCTGCCCTTCCTCTCCCTGTGACGGTAATTCACCCAGAGCTGCCTATTCAAGTCTGTTTACCTAACGATTGCATTCTCCATCAGGAGCCACTCCTGTCGCTGGGGCAGATGTATGTTCTTTATTTGCTGATATACTAAGTTGTGTGATTATAATCAACCAATTTTCTGGGAATAATAATGGAGGATAGTGGGAGTTATTGCTTAAAATCCTCTCTTAGGAGGAGAATAGATGGTTTAATTTTTAAGGAGCTGGTGAATTTACACTTACATTTCAGCTTTTGTTAATAATTGTTGTTGTTAGTGCCATCGAGTAGGTTCTGACTCCTAGCTACCCTGTGTACAGCAGAGTGCAGCCCTGCCTGATCTTTTTGCACCAACCCCTCACTTTCTAGCCCTATGTCAGACAATGCTCCACTGCTATTAATAGGGTTTTCATGGCCAATTTTTTTCAGAAGTGGGTGGCCAGGTCCTTTTTCTCAGTCTGTCTAGTCTGGAAGCTCTGCGAAAATCTGTCCACCATGGGTGACCCTGCTGGTATTTGAAATACCAGTGGCGTAGCTTTCAGCATCACAGCAACACACAGCCGCCACAGTATGACAACCAACAGACCAGTGGTGTGGTTCCCCAGCTGGGAAACGAACCCAGGCCATGGCAGTGAGAGCAACAAATCTTAAATACTAGATCATAAGGGCTGTTTTTGTTAACAATACTACAACTTTTTCGCCATATTTTTTTGGTAGAATTATGTTTTAGTTAGTATTCTAGATAAAAATGATTTTCCTTTCTTCTTTCTAAACAAGTAGGGTAAAATCCACTTATTAAAGGAGCAATTATGTCATTTAAGGGCATTGATGACTACTTCCTGAGACAATATTTATCTTTCATTTTTGCCCTGTAGACCACAGGGAGATATTTAAGGAGAAAAGTTTCATTTTTATTACATATTATTATTAGTTATTATTTTTTTAATTCATGAAGATATTCCTCTGAGATAATGGAGGATGTGTAGGAATGGGGACCAAATGATGGCAGGGAGGAAAAATAAGGAATCCTATGGGTGGTGTCAATCATGATTTAGGTACATTTGGACTGTGGAAGTTATAGAATATTTGAGAGGCTTTGAAGTAGAATTATTAGAATCTCTTAGCCAATTAAATGAGGAAGAGGGACTGAATAGAAGGAGAGGGAGCAAGATAATAAATACACTGAGATGCAGAAGTAAAGGAGGCAGATAGTGAACTTAGTTTGGGACACAGCTTTGAGGTAAATATTAGATATCAAGGTACAGTAGACAGTTGGATGTATAGTCTGGAGTTCAGGAAATAGAACAGGGCTAGATGTTTGGATTGGGAATCCAAGTTAAAGTCATGCGGAGTAGATTTGGTGACAGAGAGAATGAACAGCAGATAAATTCTGAAATTTTCATATCATAAGGATCTACAGCTATGCTGTCCAGTGTGATAGTCACAAGCCCCATACAGCTATAGAGCATTTGAAATAGTATGAACGCAGATGTACTGTAAGTGTAAAATACTCACTGGATTGTGAAAATTTAGTACAGTAAAATAGCACCATATCTCAATTTTTATATTGATTACATATTTGATAATATTTTAGCTTTATTTGATTAAGCAAAATGTATTAAAGTGAATTTTACTGTTTATTTACCACAGCTACTCCAAAACAAAATTATACATGTGGCTTGTATTTCATTTCTATTGGATAGTACTTGCCTACAGAATAAAATCCTGATTCATTCACACAATGACTCATCATGATGTAGCCTGTTACCTTACCAAACTTGTCTTCTGTTCCTCTCATGTCTCCTCCAGCCAGCCAGATGTGAGCTAGTTCTCTTCCACATCACGCTATTTCAGATCTGTAGCTTTTTGCACATGTTGTTTTCAATTTTGGGAATACCCAACTCTTCCTTGCAAATTCCCAGTGTTTTAGATTGGTTTTTCAAAGAGAAGAAACTTAGATTTAATGAGTAAAAAATATTATTAGTGGGGCTGGCCCCGTGGCTTAGTGGTTAAGTGCGTGCGCTCCACTACTGGTGGCCCGTGTTCGGATCCTGGGCGTGCACCGACGCACTGCTTGTCCTGCCATGCTGAGGCGGCGTCCCACATACAGCAACTAGAAGGATGTGCAACTATGACATACAACTATCTACTGGGGCTTTAAAGAGAAAAATGGGAAAAAACGAGGAGGACTGGCAATAGATGTTAGCTTAGGGCCAGTCTTCCTCAGCAAAAAGAGGAGGATTGGCATGGATGTTAGCTCAGGGCTGATCTTCCTCATAAAAAAAAAATATATATATATATTATTAGAGATTCTTGACCTCTGTTTTTTAAGGAATAAACGGAAGAGAATAACAAAATGAGTCTTTATGTACTCATCACTCATTTCACTAATTATCAACTCATGTCCAATCCTGTTTCCTCTATATTCACAACATCCTGCTCAGATCATTTTGAAGAAGATCTGGACATCGCTTAAGTTCACCTATAAATATTTTAGTGTATATTTCTAAAACAATGAGGGTTATTTTTAACGTAACTCAAATACCTTAATTTTTTAGTATCCTCAAATGTAAATGATGAAATTTCTCTCATTTTTCTTATCATTTTTTTTCAAATTCGTTGTTTAAATCAGGGTTCAAATAAGGTCTATATATTGCAATTGGTTGATTTGGCTTTTAGTCTTATAAATTATCTCTACATTTCTTTTTTCTTTTCTTTTCTTTTTTTTTCGGTGAGGAAGATTGTCCCTGAGCTAACATCTGTGCCAGTCTTCCTCTACTATTTGTATATGGGACACTGAGACAGCACGGCTTGATGAGCGGTGTGTATGTCTGCACCCGGGATCTGAACCCCGAACTCGGCAAAAACGGAGTGTGTGAACTTAACCACTATGCCACCGGGCCGGCCACCTCCATTTCTTTTCCTTAATGCAATTTATTTGTGCAAGAAACTGGGCCATTTGACTTGTAGAATCTGTATTTAAATTTTCATACCCCCATTATTTTTCAATATGTCCCTGTGTTTCCACTAATGCCTATTGTTAGTTCTAGATGCATAATCAGATCCAGATTCTCTTTGTTTTTTTTTTTTTAAAGAGTATTTCACTGGTGATAATGTCTGCTTCCATTAGGTACATAATATCTGGTGATGTTTTTTTTTTTTCCAGCGATGTTAGCAGCCACAGATGATTTTTGCCCACATTTGTTAGTTACTGAGGAATAGCAAAATGCTAATTTTTAAATTCTATTATTCATTCTTCAATTTTTAACTAGAATGCTTCTATAAAGTGAAATGTTTCCTCATTAACTAGTTGATAAACTTTAGGATCAATTTGGAGAGGAAGGGTAAATGTGATTTTTTTCCCCCTTTACATCCATTTTTCAAAATAGTGCTTTACTAGTGTTACCTTCTAAGTGATTTTCTAAGTTCGCTAGCATTCTCCAGTAGTGACTAGGGAGTAATTTGTATTATTATTATAATAAACTCATGGAGAGCAACATATAATTGTCCCTTCTTGGCCAGTGATAGCCTTTTTAAGTTGACTGAGTCCTTTTTCCTTGAGTTTTGCTATGATAAGATGTTCCAGGATCATCTTGGGCATTTCATGCTCCAGACCTGGAACTGGTCATTTTCCCAAGGAGCCATGGCTCTTTTGTGGGACATATTATTTAGAAACTGTGATATTGTTGCTAGGGATCCTCATTGTTACTGGGTTGATCATTGTTCCTAGGTCGTATTTGTAGACAAAATTAGGAAATACCAATTCTATTTTTATGAGGCAATTTATTATGCGTTCTTACTGATACTTTCAATTCAAATGCAGTATAACAAGATTTCAACTTAAACTCATCAGTCTTACCATCTGTATCTCTTTTCTTTTGTGCTAAAAAATGCAAGTTCTCAATAATATCAATATAATTACTCATTTACTTTATTCTGCAATACACTAACAACTGCTTCATGATAATACTAATACCACCATCAGCAATATGATTTCTTAGAAGCCATTTATATATTTTTGCAGTTCTTTTTGTCCTAAGGCTATATCTCACTAGGGATGTTTAGTCAAGTTACTGTGTTTTAGTGTCACTTGATATTATCTCTGTGTGGTTATACCACCAACTGGTTATAGTTAGACACATTTGTTTTATTTCATCATTGCTCTTTAGGAATTTTTAAGAAAACAAATTTTGTTTAGTTTTCTTTTATGATTGCGTGCATTCTTTACAGTGTTCCAAAATAAAATTCTATAGACTGATACATTCAGGGAGATCTCACTGTATGCCTATCCTATCTACTCTGTTCCTAGTGTTCCTTTATAGGTAGTCATTTAAAAAAATGTCGTATCTTTCCATTGCTTTTTTATGTAAACTACCTGTTCTTTCTGTCTATTGACTGACTGACTGATCTACCTATCCATCCATAATCATTTCCTCTTTTTAGATAAAGGGTAGGATTCCGTATGCACTTTTTTCTAACTTGCTTTTTTGCACTTAAAACTGTATCTCCGCAACAGTATGTAAAGATATTTGTCTTCACTTTTTACAGCTTCAGAGAGCTCCATTGCTTGGTTGTAGCCTGATTTATTAAACCAGTTCCCTGTTGATGAATATTTTAGTATTTTTATTCTTCCGCTATTGCAAATAATGCTGTAGTAAGTAGCCTGGAATATAAATATTTTCGTATCTTTGCCTGTGAATCTTTGTTATAAATCCTAGGAGAGAAATTGCTGGGTCAAAGAGCAAATACATCCTAATTTTACTAGGTAATGTCAAATTTGCTGCATCTCCTAGGAGCTGCATCATTTTGCATTCTCATCAAATGTGTGAGTGTGCCTGTTTCTCTACAACCACATCCACAGAATGTGCTGTCAAAATGTGGAATTTTGCAAAACTGATAGGTGAAAAATTATATCTCAATGTAGTTTTAATAAATTGAGGTATAAGTACCATCAGTAACATGTACAGATTTTCAGTGTACCCTTCCAGGAGTTTTGGCAAATATATTTAGGTGTGCAACACACACTCCTATCAGTATATAGAATGTTGCCGTCACTCTACAAAGTTCTCTTGTGTCCTTTTCCAGTCAATGCCCTGCTCCCCAGAGATAATCAATATTCTGATTTCTATCTCTGTATATTAGTTTTGCAAGTTTGTTAAGGTCATGTAAATGGCATCATACAATATGTACACTTTTGCGTCAGGCTTCATTGGCTCAAAAACAATTTTTGCAATCATCCATTTGTTGCGTGTGTGTGTGGCAGTTTCATATTGCAGAGTAATATTCCATTATATAAATATATCCCAGTTGTTTATTATCCTGTTGATGTTTGAGTTGTTCCAAAAATTTTACTATTATTAAGAAAGCAGCTATAAACCTATTTGACAAGTCTTGGAGAGATATTTCTTTTGGGTGAATATCCAGGACTGGAATTGCTGGATCATAAGAAACATAAATGTTTAACTTCACAAGAAACTACTGAACAGTTTCCAAAGTACTTGTACCATTTTGATTTCTACTAGCAAGATAGGAGAGGTCCAGTTGCTCCACATCCTCTTCAACATTTGGTTTTAATCTTTTTAATTTTAGGCATTCTAGTGGTCATATATTGATATTTCATTGTGATTTTAATTTGCCTTTCTTTGATGACTAAATTTTGACAATCTTTGGCTTTTATATATTCTCTTTTGTGAAATGTTGGTCAAAATCTTTTGGAGAGAAATGCTGCTTGTAGAAGTTTTTTATGTATTTTAAATATCAGTCCTTTGTGTCTCTCCGAATCTCCCTCCTTACCCCTTCTCTCTCCCTCTCCCTCTTTCCCTCCTCCCCTCCCTCCCTCCCTCTTTTTCACTAACACATATACTTCAATTATTTTTTGTCTCTTCATTGTCTTACTGGTATATTTTGATAAGCAAAAGCTTTTTGATTTTGAGATTCATTTTTAAATTTTTTTTAATAGTTAAAGATTTTTGCGTTCTAGGTAAACTTTCTCCTAGCCACAAATTACTGTTTCTTTTTCTACATTCTCCCATGTTTTCTTTCAGAATATTTATAGTTAACAGCTTTTATCTTTAGCTGAAATCATCTTGACTTAATTTTTGTATATGGTTTGAGATATTGGTCAAGCTTCATTTTTTCCCCACGTGAGTATTCAGTTAATACTGAAACATTTGATGAAAATTACTCCAATACCCATTGAATTTCACTGAGAATTTGTGAAAAACAGTGTAGGTTTATTTCTAGACTACTCCGTTTAATTGATTCATTAGTCTGGCTTTATGCTAGTAGCACACTATCTTCATTACTATGGTTTTGTAATTAGTTTTATAATCAGATAGCGTAAGTCCCAATTTTGTTATTTTTTAAACAAATTTGTTTTGGTTATTTTAGTTCTCTTACATTTCCATATACATTCTAGCACTGGATTTCAATTTCTACAAGAAAGATTCCTGGGATTTTGATTGGTATAGCATTAAATCTATAGATTGATTTGGACAGGTTAATTTTTTACAATATTGTCTTCCTATCCATCGGCATGGTAAATTTCTTCATCTTTTGCGTCTGGTTCAGTTCTTCTCAGCAATATTTTGTAGTGTTCAGTGTGGAAGTCTTGCATGTTTTTGGTTAAGTTTATTTCTTGATATATTATGCTATTAAAAATGTATCATTTAAAAAAATTTATTTTCCAGTTATTTATTGCTTATATATACAAAAACAGTTGATTTTTTACATTGATCTTGTATTCTGAATCCCCGATATATTCACTTATTAGATTTAATAGCTTTTTTTTGGTAGATTCATTAGGCTTTGTATAAACACAGTGATAATGTCTGCAAATAAATATAGTGTTATTTGTTCCTTTCAAATATGTATGCCTGTTATTTATTTTCCTTATCTTATTACTTTGGCTAAGACCTCTATTAAAATGTTGAATAGAAGTAGTGATAACATCTTTGAACATTTTTGTCTTGTTCCTGTTTTTAGGAGAAAGGGCTTATGCTCAATATGTCATTATTAAGTCTAATGTCAACAGGAGGATTTTATGTAGATGCTTTTTATCAGATAGAGGCAATTCTCTTCTGTCTCAGTTTGCCTAGTTGTTTTTTTAATCACAAAAGGGTAGGTATTGAATTTTGTGAAATACTTATTCTGCATTTATTGAGAAGATTGTATAATTTTGTTTTTAGTATGGTGAATTACATTGATTAATTTTCAAATACTAGCCAAACATGTATTCCTAGGATAAATCCCACATGGTCATGATGTATTATCCTTTTTATGCATTGATTCTTTTGCTAATATTTTGTTAAGGATTATCTTTTCTTATAATATCCTTCTCAGGGTTGGGTAATAGGGTTCTTATCAGCTTACTTATGGAGTTGGGAATTGTTTCCCAGTGTGCATTCATTTCTAGTAATAGTGTTGAAAATATTTTAAGTATTTATTGGCATATGCGTTTTTCTGAGGTGAATTTTCTTTGCATGTCATTAGCAAGTAATTTTATGAATAAAATTTTGATCTTTTACATGTTACATGGATAAAATGAGTTAACTGGCAGTATTTCTAGGCACTTTGAGAATCTTTCTTATAATATAAGAAATTGGCTTACGGGTTTATATGTTTTTATCTCTGTGAGCTGATTATGAGTTTATTCATGTGACATAGATCTTCTTTCAGATAGCAAACAAGTTGAGTTTTGGAGACCCAAGGCTGCAATTTGATTCCCCAATAGTCCCTACTGGAGATAACTCTAGGTGACAGATCATCAATTTATAGATGTGGACGTTTTAATTTCATTTCTTTATATTCTTCTTGATTAGCATCTTTTAAATGCACAAATAAATTAAATTGAAAAATATAATAAAATTAAATTCATGGGCACTATTATATAGGAATTTTTGAAACATCCATCAAAGACAGAGAAGCTATTGATTGAAAGAGTTTTGCACTGAAAGCTGACCAGTGGCAGAAGGATGTGGCATGGGGGAGATGAATCAGTTTGGTTTCAAGTGGTCAAATATGCATTTTAGAAAGATCTCTTTGGCACAATGTGGAGGAAGGATTGCAGCAGGATGAGACTGGAGGCAGTTAAGAGGTCATAGAAATAGTTCAGGTGAGAGATGATAAGAAACTGAATTCTTATATTGGAAATGAGAATGAAGAGAAATCATATTGGACATATGTGGGACATATGTAGTAAAGTGATTTCAGGAGGGATGGCAGTAGGCTGTGAAACAGAAGTCAGTAGACATGTTTTCAAATTGTTGACATTCACTATCTTCCAGACTCTTGTCTGAGCAACAGCGGTCTCACAAAGTGATCCATAACAATGGAATTTTCTGAAGAAAACAAATTAGGAAAAAGCTGCATACTTTATACCCTTTTTGGAACTTACAATAGTCCTGTGGATCTAGTGCCTATGTCTGCTTCTAGTTTTACATCCCTTCCGTCAGATAAAAGTGGGATTTGAGTATTTAGATTCTCTTCAAAGGAAAGTTTTCATGCATTGTATGTTAGAGGTGAGTACTTGAGTCCTCCTAAGGGATCTCAGTCTTTCCTAAACTTTCTTTAAAGTTAATAGTTATCAAAATGACTTTTGTAGACTGGAGTTTAAGAATTTTTTTTTAAACCTTAGTTTAAGTGAAAACAGGTTTTGCTGGATACTGAAATATATTGGCATGAACTTATTTCCTGGCCATATGGATTATAAAATAAGCTGGGGTGTCGAGAATTAAATGAGATAATTTATGTAGAGTCCCCAGCATAATGGGCACATAGTAGGCATTCCGTAAATAGTAGCTATAGGACATAGATTCAGAAATCTTTAACTTAAAAGCCTGTAGCTACAAACACGAATATGGGCGAAATTTTTCAGGAAGAGCGTATGGGGAAATAAAGAGAAAGACAAGGGTTTAAATCTGGGAAAATTCGGCATATTAGAACAGGAAGTGAGAATCTGGTGAAGGAGGGGAGAGCAATGGTCAGAGAGTTAGAAGGAGAGCAAGAATAGGCCTATCTTATGGAAGCCGACCTTTTAAGAAAGAAGGAGTGGCCAGGCTGGGAAATGCTTTGGAGCAGTCAAAAAGTGTAAAGACTGACAAAGTAGTCAACTAGAAGTTCATTGGTGAGTTTAGCAACCCTGGATCCATCTTGAATTAGTAGAAAAAAGGGGAGGAAAAATTGGAAAATTCAAATCGAGTTTTCCTGAGGTTTCTGTTTTAGAGAAATCATATGCAGGGACTACAAGTAGGAGAGACAAAAAATTGGTTTGAAGGGCTATGTGATATTTTGAGAGAAAGAATACTTGTGCACCCCTTAAAACTGTTTGGTAATAGATAATTGGCGATAGGAACTTGGCAGCTCATGTGCCACAATCAAGCTTTAGGAGACATAAAGCTTCCTAATGAAAGGATCTCCTTGGATAAATCATCTCAAGGCAAGACGAAAATCATAAACCCGCTGACTTGGAGCTGCTCAAGGGCAGAAGCACCATCTTATTCATTTGTGTATCAAGGGACTATCACAGGACCTGTCACTTAGTTGATGCTTAAAAAGAAAGACTTAAAATTTAAAGAGATTTGGTTTGAAACTAGAATCAGAATTGTAATTTTATGGCTTATTCAAAATAGAATAATATGTCAGATTTAGGAATAGAAATACAGTGTTGAGTTCCTAATTTTTAGGAGTAGACAGTAGATGGAAGGTCTTGCTTGATCAAGGTCATTGGTGTTTAGATTTTTGCTTTGCTTTTTTAGGTTCTTCACTTCTTTATTATGAACTTTGGCTTTTACTAAGTTTTATGAGTAGAGACAAGGAAGTAGCCATGTGAGCTAAAGTGTAGTGCCTGACAGGGATAGGAATTTAAGTAAAAAAAAAAAAAAAATCTATGTCTGGTCTAAGTCTAAAAGTGGGAGACAAGAGACAGGTCAGTTTTTTAGGATGAATTTACCTCATAACATTATGACTTTGTTTAAAATTTTGTTTATAGAAGTGCAAATATCCTCCTCAAAAAGAGTTTTAATATTTGATTAGTTCAAGTATATTTTGAAATTAAAAAAAGATTGACAAATTTATATTTCCACCTTCAGTGTGAGAATTCCAGTTGCTACACATCTTCACCAAGACTTGGTATTGTCAGCTTGTTTTTTTAAATTTTAATCATCCTAATAGGGTGTACTGGCATCAAATTGGTGTTTTAATTTACATTTCCCTAATGACCAATGATGTTAAGCATCTATTTATGTGCTTATTTGCCATCTGTATCTGTTCATCAAAACTTTTGTACATTTTTAAAAAATTGGCAGTTTTTTTAAAACTTTGATTTTGAGAGTTCTTCATATATTTCTGATACAAGTCTTTCATCAGATGATTTGAAAATATTTTCTCCCTGTCTGTGGCTTCTCTTTTCATTTTCTTAACTAGCTCTTTTGAAGAGCAGAAATTTTAAATTTTGATGAAGTTGACCTTATCATTTTGTTATTTTATGGATCATGCTTTTAAATGTACACCTACTATATATTCCAGCCATTCCAGTCCTAGGTATTTATCCAAGAGAAATGAAAGTATATGTCCATTTAAAGACTTGTGCATGAATTTAATGCAACTTTATTTGTAATAACTCAAAACTGTATGTAATCCATATGTCCATCAACCAGTGAATGGATAAACAAATCATAGCTTATCCAAACAATTGAATACTACTCAGCAAGAAAAAGGAAATTACTATTGATAGATGACACGGTATGTATGGATCTCAAAATAATAATGCCGTGTGAAAGAAGCTAGACAAAAAAAGACTACATATTACATGTTTCCATTTATGTAAAATTCCAGAAAATGCATGCTAATCTATAATGGAAGGAGGCAGCTCAGTGGTTGCCTGGGGACAAAGAGGTGAGTGGGAAGGGGTGTGAGGGACTTTTGAGGGTGATGGATATGCTAATTATTTTGATTGAGTGATAGCTTCATAAGTATATTTTTATGTCAAAAATTACCAAATTGTACACTTTAAATATGCACCTTTTACTGAATTTCAATATCTACCTTACTAGAACTGTAAATAAAATAATTTGCCAAAAAAATTGTTAATTATCCCTTAGAATCTTCTAGAAGAATGCAACACTTTAAAAAAGTAATATATATTTTCTAGCCATCCACTGAAGCTCTTCATATTCATCAGAGTGGATATAACTCATCGTTGATAATAAAGAGATACAGAATAATCCATAGTGGGAAAATAGCGTCTGTGTTCCTAGTAACGAATAAACAGAGAGAAAGAAAGCAAGCAAACACAAAAGAATGAAGAAAGATGAATTGTAACTTCTTAAAAAAAGAAAAAGATAATCAAAGAGGTAGTAAATGTGAGTGCTTTATAACTAATATACTGTTGAATAGAAATTAGAATCATAGGTACAGATGATTAGGAAAATGCAGGAGAAAATAGATATTTATGATAAGGAATTACATTTCATGAGGAGTTCACTTAGTACTAGCTTAATAAAGGAAGACATAGAGGCAGAGTAGAGTTGAATGAGAAATGGATCATTAACTATAACGAAGTGCTTGTAATGAACAGAGACAGATTAATGATGACAATGACAATGTCACTGGTGATAAATGCAAAAAGCAATTGCGATTTTTATATATTCATGTTTTTTGAGTTCTTCCTAATTGCCCTTCTGTAGGCTGAATTTGTAGGGCTTTTTATTTTTTAAAAAATTTTCTGGTGTATGTCAGGGACCTCACTCCTGCAAGGATGATGATAATTATAATTGCCAAATAATCATTAAAAGCCAGAAAGAACATAAAGAAGACACTATAAATGCAATGATTTTTTTGATATTTAAATTACTTTTGAAAAATTTTCAAAGTTTTATTAATTATCTAGTACACTTCTGGTTAATAAAATATACTCATGGAACAATTCACTTTCAGATATTTATTTAGCCATCTCAACGGTGTAGAAATATTATGAATTATCAATAGGTTTTCTAAATTCTACTGTATTGAGTTTATATAAATGAAAGCATTATTATTAACTAAGTATAAACTGAAAAGTATAATAGAAGTTATCAAAAATGAAATATTATATGTAATGTTAAATTACAGTGAGTTTTTAAGCAAACATTTTTCATCTTACTATAAGAGTAGTATATGATGAATTTAGAGAATTTGAAAAAATACAAAAATACAGAAATAAAAAATCTTACCTACTATCCCACCATTTAAAGATAACCACTGCTGACATTTTCACGTATTTCCTTTTAGTCTTTTTCCTTGCTCACGATGTATAAGAATTCTAAATATATAAATTATAAGCATGTGTTTAGCTTCATTCTGTGTATATACTTGTGTACACTAGCCTCTTCATGTAGTATATCAAGTAACAACCCACTTCTCTTGGAAATATAAATTGGTATACTTTTCTTAGGAGACAATTTTGTGTATATGTCAAAAGCCTCAATATATTCATATTTATCCATTTATGGGAATTTGTTCCTCTAAAATAACTAATGAAGCTCGCAAGTATTTATGTATGAGTTGTACATCACAGCACTATATAAAAACAAATAAATGAAAAACAAAATTAAAGTAACACTAATAAGTCATTAGCTGATCAATTGTTTTATTCATCCAAGAGACTACAATGTAGTTGTGGAAACTTATTTTTGAACAATAGTTAATACTCTGAGGAAATATTAATAGATGAATATAATTTAATATATTTATTAATATAAATACAAATATTACATATTAATGAAACAAGATATAAGTTAAATATGCACAATATGATCTGTGTGTACATGTGTTATGTATCTGCATAATCTCGGTCTGGCTTTCAGAACCGAAGTTGTATACAATGGAGCAAAATAATAAGAGCATAGTTTCTTCAAAGCATGTGACTACTATACAAAACCTGCTTTGCTACCTTCAGAAACCTTATGTGAGAGACACAAAGTGCTAGCTGGCTATCTTCTCTCTCTATCATGGTAATTTCTAAGTAGAGGAATTGCAGGTGATGCTTATTTTCTCTACTATTTTTTTGTATCTTCCAAATGTTTTGTATGTAACCTTTCGTAAGCAGAAAAATAATAAAGATTGTAAAAATTTACATAGTAAGAATTTCCTCCTGTTATTAAAATAATTGAAAACATGATTTTTATGGTTGTCTTACATCCCAGTATATTGCTATATGGTTTATTTTATAAATGCTCCAGTAGTGTCATTTAAAGACTTTTTATTTTGTTTTTTTTTGCTGTATTTTATTTTTTTTTTTCATTTTAATTTTTTTGTTTATTGCAGTAACATTGGTTTATAACATTGCAAAAATTTCAGGTGTACATCATTGTACTTCTATTTCTGCATGGACTACATCATGTTCACCACCAAAATACTAATTACAACCCATCACCACACACACGTACCGAATTATCCCTTTCACCCTCCTCCCTCCCCCCTTCCCCTCTGGTAACCACCAATCCAATCTCTGTCCCTATGTGTTTGTTTATTGTTGTTATTATCTACTACTTAATGAAGGAAATCATACGGTATTTGGCCTTCTCCCTCTGACTTATTTCACTTTGCATTATACCCTCAATGTCCATCCATGTTGTCACAAATGGCTGGATTTCGTCGTTTCTTATGGCTGAGTAGTATTCCATTGTGTATATATACCACAGCTTCTTTATCCATTCGTCCCTTGATGGGCACTTAGGTTGCTTCCAAGTCTTGGCTATCGTGAATAAGGCTGCAATGAACACAGGGGTGCATGTACCTTTGCAAATTGGTGTTTTCAAGTTCTTTGGATAAATACCCAACAGTGGAATAGCTGGATCATATGGTAGTTCTATCGTTGATTTTTTGAGGAATCTCCATACTGTTTTCCATAGTGGCTGCACCAGTTTGCACTCCCACCAGCAATGCAATCAAGATCATTAATATGGGTTAAACATTGTTTTGGATTATGTCATTACTCCTAAAATTTTTTATGAGGAGCTCTGACTCCTAACTCTCAGCTGGGAAATACATGTTGTTAGAGTATAGTTTTAATGAAGAAAAAGTAATAAAAATATTTAGCTATATTTAAGCCCCTGACCACAACTCTAGTTAGCTGTACTAAGAATGTGCATTATTGGTCATTTGGATGAAAGGTGATTGGAGAATGCAAATCCATGTGCCCCACTAATGGAGGGTCAGCTCTGTCATATCTGTAATGATACCATTCTTCATTGGCTTAGAAACTCTAGTTAAGCCTTTGGGGAAAAAACAATTCTGGTACAGTCTTGTGTTTTTTGGAAGTCTATAGCTAATAGAATTGCTGGCAAAGAAACTTTACACTTATAAAGGTCACACAAATGAACAAAACTTACAGTTATTTCAAACAGTTTAATGAAATGATTTTCTTCTTATAGATTTGAAGAACTTAGTACCATTTTGTTGCAGTACTTTCAAGTGTTCACAATTATATGGTGAAGCTATGAAAGAAAAAGCTACCACTAGACTACATGTATCAAAATAAAGAGTAAATTGCCCTTGAAAAATAACCTTAATTTTTGTGTAGAATATTTTGGTGTTTATATAATAATTTCTAATGAGTTTGTTGACCTCAATGTCAGTCTTTGGAATATAATGGAAAAATATGAATTAACAAGTTTCAATTATACAAAAAAACAGCAATAATTTCTTCATTTATAGGTTATTCTCATTCTTATAATTGTAGCACACATATTTAGAAATATGCTTAATGCTTAATTTCTATCTCCCTGGAAAATATGGTAAGTAGATTATGGCAGAGATTATACTTGCTTTTCAATATCCAATATCCATTACTAAAAAGCTCATATTTCACTGGTCACCTTGCTCCCTATCTAAAAGATAATATTCACCACTCTCTCTTGTAAATAGGTGTGGCCATGGGGCTTAGAGTTGGCAAATGAGATGTAAGCAGAAATGTGTGTGTGTACTAAGAAGTCCCTTTAAAAGGCAGAGGAATACCTTTCTGTACTTTTTTTGTCCATCCACCCGGTTAGGATGAATGTGATGGCTAGAGCTGTAGCTGTTCTGAACTTGAGAGTAGAACCTCTGTGCAGTAGAGCAAAAAAGCAAGAAGCCTAGATCCACGCTACCGTGTCACCTCCACATAAATCTTGTTCTGTCTACCTTTAGGATTATTGCTAGACACAAAAATAAACTTTTTTGATTTAAACTACTAATATTCCAAGTCTTTGTTACCAGAACTAAAATAAATCCACATTTTGCATAGGTCTAGGGTAAGCCTTCCTCTTTGTATATTACGAATATTTGTTAGACATATGTTATTTATATCATTAGATGTCTATAAAATATATAACTGATATTTTATTCCATTTTATAGTTATTATAAGTAGAAGTGTAAAAATATTATCCATCATAAGCCAGAGATCTTGAGACACTAAAAATATTGCTTTGTGATGATGATATATTCTTAGATGATGATAGGCACTGGGAGAAGTACTAAGTCCACACCCTCACCAACACAAAAATTAAGCAGCAGTTATCAAATAGCTCCTCAGATACAGCATCATGGTAAACATATTTGATTTTGTCTAATAGCCATTAGGTTGTCACTGCTTATTGAAGATTTGAGTTCTCTTCTAGTCCTTGCTATTCAGATAGATGCTAGAAAGTAACTTGTGGAGCAGGAATGTCACAGCTCTAGAATTTAAGCTTAGTATTATGTTATGTTTGCATGTTGTTTTTATGATCTATCCATTTATATAACCAAGACATCTGAGCATAGCTTAAAAATGACAATTTTAGTTTTTAAATTATTACCAAATTGTGTATGAAACAGAATGCCTCCTTTATTCTGAGGTTCACTTATTCCAAAATGGAACCATTGTCAGAAAAGCTATATCAAAATACCTAAGTCAAATTGGTCTTGAGAAAATATACTTCTTTGGAACCATGGAGGTAATATTCTGACAACACTGGGTTACAAAATACAGTGCAACTTGCCTTTCTTTAGTACTGAACTGTGTGTGGTAGCTCATCACACCCTTTCTTTCCACTAATAGAGCCCCTTTTTCCTATGAGGAACCTATTCCATGTGAACTCCAGTGGGCCCAAGCCGAAAACATCCAAACTTGTGCTTGGTCTTTATGATTGGTTTAAGATAGAGCATGTCACTCAATCTGGGAAAATTAGAATTCTCACCAGGCCTTTTCTGCCCTTGAGAAATATGCTCCCTTTTCCTTAAGGATTACAAGCTCCAAGGCCATTTAGTCCTTGAGCGTCCAGTGCCCATTTTGCCAATTGAGCTGGTCTGAATGTGAAGCTAAAGAGCAGGAAAGCAGAGCCAAGATGTGAAGAGACAGAACAAGGAGTTATAATGTCATTTAAGTACCTGGATCAATATATACACCTGAACTTTCAGTTACATGGAAAGAGATTTCTTTTTTACTTAGGCTCATTTAACTTGACTTTCTATCAGGTGCAGCTGACAGAGTCCTGACTAATGAAGCTTCTTTCTTATCATAGAGAAATTATTATACAAGACATATAGTACATGAAGTGGCGGAAGATAGGTGTGCTTTGTTTAGCTGATAGATCTCTTAGACATTTTATTGTTGAATTTTCTGAGACCTCACTATCTTTGTTTCTTGGGACCCATTCAGCCTTCCACTTAGTTGCTCTTTGTCAGGGACTGTACAAATGAGCAGATGCACCAGGATGTTGTGGGGCAAAGCTTTTAGTTTCATGAAGTGTTTTCATTCTCTCCAACTAAACAATTTGAAGAAGGCTATTTTATCATAGCTGACTGGATTAGTTGTTTTCACCACTGCCAGGAAGTGGTGAGGGCACCTATAGTGAACATTGGTTATTTCCATTGGACTGGAATCCCTTCACCTCTTTTTCCGGTAAAATGTCTCATTTCTTCCTCTCTCCGCTGGTTCACATGGGGAGGCCAATTCAGTATTCCATTGTCCGGGCCAGGGATGGAAATATACTTTAGACTTGGCCCATTGTAGTATCTCATTGTCCTGGACATTCAGTTTGTTCAAGGCTGACCATATTTAACCTCAACTGGGCCAGTCAGAGTCATACCTTGATGTTTTCTTTCTTTTTTTTTTTTAATTTTTTGTTTATTGCAGTAACATTGGTTTGTAACATTGTATAAATTTCAGGTGTACATCATTATACTTCTATTTCTGCATAGATTACATCATGTTCACCACCCAAATACTAATTACAACCCATCACCACACACACGTGCTGAATTATCCCTTTCGCCCTCCTCCCACCCCCCTTCCCCTCTGGTAACCACCAATCCATTCTTTATGGATGCAGGATGAGAGACTCTCTTTACTTTGGAGTTACCTAGACCAGTATAATTTTGAAGCTCTTTGTAGCCACGCCTCCACATCTCACATTTTTTACTCTCCCTATTAACTTACTACCACCAAATGGAGAAAGCTTCTCTGCAAGAGGATGAAACTAACATACATAAAATGGTAGAACTCAGAGTTGAAAAAAATGCTAACTGCATCATCAGAGTCAACAGGGTCAGCATATGTGTGTGTGCTTTGTAATTATAAGTGCTAATAATACACACAATTTTTTTTAAGTTGCTGTGGCTTGGGTGTCTGTCTTCTCTAATAAGATATATTTGTGAGTTCAGTACTTGAATAGTTAACTATTTGGTAACAAACATATGAGCATCAGCACGAGAGTGAGTGTGGGTATATATATGTGTGAACACATTTTTATGTGTGTAAGTCTAGTAAAAGCGGGATATCTTTGACAAGTACATTAGATAGAAAGGGAAGACTAGTCTTTCTAAACTCTATATTCAAAACTGAGTTATGGATGATCTTTCACCTTCTTGTAATTGCTTAAAAATATTACAGTCTCTATAAGTAGTTGCTTATTTGAACCCCAAGGGGAAAGAAGTTTGAAAATGCTTTAGGCTTCTTGACATGATAATATGAGCTAAGCAAGCCAGAACGTTTGCAAAGTGCTATGAATTTGCTAATGTTTCTTTTGCTGCTTAATTTTAAGGTCAAAGGCTTTGGTTATATTTTAATGAATAGTTGAAATGGTGTTGGAATAGCAATGAAAATGGTACGTGAGGGAAATAAAATGCCAATAATGCTGATGCCATTTTTTAAACTTGCTTATAGTGGAATTTTCATGTTGAAAAAATCTGCATGCCATAAAAAAAAAAAAAGTCCAGTGATGAACTAAATCATAGGACAGAGGAAACTAATAACACTGTCATAAGACACTGCTCATATTTACAGGCACTCCAGGCATCATGTGCTTACCTTGCAACTTTTGAAATGCTGACTCCTCAAGTGCAGTATGAGAGTCAGGAGGAAGAAGGGGCCAGAGCCCCATATGCCCTGTTTGCTGCCTCTTTGGTCACATGTTAGGGCACAAGGAGGGTTCTTGTTTTCATTTATTGGCTTTCAACTCTGACCTAAGCATACAAAATTTTCCCCTTTCCCTCCTTACTGTGGCTTCTTCCTCTACCACGACAAATGGGCTTCACTGAAGATGATCTTGGGAGTTGTAACCACAGACACTATGCCAGTTACTAATTTATTGCCTCTCGGCTGGAAGCCCACATCCCTTTACCTATTTTGTGATACTGTAGTTGGACCCTCAGACTTTGTTTCTTCTTGTTCAGCTGGCTTGAGTTAGGCTCTGCTAACAGGGGACACTGGAGGGAGATGGCAAGCCTGAGGGAGGGTGAGTAGATTTTTCTAGTTTTTGTTTTTGCTGTGTAGTGACAAGCCTATTGGCATGTAATGGGTCCTGGAAGTGTCAGCGGCTTGCATGATTCTGTAGTAGTGAGTGGTCTCTGGGAAGTTTCTTCCTGATCAGAGCAGTAGATGGCATATTTCTTCAGTAGTTCATCATCTCCACAGAAGTCTTTCAACCTTAATGTGGACTTTCTTTTCTAAGTTTCTAAGTTCCTTCTTTGATGACATTTTCCTTAGCCCTAGCGAAGTATATTAATTTTCTGTGGCTGTGTAACAAATTACCACGAATCTAGCAACTTAACACACATTTACTATCTCATGATTTCTGTGGGCTAGGAGTCTAGCCATGGTTTAGTTGGATCTTCTGCTCTGGGTATTGCAGACTGAAATCAAGGTATCAGCTGGGCTGTGTTCTTGTCTGGAGACTCAATTGGGGAAGAATCTTCTCTCAGGCTCATTCAGATTTTTGGCAGAATTCATTTCCTTGTGGCTGTATGAATCAGGGCCCCAGTATCTTATTTACTGCTGGCTGGAGGCCACCCTCGGGTCCTAGAGAACAATAGTTCTCTGCCATGTGGCTCTTTCCATAAGCAGATCACACATGGCTGTTTGCTTCTTCAAGGCCAGCAGGAGATGTTCTTGCTGCAGTCTGCTAAGGTGAAATCCTATGTGTCATAACCCAATCAAGAGAGTAATATCCCATCATGTTTTCCTTATAATGTTGGTTAGAAGTAAGTCACAGGTTTCACTTAAGCTCAAGAAGGAGAGCTTCAAGGGTGTTACCCATTGTGGTCACTTAGAGTATGTCTCCGCAGAGTGGTTGCTGCTTCCTGACATTGCTGCTTCTAAAACACTGTAGGGTTCTCTTTTACCCCTTTTAGTAGTAACCAACTTTTACTTATTTAATAGTTCTTTATATTAAGTTTTACTTGTTGAAATTACTAGTGTGTTTTCTGTCCCACGATGAGACCCTGAATGATACAGGCTCTATCCTTGGCATGTCCTCACTGTTACCTACTAATTTAGTAGGCTCACTCATAAAGTTAACCTATTTTTACCACTGAGGACCCAAAACTCTGGGCCTTGCCCTTAGGGGAAGAGCTGAATACTTTACTGATGGAATCAGACAGGTAGGAAGAGTTAGGATAAAAAACATTCTGTTCGTGACATTTACCTGGTGCGATGTAATATTGAGCTAATTTTTGATAACAGGGCTACCTTTGTGCAGGCCTCCATTCTCCTCTTTTGCCTAGAGGGCAAGCAGGACCAAGTTAGTTGGGGGTTCTGGAGGGCATTTGCCCTTTCAGTGTGATAAATTAGTTAGCTATTAAACTAAATGTTTCTTGACTTTCAAAATGAGAACATTAGGATGGTCCTTTAACATATTTATTTGCCTTTTGTGAAGGTAGTCAAGGTCTGCTGGATTTGTGATGTGCTAAATGAATGTTTAGCTGAGGTGCTCAGGTAGTTTTATTGGTAAGGTTAGCTACAAAAATGAAGGCGTGAGGTTATTGGAGGACAACATGACATCCGTTAAATTAAATACCTATTAAATTTTCTGAATGGTGGAAAAGGATTTCTTAAAAGCCAAGAGGGAATGAAGCCTTCCAAAAAGTGAAACAACCTCTCACTTAGTTTAAGCGTTTTCTTCCTGTTGAAAAGATTTCTTTTGACACTATTTCTAGACGTGCTTTGCAGCAATTGCAAACAGCTTGTGGATGCTGATGAAAATAAAACAAAGATGAGGAAAAGAGAAATAACTAGGCTATTTCAAATAGTAGGAGCTGATATCATCATTTCTTTTCTTACTTTTTCTACTTTGATTTTGCCAAAGTGGTATACATCAATCCTGCTTTGCATTTTTCCTTTATTCCTGCCATCCAGACTTTCAAAAATGAAATCTTGTGAGGTTAATTAAAGAATAAATCAGTCAAAATGCATCAAAAGAGGCCTAAAAACACTACTCAGAGGTACTCTGTTTTTGAAGAAAACGTATGTTTTAAGATGGTAAAATGATTATAAGCCATGTTCAACAACAGAGCCATATTAACCCTTTAGAGACATGGTCAAATTTTAATTATCTTGGGCTATGGGCAAAGCAATGAAGTGCTAGTGTAAGTATGGACCTCATCTTGATTTATGAATTTTGAATCATTGAGAAACAAGTAACTTACTTTTAGCCTTGGAATATTAGATTTTATTCTATTTTAAAAATATTCCAAACCACTGGTTAAATTCAAGGGCGTATCCTTTATCTATATAACTTATACATGTTTGTTCCTCTGACTTGCTTTTCACTAATAAGAGTATTTCTGAATTGCAAAGAAATGGTGACTCAATTATGTAAATACTTTCACATAAAGGGAGTATGGCTCAGAAAGCAGAATTCACGTGGCATTATTTGACCCAATTAAGAAGGATATATAGTTCTTCAGAATAGAAAGACCTCCACCATAGTCTAGACTTAACTACCCAAAGAGGAAATCTGAAGTCTCTTTATTAGCCTTTTGTCCAGGACCATATGACAGAGCATGTTACAGATGACCCTGTGCTGGTAATTTAAGTAAGAATTTCTAATGCTAGTGAATCAGTTCAAGGTGAACATTTTACACGTAGGAGTCTTCATACAAGTGTCACAGGGTGTGCCAGCTGAAGCACAATGAAGATCCATTCCTCTGGCAGGGCTTCTCTCTTTCTCATGCACCTCGTGTCTATCTGTTGTTTTAAATTGGGCCAATAAGGCCATCGAGAAGAAGAAAAGTACTATGTTAACATTTGGACTTCAGACGTATATAGATATACCTGATGGATGTGTGGGGTTGATTACTCAGTTGACAGAAACCAGATTACCAAGAGACTAGTGAGAAAAAGTTTACCATAGAACAAGAAGGAATTTGGTCTGGGGTGCTGGACTCAGCTGCAGAGCTTAAGTTCAAAGTTATTTGGCATATAACATGGCAGCTAATATTGAAACCTATACTTACTTAGGCATCTTGCTGGCTGGTATGTACTCTTGGAATGAAAAGGATGACATGTATGAATTTAAAGAACTGTCTCTATAAATTCTGTATCACTTTAGGGCCCAAGTTACCTTTTGAGTTATCCCAATATCCCCCCCTTCCCCCAATTTTGCATAGAGAGATATAGTTTCCTTAAACTTCACGGTCTGCAGGCATATGGAGGGATCAGCAGTTTTCTAGATAGTCCAGTTTTATGGTGGTGTTAGTAGCTTGGCCACTGGAAGCAGAGTTCTGGCTTAAGGAGGACTGAAGTGGCACGGGAGGTAGACTGTAGGCTTGAAAGCCAAATTAACAATCTGTAGGAAGTACTCATCATAGACACTTCTATGGAATTCCTTTTGGTAATTTCTACAAATACTTGGAAAAGGGAGACTCCACAAAGAATTGGGCTTCCTATTTGAGTATGGGGGCTCAGAACATTAGGTTTAGGTCTCTGAAAACTAAATTTTTGGAGTCAGAAAAATAAATTTTCTACTAGAAAATTACCTTTGTCTTAATCGCAAACAGGCATAACTGTTAGTGTGACGTCATTTATATCTAACGCTTCATGAAATCTGGAGGGTCTTGGTTAAAATGCACAGTAACAAAACCAATTTAAAAGTCAAAGACCTAGAAAAATATTGGTAATGTCTTAATTTCTTAATCACATAGGAGCATCTGATATGGAAAATCTAATATAAAAATGAAAGTAAATGTTCTGGTTAAAAAAAAATCTTCAATCCAGTGAGAAAGGTACAGGCTATTTAATCAATAATGGAGGAAAACAAGCCACCAACCAGAAGAAAATTAAAATGGACCCCATTTCACAGTATATACAAAAATGAATTCCAGGTGTAATAAAGATGGAAATTTGAGAAAAGAAATCTTGGAAAAAAAAAATTCTAGAATCCTACAAATATGAGGAGGTAAGGGACAACTTCTGCATCAACACTAAAAATCCAGGTGCTGTAAAAGAGAGACAATCAAGTAAAACTACGATTCTATAAAAGCGAAAAAGATTTGATTGACAAATTGTACTCTAAAGAAAGTTAAGAAATCAGAGATGTAGAAAAGAGTTGTTTGTCATGCTGATGACAGATGAAGGGTTATTATTTAATGTAGAGAAAGCTCTTACAAATTGACGAGAAAATGACAAACAACCCATAGAAGAAGTGACAAAGAATATGAGTAAAAAATGCAAAGAAAAGCAAATCTGAATGGCCAATAAAAGTGTAATCTCAAATTCTTTGACAGTAAAATACAGCGTAAAGTCACAATGAGCTATCATTTATATTCATCAAACTGACCAAAATTTCAAATATAACTATTATAGAGGGAACATGGGGAATAGGTATCCTCTTATATTGCTGATGGAAATATGAAGTGTTTCCATGTTTTTGAAAGACAGTTTGGCGACATAAAGTAAAATTTAAAAATGTATATGTCATTTAAACCAGCAATTCCACAACTGGAAATCTAGCACATAAAAATAAATATCCCAAATTTTAAGGACATATGCAAAAGGATGTTATTCCAGCATTGATGGAAACAAAGTGAGTGCCATTAGAGGGAAAAGGCTGAGCATATGTTAAATAGCCATACAAGAAAATATTACAAAGAATTAGAAGGAATACATTTGAATTGTACCAGCCAGTCCATGATTTGTAGTCGACATAGGATTATAGGAGTATGGAGAAAAATATGGAAGAAATAGATTTTTAACATGGTTCACCTTGGAGCGAACTAGCATGTGAGGTGGGGTGCTATTGTAGGGGTATGGGGGCTTACTATGATCAAAACTGAACACACGAGGTAATTCCTTTTATATAAAATAAGGGCTATTAATATTTATGTAAATGCACGTGCATGTGTATCCACATGTTTGTATGTGTATCCGTACAAACACATATGACAGAATGATCACCGACTTGCTCAGCTTGCTTAGATTGGTGGGAGATCAAATGACTTTTGATTTCTTTATATTTGTCTATACTCTGAAATATTTACAACAAGCATGTATTATTTGTATAAATAACCCTATTTTCACTGTGTGAAAAACGGAAAGAATCTGTCCAGTTTTGTGAGCATTGTTTATCTTTCAATTGGTCATAAAAAGTCAACATATAATACTCATGTCAGAATTGGCTTTTTAGTTTTTACTTTCACTACTTACACTGCATTTTTCAATGATGGTGATTTGGTCTGCACACTACAGGGGTCCTCATGCCTGCTCATGGGAGAAATAAAATGACAGTTTAAAGTAGAACTGTGAGAAAAGTGCTTATTTTAAGTGGATGTTGTATTTATTCTTTGTGAAAATAATTGAAACTTTAGCTTTGTCTACATGATACTGTGGAAATCAGAAATTATGGGCTTTGAACTCTTTCCCTGACATTAGTCGTAGAAATATAGATAACAAATTTATTTAACAGAAATCCTTGTAAGATCCAAACACCGGGGTTACCACCACCTTTGTTATTAAAGATAAAAAGATAAGGAAAGAAAGACTGGAAGATATTTTACATTCTGGTGACCACAGAAATATGATGTTCAAAGAGCTGGTGTCACAAATGTTTTTTAAGACTAAGCCAAGTGTACTAGTCTGGGTTCTCCAGAGAAAGAAAGTCAATAGGAGATTACAAATATATGTATGGATTCATTATAAGGAAGTGGCTCACACGGTTATGGAGGCTAAGTCCTAAGATCTAAAGTCAGCAAGCTGGAGACCCTGTAATGCTGATGGTATAAGTTTCAATCTGAGTCCAAAGGCAGGAGAAGACTGATGTCCCAGCTGCAAGACAGGCCGAGCAAGCGAATTCTCCCTTACTCAGCCTTTTTTCTTCTATTCAGGCCTCCAATAGATTAGATGAGGCCCATCCACACTGGTGGGGACAACCTGCTTTACTTAGTCTACTTTGAAATGTTAATTTCATCCAGAAACACTCTCGCAGACAAATCCAGAATAATTTTTAACAAACTATCTGGCCATCTTGTGGCCCAGTCAAACTGATACATAACTTTAACCATCATACCAGGCTTACTCTGGGCTCTGGCTTTAGACTGCTTTTGTTCCAATCTTGATCCTGCTAATTTACTGTGTGATATTGCATAAGTTACTTGATCTCTTTACTCTCCAGTTTCCTCATCTGTAAAAGGGAGGATTGAATGAGATAGTTCATGTAGTCCTCTGAACATTGCTTGACCTTTTCTATGCACATAATATATGCTAGCTGTTATTTTTATTATTATCATTATTATTATTACTGTGCTTATTATCATTGTCATTTACAAGATCATTACCCAATGTTTACTGATGGTTATACAGAAGAAACAGGGCTTAGAAATGTTGTAGTTTAATCACTAAACTTATGAACTGAGTTTTTTATAAGAAACTGTACCTAAACTATGAAATGTATTTTATCTAATTGAATTTGCTTACTTATATTGTAAAATGAGCTTATTATTTTTGTGTTGATTTATCCCATCACCATATATAGTGTAGAAAATTTTGCTCGTTAGAAAAACTCAGATCCACTGGGTTTAGCTTTCTTCCTGCAGAATGGCAAAGTGCGATTAAATAAAGCACACCTCCAAATAAGTCAACTCCTAATACGATAGGAAGCCTGACTTTCCCACAATACTACATCATGGGGGAGTACAGTGGATGGAGTCATAGGAAATTCAATATTTTGTCTGAATTAGTGTCACTATAATAAAATATTAAACTACTGTTGATTTAATATCACGATGTTCAATGCTGAGATCAGAAATGTAACTGTGATTTCAATTATCACTTTAATACAGGCATCAATAATAAAGGGAGGCTCTGGAATCAGATCATGTGGGGTCCAGTATTGGTTTCTTTCAACTCTCAACTAGTGACATTAGAGAAATTATTAATTTCTCTAATCATTGTTTATCTGTAAAATTAGAACAATACCTTTGTCATATGTTGTAAGGTTTAAATAAAATAATTCGTTTAAGTACTTTGAGTAGTGGCTGTAACAAGGTAAGACACTCAAATGTCTTCTGTTATCTCTGTTAGTAATATTGATATTATTGTTAGTATTCCTCTGATCCCATATTCTTTCAGATTAGTGTATTTAACTGCCTCCTAAATATGTCTATTTTCATGCCCTATAGTCATTTCAAATTTAATGTGTCTAAAAGTAAATATATTCCCTCCTCTCCTAATCCTTTACTCATTTTTTTCCCCTTATCTCAAAAAATGACCTACTCCTACTTGTTGCCAAACCAGAAACCCAGACATCATCCTGTATTCACTTTTACGATCACCAGCTAGTTGACAAACAAGAAGACACTTATTACGTTACAGTCTTCTTTTTTTTTTAAAGGGTTACTTTTTTTTTCCTTATAATTTTATTTATTCATTTATTTTTTCCCCCAAAACCCCAGTAGATAGTTGTATGTCATAGCTCCACATCCTTCTAGTTGCTGTATGTGGGACGCGGCCTCAGCATGGCTAGAGAAGCGGTTCGTTGGTGTGCGCCCGGGATCCGAACCTGGGCCGCCAGCAGCAGAGCAAGCGCACTTAACTGCTAAGCCACGGGGCCAGCCCCGTTACAGTCTTCTTAAATCTTTTGCCAATTCTTTTCCAAAGGCGTAGCTTGATCCCATCTTAAGGTCTAATCCCATCTAAGGTCTAGAGCCGGGCCTGGCTCTAGTCTGAACCTCTCTGAATCCTTCAGAATACCTCCAAGGTATTATCACACTAAATCGGAAACAGGCTAGATACACAGAGTTCAGGATTAGATTCAAACTTTGAATTGACACCTAGTCTTTTATATCGTGTCTCTTCTCCTGCCACTGCCTGTAGCGCGGCCCTAGGGAGGCCCGCAAGATCTTCCAGCATGCGGTGCTATTCCTTGTTCCTCCCTGCCTAACTACTGTCTACTTTCCTTTAAAGCTCAGTTCAAGCATTGATCCCTCTGGGAAGCCTTTTTAAATCTCTTGTATGATTTTCAGTTTCTCTTCTCTGTGTGTCCATAGTGTCTTGTGAAAACTTTTATCAGAGAACTTTGGTGCAGATTGTAATAGCCAGTTTGAGGACAGAAACTGTGACTTTTATGATCTTGTGTCTGAAACATGGTAAGTGCTAAAAAATCTTGCTAGTATGAAGAGAAATCAAAACAACTGTGACCTTGGGGTTTTTCTCTGGAAGGGGTAGAGAATCAATATCCTGTATCTCATTTCTATCTTCCTACCTTACAGGGGCTGGCCTGTATTATTGATAGGAACAGAAAGAATAGACACTTGACCTTAATTTGACCTTGAGCACTACCTAAAAATTTGAGAACTCATAAAGCTTAAAGAGAAACTGTAATTTCAAAGCCTTTTCATGTTTATAAAGGTTTATAAAATGTATTTGTGCATTTTTGTGTTTATAAAGCATATACTTTATGCTGGGTAGATGGCTCTTTTGTTTATAAGATCCATTTACGCCTTTTTGTTTATGAATTATAACCTCTTTAAAGGGACATAGATTGCTTTAACACAACTCAGAAATAACATTTACAGTATTTCCATAAAATGACCTCTTTAGACTACATTTCAATAATGTGCACATTATGAGAGAGGAGGAAATGGGGTCTCTTTTGGAAATTTCTCTCCACTTAAGATGTTATAATTTGTATAAAGGATAAATCTAAACCTGGACTGGCATTCAAGTCTACTGTCTGTCCTCATTATTAATTGATTTGGAAATGTATATAATCAGACTTAACATCCACAATTAACTTGTAGACTCTCACATCTTTTTTAATATTACTTACCTTTATAAAGATAGTTTACCTGCTAACGGATTGGTTTTTTGGCTTGGAAAATAAAGAGTAACCACAATATCTTCTTAACCCAAAAAATTGGGGTTTTTTTTCACCAAATGATACTGTCTTTTGCACTGGAATCCTTGGATAGGGTCCTGTAGGAACACTTTCTTCCACAGGCAAGGGAAGACATGATGATTAAGGCATAAAATAGCCCAAGTGCTGTTTTCTCAGTTCTTGCTTGAGTTAAACATCTCTCTGGCTATTTATCAGGGCCCTATGGAAATTGTCTGTTTTTCTGAAGGCGATTTCCCCCCAACCCCCCTTCTCATGACACTAATTTGAAATCTGCCCTGACATTACATTAAAACTAGATTTCCCTTCAGGCATGGAGAGCAAAATGTGTTGGTAAATTCTGTCTTCCATTAGTCCACAAAAGCAGAATAATATTCACGTCGTTTTTTGAGTTTCCTATAAATTTAGGTCTTATTTGTTAGATACAGAATATATCCATGGCAGTCTTTATGGCAATGTTACTGGAAGATGTTTTTCATCACTTCATTGTCTAGTCAGAGTCTGATAATAAAACTGCATTCAGGATTTAAAAAATGCTCTAAGTAGAGAGTAAGAGTGTATGGAGTTATTTGGCAGGAAAACTAAAGAAAGCTAAAAATAAAAAAGTTAGTTGGAGCTTGAAAACCGAATGACAATTTATAGGTAAAATTCTGCAGTAAAAGAGAATGTGGGGGAAAAAAGCCAAATTCTGCAAAGTGATTCTTAAAAGAAGTGGCTCTAAAGAATGAAGCTCAAGGACATCGAACTGTGAGCTCTTACTTCACAAAGACGGAGCAAAGCGATTGCTTTGCCAGTGCAAAGATTTGGCTCACATATTTTATGGAGATGATCAGTTATGAAAATATGATACTTTGATTTATTGTTAAGAAGTTTTTTCCTCCTGAACAAACATTATTTTTGAAATAAATTCATTTTCATTTGTTTTTTTATAGATTTTGACTTTTTGTACAAATTCAGTCGACAATTCAGCAACCTAATAATAACTTTTCTTCATCTTTTCCAAAGCAGATACTTACTGTTTATCTCTTTGTTCCTACTTAAGGTTTTGTGTGTTAGAGATGGTGCTTTGTTCACTTTTGATACCTCCTTCCAAAAGGATGTGGTTCTATTGATGTAACATTCCTCGCCTATCCACACTCCCCTCTCACTGTAATTTACTTTATCCTGGAAAGGGAAAGTGACTTATCTGACTCATAAAATTAGGAAGAATATACTGGGCATGCATAGCCCAGCTCTCCTCTTCTTTGTTTTAGGAGCCAAGTCCCTGCAGGAAGCAAATTTTATTCACTTCATGGATGGATACTGCGGGCATGACTGATGACCAGCGCACCAGTGATGGGGGAGGATGTGTAAATCTTCCCATATCTGGGGCTAACAGACCTAAAGATAGGACAGTCGATAGACATGTCCTCTATCAGTAATAAAAAAGATAACTTGGCCTCAATCTGTACTCCATTTTTTCTCCTCAATTTGTTCAGTCCTTGTGGGGGGAAAAAGGATGCTCTTTGCTAGATCTTTTAATGGATGCTAACATTTGGTGCATGGAGCAGGAGTGTGGAAAAATAAAAGAATAGAATTTCTTGAGCAAAATATACATAAGGAGACTCTTGGCTGGAGATTTGAGGCCTTGGACTTCAGTGTGGGGACAGGGCATTTTGACATTGGTGGTTTGTAGAAGCTTCTGTTAGGTCTTTGGAGAGAAACTGTCCGTTGACTTTTATCTGCTGAGACCTGGACAAAGGCTTTAATCCAGCTGTAATGATAGCTTGTCCTGCATTGGTAACTGAAGCTTCTGGTGGCTTGGTCTGTGGCTGAGGGGCTATTTTTGTACTGTTAGGCAGGATTCCAGGCAGGCAGTGGGAGCCAAGTGAACGGGCTCATCAGAAAAAAATGGGAGGCTATGAAAGCAACTCAGGGGGAGGCACAGAGGCCTTAGTGAGAAGATAGCTGCAGACAGCCTCAGGGTGAGCACTGCTAAGACTTACTGCGCCGCTGCTGCTTTTCCAGGACAAAGATTCCATTGTAGGAAAATGATTTTTATAGGCCTTTAAGGCATTGGCGAACTGAAAAATATTTTCTCTTTTTAAACAGCAAAAAAACTGAGTTGGAAGTCTGGTACAAGGTATTGGAAAGATTATCGGCTAAAATGGTTACTGGTAGGCTTATGGGCAGCACTCGCACCACTGTCCTACAGTCCAACTGCATTCAGAGCCATGGAGGTATCTGTACAGCAGCTAAATTGGGACTAAACTTGGATTCATGTGGTTTGTACATAAATGTTATTTTCCCCCACCATATGGTCTCAAGTTGACATTAGATTAATTAATTATGTATGCGGGGAAAATTTTCCTTAGGAGGCAAAATTCTTACACCTAAGCCATTGCCTAGCAATAAGATGTGGAAGCAGCCACTAGGGCTCAGGACTGAAGGTCAGCTCACGAGAGAGAGTGAGTCACTGTGTAGACCTTACCTTCACGTCAGTATTCAACGGCAGGCAACACAGGGCTGGAAGGAGAAGGGGACA
This sequence comes from Ceratotherium simum simum, assembly GCF_057802395.1. Lineage (NCBI taxonomy): Eukaryota > Metazoa > Chordata > Mammalia > Perissodactyla > Rhinocerotidae > Ceratotherium > Ceratotherium simum. Next base: position 61,845,049 of record NC_141908.1, read on the forward strand.
TGAAAAGTTGAGGCGGAAATTATAAATGTATGGTGCCAAAATCAAGCTTTTCCTGGATGACTTAGCCCAATTGAGTTTACAAATCTTAGATTATGGGATTTAAAACAAAGAAAATTTTCTCTTTCTCACAGACAATGCTGTTTCTGTCATGATTCTTGGCAACATTGGAAACTGAATTTTTTCTTCTGTGTTCCTGATCTTTGGGAGAAGGCAAATAAATGATCTTTCACCATAAAAATGATATTATTTATAGGTTTTGAAGATGCCCTTTATGGGGTTGAGGAAATTCCTTCTTTCTAAGTTTTCAGAGATTTCTTTTTTATCATGAATGAATGTTGAATTTTGTCAAAGAATTTTACCACTCTGTTCATATGGTTTTTCTTTTTTAGTCTGTTGACTTGGTGAATTACATTGATTGATGTTTGAGTGTTGAACCAGCCTTGCATTCCCAGGATAAACTGTACTTGGTTTTATGCATTATTCTTTTAATGTATTGATGATTTTGATTTGCTATTACTTTGATGAGGATTCTTTTGTGTTTCTGTTTATGAGGAATATTGGTCTATAGTTATCTTTCGTTTTTAATAATGTCTGTCTGCTTTTGCTGTTAGACTAGAAGGAGTTGGGAAGTAGTAACTCTTCTTCCATTTTCTGGGAGAATTTTTGTGGAACTAGAATGATTTCTTCCTTAAATGTTTGCTAGACTTCATACATTAAGGCATTTAGCCCTGGAGTATTCTTTCTAGGAAGGTTTTTAACTGCAAATTCCATTTATTTAATAAATGTGGGGCTGGCTATTTAGGTTATCTGTTTATTCCAGTGAGCTTTGGTAGTTTTTGTCTTTCATGAATTTGTCATTTCATCAAATTTGTCAAACTTATTGGCAAAAAGTTTTCAAAATATTCTCTTATTATTCTTTTAATATTTGTAGAGTCCCTAGTGATGTCATGTCTCTCTAATTTGTAATATTGGTAAAGTGTATTTTTTTTGTCCTGATCAGTATGGTGAGGCTTATAATTATATTAATCTTATGAAATAACTAGATTTTGGTTCCATTGGTTTTCTCTATTTTTCTGTTCTTAATTCAACTGATTTCTGTTCTTATCTTTATTATTCTCTTGCTTCTGCATATGTTGGGTTCAATCTACTCTCTATTTTCTCATTTATTAAGATGAAAACAGATAATTGATTTGAAACTTTTCTGTCTTTCCAATATCATAATTTAATGCTATAAATTTTTTACTAAGCACTTCTTTAACTGCATCCTGCAAATATTATGTTTCATTTTAAGTCAAATCAAAACTTTCTAATTTCTCTTGTGGTTTCCTATTTGATTATGTGTTATTTCAAATTGAATTGTTTACTTTCCAAATATTTGGGCATTTTCTAGACATTTTTCCATTATGACATCTAGTTTAATTCCACTATGGTTATTTTGTATAATTTAAATTCTTTTAAATTATACAAAAACTTGATGACACAGAATAGTCTATCATCATGAAAATGCACTTAAAAAATGTACATTTTTTTGTTACTTCGAGTGCTGTATAGAACTCAATTAGGTCAAGTTGGTTGATTGTGTTGCTCAAATCTTACTGATTTCTGTCTGCTTGTTCTGTCAATTATCAAGAGAGGAGTGTTGAAGTGTCCAAATATAATTATGAATTTGTCCATTTTTCCTTTCAGTTCTATCTGTTTTTGCTGAACATACTTTGAAGCTCTGTTGTTAGGTGCATACACATTTAGGATGGTTATATCTCTTGGATAATTGGTACTTTTATTGTTACATAATATTCCTCTTTATCTTTCATAATATTGCTTGTTCAGAAGTCTACTTTTTCTGATATTAATATAGCCATTCCAGCTGTCTTGTGACTTGTGTTTTAATGTTTTCCATCCTTTTGCTTATTATTGTGTGCTTTATTCTTTTACTGCTAATCTATTTATAAGTTTATGTTTAAAGTGGGTTTCTTTTGTTTTTGGTGTTCAACCATTTGAAAATGATATATCTAGGTGTATGCTTTTTGATATTTATCCTGCTCTTTGTTTTCTGAGCTTCTTAGATTTGTGGTTTGGTGTCTGTCATTAATTTTGGAAAACTCTTGACTATCTTTTATTCAAATATTTCCTTTACTTCATTGTTTCTTCCCCTTCTGAGATTTCAGTTACACGTATGTTGGGCATTTGATTTTGTCCCACAGCTTTTGGATGCTCAGGATTTTTGTTTTTATTTCTTTCTCTCTCTCTGTCTCTCCCTTTCTCTCTCTCTTCTTGTTGTATTGGATAATTTCATTTGATATATCTTCAATTCCACTAATTCTTTTCTTGACTGCATTGAGTCTACTGATGAGCCCATCAAAAGCATTCTTTGTCTTTGTTACTGTGTTTTTCATTTCTAGCATTTCCATTTAATTCTTTCTTAGAATTTCCATCTCTCTGCTAAAACCACTCTCTGATTTTACATGTTTTTCACCCTTTCCACAAAAGCTTTTAATCTAAAAATAATAGTTTACAATTTCCTTTCTGACAGCTGCTAAATCTACATTATATATGAGTCTGGTTCTATTGATTGCTTTGTCTGTTGATTTTTTTTCTTTATTTTTTTGTCTGCCTTTTATTTTTATTTTGTAGAAAACTAGACACTGTGTACAGAACTCAAGTAGAGCCTAAGGTAAGTGCTTTTTACTTCTGGAAATGGGCACACCTTTCTTTCTGCTTACCGTTACTATGGGGGTTGAGTCAATCCATTCAGAAAGTGAACTAGGTTTGGCTGTCATGGCTGCCATGGATATCCTTAGATCACCACATCATCAGATTTTTCTAGTGTTACCTTTTGTTTAGGATGGAGCTGTTTGCCTGTGGGTTTTTCTATGTGTTTGCTCTAAACTTTGTTTTAGGTTGTCCATTTGTGCTGTGCTTCATAGAGGTTCTCCCTCTAAGTTTTTGCCTCACTGTAAGCAGTAGCATCCTATTACTTGACTTTTGTTAGTATAGTGATAGGGGCAAGGTAAGTTTTCCATTGTTTTGATTAGGCCTCAATCTTATGTAGGCAATATTTCCCTGGGTCTTGAAGGGAGGTTCCTTCTAGTGATCCCCGCCTTATCCAGGAAAGTCTTTTATTTTTTTATTTTTTTTCTGCTCATGTCTCCCAACTGCAGTTAGTCTTTACTAAGGTTCTTTATTCCCCCTTGCCTCCTCCATGTTGTTTAAGGCTTTTGATCTGTAGGGGAAATAGTGGAAGGATCCAAATGGAGTTTTGTGTCTCTCCTACAGTGGCCGCTGTTCATTTCCCCCAGGCTTCTACACTACATGCATAGGCTCTCTTAGGACTCTCATCAGTCTTTTTTGTGAGTAGCTGATGAGGTCCAGGAAAAAGATCCTGCAAGTAGGTGTGTATTCTCCTGGTGCTCGCAACCCTCAGGGGTTCTATATACTCTTACTACCTCACACTCAGCTTTTAGCAATTCATTAAAAACTTTAGTTGAATTCTTCTTACTGATGTCTGTAGGCATCTGCCCAAGTATTACTCCTATCCCATTTCTCCATGGAGGCACTTGTTTTTCCTTATATTTCTTGTTTTTTAGTTACCTCACCAATAATTTTTTAGCTGTTAGCTCTTTGACGGGTTCAAGAAAATTATGAATTTTCAGATTACCTGGCAGGTTTTTTTTGTTGTTGTTATCCGTGTAAGTGTGGGAATAATGCTCTTTCCAGCTTTGTCCATTTTGAGTAGAATCCAGAAGTTCTATCTTTGTGTCTTCCTGTGAGATCCCGAAATATATTACCAAAGGAGATTGTTTATTCATTAATTCATTCATATATTCATCCATTCATCCATCTAATCACATATCTCAAGAGTACTTATTGTGTGTAAATCTGTGGAGGACACAAGGTTCAATCAAACAAATAGACTCTTCCTTGAAATTTTGAAACCATCTACTCGTTATTCTAGAGTGACTTCAGGTTAGTTCTGACCAGAAAGAGCAATTATTTGTCTCAAGACATTTGAATAATTGCTAAACCTCTTTTAGAGGAAAGTAATTTTCATGTACCTTCAAGTGTCATTGTTTGAGAAATACTTTAAAAAATGTTCTATTAAAAAATGACTTTTACTTGCAAATCATAACTCTAGATGTAATGTATAGCCTTTATAACTTATAAAATAATTTTAAAAGATTATCATTAGATTGAAAACACAAAGTTATCATAGACCTCATTGACCCTTAATAGTATGCCTACATCACCAGTTTGAGAAACAGTAGCCTAGGTTAATTACAAGAACTTCTTTCCAGTTTTGTGATTCTCTGACTGTATAGTGAAAGAATGAATGGGTAGGGAGTAAATAATGAGTATAATGTTTTGAACATCAAAGCTCTTTCTAATAATAAAAGATTTATTTTTCTTCCTTTAGTCACAGAGTAGCATTTTTAGTCTGACTATGATGTTTGAGTGAGAATTTATTAAGACCCTGTAGTTCCTATCAAATGTTGGTGACAGGTCTAGAAACAAGGGCTGGCAAGTAAAAAAATACTGGTGGTATCAAGTTGTTATTAACTCTGTTAGCAACATAGCAGTGCCATCAACGGTACTGGGAGAATTGGAGGTCAAGTAAATAGTATCAATGCCCTGTGAAAGTACAATCACACAGTAGTGATCTCAGGAGCATTGTAAATAGCACACTTGAATGACAGTGTTATCTGGGAATATTGTTAGTCGTGCTTTTGAATGTTGGTAGTCTCTGTGGAATTATAAATGGTAGAGTTGAATAACAGCACCTTAAAGATACTCTTAACAGAAATAGATGAGCATGAAAAACTTCAGAATTCAGATTCAATTTGCTGATTCAAGTTTGTTTACACAAATTCTTGAGTAGAAGTCTTTAGAGAATTGGTTCATGCCTTTTTAAATTCACCTAAAAAATAGAATGGGCATGTTAACCACTGTGAAAGATCACATAACTGATAGTCATTTATCCTTGTCACATAATATTCTCTGAGACACTTAAACATGTTATAAAAGCATTGTACGAAATCTACATTCTTTGCAACTAGGCAGTCAAGATTATTCTCATGCTAGCACTGTTTATATGTTATTGTTGGACTAGTACGGAAGGTATGAATGCGCTTAGGGAATATTATGAAGCATTATTAAATTTGTTCAAAAGTTTTGTCCAAATAGAAAAAGAAATGTTCTAGTAAGAAGGGAGGCTCTTTTTGCTAATCTCTTTAAAGCATCCATTGTTAAGAAATCCAACTTTCTTTTGCATAAAGCTTTCAAGTAATGAAGAGGACCAGTGGAGGGTTAGGGCAGGACTATAGGACCCCACAGAGACAGAAACACTTAGGAAAAAGGCAAAGTGAGGGTGGAGAGTAGAACTAGGAATGCCTACAAACGTTTTGGGGAACAGTAGACTTTAGAAGTGGGCTAGAACATTAGTCAGCAGTCAAAGAACATTAGCTATGGTAGAATAATATACAGAATCTAACAAAAAGTATGCATGCATAGATGTGAGATGATTAAAAGTTGCATTGATTAAGGAAAAACACTCAATGATATGGATAATAAGTACTACCAAACAACAAAACTAGATTATCTCATTGTCCAAATGTAATACTATTTAAATTCATTTATGTGATTTAAGTGCTTAATTACAATATTTGGAATGAAGGATGCATTTAGAACAAAGATGAGGAAGGGGGACAATGCTTTCTTCTTGTTAGAAAGACTGAGAAGTGGGGTGGTGCTGCTTGTATAAAATGGTTCGTGGGCCAAGGATGCTAAATATCTTGCCATGTACAGGACAGTGCGCATAAAGAATTGGTTTGCTTCAAATGAGAAACATTGGGACCAGAATAACCAATATGCCCATTTAAAATAAAGGTATATTATAACTTATGTTCAACCCTAAGAGCATGTTTTTGCTTAGTTCTTCAAGTTTGTTCCTCAGGCCCATGGTCATCTACAGAAAAGGATACAATCTCTGCAATTTGACCAAATTGGAAGGAAAGCAGCTTTTCTGTTTGTGAGTTTGAATCTAAGGATAGCACGATCCATCATGCTCTAAAACACTTCCCATTGTATATTGTACCATTGGATAAGTACACAGCTTTGAATTCTTCTTGGAAATAACATGAGCAGATATAAATTGCAAGTATAAAGAATTAAAAATATAAACTTTTCAGTAACCACAAGAATCTGGTCCCAATATATATGTGTTGAATTGAGCAAAGTTCAGGTCAGTCCTGTTGGAGATAATAAGAAAAAGAAATAACTGGAAATTAGTAATTGAAGCTAGCACTGAACAGACGTCAGAGACATAGATGATTTCTCATAAGGCCTCGAGAAAGCAAAGAAGAATATGAGGGAAATTAATCATTAATTATATTGCATCTGAGAGCAGAGATGGAGCTGGATACATATTGTATTGATGAAACAAGAACCTGCAGAGGGTAGAATTATCACCTCTTTTAAAAAGGTTTGAGCATTTAGGCGGAACACAAATGTCTATTGCTTATACCTGTTACTTATAGCAAAGTGGCACAATTGCATGAGCTGATGGGTTCCTGAATTTTGGGGCAAAGGGATGTATTGACCCTAATAAGTTTCCAGTGAAAAATTATGCTGAAAAAGAAATTAAGTGTACATTCCACCTTAGTTTATTTAAAACGCTTAACAAGACCCTTATGTGGTCAGTAGTTAGTAAGTTTCTTCTTTCAGTTTATCTCAGTGAACATAGAAATACTCATGAGAGTCTGTAGGATTACTCCAGTCCTTAGTATCCCTAACCTGTCTTCTCCTTAAGAGTTTATGTTTAACTTAATTTTTCTACTATACAGTTTTTATAGAACCTAAATTGAGTATCTTAGTAAATATTTCTTTTCACTTTTCACTAATTAATCCTATACGTGATACATATTTTAATAAATGTTTTAACTCTTCAGTAATTATTCATTTATATAGTAGACATCACTTTCCATTTCTTATGACATACTATTTTAGGTGCTGACAAAAATCATATAAAATATTTATACTAGTAATAATAACTACCATTTGAGGCATACTATGTGCAGGCACTTTACATACATCATTTCTAATTCTCATAATAACATTGCAAGGTAGTTGTTATTCCTAGTTTAGAGGAGATTCCTAGTTTGTAAGGGAAATGTATAGAAGATTTGGGCCTCAAAGGCCCAAAGCTTTGTTATACTATACTCTGCTCTCTACTATTAGGCATGAAATAAAAACTGTTGGGTTTGAACAGGGAAGCAAAGCCATTATATATGACACAGAATAAGGGATTTATTATAGGAGTTTGACCTTATACAACTGTTGGAACTAATCAAATACTCCATGTAATGCTTCTGTAACTGGTGTTGGATCTAAAGTCTTCAGTCAGGCAGTTGAGAACGGAAGATGGTTGTGAAGTGTGATTGAGCAAGAATCAACTGGAACTCATGAGGATGAGCTGGCTTGTATTATGATAACCTGGAACCTGCATCTGTCTCTTACCACCATCAAGTTTCCAATCTCAGTGATGTCAGTGACCTGTAGAAGCTGGCACACTTGGTTCTGAAGCTGCACGTGCATGTGGTCCAGGATTGGGAGAAGCTGAAGGAGAGATCTAAAGGGAGCTGGAGGAGCTGCTGGCCCAGCTGCAGCTCCAGGCCAACCAAGTGAGCGAGTAGGTCAATGATGACTTGAGTGAGCTGCAATAAAGCAAGACCTTGCACTGGGCCTCCGAGCGAAAACGTGGCTGCCGAACTTCACTTCTGCCTTTCAACCTCCTGCAGACTTCTCCTGTGGCCAGTCCTGACCCAGAACTACACAGGGATGGGAAATCTGAGGAACAAAAATTTCAGCCTAGCTAAGTTGACACAGTACAAGCTATCACATTTAGTTGCAGACATGGCTGATTTTCTAGCAAGAAAATTATGTGGAAATATGTAAAAGAAATGATACCTTGAATTTTCACACATTTATTTTTCTCTTCTTACCAAATATACTCGTAGTTGTTATGTCTCAATCTACTAGGCCAACAGGTGTATACAGTAATATTTGACAGGAGAGGAAGAGAAAGATGCAAATTTATTTACTATTTATAATATTGTTTGTTTATTTTACGTAAGGAAAGCCAAAATGATGGAACTGATTGACTAAGGTTTTGCAGCATTTAAAATTCTATCTGCCCGGGTGCGCACCGAGGCACCACTTCTCCGTCCATCCTGAGGCCGAGTCCCACATACAGCAACTAGAAGGATGTGCAGCTATGACATACAACTATCTACTGGGGCTTTGGGGGGAAAAAATAAATAAATAAAATCTTTAAAAAAAAAAAAATTCTATCTGAAACATTTTGTAACTCAAACTAGAGGTATCTGTAATTCTAATGAGTTCTGCACGAATGGAGAAAATGATAATGAATATCATTAGAGAAGCGAAATCAAACAGTTGTTTTTGTTCTACTTTGTGGTTGCAACCTCTAACTATAAGCAGGAAGTTTCTGTAGGAGTCAAAGTGCCCTAATAAAAACATTTAGAAATGACACTTTATTACAAAGAAATGAATCTAATCAGTTCTAAAGAAAGGGATCTAATGTGTCTATAAACAGGCACATTACTTTGGTGTAGATAAGAGAGTTAAGACTAAGAGTATAACTACAAAATTTCCATCTGCCAAATGTTCGTATGAAAATGGAAAAAGTCGGCTAAGAGTGTACATAGCATTTTTATGGATTACCATCCAGAGAGGCTGACAACCCCTGTGTGCCTCTTACATGTTTATGACAGCACCATATTACAAGGACACCATATTACAAGGATGATCTGAAGAACCTTAGGTCATCATAATTATTCTAAAAGAACTTTGATTTAAAAAAAATTATTATAAAAGTCATTGAGGAAACTTTAGAAAACACAGATAAGTGAAAAAAATACAATTCCCCAATGGTAATAGTCAAAGGAGACATCATTAGTTATCTATTTTGGGTAAAAAATTAACCTAAAATTTAGCAGCTTAAAACAACACACATTAATTATTTCAGTGTTTCTATGGGTTAGGAAATTGGGCATGACTTAGCTGAGTTCTCTGGTTCCTTGTTTCTTAGAAGGCTGCAATCAAAGTGTCAGTCCAGGTCTGCATTCTCCTCTGAAGGCTCTACTGGGGAAGGATCTGTTTCCACACTCCCTCAGTGGCTGTTGGCAACATTCGGTTCCTAACAGGCTATTGGCTAGAGGCCACCTGCTTTTCCTTGCCACATGGTCCTCTCCTACATAGCAGCATGCTTTATCAAAGTGTGCAAATTAAGAAAGCAACGGAGGGAGAAGGTCAAATACCGTATGATTTCCTTCATTAAGTAGTAGATAATAACAACAATAAACAAACACATAGAGACAGAGATTGGATTGGTGGTTACCAGAGGGGAAGGGGGGACGGAGGAGGGTGAAAGGGATAATTCAGCACATGTGTGTGGTGATGGGTTGTAATTAGTATTTGGGTGGTGAACATGATGTAATCTATGCAGAAATAGAAGTATAATGATGTACACCCGATATTCATACAATGTTATAAACCAATGTTACTGCAATAAACAAAAAATTAAAAAAAAAAAAAAAAGAAAGCAATGGAGTCTCTCAACAAGATGGAAGCCACAAACTTTTATAACCTAATCACAGAAGTTACATCCCCTCTATAATGCTGTATTCTACTTACTTGAAGAAGCGATTGCATAGTGCATTTAATATTGGAAGGCAGGGATCATTGGACCATACTGAATGCTCTCTACCACCATCAATTCTGTATCAGTCAGCATTCAGCCAGAGACAGAACCACTGGGAAATGTAGCTTAGCCTAGACAAGTTGCCACCTTACAAAGCCATACAGGCTGAATGTTGTTACAAAAACCTCCAATCTCAGTGGCTTAACACAATAAAGGTTTATTTTTTGCCCTCTTGTCAGGATAATGCAGTTATTGGAGCAGGGACCTCTCATCCCAGGATCATTCCTTCCGGTGGCTCCACTAACGGGCATTCACAACTACCCAAAGATAATAACTTTTGCCTTCTGGAAGAAATCTTTGTTGCTCTCTTCTCATTATCATTTTCTCTCTCTCCTTCTCCCGATTCCTCTCTTCTTCTTAACCTTTCCCCCGATTCCTCCTTCCCTCTTTCTTATGTGCAGAAACACATACACAAACACAAACAGCTATATTTATATGTGGTATTCTATGATTTTTTTTTAACCTGCTTTATTTAACAGCATCATTAAGATATCACTGAAATCTTTCTGTGGCAATGTATATATGTATATGTACATATACATATACACATCTGTGGAATAATCTTAAAGGTTTAAATATTTAATTCTATGGATTTCAATAGATTCCAGTCATACTTCCATCCTTGCACATTTGGTCTGCCTCCAGTTTTTAAAGTAACTCTAAGACCTTATTCCTTCAGTTTAATTGGTAGAAGTGAAATTATTGAGTCAAAGGTTTGAATATTTTTAAACTTGCAGTAAGAATTAGCAAAAAAAAAAAAATTGTATCAATTTACATTCCTTTGTAAATTACATGCACGAATGTATCTGTTTATCTTTGCCAGTTCTAGGAATTATGTTATTACAAATACTTGCTAACTTGTATTGAAAAGCATTTATCTTAGTTTTCGTTTGTTTTTAACTTAGTAGTGCACTTTTTTTTGAGTAGGAGAAGCTAGCTATATTTCTTCTTTTTTTACTTAAAATTCATGTCCTTTACCACATATCTATTGGAAAAAATCATGTTTTGTGATTTCTGAGTGCTCCCTATATTAACAATAATACTTTTCATGTATATATTTAAGAGTAATTCATAATTTCTTGATTATAAGTACCTCTAGTTGGTATCTATAAAGATGCTGGTAAGGATGTTACTTGTTTTGAAACTTGTGGATCCTCCTGGAGTAACAAATTTTTATATCATATGGTAATGATTTAAATGAGGTCCACTAGTTATACCCATCACATCTTTATGTGGATTCTAGTGATGTTATGTCCACAGTTTGGACAATTAACTATTTGAAAGTACCATGTTGTAGTACTTACCTCCCACTGTAATCTAGAATTGATGCACAGCCATTTCAATCAAGGACTCTCTACCACCCCAAGTTTACCTGTCAGTTACTTTTTTGAACTTTATGTTTTGAAAAAAAATTTGTTTTAGGGAAGAGTTGCAAAGATTGTCTAGAGATTTCCTGTATACCCATCACCCAACTTCTTCTTATTTTAACATCTTATATAACCATGGTTCAGTTATTAAAACTAATATATTAACATCGGTGCAATGCTAATAAATAATTAGACTTTATTCAGTTTCCCCTGTTTTTCCGTTAGTCTCCTTTTGCTGTTCCAGGATCCAAATCAGGATACCCACAATGCATTTAGTTGTCATATCTCTTTTGTGTCCTACAATTTGTGATTCCTTAGCATTTCCTTGTCTTTCAATATCTTAACACTATTTAAAAGTACTGGTCAGGTATTTTGTAGAATGTTCCTCAATTTGGGTTTGAGAGATGTTTTCTCATGACTTATCTTAGGTTATGGATTTGGGGGAAGAATGCCACAAGATGCTATGCCCTTCTCATTGCATAATATTGGGGTACATAATATCAATGTGACTTGTCATTGGTGATGTTAACCTTGATCACTTAGTGCTATGGGTTGATTGTGTCCCCCTAGATTTATATGTTGAGATCCTAACACCCAGTACCTCAAAATGTGACCTTAGTTGTTGCAGATGTAATTAGTTAAGATGAGATCATACTGGATTGCGTAGATCCTCAATCCAATATGACTGGTGTCCTTATAAAAAGGGAAAATTTGGACACAGGCATGCACACAGGGAGAATGCCATGTGAAGATGTAGGAAGAGATCAGGGTGATGTTTCTGCAAGCCAAGGAATGCAAGATTGCCAATAAACCACCAGAAGCCCGAGGAGAGTCATGGAACAAATTCTTCATCACAGACCTCAGAAGAAGCAACCCTGCTGACACCTTGATTTTGGACTTCTAGCCTCCAGAACTATGAGGCAATAAATTTCTGTTTAAGCTACTCAGTTTGTGGTCCTTTGTTTCAGCAGCCCCAGCAAACTAACACACTTAGTTTTCTTTTCTCCCTTTTCATACTCTGTTAAAAGTGAAACACTAACTTGAACTCATTCTCCAGGAGAGGGGAATTAATATCCACCTACTGGAGGGAGGAGTATCAAAGTATTTGTGGACATATGTTAAAACTATCACAGTAATGAATACAGTTTTGGGGGGGCTAGATACTTTGCAGCTATGCAAATATTCTGTTTCCCTTTAAGCTTTCATTCAGTACTGACAGCATTCCTTGATAGATCGTGCCTGCAGCAATTATTATTGTGATACGCTAGTGGTGATTTTCTATTTTTCTCATTTGTTCTGTGTTCATTAATTACAAGTCTTCTTTAAGGAAGAGTTGTCCCTTCTTCCCTACTTATTCATTTATTATTCAGACATTTATCTATATCAGTGTGGAATTACAGAATTTTTCTTTGGATTATAATCCAATACTGTCATTATTTTGTTGCTCAAATTGTGCCAGCTTTGGCCATTGGGTGCTCTTTCAGGTGGCTCCTGTGTCCTTTTGACATACTTCTGTCCATTAAAATGTTTTTCAGCACATATTTATTTTCAGCCACTATAGAATGCCCCAGACTCATGTTTTCTCTGTCCCAGAACTGGAATCAGCTATTTCTCCAAATAACTCTTTCACTGGGAATGGTAATTAGTGATCTTAGTCTAGGTGCCAGTTGTGCTTTTGCCACTAGAGTTTCATGTCTTCTAGATCCCCTCAGCACCAACATGCACACACATGTTGTTTAGACATAGTTCTTTATCCATCTATGTGTATATATATTACAATAAACATTAGCTAGTAATGATACCTCTGACCCCAATTCAGGACCACAGGTTCACACTGGAGTTCTCCTTTTGCCTATTTGTAACTTCTTCCTGGGACAGTGAGAAACCTAGCTATGATTATCTACAATATGTTTGCCTTTTCAACCCAAGTGCATCAGTAAAGTAGTTACAGAATTGCTTACTTGTACCCTTGCCTATTAGTTTCCCGGGGCTTCTGTATCAAAGTACCATAAACTAGGTGGCTTAAGACAACAGAAATTTATTCTCTCACAGTGTGGGAGGCTAAAGGTCCAAAAACAAGGTTGATTTCTTCTGGAGGCTCTAAGGGAGAATCTGTTGCCTTGGTGGTTGCCGACAATCCTTGATGTCCCAGGACTTGTAGATGTATCACTCCAATCTCTGCCTTCGACCTCACATGGTATCCTCTCTGTATGTTTCTGTCCAAATGTCACTTTCCTTATAAGGACATCAATCATTGGATTCAGGGCCCACTCTAATCCAGTACCACTACATCTTTACTTGATTGCAGCCGCAAAGACCCTATTTCCAAATAAGGTCACGTTTACAGGTTCCAAGTAGACATGAATTTTGAGGGGAAACTATTCAACCCAGCGGCAAACAAATGAACCTACTAGTGTGTGGTGTTTGTGTACTGTTCTTATTGTCATTAACCTTAGAAAACTTATCAAAACACTCTTACAAAGTTACTTATATCAATTCCTTCTCTATCTCCTTTAGTATGACTATGTCTCACATTTATAATACAGTTAAATTCATTTGTCACTGTTTGCATTGCATCTAGGGTTCTCCTGACACCTTGTTTGACTTTTTTTTGCTTATAGTAAAAGTTGCCCTTTGTGGTGTACAGTTCTGTGGACAAATGCATTGTCATATATCCTCCTCCACAGAACCATTTAGATCAATTCCATAGTCCCCAAATTTCCTTTTCTGCTACTTTGTACTCAATGCCTTTCCCTAAGTTTCTGATAACCACTGATCTATTTTCTGTCTTTATGATTTGATCTTTTCTAGAAAGTGATATATGTGGAATCATACAATACGCAGTTTTTGGATATGACTTCTTTTAATTAAAAATTTAAGATTTATCCATCTGATTCTATGAATCATATAGTTTGTTCATTTTTATTGCTGCCCAGTATTTATATGGATTTACTAGTTTGTTTATCCATTTTCCTGTTCAAGGATGTCTGGGTTATTTCGAGTTTCTGGCAGTTATGAGTAGAACTGCTATAAACACTCATGTAATTTTATATAAATGTTTTCCATTCATTTTGGTAAATACCTAGGAGTAGGATTGCTGCTCTTCTCCTTGTTTATAAAATTTTTATCTAACTATCCTTCCTTCTTGGGAATTTTCTCCAGGTGTACATAGCACTAACAAAAAACACTACTTTTGGGGCTGGTCCCGTGGCCTAGTGGTTAAGATCACGCACTCCGCTTTGGAGGCCTGGGTTTCACAGGTTCGGATCCTGGGCATGGACCTACACACCATTCATCAAGCCATGCTGTGGCAGTGTGCCATATACAAAATAGAGGAAGATTGGTGCAGATGATAGCTCAGTGACAATCTTCCTCAAGCAAAAACTGGAAGATTGGCAACAGATGTTAGCTCAGGGCCAATCTTCAAAAAAACACTACTTTTGTGTAGCAATGCCAGAAATCTGGTCTGGAATCTCTTTTTCAGAATGATGTTAGAATAATTTTTCAACCAAAATCCATCTTTAATCACAATCCCTACGAAACTATTACTCCCTCATTGACCCTAACATTAAACAGCAAGTTTGAGATGCGCACATTAAAAAAAGTGGTATAAGTGAGAATTTCTTATAAGTAATATTTTGTTTTCTGTTTTATTTTATAAGAAAAAAATACATGTGGATGTTTTGTTCAATCACATAGTTTAAAATTAAAAACTTAGAGAAAATCAATATTATTAATAATAAACCATTTGGTTAAAAATAAATATTGAACCTCAGTATAATTGAGTAATTTATTTTGAGAATTTATTAGAAGACTACATTCTAGAATTTAGTAACATTCATTATTAATATAATTTTTACATAGAGTACTGCTGTGGAAAGTCTCAAATCAATGTTGATCTGCTTGACCTCAAACGTGCACTTAGTGTGAGCGCGCAGGATTTGATGCCAGACTTCCTAAGTCTCTTTCTCCTCTGTCTCCCTAGCCCCACCCCACCCCTGCATTCTTTCTCTATCCCACTGCTCTCACTGGCTCTCTCTTTCTTGCTCTTGCATCCTCTCGCTCTTTCCTCTTCCCCCCGACCCCTTCCTGCCATCTCTCTCTTGCTTTCTCTCCTTACCACACCCCACCCAACTGACCGGGTATAGCATTTACCTTGTTCCAGGAACTGTTCTAAGCTTTTTACAATATTATCTCATTTAATCCATGTTATGACCTTATTGGGTAGGTACTATTATTAGTTTTATCTTTTAGATAAGGAATCTGACCCAAGGATGGCTAGGCAACTTCTCCAAGGTTATGAATTTACCTCATTTACTCATCTTAGTTCACTTTTTTGATTGAGGTATAATTGACATTTAGCATTATATTAGTTTCAGGTATACAACATAATGATTTGATATTTGTATACATTGTGAAATGATCACACAATAGGTGTAGTTAACATTTGTCACCATACGTAGTTAAAAAATTTTTTTTCTTGTGGTGAGGACTTTTAAGATCTATTCTCTTAGCAACTTTCAAATATGCAATACAGTATTATTAACTATAGTTGCCTTGATGTACATTACATCCCCATGACTTATTTATTTTATAGCTGGAAGTTTGTACCTCCTTCATTCATTTTTGCACCCCGACCCTTACCCCCAGCAACCCCCAAACCACCAATCTGTTTTCTGTATCTATGAGCTTGGGTTTTTTTTTACTTGTTTTTGTTTTTTAGATTCCATATATAAGTGAGATCATATGGTATTTACCTTTCTCTGTCTGACTTACTTCACTTAGCTTAGTGCTCTTAAGGTCTATCCATGTGTTGCAAATGGGCAAAATTTCATTCTTTTTTATGGCTGAATAGTATTCCATTATCCATTCATCTTCTTTATCCATTCATCCATAGATAGGCATATAGGTTGTTTCCATATCTTGGCTATTGTGAATAATGGTGCAATGAACATGAAGGTGCAGATATCTTTTTGAATTAGTGTTTTTGTTTTCTTTGGATAAATACTTAGAAGTGGAATTGCTGGATCATATGGTATTTCTATTTTCAATTTTTTGAGGAACCTCCATACTGTTTTCCGTAGTGGCTGCACTAATTTACATTCCCACCAACAATGCACAAGGGTTCCCCATTCTCCACATTCTCGCCAACACTTATTTCTTGTCTTTTTGATAACAACCATGCTAACAGGTGTGAGGTGATAGCTCATTGTGGTTCTGATTTGCGTTTCCCTGATGATTAGTGACATTGAGCATCTTTTCATGTGCCTGTTGGCCATTCATATGTCTTCTTTGGAAAAATGTCTATTCAGGTCCTCTGCCCATTTTTTAATCAGATTGTTTACTCATCTTAGTTTACTCATCATTTTAAGCGTATATACCCATGCTCCTTGTCTTACATTTCTTGAGGGCAGAAATTATATTTTATTCATCTCTTTAATCCTAGTAGTCCTGGCACAGTACCTTATGAAAGTCAGAGCTCAATAAATATCTGGTAATTTGTAATAACAAGAGAAGTAGATGAGTAGGTGGGGATAAATTTTCTCTCTTGAGGCACGAATGTTCTACTACTTCAGCAAGTTTCACGTTCTAAGTAAGACAAACTATTGCCAATATGAATTGATAACATATGATACAAAAGGTTAGGATGAAGGCCATGACAATTAAAAAAAAAAACCTATGGAATCATTGAATTTTAGAATTATGAGAAACCTTGGGAATAGGGTCCAATTCTCATTCCATCAAGCTTCAGAGATGCTGAGTGACGTATCCAGAGTCACTCCTGGGTCCCAAGGCAATGGATTTTTGGTGACCATACTGCCTCTCTCTGAGCATTTGTTGGAAGCTCTGACTGTGTCCACTGCTCTTAATTTTCTTATCCTCAATTAATTCTACAGATTTATGTGTGACAGCACCAAATGGAACACCTCAAGCATTGCTGATTTTCTCACTTTAAACTCTGTTTTTAGGCCCATGCCATGCTAGTGTAATTGTTCTCAACACAGCTAGGAGCTTTTCTTTGTAGATCATAATCCTTTCCAATTAAACTGAATTTACGGACAGGAAGATGTCAGATATCCATCCACATGCCAGTATTTTATCCATCCCAAGATGAGATGATATGTTTAATGGATAACCTCACTCACTGTGAGCCCCTCTTACTACTGCCGTGTCTCTTGGTGTTCTGTTTTCTTTTCTGATTCTACTTCTAACTCCCCTCTCTTACCTTTAAATTTCAACTTATGGAATAGCTACTTCTCCATACTTCCAGCCATATTCCCTGGATGATAGTCTGCTTTTTTAAAGGCTCTAGCCTTATTTCAACAAATAACTGTTAATAAAGAGATACTACAGGACGGTTCTCTTCAAGTATATAGAAGCCCACCAGAAACACTTTTCCTGCCTACCCTAAAATATAAGATAATCGTTATCCTAAAAGCATCCCTTACAATTGTGATTATACCAGAAAAGTTATATTTCTCGTTCATCATGCAACTTTGTTCAATGATTTTTGCACTATACACTTGTGGGTCAGAATTTATGGTAAGGTCTGCACCCTTCAGGAAGGGATTGTTCTGGTGTGGAAACCCCATTAGCACATGATTACATCATATAATCCTATTGAGGCTAGTTTTTTTAGTACCCCAGATGTAAATATTAGATGAAGATCTTAATATTAAATAAATTCTATTAAAAATTGTGACTTAACTAGACTCATTTCATTTGAATGAATTGTGCTTTAGAATCCACATGTTCCTAGTTGTAGATCCTTCATCAGGGATTATGAAAGAATCTAGCTGAAAAATTTGTGAGATAGGTTACCCTGCCCATCATTCATTTTATTCTGAAACCTATTGGCGTGATCTTTTATTGAACCTGCTAGAAACTCTCTGTCAAGTATTTGAATAGAATATGAAAATATATGATGTTTGAATATTCAAAGGTAAATAAAAAAATCTCACTTAGAAGAAATACTGTATGAATAATTGAAATAAACTCAGGACCTGACCACAACATTGCAAATTACTATCTAAAAGTCTCTATAGGTGGGTAATTCTTTAAAAATAGAAAGCTGTTTTGATCAAACCCAGGTGTTTCTATTTTTAAATTCTTGGCACACTTCTTCAGTAGAAGAGTTTCATCTTCAAAAGGAAAAGGTAGACGTTGCCTTCAGCCTACAGTGCTTGAGCCCCAGGGAAGTCACTGGCATAATTGAGGCATGCATGCTAATTGCTTATGTTTCACTTTGGACAATTGGTATGAAAGAACCAGAGTGTGGAGAAAGCTTGGTCTTTGGATTGTTAATTGTTTTGAGCTACGGGGATGTAGTTGGTGTTTTGTAGCATGAAGTAAAGATGAATTGTACAAGGCATTTGTGGGTATTACAAATAAAATGATTCGGTACCTTACAGAACTCATAGTGATTCACCTTTAAGCGTTGTAATGGCCGATAAAAACAGAGTAGGAAATAAAGCTTACCAACTTTAGAAGGATGATGTTGATTAGTGTGAGGTAGATCTTTAAGAATTGTTGAAGAATTCTTGGTAAATCTTTACTCATAAATGTTAAAGATTATGTAAACCAATTTAATTTCTTCTGTTGCTCAGATTTCTGGTGAGGAAATTTAATGATGTGAATAGATTTCTGACTGAGCTAATACTATCACTTACAGTAATTCTCCTGACTTGTAATATTTGTAAGCACCTTATAAGGAGAAAATAATAGGCTTTCTCTTGGATTTTCTATTATAAAAAGCTATTTTCAAGTATTTAAAATTGAAAACTTTATAAGATAATACAAATAATACTTCTTGTAGTAATCTCTGAAGAATTAGCACACTCAAGGATTCTCTTCATCAACTCTATTATGCATCAATGAGTTTTTTACAATAAACTCAACATAAAATCTTTTTCAGCTGGTTAATGAAAGTGCAACTTGAGTAAATAATTCAATTTAAAATGGTTTAATTGGCAGTTATTTATGTTTTAGACTTTAAAGCTTGTTTTATGATTTTTTTCTTCTTGGATTCAAAATTCACCAAAATGAAAGAGGGTCAGCCAGCTTCCAGTTCCAGAATACAGAATCTACTCTAGTTAGTTTAAGCAAAGGGTATTTAAAAGAAGAAATTAGGTGCTTACACAATCATTGAAAGGGCTAGAGAGCAAGCTTTAGGCTGAACCTTCAGGAAGAATTCTAATGTCAATAACCCTCCAAGTACACCTCAGTTTCTCCAACTAGGAAGCTCCTGTCTGAACAGCTGAATCCAGGAACTCAGTGCCCTAGCTGCAATCTGGGACGCGTAAAGCCACCACCAGAATGGATTTTGAGAAAATCAGTCTCTTGAATCTGGCAGACGATATAGTCTAAATGTTTAGATATAATCTAAATGTTTCAGCTTGTGAACATATTTTTTATTACATTAAAATCCATAATCCAAATAGCCATGCCTCACCTGTTCTCATAGAATCCTTAGTTCTCTTCAACTTTCCCTGACTTTATATTTCAAGAGACTCAAGTCTCTTGAAAATACTTGGGAGTAACTCCTGTTCCACAGCACCCATGCTTTTTTGCCCCACCCTGCTCAGAGCACATGCTGTCCCTGCTCTTCTGCTGCGTTACAGTCCCTGATCTGCATAGCCATTCTGACAGCGGATGCCCTGCTCTACCAAGCCCGGCAGTACAGCTGCCACCTTCTGCTGCAACCTGAACTTTAGTCCCTTCCTTAGCCTTACTGGGCATAGCAGCTCTCTGCTGATACTTACCTTGAGTCATGAGGGTGCAGCTAAATCTGCATACCCACTGCTATGCTGGACCTGGCTAGTACTAGCTCACAAGAGCTGATTATTAAATGTTTTTGAGATTTGTTAGCCATTTGCTAAACGTAGACATTATTAAAAATTATAAACTTACAATTAAATAAACTACCAACCTGTTGTCACTGAGTAGAGCTGGGAAGAGATGCACAGTAGCAGCTCATTATATAGTATATCTGCATAAAGATGCAGTAGATGTAAATAGCCTCAAAACCATAGATGATAGTAAAATGCAAAAAAACAAAATTAGAAATTGATGAATTTTGAGTACTAAACCTCTGTATCTGTAATCCCAATAAGCTGACAAGAATCTGGTGATTGTGTGTGTGTTTCTATGGCCTCACTAGCAACCTTGTCCTTGTTTTCAAACTCTAACATTGCTTTCAGGCTACCAAATAGACAGGCTTTTCCCACCATCTTACCAAAACTACTACCCACCTGTCTGTCTCTTAACTCCTTGCTTTTTTTTTATTGTGAAATTTTTGATGTACATTATTGTTTATCAATCACCATATAAGTGAATCCCTCCACCCCTTGTGCCCACCCCCACCCCTCCCCCAGGCCCTGGTAAACACCAAACAGTTCTATCTGTCCCTGTGTTGGTTTATCTTTCACATATGAGTGAAATCATGCACTGTTTGTCTTTCTCTTTCTGGCTTATTTCACTTAACATAATACCCTCCAGGTCCATCCATGTTGTTGCAAATGGGACAATTTTGTCTTTTATTATGGCTGAGTGGTTTTCGTTGTATATATATACCACATTTTCTTTATCCAATCATCAGTCGAGGGACGCTTGGGTTGCTTCCATGTCTTGGCTATAGTGAATAATGCTATGATGAACATAGGGGTGCATAAGCCTCTTTGGATTGTTGATTTCAGGTTCATTGGGTAGATACCCAGTAGTGGGATAGCTGGATCATAGAGTATTTCTATTTTTAATTTTTTGAGGAATCTCCATACTGTTTTCCATAGAGGCTGCACCAGTTTGCATTCCCACCAGCAGTGGATTAGGGTTCCCATTTCTCCACAGCCTCTCCAGCATTTGTTGCTTTTTGTCTTGATGATTATAGCCATTCTAACGGGTGTAAGATGATATCTTAGTGTGGTTTTGATTTGCATTTCCCTGATGATTAGTGATGTTGAGCATCTTTTCATGTGCCTATTGGCCATCTGTATATCTTCTTTGGAAAAGTGTCTGTTCATTTCCTCTGCCCATTTTTTGATTGGGTTGTTTGTTTTTTGTTATTCAGTTGTTTGAATTCTTTATATATTATGGAGGTTAATCCCTTCCCTCAGATATATGGTTTGCAAATATTTTTTCCCAGCTGGTGGGTTCCCTATTCATTTTGATCCTTGTTTCATTTGCCTTGTAGAAGCTCTTTAATCTGATGAAGTCCCACTTTATTGTTTCTTTTGTTTTCCTTATCTGAGGAGACATGGAATTCAAAAAGATCCCTTTATGGCTGATGACGAGTAGTATACTACCTATATTTTCCTCCATAAGTTTTTTAGTTTCAAGTCTCACCTTCAGGTCTTTGATCCATTTTGAGTTAATTTTTGTGTTTGGCGAGAGAAGATGGTCTACTTTCATTCTTTTGCAAGTGGCTGTCCAGTTCTCCCAGCACCATTTATTGAAGAGACTTTCCTTTCTCCACCGTATGTCCTTAGCTCCTTTGTCAAAGATTAGCTGCCCATAGATATGAGGTTTTATTTCTGGACTTTCAATTCTGTTCTATTGATCTCTGTGTCTGTTTTGGTACAAGTACCATACTGTTTTAATTACTATCCCTTTGCAGTGTGTTTTGAAGTCAGGGATTGTGATGCCTCCAGCTTCGTTCTTCTTTTTCAGGATTTCTTTAGCTATACGGGGACTTTTGTTGCCCCGTAAGAATGTTAGTATTCTTTGTTCCATTTCTGTGAAGAATATCCTTGGGATTCTGATTGGGAGTACATTGAATCTGTAGATTGCTTTAGGTAGTGTGGACATTTTAACTATGTTGTTTCTTCCAGTCCAAGTGCATGGAATATTTTTCCATTTCTTTATGTCATCATTGATTTCACTCAATAGTGTCTTGTAGTTTTCATTGTATAGGTCTTTCACTTCCTTGGTTAAATTTACTTCTAGATATTTTATTCTTTTTGTTGCAATTGTAAATGGGATTGTCTTCTTGAGTTCTCTTTCTGTTAGTTCGTTGTTGGTAGATAGAAATGCAACTGATTTCTGTAAGTTGATTTTGTACCCTGCCACTTGGCTATAGTTGTTGATTATTTCTAATAGTTTTCTGATGGATTCTTTAGGGTTTTCTATATATAAGATCATGTCATCTGCAAATAGCGAGAATTTCACTTCTTTGTTGCCTATTTGGATTACTTTTATTCCTTTTTCTTGCCTAATTGCTCTGGCCAGAACCTCCAGTACTGTGTTGAATAAGAGCGGTAAGAGTGGGCACCCTTGTCTTGTCCCTGTTTTCAGAGGGATGGCTTTCAGTTTTTCCCCATTGAGTATGGTGTTGGCTGTGGGTTTGTCCTATATGGCCTTTATTATGTTAAGGTACTTTCCTTCTATACCCATTTTGTTGAGAGTTTTTATCATAAATGGATGTTGGATCTTGTCAAAAGCCTTCTCTGCATCTATTGAGATGATCATATGGTTTTTATTCCTCTTTTTGTGAATGTAGTATATCACATTGATTCACAGATGTTGAACTATCCCTGTGTCCCTGCTATAAATCCCACTTGATCGTGGTGTATGATCTTTTTAATGTATTGCTGTATTCGGTTTCCCAATATTTTGTTGAGGATTTTTGCATGTATGTTCATCAGGGATATTGGTCTTTAGTTTTCCTTCTTAGTATTGTCTTTGCCTGGCTTTGGTATCAGGGTGATGTTGGCCTCATAGAACATGTTGGGAAGAGTTTCTTATTCCTCTATTTTTTGGAATAGTTTGAGAAGGATAGGTATTAAGTCTTCTTTGAATGTTTGGTAAAATTCTCCAGAGAAGCCATCTGGTCCTGGACTTTTATTTTTTGGGAAGTTTTTGATTGCTGTTTCAATCTCTTTACTTGTGGTTGGTCTATTCAGATTCTCTATTTCTTCTTGATTCAGTTTTGGGAGGTTGTATGAGTCTAGGAATTTATCCATTTCTTCTAGATTGTCCAATTTGTTGGCATACAGTTTTTCATAGTATTCTCTTATAATCTTTTGTATTTCTGTGGTATCTGTTGTAATTTCTCCTTTTTCATTTCTAATTTTATTTATTTGTGCCTTCTCTCTTTTTTTCTTGGTGAATCTGGCTAAGGGTTTGTCAATTTTGTTTATCTTCTCAAAGAACCAGCTCTTTGTTTCATTGATCCTTTCTACTGTTTTTTAAATTTCAATTTCATTTATTTCTGCTCTGATTTTTATTATTTCCCTCCTTCTGCTGATTTTAGGCTTTGTTTGTTCTTCTTTTTCTAATTCTGTTAGGCATAATTGGAGGTTGCTTATTTGGGCTTTTTCTTGTTTGTTAAGGTGGGCTTGTATTGTTATGACTTTCCCTCTCAGGACCCCTTTTGCTGTGTTGCATATGAGTTGGTATGGTGTATTTTCATTTTCATTTGTCTCCAGATGTGCTTTGATTTCTCCTTTAATTTCATCAATGATCCATTGGTGGTTTAGTAGCATGTTGTTGAGTCTCCACAGCTTTGTCACTTTCCTGGTTTTTTTCCTTGCAGTTTATTTCTAACTTAATGGCATTATGGTCTGAAAAGATGCTTGTTATGATTTCAATCTTCTTAAATTTATATAAGCATGCCTTGTTTCCCAACACATGGTCTATTCTGGAGACTGTTCCATGCACGCTTGAGAAGAATGTGTAATCTGCTGTGTTTGGATGGAGTGCTCTGTATATGTCTATTAAGTTCATCTCATCTAGTTTTTGTTTAGGTCCATTATTTCCTTATTGATTTTATGTCTGGATGATCTGTCCATTGATGAGAGTGGGGTGTTATGATCCCCTACTATTATTGTGTTGTTGTTAATATCTCCTTTTAGGTTTGTTAATAGTTGCTTTATGTACATTGGTGCTCCTGTATTGGGTGCATATATATTTAAAAGTGATATGTCTTCTTGGTGGAGCATCCCTGTTATCATTATATATTGCCTCTCTTTGTCTCTCATTACCTGTTTTATCTTGAAGTCAACTTTGTCTGATAGAAGTATGGCAACACCTGCTTTCTTTTGTTTGCCATTAGTTTGGAGTATTGTCTTGCATCCTTTCACTCTGAGCCTGTGCTTGAGTCCATTTTTTGATGGCCTCTTATTCCCTTAGACTAAGTTGATTCGATCTCTTTCCTCTTTCCCTTCTAAGTTATTGTTGTCACATCTTATTCCTTCTTGTGTTATGAGTTCGTGTTTAACATGATGAGGTTATATTTATGCTTGGTGCTTACCTTCACTTGATCTTTGGTTTTATAATTAAGTGTTTGCTAATCTATTTTGATAGAGGACTGCAAATTTTCTGGTTTTGTCGACCTATTTTCCTCCTCATTCAAAACTTTGAATCCTGTTTCTCTTTTTTTCCTCAGGGATGAGGGCCTTCTTGAGCACTTCTTGTAGTGGAGGTCTTGTGGCAATGAACTCCCTCAGCTTTTGTTTATCTGGGATAGTTATTATTTCTCCATCATATCTGAAGGATATTTTCACTGGATAGAGTATTCTTGGCTGAAAGTTTTTGTCCTTCAGAATTTTGAATATATCGTTCCACTCTCTCCTAGCCTGTAAAGTTTTTGTTGAGAAATTGGCTGAGAGCCTGATAGGAAACATCTTTTGTATGCTATTTTTTTTGTCTAGCTGCCCTTAATATTTTTTCTTTGTCATTGACTTTTGCTAGCTTTACTACTATATGCCTTGGAGAGGGTCTTTTCATATTGACATATTTAGGAGATCTATTGATTTCATTCACTGTTATTTTCAGCTCCTTCCCTAGGTTTGGGAATTTCTCAGATATTATTTCTTTGAACAAGTTCTCTGCCCCTTTTTCCCTCTCTTTTCCCTCTGGAATACCTATAATCCTTATGTTGGATTTCCTAATTGAGTCGGATATTTCTCGGAGAGTTTCTTCATTTCTTTTTAGTCTTAGTTCTCTTTCTTCCTCCATGTGGAGCATTTCTACATTGCTGTCCTCAATATTGCTAATTCTTTCCTCCATATTGTCAGCTCTGATGCCTAAGGCTTCTAGATTTGTCTTTATCTCCTCTATTGTGTTTTTCATCTCTAAGTTTTATGATTTTTTTTTAATAGTTTCAATCTCTTTTGTGAAGAAACTCCTGATTTCATTGAATTGTCTGTCTATTTTTTCTTGTATTTCATTAAGCTTTTTTATGATGGCTATTTTGAATTCTCTGTCATTAAGGTTATACATTTAAGTGCTTTCTGGGTTGACTTCTGGGTGCTTGTCATTTTCCTTTTGGTCTGGAGATTTAATATATTTTTGGGTGATGCTTGTTGGTGTTGGCTTATTTTTCCTCATAGTGAAAATATATGGTAGCAGTTTCCTCTTGCTGCTGCTGCATGGGGGTCAAGGGCTGTGTATTCTGGCCCGCTTCAATCCACAGGCACTCTCGTCGGCCCCTGGCTTATCTGAGGCATGGCTAAGTGGAGGCTGCTGGGAGGGAAGCATGGGAACAGCTGAGACTGGAGCACAGCTAGGGCGAAGCAGCCGGGTGGGTTGGTGTGGGTGGGTTGAAGCAGCTGCAGCTGAAGTGCTGCTGGGCCAAAGAAGAAGGATCTGGAGTGCCACTGGGCCAAAGAAGCTGGAACTGGAGTGCGCTGGGCTGAAGAAGGAGGAGCTGGAGCACCGCTGGGCTGAAGAAGCTGGAACTGGAGTGCACTGGGCCAAAGAAGCTGGAACTGGGGTGCGCTGGGCTGAAGAAGGAGGAGCTGGAGCACCTCTGGGCCAAAGAAGCTGGAACTGGAGTGTGGTGTGCTGAAGTTGCTGACATCAAGTCAGCTAGAGCCTGAGCACAGGCCAAGCTGAAGCAGCTGGAGCCAGGGGAGGGTGGGGAAGGTCAAGCCGAAGAAGGTGGGGGTGGGGCACGGTCCAGCTGAAGGAGCTGGGGCTGTGGCAGGGTGGAGCTGGGGAAGCTGGGGCCATGGCTTGGTCCAGCTGGCAGCTGGGGTGTGGCATGGTGGGGCCTGAGCTGCTGGTGCCTCTGGTGCCGGGGCGCAGGCTCTCCCTGCTGCTGGTTGGGCCCGGTCACCTGGGAGCAGCTGCCTGTGGGGGTGGGGCGAGGTCACGCTGCCCCTGCTGGTGGGGCCCGGGCACCTGGGGGCCGCTGCCTCTGGGGACGGGGCTGGGCTGAAGCACCGCTGTCCTGAAGCGCCAATCGGGCAGGCTGGGTGGGGGAGGGGTGCTTACTTTTGCCTCCCCTATCTCAGAGGTTTCTCGCCTTGCTGGCTCTCTGCTCCCCTGAGGGGCTAGCTTATTGAAACTACCCTCGCAACAGTTCTACTCCCCCTGTAGGGGGATCCCCTTGAGCTGTGAGGGGTCTTGGAGAGTGCTGGTTTTCACTTGGTGAGCTGCCCCTCCCCCTCCTCTGAGAGCCCCGTGGTCTCAGTCTCTGGGTCACAGTCCTTGGGGAAGGAAGGCAGCTCCTCTTACCTCCTTCCACATAGTCTGGAGATTCTAGCTCCTCAGTCCTTGGATGTACAGCTGCCTAGGTGCCTCAAACATCTGTGTTGTGTGAATAACTTCCGTTGGAATATGAATGTCCTTTTTGTTGTGTCTTAGAAGGGGAGAGTTCAGTGGGGGAAGCTCACTCTGCCATGATGCTGACGTTACTCCTCCAACTCCTTGCTTTTTAAGCAGAGTGTTTGGGGAAAGTAATTTTGAAATAGCTCTTTTCTAAAGAGTACACAAGTCTGACCCTCTCAAAAGGACTTTGTATATAACGGTTTTATGCACATATGTGCTTGGGGGATTTTATTCTTTGATTCCTTTAACACCTACACTAATGGTACCCAGGTGAGGCCATTTGCTCATTTCTCCACAGAGGGGAATGGAAATTCTGATTTCACGGCCACCATTATCTCCTAACTGCACTTTCTCGTGCTCCCGTGATGCCGTGGAAATAACCCAAGACATGCACTTGTGATTCCTCCTTTTCTTCAGAACTCTCTCTTCTCTGACTGATGACCAACTCCTATCATTCCTGGGTACCAAAGTCTCTGAGTTATGCACGTGGTAGTAAGTGAGCCCATTAGTATCAGATTTATTTAACAGTGATGGCTCAAGACAAGCATGAGTAAGGATAGGGTCCTCACATTCTCGAGCCTTTTCTGGACAGCCTACTTTTTAACATTCAAATAAAGTGACTAGAAGCTCCGTTCTTTGTGGACTGAAAAAGTCCGAGGCTGTTCCCAACATTTCTGAAGTTTCTCAAGGGCGTACCTATATTTTCTCAGAGGAAACATTTTCTGTCTTTCTCTGAATTACTGTTCCTTGCTTCAACTCATTAAGCATCACCGTGTTGTCCCTTCTCTGAAGGTAGAAATTGTCTTCCCACCCACTTCTGCTCCAGGGGTGGACAAAGACTCCTTCTCTGTCCTTCCCCAAGGCACCAACAAAGTGGTATATATAATAGACTTGCTGTAGTTTGGGGATAATGGAGAGTCATCACAACTCAGAAAAAGACAATTTAGCCCTAGGTTTCAGACATCCCTAAAGCCATTAATTGGCATTCCAAAGCACCTCTCTCCTGCTTCTGTCTGCTCTTCTATTTCATTCCTCTTTCTCCCCAAACCCAGGGCCCCAGTTTCTTCTCTCTTTTGCAAGCCTTCCCTTGTTAAGCAAACAACACCTGGAAAACCAAATAAATCATCAAACCATTAACTAAAGACACCGTTTTATTATTATTTAGAGTAATTTGGCACTCTTTAGTTTTAACCTCCATTTTTAAAACTAAGCATATGTCTGTGTGTGTTGTGTATGATCCAGTGTGCTTATTTATTTCTTATCCTTGTGTTACCAGAGCCTTGTTAACATGTTTTCCTAAATGAAATGGCAATTCTCTTCCTGCCACACCCAAACCCAAATGTGTCAGTTTGTGCAATTTTTAAAAACACTTTTTTCTTCAGGTGATCAGGTGAATCCAAGCCTGGTTCTGATTCATTTTATAACCACCAGAAACTTCTTCCTGGAAATAAGAGATATTTTAAGCATTCAGACGTAACCTTGCTTCTTTTGTGATTCAGTCTGCGTTGGTAAAAATCTGAATGTATCTTTGTTAGTGGAGGCTTGTGTAATCTTAGTGAATAACACCACACAGAAGCGAACACTGGGACAGTCTAAAGTATGTCTGGCCTGGTAACTGCTGAACTATTTAAGAACATTTGGGCAGTTGGACAGTAAATTTTTTCAATCACTTCTTAATCACCTCTGTGCTTTGGAGAGGGTCATGAGACACTGTGCATGTCAAATGTTTTTGTCTCTTCCTGGGATTTCTTTGAGGGACAGATGCATCTCAAGCGTGTCTGGAAAGACTCAATATAAGAAAATATAATTCTAAAACGTCAGGTGGGGCTAAGGGTCACCTTTTGAGAAACACCAATTATAATAGGCCTCCAGGAAGTACAGTCTATTCTTAATTTTCTTTCATACCCCTACAAATTTCTTTGAAAGAGACTACTATCTCAAGAATCTCCTTTATGTTGGAGCAAAAAAAGAATAAATGTAATTTCAGCACATTATTCGTGTCCTTTCCCACACTTATATTTGTTTTTTTGAAATCATGGTCTTTAAAACTTCCTAACCAATATCCAGGAATATTAAATAACCCTAATTTGAGGTTAATGAATTTATTTTATGATATAGTTTTCCTTATTTAATCAACATTTATTCAGTGATTTCTTAACTTTCATATGTTATAGTCTAAAGATTAACTTATAATAATTTAAAAATCATAGTACATTTTTCTCATGAAAACAATGTGATGGAAATCTGTCCACAAAAGATAGTTTGATGATATAGCTGATATACTGTATATTTACAATGATAAATAGAGTAATACTGATCTGGTACTTACAACTGAATAATTACAAAGACAGTAAAACTGAATCAGATAGTGATATATTCGTCTTGAATACTGGTATACGAAGTTTGCTTAAAGGAAAATAGTATGGTTCTTAGACTCTGAAGGGATTTGGGTACTTTTAAGTGCACAGGTGGCTGATGAAATAGTTGACTACATTTGACAGATGTATCTTCATCTTGGTATAGGTGTGTATACCAAGCACTTCTATTAGTCTTCTTGGTTGTTGCTTTTCTCTTTACAGGGTGGATAGTGTTCCCCATGGAAATATTAGGTGAATGTTCTTGAAGTAAATAGGAAAGAACTGGGATAGACAAGCAAGGAAAATATATGATGCATATAGTGCATATAAATGAGAAAGTTAATACATATGACTGAATTAATGGAATTTTGACAGATAGGAGACAAAAATGTCTTGTGTACTGAGGCTTTTGAGGGCCCAGAGAGGAGGTAATTGTGTCTGAGAGGTTCAGATTTTGGTCAGTAGGTGACTCGATCAATCCAGTGCCATTTGGCAGCTGCCTGGCAGGTGAAGGAATGAGTCAGATGATGCCTGAGCTAAAAACTGGCTGGGTAGCTCTGACTCCTCTATCTCCTTAACTTCCCAGTCAATTTACTTATAAAATGCTACCAGTTTTGCCTCCATAGCAGTTTAAAAGTCTGTCCCTTCCTTTCACCACTCTTCCTAACACCACTACCCTACTTTGGATGTTTATCAAGCTCTGCTATTTTAATAGTCTCCGATTAGTTGTCAGGACTCCACCTTCTTTCTGCTCTAATATATTCTTTACATTACCAGATTGATAGAGTTCTCCTTCTAAAATAGGTGTCACTTTTCTGATCAGCATAGTAGTTTACTCTACCCTTTAGATTTAGTCAATTCCATGTTTGGGCCGCAGGCCAGATGAGGCCTAATTGTGGGCTGTGGTCTATTTAAGATGTTTAGTAAATAGAGTCATTTATTCACTCAGCACATATGAATTGACAGGATAATAGATTATTTTCACCTCTTTGCCTCTACCTACATAAAATTGATTTCAGGTAGTCCTCATTCTAATGGATTTGGATTTATTAGTAATGGTAATTAAAGCTAAATGTAATTACAATATATCAAGCTTTAAGAATCGTTGAAAATTATATCTTGAAACTTGGGTATTATGAATTACTCACTAAGGAAAACTATATGAGAATATAATATTCTTATATATTTGGAGAGTCATTAATTTAGTGTTCCTTACTAAAAACGGGTTGCCTTGACAAACTATTATTAATAAAAATATGTGGGGGCCATATTCAGAGATTTCTATCATATGAATCAACACTAGAAAATAATAACAAAGTTGGATGCTTCCTCCTTAAATTATTTTCTATTATCCAAAGGAAAATAGGGACATCTTTAGCATGGTATTTGAAATCCTTTGTTTTCTGATCTCTGCTGACATTGCCATTCTTACTTTCAGTTACTTCCTCCATATACTCTGTGCTGCAGTACATGGATGCACACTCTCCTTATGTAGCCACAGCCACAGCCACAATAGCCCAGTTATTTAGCAGGCAACATCCAACTCTCCTTTAAGGGCCACCTCAACTTCCTCCCCAGTCCCTCTGGTAACAATTTACACTCTCTGTGTAATTTACACTCCCAAAGCACTGCACTCATCCCTCTCTCATAGCACTCCTCACACTTGAGGGAATGCCACTACAGCTATACTCTGTGCTGTCTGGGAGCAAGGATAGTGCTGTGTTCTGTGAATCTCCAAGCAGAGCACTTGGCCCACAGGAAGCGTTGAACACATGTTTAAGTGCTTAATACAGGAGGCACATTATATATCAGAGAGATACTTTTCACTCCTGTCTGTGTATCAGAATCATCTGCAGAACTTAGTGAACATTCAGGTACCTGGGATCAATACCAGACCTACTAAATCAGTACCTCGCAGGGGTGGGTCTATGTTTGTGCATTTGAGCAGAAGCTCCAGTGGTGATTCTAATGTGGGAACAATTGAGTTTGTAAAAGAATAGGTCAGTATAGACAAGAACTACAAGAGAAAGTTTGTAGAGGAGGGGTTGTGCACCAAACTTTGAAGTTTTGGGGAAAGATAGGTCAAGTAAAAAAAAAGATAAGCAAAAGTGCAGATATGAAAGTAAAGGGGACAGTAAGGAGACCAGTTTTTTGAATAGGAGGTTTATGTGAGAGTAACGCTTGATAACTGTGGATAAACATGGTAGTCATAAAATCTGTGTTACATGTGAGTTTGACGTAAAGATCTCTGGCCTTTTAGACACCTCAACCAGACCTTGCATGAAAAGGTTAATTCAAAACAGATGTGACAGTCTTCTGGGCAGGCAGGCTACAGCTCAACTGCTAGTCAGAATCAGACGGCAGAATCCTGTCTTAACAGGTGAACATAAGATCCAATGGTGTCCCTAAGCCCAGAGCTCCCACCCAGGAAGCAGGCGCTGAGATAGGGTTAGGAGTGCAAAAGGTTTGTAGGGGCTAACATATTTGAAGGAGGAAGAAGCAGGATTGGGCGATGGGGGGGCAGCCCTGGCACAGCTGATGCTGTGAGTCAACCACACTCCTGGAGGCTGTTTAGGGAGTTCTCAACTCGGAGTCGGCCGCAGCACTGCTGTTAAGTGCACAGTCTGCTGACACCATAAATTCATAAATCCTCCTCAGACAAAGGCAGACGAACCTGTAAATATTTCTAACCAGTTCACTTATCTGTTTTAACCTTTATTTTCCCAATAAAAATCTCCTTTATCATCACTTATGCTAATTCGCAAAGTCTCTAGTGCTGATCAGAGATGACAATAGTCTAAGCTGTAGAAACAGGCTCTGAGTGTGGAATCCTGATGAGAGTCCTTCGGATGCCAGGTAAACACCTATGAGGGTGCATTCTTAATAAAGACACTTCAAATATTAACAAACCACTTCTCAGGTGTTGATTAAAAGCTAACATACACAATGCTGTCTATGCCAAAATGTTGTTCAAGTAAATCAGAGGTAATGTAACATTTCCTCACTTACTAGCGGTGTGTACTTGGGCAATATACTTAACCTCTTCAGGCATCAGCTTCCTCCTTTGAAAAATAAGGATAATGATAGTTTTTACTCCATTGGAGTGTGGGGTGAGTGCTTAATAAAGGGCATGACGGATAGTAACCCTTGGTAAAATTCACTTATTTTATTTTTGCTGGTGAAGAACATGTAATTGGGTGTAAAATAAATTATCAAAGTTATCTGGCTTGTTGGTGAAAGAACAAGAGGGAATCCAAGCTATGGAATTTTAGTCTAGTAGTCTTAGTGCATTGTCATGATGTGTATCCAGTAAAATACTTATTTTTAATCAGTCATATGAAATAATACATTGATAGTCTGAACAATGTTATTTGAGACGCATGTATTACTAGGAGGACTATGTTTCTTCATCATGCTTACTATAATATCAGTTAATCAATTGATTTCCTTCTGAATAAGATCTGTATCATTGTGAGATTGGAAATTTCGATTGGGAAATAGCAGAAAGACATTTTTAGACTTAGATTCTAATGCAAAGATTTTGAATGTCTGGGTGGCCACAAATATGTGGAGGATGAGAGAGAAATATCTGGAGGTGGCAGAGGAGTTAGAAAAGAACATAGGAAGATATCAAAGAAAATATGGCTTACAAGTTTAGCTCAGAACTTGCATGATGCACTATGTACTACTGATAATCATCCTTCAGCTAACTTTTGCAATATTATACTTTTTATAGTTTCTGTGAAATATGTATCATTCAAGAAAGTCCATTTAGCCTGGCCCTTTTGAGAATGAATTACTCTTTTGAATCTCAATTGGAACATTTTTCAAACTTCTAAACTCAGCGATTCATTTATTAATAAATATTAGAATGCATTGAATTAATTTACTGTTTTAAGATGGCAATGAGTTATTGATTTTTGCAAATACTATATGTATTATCTTATCTAGGATCAATATATTTCATTACCATACTGGTATATCTTCTGTCTAGAATTGTAATTTGAAAATGATTTTATTCTAGAACTGATAAAGTCTATTAATGGCTGTCTAATTATAGGAAAACTTCATAGAAAAAAAATCTGCATTTATACAATATTTTCATACTAAATCAAAGCCATGCTGATGATATGAGTTATGTCTTCATGGACTTACTTGTTCCCTACACTCACAACCCAGTTTCTGTATGCTGTATTATTTGGGGATAGCATCTCAATTGCAGTGACCTTGGTGTTCCCTAATGGAGCTCTACATAGAGTATTATTCTCATCATTACTCGATCACTATTTCTACACCTTCTTTAAATGGTTTCTGATTGTCATAATGTCTCTTTGATTTTAGATTCCTATTATAATTATATTTTGACAATTTGTGCTATACCCATCCTAAAACATTTCATTTATCTGATGGTATAAGTGTTATTTAGATTATGCCGATTGATTTCTAATCATAAGAATAATAGTTAATGTGAGTAATATTTTTTTCAAGTAGAGAATTATTATTTTGATATTTGATAGTTTGAAAATTTTTCTGTTGGCAAATGTTGCTTCCTTGCTTAGATGTGTGAAAAATAAGATGATTAAGGGTTTGGTGCTGCTATGTATTTGCATATTATATATAGAATATATACCTATAGATATATGCACACAGTACAAATGGATGGCACATATATATTTATTTACCTATCTGTCACATAAAAACTTTTAATTTATTCCTGACGCATCCTGCCACTAAAGTGAAAAGCCATTAAATGAACAAAAATATTTCCATTAATTTTAATAGAAAAAACTGTGCATTCTATTCCAAACCAAGATATCAATAATATTTTCACAAATGGAAAAATATATCAACTGAAAATAAAAACAAGTTTACGTAAGAAAAATAAGAATCAATTTGGAAGTAAATATTTCACTCAGAAAATTTAATGTAATGAAAGTTCATAGTATCCATTTTTTCCTTTATTTTTGTAATAGTTTCTTTAGCAAATTTTCAACCATTTTGTGGTCATGGTCATCTTGCACTTAAACACTTACCTATAAAGATAGAGCATAGGAAAACACTTTCAGAGCAAAAAATAGGTACAAAACAGGAGACTACTTTGAAATACATGGAAATAACACAAAATGCTTGCACAATACAGATGGGAAAGTCATAGAAGATGAGTTGGCAAACATTTATAAAACATTTGTTTCATCCAAACATGAGGCACAATGCAAAAATATTTCATTTGATATTTTCTGACCAAACACTTTTGGTAGGCAGATTGGTGTCTGCCTTTGCCTGCAACTATAATTTAATATTACTTCTCGTAGTGTAGTTATTTAGTATGTTTTTCAGTAAAAATATTACACCCAAAAAAGCTAGAAAAATTGTTGTGGAAAAAGTCTTTAGACGTGAAGTAATTCTGTTATTTTTATGCTCCAACATGAAACATTTTTATCTATTTAAAACACCTTTCGTTCATTTAAAACAAATGCTATTCATGGGCTTGGAAGAACTTACATATGTGCAGGGAACAGTTTGTCTATGAGTTGATGAAAATGAAAGTCATGCAAATTTAACAATAATTCAGGGCCCAATCCATGTGAAAGGGTACTTGGCAGGGTGAAACCACTCAGTCTCCACTTTGGAGATGATTGTTGACTTGGTGGGATCCTCCCTAGTTTATGATAACTGCTCTCATTAGTAGGATGAGGAGTAAATTTCAGTCTGTAATACCTTAGCGCCATTCAGTGCCCATCAAATACCTATTCAAGGGAACAAACCAGAAAAGAGGAATTCATGAGTCCCTGGCCACCACAATCTCATCTCCAAAGTAACAAAAGAATTTAACAGCTTTTATCTATTACATAAAATTCTTAACCAGTGTTACAATTGAAAACTTGTGGTCTACCAAGATCTCCCCTTTATTGTTGTTGAAAGTATCTGGCACTTTCTATACTTTCTTTTTTCTCCATTAGGACACATTCGGGAATTTTCCTAGGGGATGTGGTGGGGTTGGAGGGCTTTCTAAAAGTTAATTTATTTGTATTTATACTAGAGATGTTAGTTTACGTTGGTTAGCGTGAAAGTGTCCTAGCTATTCCAAGCGTGGTCCAAGTACCAGCAGCATCACTATCACCTGGGAACTTGTTAGAAATGCTGAATCTTAGGCTTCACTCCAGACCTGCTGAAACAGAATTGGCATTTTAGCAATTATCTCCCAATGGAGAAACACTGTCCAGGTTACACAGCAAGTTTGTTGAAACAGGAAATATATGTTTGAAATGAGTCAATTAGAAAGGATAGCTGGGACACACACAAAAAAATGTGTGGAAAATTTAAGAGAATGTTTGTATGGCCAAAGCTGGGTCAAGCTGATGCCCAATTACTGTTCAGTGTGGTGAAAAACAAAGCAAAGCAGTATAAAACAAACAAAAACTTATAAAAACAGGTATAGCGTTCCTCTGTGCCATATCATCCCCTAATCGTAAGTATGAACTGAAGAGAAAAAGGTGTCAAGGAATATGCTAAAGAAATAACAAATACAGTGTTTTCTTTCTTTTTTGAATGTATATTAGCCAAAATGAGATGCTGGTCCTATATATCCTTCTTACTCCTACGGCTCTCGTTTTAGAGAACTACACCAAGAATGTAACATACATGAATCAAATCTAATGAATTTATAATGTATTACTGAATAAGTAAAATGGGATGTCCCTTTCCCAATTCTTTTATCTTTAAACCACTTTTAATTCTTTTGATTACCTCAAGAATAAGGTGTTAAG
The DNA here is from genome assembly GCF_057802395.1 of Ceratotherium simum simum. NCBI lineage: Eukaryota > Metazoa > Chordata > Mammalia > Perissodactyla > Rhinocerotidae > Ceratotherium > Ceratotherium simum. The sequence continues at coordinate 61,880,864 of NC_141908.1, forward strand.
TGGCAATGAGTAAATACCTGATTTTATAGATTTTTTCTTCTAATTTACAAAGAAAGCTTATTACACTCCTCTAACTGGGAGGGCATGCCCCAGCTCCTGGTAAACCTGGAGGGTGAGGGAGGAGCGAGACCCATTCCTGATGAGTTAGCAGGGCAAACGGCCAATATTCAAAATCCACAGAATCCACAAGTCGAAGGTCTTTCTATACATTATCTGTCCAATATATGTGCTTCATTTTTACTTTTAGAAATTTCAGATATTGACATGTCTATAATATGTAGTCTGATTTCCCACCTGGTTATAATTGCATAATATAATTGCATAATGATACTATGTATATAAACCTTTACTGTAATAGTTATTTTATAGTCAATTACAATTACAAAATACTTGATTTATCTTAGTGATAATCCAATTTCACAATTAAATTAGTTGCAATTGATTTTGCTTACATCTAGAATCAATTTTAATGCCAGGAATTTGTTCTTTTGGCAATATGAAAAAAGTCAAGATTATCTTTTTATACATTTGATTTGTATTTGATTAGCAATTACTCGAAGTTTATTATTGTTCTACTCATATAACGTCTATGAGTCTATATGAAAGTCTGTAAGTCTATTGACTTATTGATTATTGATTTACTGCTGTATCTCTCTTCTCACCGTTCAAATCAGTACAGTGAATACTGAAGCAAAGGCATACAAAAAGGAGCATTTGTTTGCAAAGGTAGAGACAAGGTGTCACATACATAGTCTATGACTCTTGACCTTGTGCTTCATGATGATTATTTGATCTGAATTTTGATCCACGTTGCTAAACAAAAATCTCTTGTGTAATGGTATCACTAATTAATATTAAATACAAGTTTTATGGTCACCCTGTTACAATGTAGTGGGGGAGGCCAAAAAGAAATATGAAAATGAGTGGTTAGCCCACTGTGACAATATCTACTAATTAAACCCCAAATCCTTTATCCTTTCTTGCTGATGCAGTCCTATCACTAAAGTCTTACCTATGGTGTGTGAGTGGAGTGATGTGTCCAACTTCTAGTTCAACTAATTAAAATGCCTACCCTGGACTTGCTCTGCCTTTCCTATCTTGACGATTGAAAATGACAACTGGAAAAATCTTGGAAGTAGAATGTTAAGAATGGAAAAACTGTCCTAGTTTGGGCCCTGGGATGACTTTGTCAAAGTGGGCCCATCTGTCTGCCCTTGACTTTTATGTGAGGAAGGAGAAAATATTTCTATGTTCTTCATCCAGTGTATTTTTCAGTCTTTTGGTTATAGTAGCTTAGTCTTCAGTCTAACTAATGCAACTATGCAGTTTTTCTGGTGGTGATAGTTGGGACGACCATATAATTGTCCAAACTGGGAACTTTTGAGGATGAAAGGGGGTTCAATTAATAATGAGAGTAGGGTAACAGGTGTAAATTGGGGATATTAGAATGAAGAGGGGGATGCATTGGTCCAGAGCTGCTCTGGTTGTGAAGCCTTTTTTCTTTCTCCATTATGGGAGTCTTATCATGTCATTCATCCAAGCATGTTATAAGTCTGCCTCATAGATTAAGACCTTTCACCATCTGATTTATAATAGGTACTATTATTTTATGAGCTCAACATTTCAGATAATGGACACATTTTTCCTCCCTAAAATATTTAAACAGTAAAATAAATGGCTGAGAAAAGTTGAGTCACCCCCAGGTCCTTCCTTCACAGAGGACTCACATTATATTGACTCTGCTCCCAGTGGTCATGGGGCTTCCATATGGCCTGAGCACAGAGTTAGTCTACATCTCTGTTCCCAGGAGTCTCACCTTCCCTAATTAGTCTCTGTGAGTTTGGAATCCTCCTTATAAAATGAGAGTAAGACTTTTTACTTCCCATTGCAATTGTGAAGATTAAAAGAAATAAAACACATAAGGCGTTTATCATAGTGCGTGGCCAATTAAAATCAATCAACATGCAGTGGCGATAAACAAAATTTAGTCCTAAAGTACCTAAAATTAGACATATCCAAAGCAGAATTCGTGGTCACTTTAAAACCTGTATACCTTTCTGTGTTATCTTTTTGGGTTAATAATACCACTAGGCATTCTGATGCCCACATTTGAATATCCCCAGCTTCTTTTTCATCTCTGAATTCCAGACTTGGTCACTAGATCCTGTGACTTCTCTCTCTTGGATCCTGTCCTCCTCTCCTTTTCCACTGCTGCTGTAGTTCAACTCCAAGTCCTCTCAGGATTGATTGCAACAGTCTTTTAACCATTCCTTTACTTCCTACATATTTTTTTCTGCAGTCAAACCTCCACATAGCTACAAGAATTGTTTCAAGGAAAGTAACATTTATCACTTTTTTTGATTAAAAAAAAATCCATGTTTATGGTAGAAAATTTGTAGGAGAAAAGTAGAGTACAAAGAAAAAATTAAAATGTCCTGTTATCTAATTATCTAGAGATATTATTGTCTTCTATGCATGTATGCAGTCAAGGGAATATTTTTTATAATGGCATCATATTATATATACTGTCAAAATTTGATTCAAGTCAAATAAAAAAGATTAGAGATTTCATTAATTGCTAGAATTTCTATATATCTCTATGGTTCTACCTATATAATGGAATATTATTCAGCCATAAAAAATAAGTAAATCCTATCATTTGCAACAACATGGATGGACCTTGAGGGCATTATGCTAAGTTAAATAAGTCAGAGAAAGACAAATACTGTTTGATCTCACTTATACGTGTTCTAAAAACATAGAAGTCATGGAAACAGAGAGTGGAATGGTGGTTGCCAGGGGCTGAGGGGTGGAGGAAATGGGGAGATGTTGATCAAATGATACAAACTTTCAGTTATAAGATGACTCAGTTCCAGGGATCTAATGTACAGCATGGTGACTATGTTAACAATACTGTATTGTATAGTTGAAAGTTGCTATGAGTGTAGAGCTCTAACGTTCTCACCATAACAAGAACAACAAATAAGTGTAACCATGTGAGGTGAAAGATGTTAACTAATATTGTGGCAAACATTTTGCAACATATACTTGTATCAAATCGTCCACATTGTACCCCTTAAACTTACTCAATGTGTCAATTACATCCCAGTAAATCTGGAAAAAAAGAAAAAAAAAAAAGAAATACTTTGGAGCCTTTTCCTTCAACTTATCATTTTAGGGGCAGAGTATTCTATATATAGGGACAATTTTCACCTAAATGTAACCACTAGGCCATATTGGATATCCTTGGCTATTTATCTTAGAGATTCGTTGTATAGCAAAGCGCGTTTGGACGAATCAGAAGACCCTCATAACAATTGTGCTACCCACTTGACTTAGCATCATAGCTTCATGGTTTTGATGCTTCTTTACCTAATATCAGAGATGAAGAGAGTTCCAGGTCTGTCGGTTTATAAATCCTCTGATTCTCTTAACTAGAAAACAGGCACAATTATCCTTGGGCCTTTTTTTTTTTTGAGGTATAATTGACACACAATGTTATATTAGTTTCAGGTGTACAACATAATGATTCAATATTTGTATACACTGTGAAATGATCATCACGATAAGTCTGATTACCATTTGTCACCATATAAAGTTACAAAACCTTTTTTTCTTATGATGAGAACTTTTAAGATTTATGCTCTTAGCAACTTTCAAATGTCCAATACAATATTATTGACTATAGTGACCATGCTCTACATTACATCCCCGTGACTTATGTATTTTATAACTGGAAGTTTGTACCTCCTGACCCACTTTATCCATTTAGCCCGCCCCCGAACCTCCTCCCTTCTGGCAACCACCAATCTGTTCTCCATTATCTATGAGTTTTGTTTTGTTGTTTGTTTGTTTTGTTTTTTAGATTCCATATATAAGTGAAATTATATGGTATTTGTCTTTCTTTCTCTAACTTATTTCACTTAGCATAATACCCTCAAGGTCTATCCATGTTGTCACGAATGGTAAGATTTTCAGTCTTTTTATGGATGTTTCACATCTGGGTATTTACCTGAAGAAAACGAAACACTAATTCAAAAAGATATATGCACCCTTATGTTCATTGTAGCATTATTTACAATAGCCAAGATACGAAACAACCTCTGCATCAATAGATGAATAGATAAAGATGTGGTATATGTATATATACGACGGCATACTACTCAGCCATAAAAATGAATAAAATCCTTGAGAGATTCTCCCCTAGAATTTCCACAGGAACTGAGACCCTGCCAACACCTTGATTTCAGATGTCTAGAATCCAGAATAAGAGAATAAATTTCTATTTTAAGCCACCTCGTTTGTGACAATTTGTTACAGCAGTCACAAGAAACCAATACACACAACACACTATTAATAGCTGTTTTACCCAAGTAATATTATAAGGAGCCTTTTCTTATGCCAAAAATATTCTTACATTTGCAATAAGATATGCAAAATGAGATTTTTTAGCGAGTGAAATTTACTTTTGACAAAGATGGAATAACAGGCATGGGACTTACCTTGGTTTTAGTTACCTATAGTGGCATAAAAATTGCCATAAACTTAGTTGCTTAGAACAGCAGAAATTTATTATCTCACAGTAATGTAAGTCAGAAGTCTGGGCACAGCATGGCTGGATTCTCAACTTAGTGTCTCACAAGGCAGAAATCAAAGTGTTGGCTGCAGTTACAGTTCTCATGGGGGAGAGAGTGTCAGGGCCCTCTTACAAGCTCACCTTTTGTTGGAAGAACTAATTTCCTTGCTACTGTAGGACAGAGGTATTTGTTTTCTTGCTAACTGTAGGTTGAGGACAGCTCTCGGATACGAAAAGGCCGCCCACATTCCTTTCCTTATGGCCCCCTCCATCTTTAAAGTCAGCAATGGCATGAATCCTTCTCATGATTTGAATATCTCTAAATTACTTTTCTGCCACTAGCTGGAGAAAAAGATTTACTTTTAAAGGATTTATGTGATTATCTGATCCACCCAGACAGTCTGCCTATCTTAACATCAACTAATTTGGGACTTGAATTACATTTTCAAAATCTCTTCACAGCAGTACTTACATTAATGTTTGATTACATAACTGGGAAAAAGGGCCTGGGAATTGTATGGCGGCTATTGTAGAATTCTGCCTACCAAAATGTTCTGTCTTGAAACAACTAAAAAACTAGACAAAGTATATGAAACAATGGTTTTTATGTCATCAGATGTTGGGCAATGATGGACAGTGGTTGCAAAGAGATGAGGAAAAAATGAGGTGAATACTATAATTGCTTACTGCATGCAGAGGGTTTCCTGGCTACAGCCTGAGGAGAAGGAACCCAGTAAGAGCCTAGTAATTTCTAGTTGAAGAGATGGAACTGAGAGTCTCTGAAGCCAAGGGCAGAGTTCTGGAGAAAAGCGAGTGATATACAGAGAGAACTCTAGAAATCTCTCAGGGTCCCCTTCATGTTTTCAACTGAGTACTGATCAGTATATCCAAGTGTGAAACTTAGCCATAGTTGGAGAAAACAACACTCAAAAGGATTAGATGGTTTGAAAGAATAATTTGCAGGATTTACACAAGGCTGGAAATAGTTCCTGTTCCTACCAGATACAGTGGGAGATGTCATACTTCATGGGCTATTGGGTAGAGTACTCTGAAGTGTGCTATCTCATTAGTGGGTTAATATTAGCCCTAGGCTAAATTCTGTTCTAGTCCTTATGTAATAAAGCTTAAAAGCGTGAAAGGATCAAACTGTTCCAAGCAAATTAACTGCAGCCCAGATAAAACTCAAGAGTATTTGAGTATAAAAACATCCAGCACTCAACAAGGTAAAAATTTATAATGTCTGGTATCCAATAAAAATTTGCAGGCATTGAAGGGATCAGGAAAATATGACCCATAATGAAGATAAAATCAATCAATGGAAACATGACCTTGAAATGGCACACGTGATAGAATTAATAGGCAAAGATATGAAAACAATTATTGTAGCTTTATTCCATATGTTCATGAATGTAAAGAAAAGCTTATGGAGAGACATGAAAAGTACAAAAAAAAACCAAAATTGAATTTTGCAGAGATAAAAATGACAATGTCTAAGATGAAAAATACAATGAATGAGATTATAACAGATGAGATTAGTGAATTTGTAGGCACAGCAATAGAAACTATTCAAAATGAAGAAAGACCAAAAAAAGTGAACAGCACGTCAATAAGCATGGGACAAAATTTAATTTCACTTCTGTGTATCAACAACAAACAAGCAGAAATTGAAATTTCAAAAAGCCATTTTATGATAGCATCAAAAACACAAAATGCTTAGGGATAAATCCCTCAAAAGATGCATAGAAACTGTACACTGAAAAGTTCAAAATATAGCTGGGATAAATTAAAGAATATCTAAATAACAGAGATAAATCTAAATTCAAACACCCAATATTGTTAAGATGTCAATTCTTCCCATAGATTGGTGTGTATATAGTCAATGTAATCTCAATTAAAATCATATTAAAGCTTTTCTAAGAAATTGACAAACTGCTTCTAAAATTCACATGGAAATTCAAAGTGTCTAGTGTAGCCAAACTTTGACAGAGAAAAAGCAATTTGAAAGGTTTACACTATCTGATTTTGAGACTTATTTAAAACTACAGTAATCAAGACAGTGTGGTATTTGCCTAAGAATAGGCAAATAGATCAACTGGACAGACTAAAGAGCACAGAATTAGAACCATAAATTGAATTTTGACAAAGAAGCAAAGGCAATTTAGTGGATAAAGGATAGCCCTTTCAATAGCTTGTGTCAAAACAATTGGACATCTATATGCAGAAACATGAACTTCAATCCATATCCCACACCATACGCAAAAGTTAACTCAAATGATTTATGGAACTAAATGTAAATGCTAAAACTGCAGATCTTTTAGAAGAAAATCTAAGAGAAAATCATTATAGTCTTGAGTTAGGCAAATATTTCTTAAACATAACACCAAAATCATTATCAATTAAAGAGCAAATGAATAAATGAAGCTTCATCAAAATTTAAAACTTCTGTTCTTTGAAAGACATTTATAAAAGAATGAAAAGACAAGCCACAGACTGCTCATCACATGTTTAATAGAGGACTTGTATTCAAAATATACAAAAAACTCATAACAATAATAAAACAAATAATTCAATAAAAAATGAGCAAAATATTTGAACTAACACTTTATCAAAGATGATATATAAAATGTGTGGTAGGCAGAATAATGGCCTCTCAAGGGTGTATATGTCCTAATCCCCAGAACCTATGAATGTTACCTTATACGGCAAAGAGGAATTAACCTAGCAGATATAAATAAGGTTGTTAGTTATCTGAGGTTAAAATAGGGAGAGTAGCCCGAATTATCTAGGTGGGCCCAATGTAATTGCAGGGTCTTTAATTGTGTAACAGAGGCAGAAGAGTCATTGTCAGAGAGATGCAATGTGGGAAACTCTTCTGGCCTTTACTGGCTTTGAAGATGGAGGAAGGGACCATGAGCCAAGGAATGTGGGCAGTCTCTAAAGGTTAGAAAAGAAAAGAAAACAAATTCACTTCTTAGAGCTTCCAGAAAGGAATGCAGCCCTGCCAATGCCTTGATTTTTAACCTAATCAGATCCATTTCAGGTTTCAGACCTCTAGAACTATAATAAATTTGTGTCGTTTTAAGCCACTAATTTGTGAAAATTTGTTACAGAAGTAATAGGAAACTAATACAGGCAGCAAATAAGTGCCTGGGTAGTTGCTCAACATCATTAGTCATTAGGCAAATGCAAACTAAAACCACTATGAGATACCATTACACTAAATTTTAGAATGGCTAAAATTAAAAATACCAATCATACTAAGTTTTGGTGAAGATGCGAAGGAACTGAAACTCTCAGATACTGCTGTTGGAAGTGCACAATTGTACAACTACTTGGAAAACACTTTGGCAATTTCTTAACAATTTAATGATATATCTACCATATGACCTATCCATTCAATTCCCAGGTATTTACTTAAGTGAAATGACAGCATGTCTATACAAAGACTTGTAAACAAATGTTTCAAAACTGGAAACATTCCACCTGTCCACCCATTGGTGAAAGTTCAAACAAAACGTGGTGTAATTATATAATAAACTTATTCAGCAATAAAGACAAATGAACTATTAATACATGGTCCACATAAATGAACCACAAATGCATCATGGTAAGTGAAAGAAGCCAGACTAAAATTAGTAGATGATGTATAATTCCATTTATATTAAATTCTAGGGGCCAGGCTGGTGGCATAGTGGTTAAGTTCATGCACTCTGTTATGGTGGCCCAGGGTTCGTGGGTTCTGATCCTAGGTGAGGACCTATATACCGCTCATCAAGCCATGCTGAGGTGGCATCCCATATACAAAATAGAGGATGATTGGCCACAGATGTTAGCTCAGGGCCAATCTTCCTCACCAAAAAAGGGAAAAAGAAATCTAGGTGAATGACTCCAGAGTGACAAAATAGATCATTAGTTACCTGGGGTTCACAACCCAAGGGAAGGAGGATTACAAAGGAGCCCGAGGAACTTTGGAGGTGTTATGCATATGTTTGTGAATTTGATTATGGTGACAGTTCCATGGTGCATACATATGTCAACACTTAGTCATATAATTTCATTATGTGCAGTTTATTATATCTCAAGAAAAAAGAAAAACTTAAAAATTTAAAAAATGGGAATTTTCCCATTACTTTTGTATCAGTTGAGGCTCTAAGGATTAAAACTCAAGAAGTTAACCTCCCCCATATTTCAAACAGAGGAATGAGACCATTTATACCAAATTGCTTTAGCAGTGACCCAAACCTGACTGGCCACTTCCCATTAGCCATTTTGAGAGGAGAGGCTTTATATAAGGCGAGGCTTTTGAAGATTGATCAGGAGAGGTTGATGAGTGACGGATTTCTTTAGAGAGATTGAGCTGTTAGAGAGCACTGCTATTTTTCCCCATCCCATATGTGGGGAATACTTCAAGGTCACCCTGAATCAGGGAACAAGTAAGGGATCTTTAGAAAAAAAGCCCCCTGAAGACCTGGCCTATGAGGTCTGGAAACTTAGGCAGGCAGAGACTCGTTCCTGATTCATGTATTAAAAAAGGCTGGAGCTGAGAGGCTGGCCGGTTGCCTGACAGCAGGGCAGGGGAAGAAGGCCTTAGTGTGTGTGAGCTGCATACCAGAAATGCCAGGGAATGCACTTGTCTTTGTTGCCCAGACGCGGACCACACAGAAAGGAGCTGGCAGTGACCCGTGCTGAAAGGAATTCTGACTATACAGATCACCCACAGGGTGATGTGATCCTAATAGAGACAATCTGCTGGGGTGTGGGGAGGTGGAGTGCCACAAGTTCAGAAATGAAGCCGGATTGTTCACAGCCAGCTGGAGGAGGCAGCACCCATTCTAGCAAACTGAAATCAGAGAATCTTATCATGGGGATCACTGTGGAACCCACAAAAGCATCCCGAAGAGGAAAAGTCAACAGTAGGCATTTGCCTCATCAGGGCACCCACATCAGATTACAATTCTATCAGTTGACTGTGCCTTCTATGCCTCTTGCTTTTTTTCTTTACACACCATAACCTAGAAGAAACAGTGGCAGTGTGGTGGGTGGGGAAGGAGAAGTAGAAGAGTGTGGTGGAAACTGATGAGGAAGCCAACTTTATGCCTGTGTCCAGTGATGCTAGCTGTTCCCCCAAATCTATTCTCTCCTTTCTTAGTGATAAATCAATTTTCAACTAGGCACATGGCTGCCACCCAATATTTCTTGGTCTCTCTGAAACTAAGAGAGGCCATGTGATCAAATTTTGGCCAATAAGATGTAAGCAGTAAAGTCGTCGTGACTTCTGAGAAGTGTACATAAGTAGAAGGGGCAGACCTTTCTCTATCTCCTTCCTTCTGCTAGGAAAAACGTGGACTTGATGATCTGAATTCTTTCAGGCATCTTGAAGTTGAGGTGGAAGTCACATGCTAAGAATGACAGACAAGCTAAGAGAAGAAGCCTTGAGTCCCTGTTGAGTGTGTGGTACCACCCTACCAGACCTGGACAGCCCACCTCTGGACTTCTTTACATGGAAGAGAAAGAAACTTCTAGCTCTTTTAAGGCCCTGGGGATTTGCTCAAGCACATTTGAACCTAATAATATTTGATACTCTTGCCTTCCCCCATGCAGGTTTCCCAACTTGAGGCAAAATTGAACTGGGGAAGGAGAAGCTCTGAACTGGGTCACATTGAAGCTTTATATTAGGCTTGAATGCACTTGTTGGTGCCTAAAACAAAGATTGATTGCTAATACTGGACAATGATGAAATCTCCTCGTGATCTCTCTGTCAGAGGTGCAGATGGGAGTCTCACTGTAGCACAAGGAAAAACATAAAAGTGAAAGAATAAAGTCACTTTTACTTGCTCCCTACCAACTAGAGCTAACTCAGTCAATGAATTGGTTATATTTTTGTTTTAATTGACTAAGCAATACTTTATTATATTTATTATTGATGAACTCAGTTTAATATATTAATGAGATATACTACCTTGAATTGCTCAGAGGAATCTTGAACAGTTGTTAAGTGTTGTTTGATAGATGTAATAAAGACATTAATGTTAAAGCTTTAGTAATTCAAGATAATTTGATAACTAATACAAAGCTACAATTATTTTCAATTTTGTCACAAAGAGTCTTTATACCATATTTGTTCTTCCACTGTTTAGGGTGTTACATAGTAATTGGTTTTAATATGATCTTACATTGTACTGGATAGACTTATGATTCACCTTTCCATTGAACCTATGTTTGATTTTTTAGCATAACCTGGCTTGAACACATAGCGGAAGGCACTGTCTTCTCCCCACACAAAATATCTCCTTCCATATTTGGCATTTTGCACAATTACAAGACAAATATCCCTTGAGAGACACTATGGTCTTCAATTACCCATGAAACAGCACATCTCTCCCCATAAGCAGTTGTAGGGGTCTCTCCTTACACCTCAGCTTCAGCCATTCTGGGGGATAAATGCCTCTCTGTTTTATTCAGACGTTCACCTTGGTTGCCCTTGCGAGAGTATGCGCCTTTCTGTTAGTAGTTATGCTATCCTGTCTCACTTCTCAAAGGGAATTGTACGTACCCTATGTAGACTGTAGCAAGCCCTGGTGGTCAAGTGGTTGAGATTTGGAGCTCTCAGCGCTGAAGCCAGGGAACCACAACGCCTGTCAGTCGGTTGTCATACTGTAGTCGTTCTGTCGCTGTGATACTGAAAACTCTGCCACTGGTATTTCAAATACCAGCAGGGTCATCCGTGGTGGATAGGCTTCAGTGGAGCCTCCAAAGACAGACTAGGAAGAAGGACCTGGCCACTCACTTCCAAAAAAATTGATCATGTAAACCCTATGAATAGCAATGGAGCATTGTCTGATATAGCACTGGAAGGTGAGAGGATGGTGCAAAACGACCGGGCAGGATTCCGCTCTGCTGTACACAGATTCGCTAGGAGTTGGAATTGACTTGATGGTACTCACAACAAAAATATAGACAATATGTTGTCAGACCATTCTAAATATACTTACCAAATTTGGCAGCGATTTTTGTGTGTTTTCATAACAAATGGACCAAAACACAAATTTTAAAAAAATTAGTTTCTCTACAGTTTTCCTCTCATCTTTTTACAATAAGTGGTGCTTATTGTAAAAGCACCACAAGCTTTCTTCACACACAAGAGGGTTATATGTAATTCTCTTTCCGTAATATTTACTTGGAGTAAATATTGAGTATAACAGCTAACATTTTATTGATTCTTATTATATACAAAGCTGTATGCTAAGAGCTTGAGACACATTGTCTGTTTTAGTCTTCATAATTGAGGTAAGTGCCATTAATGTTTCCTATTAAGCATATAAGAGAACTGAGGCACGGAGATAGTAACTAAATTATCCATGGCCATGCAGAGAGTATCATAGCCAGAATTTGTACCTAGACTTATTTCAGTGTCCTTGAGACAGTCCACTGTGAGGAGTTATTCTAAAATGCAAATCTAACCATGTTATATACTACCGATGTTTTATTGGTTGATGGTGCCAGTCTAAATCTGACTTAAAAAGCTGTTTACAACTTGGCCATAGCATACATTTCCAATCCTTAATCAACCTGCTTCTAATACAAAAACACACACCTTCTTCATCTTGTACCTGAGATGTGTGGAACCGCTCTCCTGGACAGGCTATGTTCTCTTATGCCTCTGTACTTTGGCCTCTGGGGTTCCATCCGTGTTTAATTCCCTTCCTCATTTTGGCTTCCTGGAACCTTTTTACTCATTTTTCAAGATCTTATCCTTGAAGACTTTTCCAACTCCACTCCTAGACAGAATTAACTATATCCTCTGGAGTGGGCTAAGACTGCTACTGTAGAATAACCTGCTGAAAAAAATTGTCGTGGAGGGAAAAAGAGTGTTCGAATGGTGATAAATGAAAAGCAATAGAATATATTGGAGTACATGAGGAAGCTATTTGGTTTAAAACTAATTTGGCCTGACCTTGTTTTTCCAAAAAGGGTTGACATGGCCTGTTGAGCACACATTGTACATCTGCTTTAAATATTTACTATGTCCCAAAGACAAGAATGATGCCCCTAAAGATAGGGATGTAGCTTCCCCCCATATTGGCATTTCTTTAAGGATAAGCATCTCTTTCTGGCCAGTAAGGGTTAATTACCAACCTGCTGTGCTCACCTTGTGACCACTGACCTGCTGTGCCAGCTAAACATCTCATGACAATTGTAAAAGAGACATTCCTATCATATGTGATGCATGCTCTTTATTCCAAGGTGGTATATACCCACTCTGTACACCCTACTTCTTTGGTCCCCTTCCTTCCTTGGGGAAGGAAGTCCCCAGGCTAGTCCTCAGCTCTGGCTTATAATAAACTCACCCCAATTTTGATTATAGATTACTTGTGGATTATTTGCTTCGACAGTGGTATCTGGAGTAAAAAGTGGGGATAAGGAAAATAATTTTCCTTTTAAGATGAGGGATATTTTAACATATTTAAATGCTTATGGGAAGGTTCTAGCAAAGAAGGAGAGGCTAAAATATCAATTTTTAGTGAGTGGCACTTAAGAAGATATGAGGAGAGAGGGGCCAGCCTGGTGGCGCAGTGGTTGGGTTCGTGGGTTTGGATCCTGGGTGCGTACCTACACATGGCTCATCAAGCCATGCTGCAGTGGCGTCCCACACAAAATGGAGGAGGATTGGCACAGATGTTAGCTCGGGGCCAATCTTCCTTAAGCAAAAAGAGGAAGATTGGCAACAGATATTAGCTCAAGGCTAATCTTCTTCACCAAAAAAAAAAAAAAAGAAAGAAAAAGAAGAAGATGTGAGAAGATGGGACCCAGAGTAGTAAGAAGAATTTGCTATACAGAGGGAACCCTGGGAAGAAGGATACTATTTTTCACATCAGGAGAAGAAAAAAGTCCAAGTGAACATGCAGATAGGTGTGTCTATTTGGGACCTGGGAGCTGAAAGAGTTCCTAATTTTCTGTGAAGAAGTCTAGACCACTGAGAGTCAGGGAGGTCTTGTGGAGTCAGAGAAAGGAAGAGAGAGTAAAGAGGTCAAGTCTCAATTCAGATTTCATGTTTAAAAAATCTTTGTTTGCAAAGGAGTATGTCACATGTAAAATATAGAGATATGGAAACAAAGCCAAAATGTTTAAGCGGCTGCAGAGATGTTTCTTCATCACTTAATAACACCTCCAACATACAATCTAGTGAATCTAATGTGTGGAACAAAGACAGAGAACGATTTAAGTCTGTCGTCCTCTATGGAGTTATGAATAGATGTTGTTTGCTTCATAGAATCCACTTTTTGTTCTCTTAAATGTGCAAATCTTAATCAGATCAGCCATATTTTTTCACATCTGTAGCTTCACACATTAGAAAGTCCAAGATATTTATAATTTTTACAGTATCAAATGTGTGATCAGGTTTCCTCTGAAAATAAACTCCAACAAGGATCATAAAATGACAGGGACTGTTTCTTATTTTTCTTTATTCCTTCTAACTCCCAGTTTAGTACTCTGCATATGATCAATAAATTCTGGTTGAAATGCTTTTTGTGAAAACAGCAGTTCTTACTATTATCTAACTATTCCTCTTCTCTCTTTAGTAGATTGATTAACACTGAAATTTCACTGATTCTTAGCAACAATTCTTTGATTTTCATTTTGTGCTGTCAGGGTCACTAAGATGCCCGTTCAGCGCATTGTTTTCCCCATTCTGGAGATCTTGTCTTGTACTTTCCTAATTTAGGGAATTGCTTGGTTATTCAAATTCATTCAAACAATGGCCAATTCTAATGTCAAAGCATTTCTTTTTGTTATTCTTTGCTTGAAATAGGAAATTCAAAGCTCTAAAAATATTACACACAGGGCAACACTTTCCCATAGAGAGATTAACATAGCAATAGGTTTCTTAAACTGCAATCCACTACCTTTCAAATGAATGTCAAGAAATGCTGGCCCACGCATTCAAATGCCCTAATCGCCTCATCTGTTCTGTTTCCTGCTTTCAGAAACTAAAGTACAATTCTTAATGTTTGTTTCATTGTCACACTGTCACCAAGGATACCCGATGCAAAGATTCTCAGCGCTGTGGGATTACAACAAAAGGTTATAGATCTTCATTACTGACTGTGGCACAGACAATCATTACAGAATTTAGAGCGCTGAGTGTTTTGGTCCATAAGATTTTTTAAGGCGATTATCTTAGATGATGTTAACCTTATGTGTATAGTACATGTAATAAACTGTGAAGACTTCCACAAATCACTCTAAATCAGTTCTTAAATTGTCAGGTTCTATACTGTATCTAGCAAGTAGATTTTATTGGTTCCTGCTCAATATTTGGAACTTATCGATATTTTATTTTTAAAGTACAATGTTTCTGTTTGTATTTAACTTTCTCAATTTTTCTCTACTTCGATTTTCTAGTTATATTTGGATTCAGAGAATTGAAATTTCCATCATAAATTCACATACTATACATTAGGTTGTCTGATATGAAGACGAATTATGGTCCTGATTTAAGAAATGAATAGATTATTCACTACCCTGACCAATAGATTGGCACTGTTTATTCTTTGGCATGTGACAGATTATGGCATGGAGAGGTGACCAGGGTAATCAAACTCAGCAGTTACAAAGCTCATTGAAACTGAGTGGCAGAAGTTCAGCAAGGCCATAAAACGAAAATATAGATTTAAATTAAAGTCAGTTTGATATTATTTACTGTTCTTTTTTATATCTTACTGGTTTCTCCATTGTATATTATAATTGTTACAATCTTCTGTTGTTATTTTTAACTGTTGTTTCTGATGTTTCTATTATTCATGCCTAATAATTAGTGGTGTAATATTTACTAATTATCTTTTATAGAATTCCTTCTAGGACATCTTAAATATCTTAAAGAGAAAAAACTCTACTAATATACTCTGAGACTAAAAATTATATGAAATCCAATTCTATAACTAATAGGTTTAAATTAAGGATTTTTTTCAGATTAATTCTCTGCGACATGTATACATTCCTTTATTCTTTATATGGCCTGCCAATGTTCATATTCTCTTTAATACTTCACATTTTTAAAACATACTTGCAAAGGATAACTCATTTATTTGTTCATTTAACTCGTATAAATTGAGTACATATTATATAATAATACTGGGTCAGAAGCTAGGGAAACACAAATGAAGAAGACACAATAATTTCAAGAAGTTCACAGTCCAACAGAGGAGACAGACATGAAATTAGACAAATTACAAAGGTAATAGGTCAAAAATACAGTGAAAA
The DNA here is from genome assembly GCF_057802395.1 of Ceratotherium simum simum. Lineage (NCBI taxonomy): Eukaryota > Metazoa > Chordata > Mammalia > Perissodactyla > Rhinocerotidae > Ceratotherium > Ceratotherium simum. Next base: position 61,896,702 of record NC_141908.1, read on the forward strand.
TACTGCAGAAATACAGAATAAAGTGATGAGCTCTACCTTAGAAGACTGGGAAGATGGTAATAGAGAGATGACTGCTGGAATGAAAAGCTTTCAAGTAAAAATAAAAAAGGCAGCATAAAAACTAAGATAATTCTAGAAAGAGAATACTATGTCCAAAAATAAAGACAGATGAAAATCTCTGGTCAGGAGAGAGTAATTTACCCTGATGTCAGGAGATGGTGTCAGCTCACTGGCAATGGCAGAGACTGAGAGTTGATTGCATTCCAAGAAGGCTGCAAAAACACCTACAAAAACCACTAGCGGTAGTCTTATTACCAATAGTGTTTTTAATTGGAATTCCTTTTCCTTTGGAAACAAATTTTCCTCTCTCTATCTGCATAGGGCTGTGTTTGAGGCTTGACAAAGGTCAGCATTCTAATACACAAATCTTAGAGAAATTACATTTTACTGTGATAAGCTCAAAGGATACTTTTATCAAAAATGCTCTCAGGACGCATCTGGTTGGGTCTGGTGACAGTTTCTTAAGTCTGTTTTTTCACAGGAGGTATCTCAGGATGATTGCAATGATATTCTGCCTGGGCAGGCTGAGGTCTTACAACATTGTAAGAAGCCCCAAGTGGTAGCTTAGCAAACCTCTTATCCGTACAGGAACAACATCCCAAAATTCCAGAGTAGGTATCCTATGTATTGGCAAAACTGACTTTCATAAGCCATGCCAACTATATCTAAGAACTACGCTCAGTATAATTTCTTACTCTGTCACCAGAAAATCAAGCATGTTCTTTTTACTTGGTGATAGATCAAGTGTGTATCAACAGTGTGTATGCACATCCTACCAGCCTAGAAATTCCCGTAGAAGGAATCCATCTTTCCCTATAGTTCTGGCAGAAAAGTCCTGGGGAGGTCTCTGATTGGGTTGAGTAGGGTCAATGTGATTAACAGGCCTTTCTTCTTCTCACTGCTGTGGTCTGGGTGGGAAGAGCAAGCTCATCCCATGTAAATCTCATCACATGGCATGGATTCTCTGGAGGAAGAGGATATAATAGAGGTGTGTGCGTTTGAGATGGTGGTGAGCTGGAGCGGTACAGTTTGTGACCATAAAAAAACAGATGCCTACAATATTTGTCAAGGCTATTTGCTTTTGCTAATGCCATTTTATTGCTTCATTGTTGAAGATTTTATTTTTAACCGTTCTAAATGCATTTAAGTTGGTTTTAAGAGCAAAAACTATGTAATGCAACAGAAAAAGATATTCTTGTCTTTTCATTATGTATTTTTCCCATTAGAGAAATGGAATAATACCTGCCTGTTCTACCAAGAAAAGTTCTTTTTTTTTGAAAGTTTTTTTGTTTTTAAGTACAGTACTAATTGTGTGAAGCAAAATAAATTTGTTCCCTTAATCTGGCAGGCATTAAGCTACTCTTCACAATTCTGTGAGTAAGTTTGACTAATTACCTAATGCTTTTAAAACTGTCTGAATTATAGGGACCTTTGCTCCTTTACCTGTCTGCTGCTGTCTGCTAATGTTAAGTTGATTGTAACCACTAAATTAATATACAGTAAAGGAAAATAAATTAAACCACATGAATAAGAGAGAGAAATGACATCACGTTTCTACATATTTTATGTTTTATTTATTTCAGGCAATGACCTAAAATACTGTTCTCAGAAAAGTGGCTATAGAGTGGGCAAGTCTTCTACTCAAAAATTTTAAAGATTTAATGATTTCAGTAAATCATCATTAATCTTACTAATGAAGTTTCTGCACTTTAAATGGTAATCGACAATTTGTTTAGCTCCATAATATTTTAATAATTTACCTTTTTTAACTTTCCCTTCCTTTTTTATGTTACAAACTAGAAGGTGCTATTTATACAAATTACTTTCTAAGTTTAACTAGAGTATTAAGGTCACCTGTACTTTCTCAGTGGAATTCATATACTGTATGCAGTCTGAGTTTTAGTATTTTACATTTTAATAATGCTAGTTTTTGCAGCTTTTCCGTAACTCATAAATCCAAATCAGGAAACATTTGTCAAGGGGAAATTAAAATCTGATTTCTGCATGTGAATTCATAGCCAATGACCGATTGATTAATTACATTGTTCTTTTTGTTTACATACTTAGACGTTTTTCTTTTAGTCCATGGTGTTCCTTGCTAAAATTTCCCATTTAAAGTGGGAACAATTATGTCAATGAATTTAATACACATAAAAGCAATGAAACTAATTTTATTCCTTCCAATCTATGTAGGATATTCATTAAGGAATAGTTATCTATTTTCTTCCTTTTCTTTTAGTTAATGCAGTTAGTGCATACTATAAATGCTGGTCCTTTTGTGAAATCATAATTAAATTTTGACTTTTTTGTTTTTGTTGTTAAATGTTATGGCTGTTGTTTGTAAATCATGCATTAGGTAGCTAGACAGACTTTTTTCCCCCAACACAGCTCATAAAAAATAGTCAAATATTTTTTATTTATTTATTTTTTGTGAGGAAGATCAGCCCTGTGCTAACATCCATGCCAATCCTCCTCTTTTTGCTGAGGAAGACCAGCTCTGAGCTAACATCTATTGCCAATCCTCCTCATTTTTTTCTCCCCAAAGCCCCAGTAGATGGTTGTATGTCATAGTTGCACATCCTTCTAGTTGCTGTATGTGGGACACGGCCTCAGCATGGCAGGAGAAGCGGTGCGTCGGTGCGCGCCCGGGATCCGAACCCAGGCCGCCAGTAGCGGAGCGTGCGCACTTAACCGCTAAGCCATGGGGCCAGCCCTAGTCAAATATTTTTAACAGAAGTGTTTCTAAAATAGATTTCAATGGCAATTAACTATTCTTATTTTAAAAATAATTAGATACTAAAAGTTGAACAGCATAGGTTTTCATACCTCCACTTAGACTTACTCGTTATTAAGTTTTCTCTGCTTCACTGGAACATAATCGTTGGGCAAGTTTGGCAAAGTCTGACTGACTTTCATCTTAAGTAAAAAGGTGGAAAAGAAGGCCAGCCCCGTGGCTTAGCGGTTAAGTGCGCGTGCTCCGCTGCTGGCGGCCGGGGTTCAGATCCCGGGAGCGCACCGACGCACAGCTTCTCCCGCCATGCTGAGGCCGTGTCCCACATACAGCAACTAGAAGGATGTGCAACTATGACATACAACTATCTACTGGGGCTTTGGGGGGAAAATAAATAAATAAATAAAAAATCTTAAAAAGGTGGAAAAGATAAAAGAAAAATAATAGGCATCTTGTCTTAAAAACCAATTCCCATTAAGAAAAATAATTTTTTCAGGTCTCAGTTACAAGATAATATGAAGGAGTCTCAAGTCCTTTTTACTTGGAACTTAAGAGTAAGATGTTATTAGTATTTAGAATAGCATGAAGCAGATTTAGGATTTTCCCTGGTGAGTGTCTAACAAAATGAACACCAAGGGCATTGACTATGGGTCACATTGCTGACCTAGGAAGCTTTGATATCCCCTCTGAGCTGGCCTGTAGAGATCTTGTCAGTTGAGAAGTATTCTATATGATTCTTTGGTAGGAAGAATCATTAGCTACTCATACCCTCACTAAAGTAGATAGAGGACTAAAAGATTCTTTGTGTTGCTGCATAGGCAATGGAGTTTGGAAAAGAGTTTATTGTACTCTTTTGTGCATCCAGAGGCAGGATGAAGTGTTTCTCCTGTTTCTGATGTCTTAGCTAATTAGATGATCTGAGTTGGTAAATTAACCTTAGTGCATCACTTTTGAACAGTTTCCAAATTGCTATCTTTGATACTCAGCCAGTTGGCTAGTCAATTTGTCACTTTAAGTTCACAGATCCTTTAGCTGGGTGGTCTAATGGAAGAGACTTGCTTTATAGGGCATTAGTTTTAATAGAGGTCACTAACTTGTATGTGTAGGTGCTCTTTAGAGATTGAAAAGTGCTGACATAGTATTTTCAAATATCTATTTCACAAATAGTTATTAAAATCATTATTAGATCCTGTGTTGTCTATCCTGTTGCCGTTGTCTCTCACCTGGTATCCCATCTTCCACATTTTCTCCTGTCCAATCCATTCACAAAGGAAATACAATGCTCTTTGAAAAAACATAAAACATATCATGGCAACTCAGGTCCCGACTTCAAAGTCCTTTAAGGGCTTCCTATTACATTTACTTACTTATTTATTTATTTATTTATTTATTTATTTAAGTTTTTAATTAATTAATTAATTTATTTTTTGTGTGTGAGGAAGATCAGCCCTGAGCTAACATCCATGCTAATCCTCCTCTTTTTGCTGAGGAAGACCGGCCCTGAGTTAACATCTATTGCCAATCCTCCTCCTTTTTTTCCCCTCCACCAAAGCCCCAGTAGATAGTTGTATGTCATAGTTGCACATCCCTCTAGTTGCTGTATGCGGGACACAGCCTCAGCATGGCCGGACAAGCGATGCATCCGTGCGCGCCCGGGATCCGAACCCGGGCCGCCAGTAGCGGAGCATGTGCACTTAACCACTAAGCCACGGGCCGACCCCTCCTATTACATTTAGAATAAAATTCAGACTCATTGCCTCAGTTCTGCATGGTGTGGTCGACAACAGACTAACTCTCAAAGGTTGTCTCCTGGCATTTATGCTCATTCGTGAGGCTCCAGCCACAGCAGTCTCCTTTCAGTTTTTCTAACCTGCTGGCTCTCTCCTATTCTGGGATCTGTACACATAGTACCCTCGCTCAGTGTGATTTTCCTTAGTGTTGAAATGCCTGGGTTCTTCTCAACCTTAGGTCTCAGTTAAATTGTACCTCCTCAGAGGTGCCTTGGGTTTGATTGGGTGCCTTACCACCCAATTGATAATAGGTTGCTTTCTCCCTCTAATTAGCTTCCATCCTGGCTCTCAGTGATTTTCCTTCATGGCGTCTGTCAAAGTTATAATTAGGATTATATTTGTTTATATGTTTCATGACTGTATCCCTCACCTTCAGCATCTTAAGGGCAGGGACCATGTACATCTGTTTTGTTCCTACTGTGTAATTGGAGCATAGATCACACATATGTTTTGCATACATATTCTGTTTCCTAATAATAAGTTTTGTAAACAAGTTTCTTCACACAGTCCCTCTTAGAACCTTCAAGACTTTACATGTAGGTCTTCTACACTTATCTGACCTTAAAATGCCCTTTGGATGGAGCATCTCAAGGGATTAATGTTTCTTAGCTTACACACATTTTTTTCTGAATGGAGATGATTCTCCAAGTGATCACTTAGGTTTATCTCAAATGCGTTGTGATTTAGAGAACACAATACATTGACCTAGGTAATCAATATTTTTTGTATTATTGGTGCTCCAAGAACAATATAGTTTCTATGGGTAGGTATAAAAGAAGAGACTGGCATGGTATTTGTCCGTTAGGGATTTCCTGTCAATAAGCAATAATAAATATTCCTATAAAATAACTGAAAAAGCAGACACTGTTACATAGAAATATATTAATTTATTAGAGTGAATTAATAAATAGACGAAATTTATTTTCTTGTGCAGGATGTTGAGTCATGAAACAGACAAATTAGAGTATGTCATCATCAACAAAAAATACTTGTATATTTAGTCTCGTATTGTTTATAGGCTCTGTTTTTTTTAAGCATTGAGTTACATTTATGTGTGTGTGTGTGTGTGTCTGTGTTTGTCTGTGTATACATATGTGGGTTGTTTTCTCAGCCCAGCCATGTTATGCTTACGAAAACATGATGTCACTGTTACTTTCAAAATTCTATATGTGAAGAGGAATAGATGGATTAGAAAAACTTTAAAAATCTTATTTTGATTTACCTCATCTATATAAGAAAGTGTATGTATACATATTTTTAAAATAAAAGTAATAAAATAAAAGACATGTACTCACTACTCAGCTTAAAAAATAGAACATTAGCAATATTAAAGACCAGTGGTTCTCCAATATTTTATTATCAGAACTCCTTATACTCTTAAAAATTAGTGAAGAGCACAAAAAGCTTCTGTTTAGGAAGGTTATATCTATTTATGTTTATCATGTGAGAAATTAAAATTGAGAAATTTTAAAAATATAAATTCATTTAAACATAATAGTAAGACCATACATGTTAATATAAAATAACACATTTTATGAAAATATCTCTTTTCCAAAAATAACAACAAAAAAATTAGAAGAATGGCATTGTTTTATACTTTTGCAAATCTTTTTAACGTGTGGTTTAAAAAAAATAAACAGGGGCCGGCCTGGGGGCGCAAGTGGTTAACTGCGCGCCCTCAGCTGCGGTGCCAGGGGCTCTCCGGTTCAGATCCCAGGTGCACACTGATGTGCCACTTGTCAGGCCATGCTGTGGCAGGCGTCCTATATAAAGTGGAGGAAGGTGGGCATGGATGTTAGCCCAGGGCCACTCTTCCTCAGCAAAAAGAGGAGGATTGGCAGATGTTAGCTCAGGGCCAATCTTCCTCACACACACACAAAAAAAGACTAAAAAAAAAAATAAAAGAAACAAACAGATGTTTGTATCTGCTCTATTTAGTCAATATTTGCAATATGTTACTTTGGTGGAAATATCTGAAGATCGAGAATGGAAAAAATGTAAACAACATCTTATTCTGAATATAATTTGAGTTCACAGACTGCCTGAAAGTGTCTCAGGGACTCTAAGGGGGTCCCCAGACCATACTTCGAGAACTGCTATTTTAGGTGACTTCCGAGTGCCATATCTCAATCATTTGTTGCTACGTCTTGCCCAGAGTTAATAAGTATCATGAGTTTTATACTAATAACTTCCTCAATTTTCTTTGTGATGTTGCCACTGATGCATCATCACTAAAAACTCCATATTGTTTTCCTATTTCTGAATACACACACATATAGATACAAATATTCTTAGGTTAATTACTACTTTCATGTAATATTAAATTTTGAGATACATCCATGATGGAGCATATAGCTATGATTTATTCATTTTACTAATGAATGGTTTCCTTCGGTACAAATATACACAATTTGTATAACAATTCTAATAATTATCATGTAGGAGAGTTTCAGGTTGTGTAATTATAAAACAGTACTTCTGCTTCCATAAACAGGTATGTTCATGCCTACTGGTACGTATTAGAAGAGTTTCTTTGGAGCATATACCTAGGTGTGAAATTACTGGGTTGTAGAATATGTACAGTTTTCCAATGAAACGTGAGACTGTTTTCCAAATTGGTTGTATCAATTTATACCTATACTGACAGGCTATGGATGTTCCATTGCTCTAGATTCTAACCAATCAATAAATTGCATTGATTCTAATCAATTAAATGTTTACTCTTGTGGTAGATTTAAAATGTTATCTCATTATAATATTTACTTGTAGTCCTCTGGTTATTACCAGGGTTGTGCATTTTTCATATGTTTATATGGGCTATTTGTACTTTTTCTTTGAGATACTTGTTAAATCCAATAAAGAGTTCTTTATATATTTTGGATACTATAGTTTTATATGTACATGTGTCACAAATATGTTCCCCAAGTTTGTGACTCATTTTGATGGTATCTGTGGATGAACAGATGTCTCTAATTTTGTTGTAGTAAGTTAATAATTTCTTTTATGGTTTGTACCTTTTCTTGTTTAAGAATGCCTTCTATACGCCAAAATCTCAAAGATATCCTCCAATTTTTTTCCTAAAGATTTTTGGAAAAATTTAATCTTTAATTTTTAAGTTTTCGGTATACCTGGAATTGATTTTGCTATATGATAGGAGGAAGGGGTCTAATTTTAGTAATCCATATTTCCCCATCATATAGTGTGTTTTTATGTCTGAATTTTTTTCTGAGCTCAACATTCTCCTCCATCGTTCAATTCTGCAGTGGTGCCAATATTATACTATTTTAAATTACTCTAAGTTTATAACAAATCTTGATATCTAATCGTAACTAAATAGAGTTTTCATCAGAGAAGGTTTCTCATATCAACATTTTAAATTGTTAGGGCTTCTTTTGTGGTCTAGTATATATGGTGGAATTTTTAAGTGTTTGGTGACAATTTATATTCTCAAATTTTGAGTATAATATTCTTTATATGTCCATTGGATGAAAGTGTATTGTATGCTATTCAAATTCCTTTATATTTCAGATTTGTGTCAACTTGATCTATCAATTATTGAGAGAGATTTACTAGACTTTTCCACTATGATGGTGGATTTGTTAGTTTCTTCTTTTTTTGTCACTTTTTGCTTTATATACTTTGTGTGCTTTTATTAAGAGCATACATATTTTAAATTATAACAATTATAACAACTTACTGGTGCCTTTTGGTCTTGTCTTTTCTGTTAAATATTAACATGGCTATTCTAGTTCACTTTGATGAGAATTTTTCTCGTATATATTTTTTCTTCCAGTGACTTTAATTCTCTCAATGTCCTTCTGTTTTAGGTGTCTCCCTTATAACTTTGTTTTGTACAAGGGTCTTTTAGTCATTTACATACATTTGGATTACTGATAGATTTGAATTTATATCCAGTACTTGATTATGGGCTTTCTATTTGTCCTTTTTTTTTTTTCTTCCAGTTTTAGCAACATGACTGCCACTAATAGATTTACTAAAAAACTCTGTGGAGTGGTGAGGGCAGAAGCCAAAGTGAAATGAGTTGGGTAGTAAGTGATAGGTGAGAAAATGGAGACAATGAGTATAGAAAGTGTTTCCTGAATGAATTGTTAACGAGAGAAGATGCAAATAACTGGAGGAAGGTGGAGGGAATCAAGGGAATACTTTTAAATTTTAAGATGTGAGAAACTTAAGCGTGTATAAATATCAGTAGGAGTAACAGAAATGAGAGACAGGAGTTGAATACACCTAAGGAAGAGAGGTTATTTGATAGTGTAAAGTTTCTGATTTGGCAGGGTGATGTAGGATTCTAAGCAAGGGTGGAGAAAATGCCCTTTACAGGCTTCTGTACGAAGAGGGGAGAGAAGCTAGAGAGGATGCGTGCAGGTGTAAGAAGGGCTGTAGATTTGTAGTAGGCTGTTAAGGGAGATCTCGCCTCATGGCTTCCACTTCATTCTGTAAAAGACCAGTTTGTCTGCTGAGAATGACAGTGTTGGTAGGATGGTTGGCTGGAGGTTTGAGGGCATTTGGCAGATAACATCACAATGTCATCAACAAGGTCCATGGTGACAAGTGTCGACTTCCAATTTAATTTTCCAATTTTGTACGTGTTTATCAGCACATACTTCAGAGTCTCTCTATTTGAACTTATCTATTTTAAAGAAATATTTCAAATAGTTAACCCTAATATTTTGGTTTTTTCTGGGTACTGGTTGCATAACTTTGATCTTTTTTTCAAGGGGACTAGGTGGTTCCAGGTTATAAAACTGTCACTGAGAAAGGGATCGAGTCTTCCTTTTCTCTGGCATCTCCTTCTGGAGCTTATTTTCATGTTCAACATGACATAAAAACTATAAATATTGAGTAACTGGGTCATGATAGTGTAGTGTACACTCTTTTTCTTTACTCTCTTTCTTTTATTTCCCTGCCTCTTTTTTTTTTTTGCTAACATCCATGCCAATCCTCCTCTTTTTGCTGAGGAAGACTGGCCCTGGGCTAACATCTGTACCCATCTTCCTCCACTTTATATGGGACGCCTGCCACAGCATGGCCTGACAAGCAGTGCCTCAGTGCGCCCCCGGGATCCGAACCCCGGCCGCCAGCAGCGGAGCGACCACTACGCCACGGGGCTGATTCATCCCTACCTAACTTTTGTGATCAAAATTCATGCAATCAAAATGCACTTATTTAGTTCCAAGGACTGTGAACTGCTCTGCGGTTAAAACGGTACATAACTGACTGCCCTTCCGTGGGAGGTAGTTACTGGAAAAGGGAGAGGGGGCTGGGACTTATGGGTAACCAGTAATGTTCCTTTGCTTGATCTGAGTGCTGGTTACACGAGTGTGTTTACTGTGTGAAAATTCATTGAGCAGTAAGCCCATGTTTTATGCATTGTTTGTATTATGATATACATACAGAAATTACAGATATATGGGAGCTAAAAAGTACATAGTATACACTCCAATTATTGGAGATTATGTCTCCAATAATCTCCTAATCATCCAATGCAATGGCTTATTTTGAGTAGATATTATCCATAGGCTTTCTGACCTCTACCGTCTTCAAATGCTGTATTTCCTGAGATCCTGGACTTTATTCTTCTGGGTCTTTATATAGCCCAGTGTATCTTCTTTTTTCACTTTCTATCTCATGAAGAACCCATCCTTTCCTGAATTTTTACCTGTCATTGCTACTTGGGTGACTCCTAGGATCATCTTTCATGTCTTAGTCTCTTCACCGTGCTTCAGATCAAAATTCAAAGCTGCCTGCTGACCATATCTATTCCTAATGAAAATACATCTCATTCTCTTTTTCTTCTTTCTCCTTATACTTTAGTGTGAAACCCTATCAATTTGTCAGTTTCTGGTATCATGTGAGGCTTGTGCCTTTCTTTTGCACAGTGATGTTTTTTAGTAAGCACTCAGAAAATGTTAGTTTTTCATGGAAATTTTGCCATCAGCAAACTTGTTGCATTGTTTAATAGCCAGTATCAGGGGACTAAATGTTAGTAATGGTAAGTGATAGTAAGTATATGTCATTATCAAACTCTTACAATTGAAGACAATGAAAAGGTTGGAATCTTTGGATATTTTTTGTTCTTGATTAAGGCATGTTATATTTGTTTCACATTTTGTCTGTTGGTATTTGAGTATAGTTTTCCTTTTTCTCTTTATAACTTTTAATAGGTAGCATACTGTTCACAGATTTTGTATTTTTCATTCTCTGAGTACTGTATTTTCAGAAAATCATAAGCTGATATATGCATATTACAATTGTCTCTCCTATTCACCTTTGCTTTCAAGGTGAGAAGTCAGCATTTGTTGAAAATGTGAGATGACTTTTGATGATTTTTTGAAAAATGTGAGTCTATGGCATTACCTGATACTTGCTTATTACAGTTCCATATGCATTTGGAGCAAAATGAGAAGACATTTCATGAAGGGAACACAAAGATAAAAGAATATCTTTATTCTTGTTTTAGAGGACATTACAGAGAACAATATTCTTGGTGTTTTGAAGGTCTCTGTCATCACTTTACAAAATAATATAAATCTTAAATGCAGAAAACAATTATTTCTTGTTCAGAACTCAAGAAAAAAATTTTGTTAAAGTTTATTTTGTGTTTGGGCATCACAATATGGTTATCATCGTTATGTAGACTTTTGTACAAAATACTACACAATTATGATGAGATGAAAGCTTAAATATTTTGAGGCCAGAAATATAAATTAAGCAATTCTATTCCATAAAAAATATTTATACGAAATGATAGTAAATACTAGATCCAGGTTATGAAATATTATTGGTTCTTACATGATATTTGAATAAGAGGTCTCACATTACACTTAAAATACCATATTCTTGTATGCCATAAAAAGATCAAATATATCTCTGATCTTTGGAGAAGAAATAAGCTTTAGAAAAAGGAAGAAAAGAATATCAGTGAAAATAGCCTGCAGGAAAGATGCATAGCATTTTACAGACAATAGTTTAGGTTAAATCTGAAGTAGCGAGACATATCCTCATTAGTGTGGGGCTGGTACTTGGGAGTAGGAAGTGATGGATAATGTCAGATGTGGGTATAGAAAAGAAGTCTAAAATTCTGGCTGAAGTGTGTGGTCCCAGTCCAGGTATCAGTTCAGTATCAGGAATGATACAGAAATGCTAAGAAATAACTGGGCAGGTAGGCAGGTGAGGAAAGCCCATTGCAGGAGTATTCAGTATTAAGTGACATAGACAGATGTGTTGTTGCCAGATTATGCTTTCTGCTGCTGAACTTGAATTCAGGAGTTGTACTTAGTTTAAAAACTTTTTGCAGTAACAAAGTAGGGTCCTGGTATGGGAAGTAGAATATGAGGCAGGTATTTAAGATAAAGCCTGCTAGGCAATAAGACAGGAACTGAATTATTGAAGCTCCAATGTATTCCTATAATGTGAGGTCAAAATAGAACGGGAAATATCCTTGGACTTAATGACGAATCATCTACTAAACTGAACTTTTTCTTTTAAAGACATACTAAATCTAAAGCCTGGGGCGTGGCTGAGTGGGGAACAAGTGTCTCCAGCTGCGGGTAGAGGAAAGCTGTAGGGTCAGAATACCTGAAAGTGTTCTCAGACATCTTTTTTATACACCTTCTATGTTTAAACCTTACATGAAAACACTGGAAGAGAAAACCAAACCAAACCATCATAACAGAATAAATCTGACCTCACTGTCTGCATACTTTGAAAGAGATCTGAGAGCACTAGAGATTTCCATTGGCCCCTGATTAAGTTAAACTATTTGCTTAATAGAACCATTCATTTCCTTTAAAAATGATCAGCTCTCTGCTAGGTAATTTTTGGTGTATTAGAATTTCTGTTTGCAGTGTAGCTGTGGAGACTAAAATGTTGCAGGGAACAATAATGGAATAAAAAAACATGATGTAGTAATATTTATGTCATCATCTGTGTAAAGGGCACTAGTTCCTGAATTGGTTTTGGTATTTGAATGATCGTATTTATAACGTAGCATGTGTACACAGTCAGTTATTTTCTTAAGAGTTGCTGCTCAATTTATTCAGCTTGGAGGGGAAATTAAGTGTTCTGAGAAATGAGTTCATTAGTTTAATGCTATTTAATTACTTTATTTTTTAATGAGAAATAAATGCTGTAGAAACAGTCTAGGTAACAAGCATAGGAAATTACATCAAATGTGAAAAAAAGGAACAAAAGAATTGCAAAGGTCAAGAGACTGAGTACAATTTTCAGGAGAAAATGATGAAGACCAGTGAATAATAAATATCATGTGGTCCCCCCTTTACACATTCAGCACCCTAAAATTATTGACGAAGCCTCATTCTAAGGAGACAGAAGACATACAGTGTGTAGCAAGGAGAGAAAAGGCATTGTATTGGGAGCCTTTCCTTACTCTGTGATAAACTCCTTTTCCAAAATTTTCCATCATACCATCTCCTGAGTCAGCCTCTACAGCACAAATGAAGAGAAGCAGCTGTGTTAGTGCTGTCACCCTGAAAGGTGAATGGGCTGCCATTTTCAATATTGTCGCCACTAACTTATGTAGCTGAGTGCCAGGATCCATGGACATTGCCATTCAATGATAGGATTATATACTGCCATAGAGAGACTCATAACAATGGCACAGGGTAATCTCTTCAAGATTAGGTTTCTGTCAAGACCATAATTCTTATAAAATTGGCCTGAATAATTACAGTCCACTAAGTTCTAGATAAAGTAATAATTAATTATAGTCAGTAGAGTATATAGTAAAGTGACAGCATTATTGCTGAATACACACAAAAAAAGAAACTTTAATTAGGTGACAGAAGAAATCGTGTTTAGAATTTTAACGAGAACCAGGATTGAAAACTTTTGCCTTTTTGCCAACCAGGTAAAGGCAAAACTTGCAGAGTAATTTTTAGAGATGAATGCAGAAGAATTTAGTAATGAGGTAGAAGAAATCGAAAGGTGAAAAAATAACTCATATTTCTAAATGAGGTAGGCTGTATTCTCCCTTTTTTTCTATTTTCCTTCCTCCTGTATTTTGGATCAGTAACATCAAAGGCACCTCAATGATGGCATTGACTCTGTAAGTGCAAAACAAGCTAGGAGTGATGCCTGGAGCTAGATTCCTTGGTCGTTTCACCAGACAGTATAGAGGTATAAGTAGCTTAGGTTATGCCAAGAAATAAGCAATTACCCTCCCCCTCGTTATCAATAGCTTAATATAACTTTTTTTTCCCTTATTAGTGGAAGTCCACCATGGGTTTGGGTGACCCTCTAAGCAAGCTTTCCTCCATACTCAGTGATCAACACTATTTCACTATTTTGGCTTCACCATCTCATACAAGGCCAAGGGGGTACTTCCACTTGGAAATGGCGTGTGTCATATATACTTATATTTCTTGATGAGTCACATGTCCACACCTAATCTCTTAGAGGAGGGGAAGGACAACCTTTCCATTACCTGCAGGTAGAGATGAGAACTGGGTGTTAGAGAACGGTTTTAGTGCTTACAATAGGCATTTATTGGATAACGTTAGCAATCTGCTTACAAAGGAGGTGACTATTGCTCACCCTGGGTGTTTAAATCATCTTCCTTGAGAAGGAACACAACCTCAAGATTCTCCATTCATTCCCTCGGATATCTATGTAGGATAGTTAAGAACTCTGACTTGCCACTGGGTATAATATAAACTACTTATTTGCAGAAGTCTGGAATCAGAAAAAGTTCAAAGTAAAATTATAGAAAGTTGCCACAAAGATTCACTATCTTGGACATAGAAAAGTAAATAGAGGATTATTATAATTTAAAGATTACTTAAAATTAATAAATCTACCATTATTCTTTTAGGTACTGTATCAATATTATAGATGAGGTTGTGCTAAAGTAACAACCCCAAAATTCTCAACAACTTAAGAAAACAAAAGTTTATTTGGAAGATACATTGCTAGGAAAAAAACTAAAGATAGGTAGTTTGGGAGAAAAAAATAAACTAATGCAAGAAATCTGTAAAAGATAAGGTTACATACTGTTGTGACTTGATTAAATTAAAATTTGTTACGTAGAGTTCTGGGGTGTCAGATGGTTCAACAAAAGGCCACAAGGGAATTGAAAAGGGAAGTTTATTACTCACTGGTCCTGGAGAGAGTATACTGCTGCCTCAAGGGGCCTCATGGGGAGGTCAAGGCAGGGCACAGTCAGGACTTGGGGCACATGCCTTTGTTAGGGTCTGTGGATGGAGTGTTTGGGGTTCCTGGGCTAAGGCCAAGTTGGTCATTTCAAACCCCAAAAAGCAGGGTTCTGGTAGGCTTCATAGGGGTCTTATCTAAGAGAAGCGTAATGGGAAGATGGGGAGACTGTTTCTCACAAGGGCTGTTAGGGGAGTTGTATCAGGAATACGCGTTGACTTGTCACTGTGCAGGCTGCTATCTAGGGCATGTGCTTGCACAATGGGCTAATGTTAGCTTAAGGCCCCCGCAGGCTTCTTGGGCAAACGGAATGGGTGTGAGGCAGCAATACCGTGGAGTAGCTTAGCTGTATTCTCAACACAGGCTGACTTCCTCCCTTTCCCATTCTAGTTACTGATCATAACAGCTTTTGTTTTTCTTCGCAAAAATAATTTGTAAATCCCAATTCTTGATATAAAAGCTTAGGCATCCTAGATTCATTTTAGGAGTACTTATTTATTTTGTCGACAAATTCTAAACCTTTATCTGCCAATTAACATTTTTTTATTTATGTGTTCTTTCCTTTAATAAGCATTAGTTTTTAAACACTGATCGTTGCAGCATGAATAGAAGTAGTTATTTTCTGAGAAAATGGATATGATGCAGATATTGACTTTTATTGCAGTGAACATAGAGATTTATTGACCTGGAAGAAGGTCAATATTTGCCTTGAGGGACAATAAATCTAGATGTTCAACAAAATATAAAGTTGATATTTGTATTAATACGTATGTTTTGAATACCTAGGTGTCCAAAATCTCTGGAAATTTCTCTATAGTTGAATTTCTCAATCCTTGAAAAGTGTGTAATTCTAAATAAACCTTGAAAAACTATCAAAAAGTTTGAAACTAAGACCAAAGTAAATCAGTGAAGACTTCAAAGGTAGAATGCACAAATTCTGTAGCAGTCTTTTGTGAAAAAGTGGCATTTTCTTTGAAATGTGTAAACTTGAAAAAAACGTGGTTCATTAAAGTATGTAATTTATTTAGTTAATATCATTGCACTAAAATATATTTTAATAGCTAAAAGGCATATATAATAGACCTAGAATTCTAAAGTACATAAATAAAGCGTTGCTTCTCCTAGATTCTGATTGCTGCCTGCTTTTGTCTCTTTAGACTTCGAGGACAGTTCTTTGCAAATATATCACTGGCTTTTTAAATACAGTGCTCGTAATATTATTACATTGCTTTTTTTCCCTTAGGCACAGCCATTTTATTAGCACAGCCTCGTGATTGATTAGAATGCTGCCTCCATTAAGAGATACCTGTTATATATAGACTACATTTTATTGACTTCAGAGGCAAACATTCTAGAAAGGACTTGTAATCATTAAAACAAAACTGAATATCTTCCACCAAATATCTCTCCCTGTCAACTTTCTGGCAGTGGCTTGTCTATTTTCCAAATCACCTGGGCTAATCATTGCAGAGTTCATTGACTTTTTTCTGTGTTTAATCTTCTACTTTTAATTCACAATGGATGTCTGAGTTTACATAATTTATCCTCTTCCTCTGTCATTGCAATAGCCAACACTTATTTAAAAAAAAAAAAAAAAAACCCAAAAAAAAGCAGTTCCAGAACTGGAAGCTAGCATTAAAAACTAGGCAAGGAAGCTCAAAATAACAGGGACTGAAGACAAAGACAGGCCATGGACAATTAATATGAGCAAATGTTGATCTTGCAAATACTTTGGAAAAGTACGCTGCTGCCGTAGTCCATCAAGAATGAGGTTTCTGTGAGAGCTGCACTCCTTGTTTACATTTGTCATGGAGGACGTGCTGAGGAAAGCCAAGACATTGATCCAAAAGTCTTTGAGGGAAGTGGACGTGCTGGTTCAGAAAAGTCTATCCCAGCGAGATTTTGGAAAAATTATTTTGCATAGCAGCTAGGCTCTGATTCTTACTACTTGCCGTGGCAACTGGACCTGTTGTCTTGCAGATTAAGGTTCTAGAAAATAAACTTTTCTTCTTAAATCTAAGTGTAATAGAACACAAACATTATCTGAAAGAACAATCTTGACATCCCAAACCGGACGTACGTTGATCACCCTCTACTTGAGCAAACTGAGAAAAATTTCCCTACATGAGAGATTCAAAAGATGAAAACAAAGTTAGGGCTGTAAGTTATCACAAAAAAACAGATAAGTAATGAAGAGAACCGAAATCACCTCTAATTTATATTATAAATGCTATTTGAGAGGATATTTATTCCATCTATGAAAGGGAAACAATCTGATATCAGAAAATATTGGTTTTAGATGGAGAAAAAGATTTCTGGATTTAACACCACAACACTATCACCACTGTTTTGAATTATACTATAATTTGTACATGAGAGACTTGATAAAAACAAATAACTCAGAACTGTTAAAGGTAAAAGGATGAGCAAAAATGCCACGTTAGTGCAATGAATGGGAAACATCAGTGGCACTATGATCTTCAGATAAAGTGGCATTCAAGGGCAAAAGTGTTAAATGAAGCAAAGATTGCAATGATGATCAGCCTAGATTCGATGATCCCACTCTTATAACCACTCAATTGCTCAAACCCTCAATTCTTTTGTCCCTCTTTCCTTCTGTTGCTTTATGTAACTTCGACCCTGATTAAATCCAACCATTTGCCTGTTCCAGGACTGAAAACTTGCTGCTGAATATGGCTGGAGAAAACCTACATGATAATACTATCTAATCTCATGTTAAATGAATGACCACAGACTTCAAGGCAGCCCTTAATGCTGCCAGGGGAAAACCTACTTTGCTCTAGTCTGCTCTCTGCCCTATTCTCCTAAAGGACTATTTCATACCTTTTCCTTGCTCCTTAAATCTCCATCACTTCCTCCTTTCTCCTTACTACCTGCTGATGATCTTGCTTAGTATTTTGCTGTGAACAAAGAAGCAATTAGAAGAGGATTTCTACTTCAACAAGTATAGTGATTATTCTGATTCCATGTCCAAATACTCTGCCTTCTCTCCTTCTTTTGTGGATGTGCTATGATCCTATCTAAAGTAACCTCTCCAGTTAGGCTTATTTGGAAGTCTGGAGTTTAAATGACCAGTGGCAAAATAAAGATTTGGGAATTGTCAGCATATAGATGGTATTTAATAATAATGATAATGATATAGTGGTAGTTAACTCTTATATCAGGATTTTAATATGCCAAGTACTTTATATATGTAAACTTATTTAATACTGACAACAGCCTTATGAGATAGGTACTATTATTATTCTTAGTTTGCAATATGAACATCAAAGGAGGTAGCATAAATAAGATATCCAAGGACTGAGACCTGGTACACTCCGCCATGGAGGTCACGGAGATGAAAAGCAGCAAGCAAAAGAGACTGAGGACGGTAAGCCAGTGAGGTAGGAAATAATCACAGAGTATGTAGTCTGGAAGCCAACTGAAAAGTTGTTTCAATGATAAATATTCTGTGAAATACTAAGCATTGGAAATAGATCCTTGTAAATTGATGATAATTAGTGATATCAAAGAAAGCCATTTGGGAGAGTGATGAAGTTGAAAGACATGCTGTAGTAAGTTCAAAAGAGAATGGATGGTGAGAAATTGGAGGCAATGAGTGTTTAATATGTTCAGGCTGCCATAACAAAAGACCATAGACTGGGTGGCTTCAACGGAAATTTATTTTTTCACAGTTTTGGAGGCTAGAAGTCCAAGATAAAAGATCCAGCCAATTTGGTTTCTGGTGAGAATTCTCTTCCTGGCTTATGGATAGTCACTTTTTTGCTGTGTCTTTACACAGCCTTTCCTTGGTGCGTATGCACAGGAAGGGGATAGGAGAGAGGGAGAGAGTGAACTCGCTTGCGTCTTCTTATAAGGACACCAATAGCATCGGATTGGGACTCCACTCTTAGAACCTCATTTAACCTTAATTGCCTCCTAAAGGCTCTATTTCCAAATACAGTCACATTGGGGTTTAGGGCTTCAACATGTAAACTTTGAGCGGACACAATGTAGTCCATAGCTGAGTATAGACAACTTTGTATCATGTTGACAATCTATTATGTAGAGAATAAATGATAGAGGAGAAAAGTTAATGCAGGGATGAGGTTTTTACAGTGAGTCTAATTGTGATATAGTGGTATGGGATTGGGTATTAGTACTGGAAATGGACTCTTGATTGATTAAGGATATGTTTTGGAAAGAGGAAAAGCACTTAAGGACTAAGTGTAGTGTAGGAGCGGCATGTTATACGTTTCAAAAATGGCCACATCATCTCCCATCGCATATGCTCTTTCACAGTGTGATCTTGCCACTCCCGCATCAAGAACTGGAGTCTATTCTCTACTCTTTTACTTCTGGGTTTTTTCTGTAACTACTTCTATTTAGAGAATATGGCAGAACTGATGTTGTGACAGTTCCAGGAATAGCCCTTAACTGGCCTGCAAACTTTGGCTTCCTGCTTCTTGGAAGCCAACCAGCATATAAGACCACAACTCTGTGAGAAGGTTGCTGCATGAAGTAGTGCTGGAGGATGAAAAATCACAGGATAAAGTGTGTGTGTGCCAGGGGGAGACCAAATAACACCAAGGCATTAGACATATAAGTAAAGAAACCTGTTTGGACATTCAGTGCTGTCAATTCTTCAGCTGACTCTACTCCCAGCTGCTATCTTCCTATAATCACACGAAAGACCTCGAGTACATTTTGCCTAGCTTGGCCTAGTCAACCTACAGAACACTGAGAAATAACAAATTGTTTTGGGGTGGTTTGCCACACATTAATAGATAACTGAAATGGGGTTGGGTGTCGGTAAAGGAAAGTAAAATCCAAGAAAGCATCTATTTTGGGGCTTGAGTAGCTGAATGAATAGTGCTACTGGCAAATGAGAGGGGAAAATTGTGAGAACAGGTTTGAGGGTGAAAACCAAGAGGTATATTTTAACCACTTTAAGGCTGAAATCACTGTTACGTATCTCTGTGGAAATGTCAAGTATGTGGATGAATATACAGTGAGTAGTAAGAGCTGAAGATAAAACTTTGGGAATTATTGACATATAGATGATGTTTAAAGCCATGCAGATATATGACATCCTCAAGGGATAGTGTGTAGAGAGAATATATAGTGGCTCAGGAAAGAGAACTGGACCAACATTTAGAGGCAGAGTACAAACCATTAAGAAAATTAAGGTCCATCCAATGAGATATGAAGAGAACCAGGAGAATGTACCATTGAAAAAACCAGAATAAGAAAATGTTTTAAGAAGGAAGGAGTGGTAAACTACATCAAAAGTTTCTGAAAAGTTCAATGAGAAAATAGCAGTGCTCATTGGATTGACCAACATGGACGTCATCAATAATTTTGTCTAGGTTTCTTTCTCTCCATCTCTGAGATCTATTTCATATCAAGAGCAGCTCTGTCTTTCATTCTCCACTCACTCTCCTTACTTCCAGGCTATATTTTTCTTTAAGACTCACTTTCATCATTTCACACTGGTGCTATAGAATCTCATTTTCTTACGAGATAAAATTCTTCATCTTGATTAATAAATAGCACCAAAATTTGTTTATGTACCCATTTATTTCTACTATACCTAGGGGACACATTTCCAGTCATGATAGGATTCTCTTTTTCGTCTCACCAAATCCTGCCTGTTCCTTATGTCTCAAGTGCCCATCTCTTCTTTTCCCGTGTCCAAATTCTTCCATATCTAGGCAAAGTTATTCTTCCATGGTGCTTTTTGTATTTCTCTAGAGCAACGATTTTTAAACTATAGTTTGAGATCTATAAGTGGGCCGTGAAATCAATTTAGTGTGCCCTGCCTTCATTTAAGAAATCAAATAAAATAGAAGAATAGAAAAGGATAAGACAGGAAAACGAATATCATTTAGCAAAGATTAGTATTGCTTCATAAAACTGTTGTTTCCAGTTGCGTGTGTTTGTATGCCTTTGTATATGTGGGTGTGTTTGTGTCTTTGTGCATGAGTATGTGTGTGTTATGCTTATATGATATGATATGAGGACATAAAATGTTTTCGTTGTGGGTCACATTAAAAAATTTAAAAGCCACTTCTCTAGTGTATGTAACTCTCATTACCTAATTTCCTATTGGCCTTTTTTTTTTTTTTTGTGAGGAAGATCAGCCCTGAGCTAACATCCATGCCAATCCTTCTCTTTTTGCTGAGGAAGACTGGCCTTGGGCTAACATCTGTACCCATCTTCCTCCACTTTATATGGGACACCGCCACAGCATGGCTTGACAAGTGGTGTATCGGTGCGTGCCCGGGATTTGAACCCAGGCCACTAGTGGCAGAGCGCGTACACTTAGCCACTACACCACGGGGCCGGCCCCCATGGCCTCTTTTTTATCTCCTCATTTTAATAGATTATAGTATGCTAAATATTGAATTGTTATTTAATTATTTTATGTGTATGTATTCCTGGAGAATACTCATTCATCTGTTCATTCATTTCCCATTGAAAAATATGTATTTATTGCCATTTTTGTGCTTTTCTCTGGTTATATAATGATGTTTGATAGACCCTTCCTCATGAAGCTTATATAGAGAAAGACATTAATAAAGCCATCAAATAAAGAAATGTCGACAAAATATAGTGAAATTAAATGAGGAAAACACATAGGGGACTTGAGAGCATGTAACAGGAGGAACTAACTTGGGCTTATCTGAAAAAGTGATAGTGGAACTGAAATCTGAAAAATAATTACAACTCCAGTAGGCAAAAGAAGTGAGCTGGGAAAGAGTATTCCAAGAAATACAGTATTTAAGAGGAGGAGCACAGCTACTTGGAGGAACTGAAGGCAGGGCCCTTTAACTGGAACAAAGTGAGTGAAGATCCAAGATAAGGCTAAAGAAGCAGACAGGGAGAAAGTCATTCATCCATAATGTCCTTATCGATCCTATAGTTTCTTCCTTTATCCTAAAAGCAATGAGAATCTTCTAAAGCATTTTAATCTGTGGAGTAACATGATCAATTTTGCATTTGAAAAACTTACTCTGTAGAGAATGGATTAGAGGGGAGAAAGAGTGGTTGTGGAGACCTAAAGTAGGAGGCTGATACCCTAATCCACGCTAGAGATGATAATGAATTGGGTTAGGGTGGTGACAGTGGACATGGAGAAAAGTTAATGAGTTGGAGGGTTATTTAGGAAGTAAAACAGATATGATTTAGTGGTTTATTGGAATGAAAGGTGAATGAGAGGGATGTGTCAAAAATTGACTCTCTAGTTTTTGGCCTGAAGAGGGTGGGCTAATTTAGAAGAAATGTGCGTGAGTACAATTTTGGCTATGTGGAGTCTGAGATTGATTTGAGACAGTCAAGTGTTGGTGGAAGTTGGACAGATGGGTTGGTACTTGGAACAGTTCCAGGCTGGGGATAAAAATGTGTGGATTAGAACAACTAAAAAAGGAAGAGTAGAATGGAAAGAGGAGACTAAGATTAAGCTTTGAAAATGGAAACTTTTAAAGGCTGAGTTTAAGAAGATGAGCTAGTAAAAGACAGAAAAGTGTGGATCAGAAAAGAGGAGGAAAATTTTCCATTGGATTTAGCAACCCGGCAGTCACTGGCAGACTGAGAGTGACTCATTTTGATAACATAGCAGCGGGGGAAGCATCGAGTGAGTTGGAGGAATAAATGGAATATGAGAGAGTAGAAACAGTAAATATGAATAACTATTTGAGAAAGTCAAGGAGGTTCCTGTTGGGGAGCATGTGCATAAATGGTATGTTTTTCTTCAAGTGATTTATATAAAGTTGGAAGAAGGAATTGATATTGAATTCTTGCAACTTATTAGGCTTTTCATTTAATCCTTCTTAATCCGTCCTATAAGGTAGGTCATATTGTTTTAATTTTTCATATGAGAAGTCTGAGACTCAGAAAAGTTAGGCAGCTGCTCAAGTTCACACAGCTAAGACGTGGCAAAGCAGGAACATGGACCAAGTCTCTGTCTCAGTCTCTTCTCTCTTAGAAAATGGCAGCTTATTTCACCACAAAAGTCTATTTTTCCACGGCTGGAGGAAGTCCTAGGACTTCCTTGGACCTAGCTTTCTTTGGCCCAGTAACTATCTATGGAAGTCCACTTAGATCAGAGACTCTCAACAATAGCTGAGCGTTCATTAACCTGGAATGCTTTTCAAAAAGATGGATGCCTGAGTCACCTTGGGAATGTCTGAGAGTTGTACCAGGGAATCAATATATTTTAAAAGTGTCCCAGGTTATTCTAATGTACCATCAGAATTACAAAAAAATTGCTTTAGATTGTCATGAAATTACGGATTAATAAAAGCCCACTGGCCTAAATTATAAACCGGTTTATTCTGATGATGTCTTACTAGTTTTGACTCCGAGTAAGTGTATTTCTTTGGGAAGTAGTGGAGCACACGTCAGCTGGACACAAACATCTGGTGGTGACTCCTAAGAATCAGAATGACACCAAAGGCCTCATAAATCTTGGTGCCTCCTCTATGTATCATCTTGAGCAGTTGGAGCATATCTTCCGGCCCTATTGATATGGTGCATGTTCAAGACCTGCTGATAGCGATGCTTCTCACCTAAAGTAAAGAGGAAAGACCAAGTCCTAAAAGAAATGTAGGATGCTGAGTTGAGCACCTACTGCCCCCCCCCCTTTTTTTCCTATTAGTATATGTGAACTCTTTGGGAGGCAAGATTGTGATCATTCGTTCTGGAGAGAGATGTTCATTTCTTCTCCTGATTGCCTGAAGGATGGTAGAAGTTGGCCATAAAGTACGCTTGTGGTAACCTGAAGATTTTTATATTTTCCTAATTGTTAGAAAAAAGTAAAAGTAGGCTAAAATAAACCCCAATCCCAAGTCAGAAAATACTTTCAACCTTATTTCAGAATTCATTTGCCATGAAGGGAAAATTCTATGGAGATATGTAGGCAAGATTAAAGATTTTTCATTTTCAGTCGCCATTCTCTCTTACACTGCTGTGCACTGCAGTGGCTGGTTTGGGACTAGAAGCTACAGAGTTTTGCACTTTTCAAAAGATGAAATACATCTGACATCATAACACAGCAACTACTGTTAAAAATGGTAACAAATAAATTGTCATCATTCTTCCTTACAATTTAAGTAGATATGGGTTGTAACCCATGGTGAGCTTCGTAAGAAGATGGTGCATACATAACTTACTTTTAATAGCAAAGATATTTTTGATTTCCTTCTTCCTTTTCATTAGGCTCCTAATACACTGTGCATGTACCTTTTGAAGTAGCTGCTACTCCGTTGTCAAAAGAATTCTTTCCGTTCTCAGAGACCAACCAAAAATAGTGCTCGTGGCTTCTATTTATTGTAAATAATAGGCTAATGAATCCTGTACTTGGGGGTGGGAGAGTACAGAAAAGTCTCGTTTTTATATTTAATTCTTCCCCATACAAACTTCAAAATTTTAGCCTTACCACTAAACTTTACAAGGGTCTGATGCATATGAAAAAACAGTAGCACTGCACCTTAAAATTAATTATCTTAGATTGGTGAAACCACATAAATAAAGAACAGTTGTAGAGTACTCATTTGTAATTATATCTTAAAATGTGAAATCAAGTTAAAGATTTTTTTCAGGGTGAGAATTGTCAATGGTAGAGTAAGCAAAGAATAAAAGACGTTAAAATTTTTTTGGTCTTTGTGAGTAGAAATATCTGGAACTAAAATAGAATATTTGAAATTCATAATTTTTTTCTCTCCCCCCCACTTTTCTCAGAGGATAATGAAAAATGCTTAAGAGAGAGTTTCCTCTTATTTATGACAATAAAGATTATTATGGGTCATATATTCTATATTATATATTTTTGTTAAATGATTAGATAATATCTATCCTATCGAAATAGATGTTTTCCTCTAAACTTTTCATCTAATACATAAACCCATGTATTGGCATTATAAAAATCATATGCCACATCTTTCTTCTTGAAGGCACATTGTTTAAAGCCTCAGAAATTTGGCCAAGTAGGAAATTCCAGTCTCACTTTTAGTAGCTGTGGTTCTCGCAGTCACTGCTATAGCAAAATACTTGATAAGGAAGGAGACAATTACACAAGAGCTTCTGACTAGCGGTTTGGTTTCCCTTGTGCTACACCACTACTGCCGCATTGCTCCTGCATTGTGAAGGTTGCCTTCCCTGGTAGCCTTGGCTTCCTTGGCAGCCAGCCAGTCCTCCACTGTTACTGCTGTTCTCCTGACCATGGCTGCTGGTGTCGCTATGGCTGCTCCACAGACCAAAGCCTCTTGTGTTGTAAATGGGTGTTTTTTTTTCCTGCTCAACCAGCCTCAGAATCCTGACATCTTTTGATTCCCAACTAGCAGGCAGATTCTTTAATTTGAATTGTTCATCAAGATTTTCTCATTTGATTCCTTTTAAAAAGTTTTATACTTTACAATTATGTCTTTGTTAAGATTTTAGATAATTTTCATATAAGGTGAGAGTTTTAGATTGAGGTTCATCTTGTTTCTATGTGGATATTGTGTAGTTCCAACATCATCTTTTGAAAAGTCTATAAAATTGAATGCTTTTGCATCTTTGTAAAAAAGTAGTTAGCTATATTAGTATGAATCTATTTCTAAATTCTCATCCATTGATCTGTGTGACTATCCTTTGCCAACACCATGCTGTCTTAATTACCATATTTGATTCTTCCAACTTTATTTTTCTTTTTCAAAATAGTTTTAGCTAGTCTACCTCCTTTCCTTTCCTATATAAATTTTAGAATCAGCTTGTACGTATTTATAAAAAAAAAAACCCTTGCTGGTATTTTGATTAGATTTGCATTCAATCTATAGCTTAATTTTGGAAAAATTGACATCTTTACTATGTTGAGTCTTCCAATCCATAATTCGTTTAGGTCTTCTTTGATTTCTTTCATTAGCATTTTATAGATCCTACATATACCTGTTCTGCTAGATTCGGATTTAATTCATTGTTTAGAACTATTGTAAATATAATATACATACACATATATATAAGTACATACACACATATGTACTTGATTTTGTTGTTGACCTTGTCACCTTGCTAAAAGCCATTTATTAGTTCCATGAGCTTTTTTTTTTGGTGAGGAAGAGTCACCCTGAGCTAACATCTGTTGCCAATCTTCCTCTATTTTGTATATGAGCTGCTTTCACAGCATGGTCACTGACAAATGACGTAGTTTAATGCCTGGGAACTGAACCCGGGCTGCAGAAGTGGAGCATGCTGAACTTAACCCCTAGGCCACCCGGGCTGGCCCCCAGGAGCTTTTTTGTAGATTACTCGGGATTTCCCATTAGACAATCATTTTGTCTATGAATAGGGAGAGTTTTTATTTCTTCCTTTCCAATCTGTATGTCTTTTAATTCTTTTTCTTATCCTATTGCACTAAGACTTCTGTATGAAATTTGCTAACATTTTGTTGAAGATTCTCATGTCTATGTTCATATAGGAAAATGGTCTGTAATTTTCCTTTGTACTGTCTTTGTCTTGATTTGGTATGAGAGTAATACTGGTATCATAAAAGAGAAAACGTTCCCTCTTCTTCTATTTTCTTGAAAAGCTTGTTTAGATTAGGTGTTATTTCTTCTTTGAATATCTGGTAGAATTTACCTGTAAAGCAATATGGGCCTGGAGATTTTATTTATGGAGGGTTATCTTTTTTACTACAAATTTAATTAATAATTATATGACTGTTCAGGTTATCTATTTGACTGGTGTGCTTTGGTTTTTAAGGAATTGGTTCATTTAATCTAAGATGTTGAATTTATATTTATACTTATTTATTTGATTGACTTGTTATTCTTTTATTATATACTGAGTATGTAGTGATATCTACTCTTTCATTCTGGATATTGGTGATTTGTGTTATTTTTGTTTTTTTCTTCATCAGTCTTGTCAGAGGTAAGAAGGGATACCAAAAAATATTTCAGTAATCAAAAAGAAGTAAGAAACAGTGAAAATAGGATCTGTGCACTGATGAGACAATAGAACATGCATAGAAAAAATGATAGATTTAGACAGAACTATTTTTATTATATTAATTATAAATGATCCAAACATTCCAAATAAAAGACAAAGATGGCCAAACTATATAGAGAAGCAAGTCCTAACTATAAGCTTATTAAAAATCATATCTTTAAGATGAATAAGTCAAAAGTAAGAGAGTAAAAGTTTATATTCGATACAAACAATAAGCATAAAAATACTTGAGTGGCTATATCAATATCAGATTAAGTAGACTTTATACCAAGGAATAAAGAGACATTTAATAATGATAATGGGACTAACTCAATAGAAAACACAACAATCATGCATATTTATGCACCAAATAACAGAAGCAAAAACTGGCAGAACTGAAAGGAGAAATAGATACATCCGTGAATATTCCTATTTCAGTAACTGTTAGAATAAATAGGCAAAAAATCAGGAAGTATACAGAAGACTTGAACAACACTATAAACCCACTGGACTTAATTGACATTTACAGAATATTCCATCCAGCCACTGCAGGATTCACATTCTTACCTGTGCGCATAAAACATTCACTAAGATTGGTCGTATGCTAGCAAATAAAAAAACTCTCAATAAATTTCATAATTAGAATCCTATAAAGTATATTCTTTGACCACAGTACACTTAAATTAGAAATAAATACCAGAAAGATATCTAAAAACTCACTATTATTTTGAAATTAGATAAATAAATATTAAATAAATAACCCATGGTCAAAAAGATATCACAAACAGAAATAGAAAATACTTTGAACTGAATGATTATATAACACAACACACAAAAATTTGCTGGATTGAGCTATAAAAGATCTTATAAGGAAATTTATAGTTTTAAATGTTTATAGTAGTAAGGAGACACATTTAAAATCAATAACTAAACATCCACTTTATGAAGCTAGAATAAGAGCAAATTAAATCCAAAATGTGTAGAAGGAAAGAATTAACAAATATAAGAGCAGAAATTAATAATATTAAAATAATAAAACAATAGATTCATTAAAATTAAATGCCAAATCTTTGATAATCAGTAAAACTGATAAATCTCTAGCTCCACTGTTCAAGGTAAAAAGAAAAAGAAACACACAATTAGCGCTAATAAAACATCACATTAAAGTGATAATAAAGGAAAGTTACCAACATTATACCAATATATTTGGAAACTTTGATAAAATGGAAAAATCCTACAAAAGACTCAAATTAACGAAATTAGCTCAAGAAGAAATAAAAAATCTGAATAACTGTACGTATTAAGTAAATTGAATTTACAATTATAAGTTCTCCTACAAAGAAAACTCCACAACAAAATAGCTTCACTGGAGAATTCTATGAAACAATTAAGAAAGAAATAATATCTATCTTATAGAAATCTTTCTAAGTATAGAGGAGGAGGGAACACCATGTCCTAACTTGTGAAGCTAACACACTTTATAATCTGATACCAAAACCAGATAAAAACACTAAAAAATGAAGAGGAAATAATACAGATCAGTATAGTTCATGAACAAATAAAATAATTCTTATAAAACATTAGCAAATCAAATTCAGCAATATGTAATAAATATAAATACTCTATGACCTGGGGTTTGCATGAAGAATGCAAGGTTGTTTTAATATTAAAATGTAATCAGTTTTATTCATCATAATAATAGAATAAGAGGAAATTTGGATGATCATCTTAGACGCTGAAAATGTATTTCCCAATTAAACACTGATTTGTATTAAAAACCTTCAGCAAACTAGCAATAGAAGGAAACTTCCTTAACATGATGAAAAGCTTCCATGCAAAACCTACAGCTAACATCATATTTCACGGTGAAAGGCTCAATATTCTCCTCTAAGATTGGAAACGTTCCAATGTCTTCTGCTTTCACCACTTCTTTTCTGCATTGTGTTGGAAGTCTGGTCAGTGCAATAATATCAATAAATGAAATAACTAAATAAATAAATTACAAGACTATGTACATAGAGCATCTAAGGAATCTACAATAAAGCTATCAGGATAAATCAATGATATAGGAAGGTTGCAGGATACAAGGTCAATATACAAAATCAGTTTTAATTCTGTATATTAGCAATGAAAACTGGAAATTGAAATAAATACTACTTTAAAAATAGCACTCATATTTATGAAATAATTGGGAATAAATTTAATAAAATAAGTGTGAGACCTACATACTAAAAACTGTCAAATAATGTGGAAAAATATTAAAGTGGACCTAAATAAATGGAGATATAAACCATGATCATCGATCAGAAAGCTCAATATTGTTAAATGATGACTCTCCACTAATATGTTGACAGATTAGTCAACATATCTACTGTAATTTCAATCAAAATTTCATCAGGGCTGGCCCCGTGGCTTAGCGGTTAAGTGCGTGCGCTCTGATGCTGGCGACCCAGGTTCGGATCCCAGGCGCGCACCAACTCACTGCTTCTCCCGCCATGCTGAGGCCGCGTCCCAAGTACAGCAACTAGAAGAATGTGCAACTATGACATACAACTACCTACTGGGGCTTTGGGGGAAAAAATAAATAAATAAAATTATAAAAAAAAAAAGTTAAAAAAAAATTTCGTCAAACTTTGCTGTATAAATTGACAGGCTTATTCTAAGATTTGTATGGAAACACAAAGGACCCAGAATAGCCAAAACAATTTTGGAAAGGAAGAACAAACTTGGAGGATGTACTACCTGATTTCACATCTTATTAGAGGCTACAATAATCAAGACAGTGTTGTATTGGCATAAGGTTGATATATGGCTCAATGGTACCAGATAGAAAGCGAAGACAGAGAAATCGATCGTCAACAAGGTGCCAAGATAATTCTATGAGGAAAGGATTGCTGGACCAAATAAATCCATGTGGGAACAAAAAGAACCTTGCCTCCTACATCACACTGTACACACACATACAAGAAGAACTCAAAATGGATCATAGGCCTAAATATAAAAGCAAAACTATAAAATGTTAAGAAAGCATAATTAAAAAAAAAATCTTTGTGACTTTAGGATAGGCAAAGATTTCTAAGACAAAACAAAAATTAGTGATAAAAATTTAAAATGATAAATTGAACCTTATAAAAATTAGGAACTTCTGTTCTTCAAAAAACACTGTTAAGAGAGTAAAAAGACAAACTACAGACGTGAAGTAAGTTATTGGACTACGGATGTCTGATACATAAAGAACTCTCACAACTCTAAAATGAGACAAGAAATCTGGTTAAAACACTGGCAAAGGTTTTGAACAGATAGTTAACAAAAGATGATGTACGAATGACCAATAAGTGCAAAATTAATCTTGTATATTATACTTCCAAATAGTTGACTTAGGAGGTGATGCCTTAACCATCAAATTAAACACTACTGAAACACTGAAATGAGAATTTTTCTAAACTTGTGAAAGATAAGAATTCTTAGATTCAGCAAGTTCTGAACAGAATAAATGAAATTCAAAACAATATCTACAGCCAGTTTTTAAGACAGTCCAGATAGGTATCTGCATAATCACCACATAAAATTCAGTAATGATTTTTTCTACCAACCATAAAAAAATGAGAACACTTAAGTATAAAAAAAAAAAATCAATAATAGTTATATATACCTCTCTATCTCTCTACATCTATCTAAAGTATAATGTGTAAGAATAAATCCACCAAATTTACAAGATCTTTATGGAAAAATTACAATTATTTGTGAGTCATAAATAAATAATGGAAAGAGGGGTCAATATGAAGGGATATTAACTTTACTCAAATTTATCTATTAAATCATTTCAATTCCAGTAAAATTCTTTATAAGTTGATTTTGAAATTAATATAAAACAGGAAAATAAACAAAATGGCAATTAATTAGGGGCATTTGCCACAATAGATATTAATACTTAAAAATTATAGTGAACTCAACAGTGTGTTATGACACAAGTATAGACAACAGTACCAGCGGAACAGAATGGTGAGCCCAGAATATATCATTACAAAAAGATCGTGAAAGGACTGACTAACCAATGAATTTGCCAGGACTATTGGTTATCCAATTGATAAAATAAAATTAGATTCCTATCTCACAATATTTATAAAAATACACTCCATTTTAAGGCTTGCATATGAAAAGCAAACAAACTTTTATGGGAAAGCAATGATTTAAATCTCAAATTCAAGCTACAAACTGGAAAAAAATTACAATGCATATTTTAATCAGAAGGAAATGAAAATTTGTTTAATATCTGAAAATATAATGATCCCCAATAAATCCATAATAATAAAAAGTAAAAACTCCTCTATAAAACAGAGCAATGGATATAATCATAATTATGACATTCACTAGTATTAAAAGAATAGTACATTAAAACTTAGATGTCCTTTTATACCTAGAAAGTTGACAAAAATTTGAGACTGATTATTAAGTAAGGATGTGGAAAAATGGAAATTCTCATCATTATTGATAGTGTTGTAAATGTTACAGTCACTTTGGAGAGGAATTCAGCATTTTCTGATGAAGTTGAAGTTTGAAGTATGACTATGAAGTCATGGTTTTTGACCCAGCGACGTTATTCGTAGGTAAATCTCCTGGAGAAACTCGGGCATATCACACAAACAGACATCTCTCAGAAGATTCATTGCAGCCTTGCTTTTCATCGTTTAAAGTTGGAAACAATCTAAATGCCCATCAATAGATAATGAGTAAGTACATGGTGGTAGATATTCAGTGAATTACTATGCAGAAGTTAAGACTATATGAATTATAGCTGCATATATCAATAAGGATAAATGTCTACATGTTTTAAATAAAAATGCAAATTGCATATGCAGTATTATATTATTTGTATAAGCTTTAAAACCTGGAAAGCAAAGAAAGATAAAATTAACATGTCTTCGGAAGGATATGTCCTGACTTTAAGAATCGTTATCTCTGAGGAAAGAAAGTGAGGAAAAATACTTGAGAGGAAGTAGGAAGGTAGGCTTCAACATTCCAGTAACATTTATTTTTTACAAGAAATATACTGGAAAAATGAGAGATGCTAAATATTTTAAATCTGGGTGGTGGGCACAAGCATGTTCATTACGTTATTCTAAGCAACTTTCTATGTGGTTAAAATATTTCATAGTGTTTCATAGAGAAGAAGTTAAATAGTACTATTAAAGCCTTATGTATTACTCCAATGGGAAATGATTTTGATTTAAGATGTTGCAGAATTTTCAAGTAAATGTGAGATTATGTTATATATTATGTTATATATATGTTATATATCAAAGTAGAACACCAAGCTTGAAACTGGTAAAATATCTATAACGTAATTTTTAAAAATTCACAGTGCAATAATAGAAAGGTAAGAAAAAACTCCACCACAGATGTGGCTTTTAGCTTGTGGAAAAATTTCACCTGTGATACCTGCTTCTTTTACTGAATCTTGCATGGTAAGTAAGATAATAAAAATGAAATCACCAGTGTACTGAGCATATGGAAGTGGAGGTTAAGTATAAATAAAGAACCATGCGTTTTAATGGCTATGATATATAATATACACTGTTTTTATTATTTATCTATCTTTCTATTTGATTCTATTTTCTTTGTATTCTTTGAATAGTCTCTCTCCATACTGCTAATATACTTTCTTTTTCCTTCATAGTTTCTTAGAATGTTGTGATTTAACTAAACCTCTTCCACTTTTTTTAACTTTTCACTTTTATTTTTACAAGACTTGTCCATGACAGTACAGTTTGACCCGAAATCTGTTTCATATATATCCAAACATTGTATATAATTTGGCATTATTTCATATCGATTTTAGAATGTATATGTTTTGTTTCCTGCTAAATGACATACAGGATTTCATTAATATGCCATAAAACAAGAAAATAACACTGCCTATTTTAAGATGTTTGGAAACAAAATGAGAAAGGGCATGTTAAGAATGAAAAGCACAAGCCATATAAAAGAGAAATTTGTAGAAATTATTAGCAAAACAGTCTAGAACCTCAATTAATTATGAAACAATTTTCTGTTAATATATTTTCAATTAATAGAAACAATGGAGTGAAAAATGAATATTTCATGAATAAACATTACTTTATTTATTTATTTATTGTGAGGAAGATTAGCCCTGAGCTAATATCCATTGCCCATCCTCCTCTTTTTGCTGACGAAGATTGGCCCTGGGCTAACATCTGTGCCCATCTTCCTCTACTTTATATGGGACGCTACCACAGCGTGGTTTGACAAGTGGTGCGTTGGTCCGCACCAGGGATCCTAACCTTCGAACCCAGAGCCGCCAATGTGGAGTGTGCACACTTAACCGCAGCACCATGGGGCCGGCCCCCTCTTATTTTTTTAATATGGGAAAAAGAGTAATGGCTGTGTCAAGTGTTTCCTCTATGCCAGACATAGTACTTAACATGTACTAAATGTTTACTTACTTAATCCTTCCCAAAACTCTAGGAATTAGGTATTATTATTATTCCCATTTTACAGATCAGGAAACAGGCATAATTAATCCAATTAATTTTACCAAGGTTGAAGAGCTAGAAAGGGTTAGAAATAGGACTTGGACTTGGCAGTGTGTATCCACATGTTTTACCACTATATTAAGGAAAAAAGGGTAAGCAGTTCCATCTTCTTTGCTGTAAGTTGACTTATCCTCATTGAATTGTCTCTTGCGCATGGCAAAATTGAAACACCCTGACTGATCTACATTTTCAGTTTGAGCCTTTTCACTTTCTGGCTCTTGGAAGTATTACTCTTGGATGTGCTGAATCAGGCCCTTATATTTTATATTACAACAAGAAGTATCTGATTTTCACAAGAGGTCTGCAATAACCATTTAGTCACTGGTAAATTGTAAACATGAAATACCAATTCTTGGTTCCAATATGTTGAAATATAAATATTAAGCTTGCTACTCTGTTGCAGGGAGTTGAGAAATATTAATAAGCACTGTTTGCCAAAAATGGATACTACAGAGACCTGATAAAATCCTACAGATGTTTAATAACTGCGATAAGCATAGTTCTGAATCTTCACCCTTCCTCAATAGTCTGTGAGGAGCTGACTTCTCTTTAAGACTGAATGCCTGGCCACATGTTTATATGATGGATTTCCTACTGTTCCTTTATTTTTACTGTTGCTCTGCTAATTGCATATAGGACTTCTATCCATTCATTTATTCAAGCATTCAACAGCTGTTTTTTGAGCCACCTACTTTGTACCAGTCACAGTTGTAATAGCTGGTGAATAAAAGGCGGGGATATAGTAGTGACCAAGGGCAGGTGTGGGAGAATGTGTTATTTCCTAATAATGTATTATCTGCCAGTGGAAACTAGCTCAAAAATAAGATGTGAATTTTAGGTAATCTTTTAAATTCAATAGCAAATGTTGGACTTTTTCTTGGTTGTTGTAATTCCTGGAATGTCTGTGGCAAGAGATCCCCTTGAAAGATACTATTAGAAACCTCCTGCTGACCATTTTGATATGTAGGTTGCCGTGATGCTGGGAGAGTAATAAAATTTAATAAGCAATTGAGAGAAGAGTTTCTACTATTTGGCTTCTAAAAAAATTTTGAGGACAAGGTGGCATAGACCCATTTTTCCTTGCTTCTCTCTGCTAAGCAGCACTATAAAGCCTGGTAATAACACAAGAGACAACCGAAGGGAACTCTGAAAGGTGGTAGGAAAGATGAGCTGGTTTGGGACCCTCAGGGCTGGAGGAACAGCATGGTGGCGGGGCACCTAACATTATTACTTACCCCTCCCAACGGAAATATGCTGACCAGACCTGGTATTTCTTTACCCCCAAACTCGTAACAGAAGGTAGCCCAGGAATGTAAAAGTAATGAAAATATGCTTCATAAAAGAGAAAATCGCATGTAGACAGAAAGCTGTATTTGCAGCTCATTTATTTTACAGAATATTTTAAGACGTGCACATTGTATATTTTATAGCAGAGAATGAATTATACTTTGTTGAACAACTCTATCTTCTCACTGCATATTAAGGAGTAAACTGATAATATGGTAATTTACCAGTAACTGGTTTATGGGAGAAGCTACAGAACAAAAACAAAACCTACTTGGAACAGCATCTGCAATTTGAGTATAGGCTTTAAGAAAGCTACGGTTTCTCTCATATACAGATTTTCAGACTAATCAATTTTTGATGCAATAAACTTCTTATATTTATTTTGAATAATGTTCTCTTTTTACTGGAAAAATCTTCTAACTTTAAGTCTCATTGTGCTTGATTTTTTTTTTTAATTCTTTTTCCCCCCCAAAGCCCTAGTAGATAGTTGTATGTCATAGTTGTCATTGTGCTTGATTTTAAGTTAAAGTCTTAATTTTTTATTTATTTTACATTGTGCTCTTGACACATATTTATACTTTGTTGCATATTTCTAATCTTACTTGAATTCTAATGAGACTTTTGAAGTTTCTTATGTCAAATTTGTCTTGTGTTTAATTTTTATAAGAGATGCAGAGATGTTTTAAAGATTTTGAAGGCATTATTTTGCATTCTTAACTAACATTTTGACATTGCCTATCTTTCTTAATGTTTTAATATATTTTTCCAGAAATAAATTTGCTATTGAAATTTATTAATCTCATTATTTGATTAAAAAACTGGAAACATGAATTCAAAGTTCAGTTAAAATTCTTAAAGATAACAGAGAGGTGCTTCTCAGAAGAACCCTTATGAGCATGGGTTTTTCCCACAATTTTTGGTAATTCCTCTCAGTGTTTGAATGCCTTTATTTGAAATTCATTTGTAAAGGAATCAAACTACTATAGAAAAAGATGAAATGCCGAGGGGACTTTATCGTGCATCATTACTGTTAAAATACCAGTAGAATGTGGACACATTCGTATTGGGTTTAAGGTGTGTTGTTATTTAGTTTGATCGTTTGCTCTCTACTGGTCCCTGCCCAGTTACCGAACATGAGGTGGGGCAGCGGGCAGAGAGCATGGGCCTTCCTTATCCTTTGCCTTGGTACTCTAGTCCCTGCGTTCCCTCCTTTAATTGGGTTAATGATAGGTTAAAAGGAAAATTGTTCTCTGAGATAACATAAACTGTAACAACGATTCAGGGAACTTTTTGTAGTCCTTAAAAGTGAGAAAGCTGTTGGTTGTGTCCCATCTTAGAAAATATTGACTTGTGTATATGGAAGAATCTCACACTAACCTGGGATTTGTTCCTAAGTCAAATTCTATCCTGAAAGAACTTGAAAGGATTGCTGAGAGGAATGAAACAAGGCAAGTGACTTTCTGCTTGACTATTCTCATGGCTAGATTCTCTCTGCTTTAAGCAGGATTTTTCCATCTTCTTTTTAGAAGGGCATTCTTCAATAAACAGAACATGCTGAGCATAATTTACCCTTTTCTTGATGACTCAGGCTCATCATAATGAATGTTGGTTAGTATACTCAACTGTATTAGAAAGATGCCCCTAAGAGCAATTAAGATATGCAGTACTGTTTGTCCCGACTAACTAACTGCTCCCAGATGACCTAAATGTTCCAGACTGCAGTCGCTCCTCAGCACAATGTACGCTAAATAGAA
Source organism: Ceratotherium simum simum (assembly GCF_057802395.1). Taxonomy (NCBI): domain Eukaryota; kingdom Metazoa; phylum Chordata; class Mammalia; order Perissodactyla; family Rhinocerotidae; genus Ceratotherium; species Ceratotherium simum. Next base: position 61,933,033 of record NC_141908.1, read on the forward strand.
AATATGTGTTGGTGGACTGCAGGGAGAGATCAGTGCTGTGGGGCCAGATCTGAACATGATGCTGCTATGTCTGCCTCTGTTCTTTGAAGTAAAAACCCCTCCCTAAATTTTGCCTGCTGCGTGAAGCTCTGCCGTTACCAGTCCAAATTTATTGGGGGAGGCACAAATGATCTTTGCCGTGAGTAATAAGATAGTGGGGGTTGAATGCTAAATATAACCATATATGCAGGGGGCAGGATCACCAAGATGAAGGACTTAGTGCTCACAGCTTAAAGAACACTCTAAAGTGAATCTCTGTCCCCAAAATTGTAAACTTAGTTTGGAAATTTAGTTCTTCAATGTGATATATTCTCTGAAAAATATTTGTCAAAAATTCATCAGGATTTTTTTGGTTCCTCTTTAAAAATGCAAACATTATAGGAAGGATTAAAAGTCTGTCATTTATTATTATGAAGTAGATCAACTGCATTATTTTTACCCTGACGCCTTCTTAAATCCAACTGTACAAAGGAGCTAGGATTGTTGACGGATGGTAAGGGTCAGGGGAAGAGAGAGGTCATTTAGAAGGTTCAAATATTTGGGGAAGGGGATAGTTTATGTAGAGGTGTCAGCAGGAGACTTTGGGCTTTCATAAGAATGTACCATGAAGACAATGGACACTTGAGAGAAGGCTAGAAACACAGGAAGGAGAAAGCAAAAGGAAAAAAACAAGCAAAATCTTAGTGTGATTGTTTTTCCAATTTACTTTTGGAAATAGACATACTTAAGAGTATACAAATTTTTATATGAAATATATGCACATTACAATTGAATAAAATAGGTCATATTTGAACGCATTAAAAAAGTTTCTTTTTTAAAGGAACTCCACATTTAATTTTTTATAATTCAATAATAATTTAATTTTCTAATTAAAGACATTTTCTTTGGAATATCAATATAGGATTGTTTTTAAATATATGGTACTTTACATAGTTCTTATTTCATAAATATTATATATACTTTATTAAAGTGGTCAAGTGGGCTAACTTTCAAATTGATTAATATTATAAGCTTTTCTGATTAGTCTTTAATTTTTCTAATGCGTCTGTGTCATTACTGAGAAATGGGTATCTTAGTATCATATCGAACTTCAAAGATATTAAGGAGAAAACAATAATTAAAACAATGGTTAATGTCTTGAAGGGTAATAACAGATTATTGAGAACACAGTTCAACAAAATCTTACATTTGTGTAATGTTTTACAGTCTTGAAAGTGAATTTTCAAAGTACGTCTTTTGATTTTCATAAAACCCTGTAAGATGGGAAAAAAAACTTATTTCTCCCATTTTATAGGATAAAGTAACTGAGACCCAGAAAGTCAAGTTTTCGTTCAAGGTGACACAAGTAGTGCATTGTAAATTTAGTACTATAATTTAATTCTTAGTTTTAGAAAATTGATCTTTTCACTGGAGATAAATCAAAAGACTTGGCTTCGGAGACTTAAATCTGCGTCCTAGAGCATGCTACTACCCATAAAGCCAGTCAGACTAGTACATTATTTGTAAAGCTTTAGGTGCAAAAACAAAATGTGAAACGTAAGGAAAAATGGGAGGAATATTTTTCATCTGTTGTTAAAAACACAAACTGATTGTTACTATTCTAAGTTTGCTAATTACTCTAAATATTTTAGGTAGCTTTACATTTGACACATCTATTAACAGAAATAAAGTAATTGTTTTTATTTTTCATGGAAAAAAGTAATTATTAGTCTGTGTTCACATGCTATTTATTTTACTTCTTTTAAATCTATTTCTAGCTCAATGCTTAGAAGCAATGGTGACACTGGCATTATAATGTTAGTAAATAGATTGGTCTATTGATATTCATTCCAGATGTCTACCCATTACTCATTCACAGTCCAAAAAATTATGTGATCAAACTTTCACTGCTTCTGACATAATTAAAAAAAAAAAAAAACCCCAAACTTGAAAATTGATTAAAAACTAAATCCAAATATATGCTGTCTACAAGAGACCACAGAAAAAAACAAAATAACTTAATAAGGCTAAAAGTAATAGGATGAATAATGATCTGGCAAATAGACATAAATAGGAACAAAAGAATGTAGACAGAAAGTTCAAGCAAAAAAAGTTAAAAAGGGCTAAGTTTGTCATTTTTGTACCAAGTGTTAATTAGGATGGTCCTTTTATACTTTTGAGGAACAGATATTTTCATTCAATATATATAGGTTCTAGATTAGGTGTTGGCAAACTATGGCCTGTGGGCTGGCTACTTGTTTTTGTAAATGAAACTGTGTTGGAACACAGTCACACCTATTCATTTGTGTACTGTCTATGCTACTTCAGATCTCCAATGACAAAGTCGAGTAGTGTGACAGAAAACATATGACCTGTAATCCTAAAATATTTACCCTCTGGCCCCTTAAGGAAAAGAGCATAGAGGACTAAGGGAATTTTTGTACTAAGAAGTTGTCTCTCTAACAAAATCTGGTAAAAGTAACATTTGAAAAAGGTATGGACCACAGTGAACATGTATCCTTTATGGCTGGCCAACATCTTTGCATGTCCTTTTTATTTTTCTGTTTGTTTTTTGTGACGGTAGAATCTCAAGTCTTAGTTTCAGCTATTGAGTCAGTTTCTACCAATCCAGTTAGACCAGCATGAGACCTGAAGTGAAAGAACTTCATCACTTGCAACTAAAGGCACTAATTGATAAATACAGCCATCTTGCTTATGAATATAAAGGACAAATTCTAAAACAAATATGATTCAGCATATTATTAACGAAAAACTACAACTTGATCAAGTATTGCAGGAATCAAGTTTGGTAAGATCAAATGTCTCCAAAAATCCAAAGATATTTTAATATCAGTACACAAACTAGGAGGAGAAGGATAGGGCTTCAATATGATAGAGAATATATCTCAAGGGGAAAAGAAAGCCGCTTTGTAGTGAAACACTAGAGACATCTCTACCATAGTCACTAAAGACCTAAGAAGTGACATTATTCTTATATTTTCCTTAAAATAATATGAGAATAAAATAATAGGCACATATATTGGAAAGGAGGGACGGAAGTATCAAAGCTGCTAGTGATCTATTTCTAGAGGAAATCAACTGAGAAATCAGAACAGCAAAAATGTTTGATAAAATAGATCAAAAAGCACATTTTTTAAAAATTATATTTTCTGTGTATCAGTACATCAGTGAGAATTCTCTCAGGAAAACGGAACCACTACAATTATGGGACTACACTATTTAATTTAAGAAGTGGAGTTTACATAATCTGGGAGAAGCCGAAGGAGAGAAGTTAAAGAAGAGGGCGGGTGTGTGTGTGAGAGATCAGAAGAATAGCAACATATCACAACCCCCTTCAGCACTGGCACAGATGAACGAGTGAGAGCTCAGGGCAAATCTGTGAGGTTGGGTGTGACTGGCCACCAAAGTAGGTTGACAAGTGGGGAGCTTTTGGAGAGGTCTGGAAATGGCTGCCTGGGTAGAAGCTGTTGCCTCTTTAAATACATCTGTCTCTGCGTGAACTGCTGCTTCTCTCTGGGATCTGCCCTCTTTGTGGGCTTGTCTCTGGTGGTACACAGGGGCAGTTGGGGTGGTTGGCCAGGCAAACAGTTGGAAAGATGAGTAGGGAAGAGAGAAAAGACAGGCTATGCCTCTCAGGGAGCAGTCATCACTGGATCTGTCAGCCATAATCCGTCTGTGAATAACGGCCAATACTTCACTTCCACTTCCAAATCTCATGCACGACCTTGTCTTTGGAAAATTTTACTTATAATAATATAAGGAAGAGTCTGGGGAATGTGTTTCCTAGCTTTATTTTGAAGCAGTAGTGCCAGGTCGAAAACAAACTATTCAGAGCAATCAGTAAATCAGTAATAAGACAAGGGAAAACATAATGAAACAGATTTTTCTCCTTACAAAGAAAATTGCTGGTCCAGATGGCTTCACTGATGATTGATTATCCAATATTTTAAAGTGATATAAGAGCAATTTCATAAAAAACCCTTTTAGAAAATGGAGAAGGAATGGATACTTCCCAATTCATTTTATGAGTCATTATCCTGATACCCAAACCAGAGGTAGACATTACAGCAGGGAAAAAAAAACCCTACAATCCAATATCTGTCATGAACATAGATACAAAACTCCTTAAAAACATATTAGCAAATTCAAACCAGCACTGTATAAAAAGGATAATACATCATGTGCAAGTAAGATTTTTTTCCACAAGAGCAAGACTGGTTTAGCATTCACAAATCAAGCAATGTAATTCACCATATTAACAAAGAAAAGAACATTTATATGATCATCTCAATAAATGCAAAAAAACATTTGTCAAAATGCAACACCCATTCATGTTAAAACAAAAAAACTCTTTGTAAAATAGGAATAGTAGAGAACTTTCTCAACCTGATTAAGAACATTTACAGAAAACTCTTTATTTACTTCATCCCACGTGAGGATGAATACCACATGCTTTTACTGTTTTTATTCAACATCATACCAAAGTCCTAGTTAGCGAAAAAAGACAAGAAAAAGTAAGAGGCATACAAATTAGATTACATAATTATATATATAGAAAATTCTAAGGAATCTATAAAAATTTTTAGAACTAATAAATTAAACAAGTTTTCATGCTATGAGATCACTATATAAAATAAAGTCAGTTTCTCTGTACTTAGCAATAACAATTGAAAATCAGGTAAAAAATAACATTTACATAAGCATCAAAAATAATTAGAATTAAAATTCATAAAATATTTGTATGACCTGTTTTCTAAAAATTAAAATGCATTGATGAGAGAAATTTAAAAAGACCTAAGTAAATGGAGAGAGACATTTGATTGGATTAGAAGATTCAATATTGTTCAGCTGTCACAATCTCCAAATCGATGTATAGATTTAAAAGAATCCCATTCAAGATTTCAGCAAGCTTTATGTAGACATTGCCAAGCTGGTAATAAAATATATGATAATATAAAGGGCTTCAAGTAGGCAAATAATTTTTGGAAAAAAATCAGGTTGGAAGACTTACACTACCTACTTGCACATTTACTACAAAGCTACAATAATAAAGAATGTTGTATTCTCGTAAGGATAGATTGACAAATAGTTCAGGGAAATAGAACAGAGAGTAAAAAATAATACACATAGGCTGGCTCTGTGTCATAGTGGTTAAGTGCGCGCGCTCTGCTACTGGCGGCCCGGGTTCGGATCCTGGGCGCACACCGATGCACCGCTTGTCTGGCCATGCTGAGGCCGCGTCCCACATACAGCAACTAGAAGGATGTGCAACTATGACACACAACTATCTACTGGGGCTTTGGGGAGAAAAAGGGGGAAAAAAATTAGGAGGATTGGCAATAGATGTTAGCTCAGGGCCGGTCTTCCTCAGCAAAAAAAGAGGAGGATTGGCATGGATGTTAGCTGAGGGCTGATCTTCCTCACACACACACAAAATAATAATATACATAGAGTCAATTGATTTTGATAAAGGCACTCAAGCAATTCAGTGGAGAAAGGGAAAATCTTTTCAAAAAGCAATGCTGGAAAAACTGATTATTCATATAAGGGGGAAAAAATAACTTGACCTCTATCTCATGCCATAAACAATGTTTATTAAGGATGGGTCATAGACCTACATATCAAAACTAAAACTATAAACTTTCTGAAGAAAGTGTAGGATTAGATCTTCATGATCTTGATGTGGTCAAAATTTTCTTGGGATACACACGTACTTACAAAATATTAAACACAAAAGAAAAACATTGATAAATTAAGTTTCATGAAATTAAAAACTTGTCATCAAAAGACACACTTAAGAAAATAAATAAGCCCACTACAAATTAGAAGAACTGAGTAGGGCAGCTATAAACTTGTATCCAGAATGTTTCAAGAGACCTTATAATTCAATGATGAAAAGACTATTTAAGTTAAAAATAGATAAAACCTTTGATATACTTCACAAATAAAGATAGTCACTAAACATATAAGTCATCAGGAAATGAAAATTAAAACTGAAGTGAGATTCTAATATACATCCAATATTATGATTAAAGTTCAAAACACAGCAACTCCAAATATTGGTGTGAAGCTGGAGCAACCAGAAATCTCCTACACTGCTAATGCGGGGTGTGTAATTGTACAACTTTTTTGGAAAACTATTTTGTCAGTTGCTATTAAAATTAAATATGCCTTTTCTCTGTAACACAGCTATATTAGAGTCCAATCAGAAGATAGAAACTACGCAATAATTTGAAGAGGGAAAGCTTAATAGAAAGAATTAATGGGTTTGTAGTAATGAGATTTGGCTAGAAAGAAGTAAAGATTTTGAAGAGTACAGAAATAGTAGATACGGGGAACAGCCATTACCTCTAAGGCTGAGATGAAGCACCCAGCAAAGAACCCCTGTCCCTTCCCACCTCCTGGGCTGAGATTCCAACTTCATTGGAGAGCACAGGCATGGCTCACAGGATGGCGGAGAAGTTTGCTGAGGTACTGTGCCAGGGAATTCACTGGAAATACGTTCTTTGGTGTGCCAGGAGAAGCTTTTCCCAGAGAGGTTCTGTGTTTTGGAAGTTTTCTGGAAAGCCTCTCAGGAGAGTGTTGGGGGCAGCTGCCCCCGGGAAGGTGCTGTATGCCATTGCCACTGAGTGCTGCTACAACAGCAGTGTGCTCCACGGGAGCATCAGGACAGGTGCTCCCTGGAACCAGGAGAAAACTTTCCTTCTTCAGGATCCTCTACTGACAGACTTAACTTGGCGCCAGCTGGTAAAGGACAGAGTATTTACAGGGTCCCACTTCATTATTGCAGCCTTAGAAATGAAGGACAGATTTGGAGCGGAGTGGCAATAAATTTATAACTGGCACCCCAGCCATTTCATTCCTAGATAGTTACCTAAGAGAAATAAAATGATGTCTTTACACAGATGACTTGTAGAAGAGTGTTTTCTATCAACTTTATTCTGGATGCTCCTAAATTGGAAATGCCATGTAGTGGAAAACTACTCAGAAATAAAAGCGAACAAAATTCTGATACTCAACAACATTGATAAATCTTAAATTATGTTGAACTGAAGTGACCAGACACAAAGTATACAGACTGTATGATAAAAATTTAAAGTATAGAAGAGGCAAAACTTATCTATGGTGAGCAATTGGTAAAAGGGATTTGTCATTTATTGTGATGGGAAAGACAGTAAGAACAGGATTTGGGGGCAACATCAAGAAATACAGATAAAAATGTGACATCTGGGTAAGAAAGTATATTCGAAGCAATAAGGCTATGGAAGAAATTATGGAGGAAATATTGATAGATTTTACTACATTTCTGAATTATTTTAGGAAAACATATTTCTCTGAATTTTGTGGGGTCAAAAATGGTAGGCATATATTTTGAGAACTCTTTTTCTTGTTGTAGTCTTTTTTTAGGATTTGTGTGTGTGTGGGTGTGAGCACGGACATGTATGTATTTTTAATTACATCAAAAGTTGAGATATTGTAGTAAAGATCATGTTCTACTTGTAACATAGAGAATTTAACAAGTGTTTTATTTAACAAAAACATTTAAGTATTTTTCCAAGAGCACAATCCTGCTGTGTAGTAACCCGATATTTGATGAACAGTACAGATCATTATTATTGTAATGAGAGCTTTTCTTCAGCTTTCCTTGTAGAAGTAGTGAGGTATTCCTGTGAATTTACCCATCTGAAATATGCCTGCCCAGTCCAGAGCCTTAAACAGAGATCTTTTCTCTGAGCTGGTTTCTTGTTTAATGACCTGTAAATGAAACTGTTATTGCTTCTTTGCCTCTCTTTTATGAGCACCATTATTTCTCACAGTGGGTTGTCTTTGTCAGACAATAAAGGTAGAAAAAGTTTTTAAGCTTGTCAGGGGATTTATTGATATAAATGAGAGAGAGGTTGGGTCAAAATTAATGACAGTGGTTTTCCTTGTACGATAAGGAGAACAAGTTTTTAAAATGATGGCTCATTTTAAGATATATGATTCTGCCTTGGAACAATATCTTCCTTCTATTACTGTATTCCAGATTTCAAATTTTCAACTCATTTACTGAAGTTTTATGTTATGTATAAGACAAGTAACAGAAATTTGGCTACATAAACAAGCAAGGCCATCTATCTTGAAATTCAGCATTTAAAGAGTTTTGTTGGTACTATTCTACGATTATCAAAACACAGTATTTGGATTTAAAAAAATCTTCTGTTCATTATCCAAATGAATCACAATGGAAGGCATGGATATGATAAAATGAGTGATTATCAGAAACCAATCAGGTTTGTATTGTTCGTGGTAATTTTAGCAAATACACACCTTGAAGGCTTATTGCTCCCTTGCCTCTCATCAGCCGAGAAGAGGGAAATTGAATCTGCAGAAAACATAAGTTTATTTGATACCTCAAATTTTAAAAAGCCTCTTTGGAGTAATTTGGGTGATAATAACCAAGTTTCTCTAATTGGAGAAAAATCACCACTTATATGGCTAATTAGTCTGAGAAATATTGTTGATGTTTGAGCTGAAGCAGCAAATATTGACGGGAAGAGCCCTGGATCTGTTATCACAGAAATACTACAATCCTTGCATTTTAAATGAGTTTGTGACCTACATTCACATTTCTTTTCGGTATTACTCATGGGATCAAATTCCAAGTTATTTTATCTATGTGCCTCATTTTCCTTGTTTATAGAAAAACTTTTGGTCCAGACTTTAGAACTGATAGAATTGTAGCTTCTAATGCTTTAATAGCATTCAAAATAAGAAAGATAGGCATAAAAGTAGAGTCAAATGCACTGTTGGTCAAAATGCCACTTTAGGAAATGGAGTTTCATTTATTTTGACGGTAGATTTAGTGAGAGTGAGGGAAAGTAGGCTTAAGAGCTGAAAATATTTTAATGACTCTCTAGCAACTCCTGTTTCTTTTGGGGTCGCAGTAAATGACTGCATACTGAGAATTTTGATGGCTGATCTTGCCACGGAGAACTTGGAAATTTGGAGGCATAGAATTCAACTTTTTTCCTAGCTGCTAAAGTTGCTATCTCTTACTTAGCATCCTCTGTTGTTTCTTATCAGTATTGACAAATGTACTTATGAAACAAACTGAGTGTTAAGAGTACAGCTTAGATGACTCACACAAAAAACATGGGAGCTATAAGATACCTTGACTTTTGTGCTGTGTGATCACTGACTTCAATTTCCAAGATAGCTAATGTCAGGTAAAGGTAAATACCAAGGCACATTTTGTGTTGAGTTTTTGTTCAACTAATATAATTAAGCAATGAGATGTTAAAAGTGTTGGAAAATAGATTTTTAAAATAGAAATTAAACTATTTTAATTTGAGCATATTTGACACCTTGTAAAAAAATATAATTAAAACCCGAGTTCATAGTAGAAGAAAGAATGAGATTCTTATTATGGAAAGTATAGAAACCAAGGAACCAGTTTCCTACATTTTATCCAGTGAACTGTGTACCTGCAGTAGCCCTAAGCAATTGATCATATGTGGTTTGTGTCACCCATAATGTTGGCAAATTGATTTTTATTAGCTGACCTCTCGACCTCTAACATAAATTTGGTAACTTCATTTTACTGTTGGGAAAAGAATTGTGTGATTACTTATAAGGGCTAGAATTATATGTTATTGCTAACACAGAACAGTGAAGAAGGCGGTAGCAGTTTCCGAATTTCTGTGCTTTGTGGAAACATGGGTTCTGAGTTCTGACCTTGAGTAGTTTTCACAAAGTGAAATTATATAATGGGTTCTTTGGTTTTCAGACTAGAAAGCTCTGCTGATTGATGAGATGCTCCAAGTATTTGGAAGAAAATTGAACATCCTGAGAGTTTTAATCTAAAATATCAGTTCAGAGTCTCTACCTCCAACTCCAAACCCCTTCCTATTCCCCCAAAGCCTACTCCTTTACACAAGTAGATGTCTCTGCTTGGAATTACTAGATTCCCATACGACAGTGAAGACTGTGAATGAGAATAAATGAAAGAATCCTATTATGTTTGGGATTTCAACTATTGAGTTTCCCATGAAATTCTGTGCCGGGTGTTTCTGATTCCCTTCTTTTAGTTTTGATAATTGAATGTAGTTTGATCAATCCACTACAACACAATATTGTTTAAAATATACGTTAATGAGAATAATTTTGCATTGTTATCAAACAGCTGTATGTTTCTATTTATCCTTTTTCTCTTCCTGGTTTTACATTTATGTGACAGGAATGGCTCACTTCACTATAAAATTCTGTTTAACCAGAGAATATCATCATTAATTTTGAAAAAGATTGTTATAAGAACCTGAACGTTTTCAACTTTAGTGGGAGGTAAGCAAATATGGAAGTAAGTTACATTTTGAAACAATACATTCTTCTTTAAAAGGTCCACATGGAAACAAAGACATATGTGTCTGAGTTTCTCTTTTTTTGCTATACATCATATCCTAAACAAAGGAAAGGCACTTCTCTTTTACTTTCCTAAAAATAACATTTTTTCCTCAAACTTTTAAAAGTTAATATATGCATTATAGAGAAACTGGGAAATATATGAAGCAAAGAACACAAACTCATCCATAAATGTAAGGAGTTTACCTTTGTGTCTTTGTGAGTCCTTGTGTGTGTGTATACACAATTGAGCGTGAATTTTATGTAGTTGAGATTGTATAGTATGTATCGTGCTTTTTCACATGTGAATCTTTGCTAATTCTAAGGCCCAAAGCCATAAGTACTTTGATAACCAAAAATACACTTCACCAACTCAATCAAAAAAAAGTAATCCTACCGTTTGTGGGGACAAAAGTTTCATAAAAGACAAAAATGTCAAGAGGCTTCTGGATAAGGATGTTGGTAGAGTCACATTAAAATACTGCATTCTCTTAATGCTCAATTTAAAATGAGACATAAAGCAACACAGTATAATAGCTATAATCCTTCTGAGAGAATTTATTATCAGATCTAGATTATTAGAATATTAGCATGAAAATGTTTCCATCAAATTATTTAGAAGAATATTACAACCGCAAAAGATACACTCATAAATCAACGGATATTATCAAACTATAAATACGAACGCAACTGCATAATCCCTTTCCTTGCATTTCCTTTTGGCCCTCTGCTGTCAACCCAGTGAATGAGCCCTGAAGTATGTTCAGAGCTGTTTTAACAATCCCTTGTCCAAGATACTTCTTTTCTATTGATTATAATAAAAAGATATCTAGAAATTGGTTAATTCACTAACTTTACTTTTCCTCGATCATTGTTAACTTAAGACATCTGAAATCTTGGATGTTGTGAAGTAAGGACTGCACATTGTCCACAGTAAACATAGGTGCTTATACAAGATACTCATGTATAGAACTGCGGTCTATGCTGCCTTGTAGATACAGATATGCTGGCAGAGAGCTATTCCCTTCACCTTTCTTCTTCCTTCTTCACTATCCCAATGACTAAATATAGAAACATGGGTAGCTCCAAGAGGTTGATTAACAAAGAGTATTCCAAAAGACAATCCTTCCTATCAATGAACAAATGCGTATTTATGGAGGTGTTATTTTACTGCCTCTACTTTTGGGCAATTAGGACTTCTTTGTCTTACAAATAGATAGCAATATTAACTAAAAAGCATATAAAGAATGATAGTTAGACCATCTGATCTTGTCAAACAACTCCTAAGCATAGAACCCTTCCCTTGCACTTCTTCTGTTGCCTCGCCCTTGCCACCTAGTGAACAGTCAGCGTTCTGCTCCAAGAGATCAAATTTAGCAGTCCCATTCCCCAAAGACAATCATCTCTATGATTCCTAAGGAAAAAAAAAAAGTGTCATTTTACATCCTTTATTTATTTATTTATTTTTGGTGAGGAAGATTAGCCCTGAACTAACATCTGTTGCCAATCCTCCTCTTTTTTGCTGAGGAAGATTGGCCCTGGGCTAACATCCGTGCCCATCTTCCTCTACTTTATATGTGGGACGCCTGTCACAGCATGGCTTGATAAGCAGTGCACAGGTCCATGCCCAAGACAGAACCTGCAAACCCCAGGCCACCGAAGTGGAGTGTGCGAAATGAACCACTACGTCACCCGGCCAGCCCCTATATCCTTTAACATCTGTTGTGCATTTCTAACCATCTAGAAAGACTAGATATTTAAGGAGGACTTACGTTTGTCCACTATACATACATTACCGTCAAAGAAAACTGCACACATGGAGCAAAGACTATAGTATAAAAACTTCTTGTAAATAGGCACATTCTGACCTAGGTCCCTTCCTCTTCTTACCTTTATCAACCCACTGCACAAGTGTAAGCATCTGTAATGCTTCGAGGTGATTTTAGTAATTTCACTTTCACAGTTATTTTCAGAAGATGAATTTTAACACAAAATGTATTAGTTTACCAACTTTCGTCATATGGGACAAATTCCTTAGAAAGACCAGATGTTGTAAAATTAGGTCTCATTTTGCCATTACACTCACTATGGAAACAGCAAGCACACAAGCATATGGGACAGTGGTTAGTCTTGCCTCACTAAGAGCATATTAGCGTGGAGCTTTTTGCACTTGCTCCTCTTCCCACCTCCCTGGAAACCAGTGCATAACACAACGTACTGCTCAAAGAGATAGTTTGACCATTCCATTTCCAAAAGATAGTATTTCACATGGATTTTAACAGAGTATTTACAAAATGTGTTTATTACTATCTCTACTTTTAATCTAGTCTGTGTACTTCTAAACATCTAGAAAGACTATATGTTTCAAATAATTACTTACATTTGTCTACTATATGCTCAGTAGTGTTAAGTAAACTACACAATGTGGTAATAGTTATACCTGGAAGTGTCTTCTAAATAGGAGCATTCTAGTTTAGAACTCTTCACTTCTGCAATTCCTTCATTCCACCACCACCCCGGTGGTTGGGTATAGGCACATACATCACTTAGATGTGGTTTTACAATTTTATTTCTAAAAATCATTTTCAGAAGACAGCCTTTCAGTGAATGTTAACATGAGGGTTACAAAATGTGTTAGTTTACTAACTCCACTTTGGTCTTACTTTGGCCACCCCTTTAATACCCACAGACTATATACCATAAATTTAAGACTCATTTGTCCAGTGCATAAACAGTATATACAATATAGAAAAGTTAAAAAAAATTCACATATAGGTCATTGGATAATCAGAAATTTCTAGTACACACTAGGAAAAGAACTTTGTCAATTTTTTCCCTCCCCCCTTCAACTCAGTGAACAAGTACAGATGGTATACTGCTGAAAGAGGTGGTTAACAATTCCATTTCCAAAGACAATATTACTCATCGATTTTAAAAAGCTATTTACAAAATGTAATTTTGCTACTTTTATTTTGACATACATCTTGCACTTCTAAACATCTGGAAAGATTATATATTTCAAACAGGAACTTGTCCACTCTGTAAAGAGTACTGTTAAATAAAACTACATATATAACAAAGGTTCTAATTGGCAGTATCTTCTAAATATTCCCTCTTTTCTTCCTTCTCTCCACCTCCAGCACAGAGGACAAGTGCAGACACTGTGATGCTTAGAGGTAACTGAACAAATTCATTTCCAATAGTCATTTATAGGAGACAAGCTTTATTATAAATTTCAAAACAAAGTATACAAAATGTGTTAATTTTATTTTTCCTAAATTTACTTTGTCATATATCAGCAAGTTTTTTAACATATAATGACTAGACATTGCAAAATTAGGATTGATTTGTCTGTTATACACACTACAAACACAGCAAAACAAAATATACATAACATACAGAAAAGTGGTTTATCTGAAATTATCCATCTACGAACACACTAGCAAATTATCTTTTGTAATTCTTTTCCTCACTTCCTCTAAACCATTGAACAATATTGATAGTAGTATGCTGCTCATATAAGTGGTTTAGCAATTCCATTTCCAACAGACAGTATTTCCTACAAATTTTGGCAAAAAGGTATTTACAGTGATATTTTACTATATCTGCTTTTAACATAGGCTAGCTTAGTTTCAAATAAGAATGTAGTTTGTTCACTATATATACAATACCCTTGAATAAACTGCACAGATGTAACAATAGTTATAATCTGAAAGTGTCTTTTAAATGTGAACATTCTGGCTTAGAACCCTGCCTTTCTCTTATTCCTCTACTGATACAATGGACCATAAGTCTCAAATTTTCATAAGACAGTCTTTCTTATGAATTTTAACACAAGATGTACTAGTTTCCCAATTCTTTTTTTTTTTTTTTGATTTTTTCAATTCTTTAATTATCTGAAACAAAAATTCCATGAGGTTTTAAACATGTCTTGTAAATCAAACAGATTAAACTTATAAACATGGTAAAACTTTAAGTTCTCTTAAATGTTATAATATTGTATGTTACTTCAGTAGGTTTTTTTAAGTTGTAATTCTAAATTAGTTGCTCAATTTCAAAAATTTAAATTGAAATTTTAAGGCTTCTCCTCTAATGAAATAAATTTTCTTAAATATTATAAATACAAAAAATCTCAAATATGTCAGATTCCCTCTTAAAATAAGAATATCAAACCTATAGTTTTGATTCTAAACCTTTCTATTCTTAATTCTGTCTTCCCAGAGTTGAATGTTGCTGGCCCATCAAGAAGACAGTTACAACTCTTTAAACATTTTTGTTTGTTTTCTCAATACAATGTTGGAGAAAAAAATGTTATCAAGGATGCAACGCCTTGTACTCTAGAAAAACCATCATCACTTAAATAGAACTAATTACTCTCTTTCAAGCATTAACAATTTTTTTTTTTTTGCTGAAACATGCAGAGAATTTTTATTTATCACATATGTTAATACTTATATTTAGTTGTAGCACAGAGTCACAGATAGAAGTGCAAGCGAGGTACTAGTAGGGCTCAAGGTCTCGCACTGCATCTAGTACACAGTCAGTTGTTCAATAATACTTGTCATATTTCTCACATACCAACTTTTGGTACAATAAACTGTCAATTAGTCATTTTTTTAGGTAGTTGCCTTTTTTTTTTATTATTGTTATGCTCCATTTTTGCCAACTAAGGATTTCATTCCACTTTTTTTTTTGTTTTTTTGTTCTGTTTTGTTTTCAGTTATATTTAGAGGTTAGGTGGTAGGGCACCATCCTCCTTTCCCCCACAACAGAATAGTATTCTTATTAGAAGTTCCTAAGACTGGGCAATTCCAGCATGCACAGTGTGATAAGACATAGCTGGGAAGATGAGAAACTGTAGCCATCATCTAGGGATGATAAATTCCATCGCTGTCACTCCTTGCAGGTTGAAGGTCCTCTTCTCATGATTATTGGCCTCCTATGTGGTTGTATCTCACCCTTGGTCATTCTGTTAATAGACATATTCCATACTCCTAACAACTATGCTACACTCACTCCCTCTTCTACTTAAAAGAATGTTAGATCTATAAATTTATATCAACTGCAAAATTCCATAATGTAAGCAAATGTTATAAGCTTAAATAGCAAATAATATATTTTATTTTATTATTATTATTTTTTTATTTTTTTATTTTTTTTTCAGTTCTTTTACACTTTATCAATTCCTTCTACTCAAGGCATCAAAACAACGAAATTTGTGATGAAAGTTTTTCTCGGTGGATTTCTCAATGAGGAAAATAAATTGAGAAGGGGTGGTTCTGCAGTATCAAAATAGGGCTTGAACAAAAATTTGACTAATTACCCACCAATTTATATGCACTTCTTTAATTTTCTTGCATATTCTAGGATCGAGTTTGGGGCTCAGATGGGTATTTATTTATTTATTTATTTATTTATTTTTTTAAATTTTTTGTTTATTGCAGTAACATTGGTTTATAACATTGTAAAAATTTCAGGTGTACATCATTGTACTTCTATTTCTGCATAGATTACATCATGTTCACCACCAAAATACTAATTACAACCCTTCACCACACACATGTACCGAATTATCCCTTTCACCCTCCTCCCTCCCCCCTTCCCCTCTGCTAACCACCAATACAATCTCTGTCCCTATGTGTTTGTTTATTGTTGTTATTATCTACTACTTAATGAAGGAAATCATACGGTATTTGACCTTCTCCCTCTGACTTATTTCACTTTGCGTTATACCCTCAATGTCCATCCATGTTGTCACAAATGGCTGGATTTCATCGTTTCTTATGGCTGAGTAGTATTCCATTGTGTATATATACCACAGCTTCTTTATCCATTCGTCCCTTGATGGGCACTTAGGTTGCTTCCAAGTCTTGGCTATTGTGAATAATGCTGCAATGAACACAGGGGTGCATGTACCTTTGCAAATTGGTGTTTTCAAGTTCTTTGGATAAATACCCAGCAGTGGAATAGCTGGATCATATGGTAGTTCTATCCTTGATTTTTTGAGGAATCTCCATACTGTTTTCCATAGTGGCTGCACCAGTTTGCACTCCCACCAGCAGTGTATGAGAGTTCCCTTCTCTCCACATCCTCTCCAACACATGTTGTTTCCTGTCTTGTTAATTATAGCCATTCTGACGGGCGTGAGGTGATATCTCATTGTAGTTTTGATTTGCATTTCCCTGATAGTTAGTGATTTTGAACATCTTTTCATGTGTCTGTTGGCCATCTGTATATCTTCTTTGGAGAAATGTCTGTTCAGGTCTTTTGCCCATTTTTTAATTGGGTTGTTAGTTTTGTTGTTGTTGAGATGCATGAGTTCTTTATATATTTTGGAGATTAAGCCCTTATCAGATGTATGATTTGCAAATATCTTCTCCCAATTGTTAGGTTGTCTTTTCGTTTTGTTGATGGTTGCCTTTGCTGTGCAGAAGCTTTTTAGCTTGATGTAGTCCCATTTGTTTATTTTTTCTATTGTTTCTCTTGCCCGGTCAGATGTGGTGTTTGAAAAGATGTTGCTAAGACCGATGTCGAAGAGCGTACTGCCTATGTTTTCTTCTAGAAGTTTCATAGTTTCAGGTCTTACATTCAAGTCTTTAATCCATTTGGAGTTAATTTTTGTGTATGGTGTAAGGTAAGGGTCTACTTTCATTTTTTTGCATGTGGCTATCCAGTTTTCCCAACACCATTTGTTGAAGAGACTTTCTTTTCCCCATTGTATGTTAGTGGCTCTTTTGTCAAAGATTAGCTGTCCATAGACGTGTGGGTTTATTTCTGGGCTTTCGATTCTATTCCATTGATCTGTGTGTCTGTTTTTGTGCCAGTACCATGCTGTTTTGGTTACTATAGCTTTGTAGTATATTTTGAAATCAGGGAGTGTGATACCTCCAGCTTTGTTCTTTTTTCTCAGGATTCCTTTAGCTATTCGGGGTCTTTTGTTGTTCCATATAAATTTTAGGATTCTTTGTTCTATTTCTGTGAAGAATGTTGTTGGAACTTTGATAGGGATTGCATTGAATCTATAGATGGCTTTAGGAAGTATGGACATCTTAACTATGTTAATTCTTCCAATCCAAGAGCATGGAATATCTTTCCATTTCTTTGTGTCTTCTTCAATTTCTTTCAGAAATGTTTTATAGTTTTCGGTGTACAGATCTTTCACCTCTTTGGTTAAGTTTATTCTTAGGTATTTTATTCTTTTGGTTGCAATTGTAAATGGGATGGTATTCTTAATTTCTCTTTCTGCTAGTTCGTTGTTAGTGTACAGAAATGCAACTGATTTTTGTATGTTGATTTTGTATCCTGCAACTTTACCATATTCGTTTATTACTTCTAAAAGTTTTCTGGTGGATTCTTTAGGGTTTTCTATATATAAAATCATGTCATCTGCAAATAGTGACAGTTTCACTTCTTCCTTTCCAATTTGGATCCCTTTTATTTCTTTCTCTTGCCTGATTGCTCTGGCTAGGACTTCCAGTACTATGTTAAATAGGAGTGGTGACAGTGGGCATCCTTGTCTGGTTCCTGTTCTTAGAGGGATAGCTTTCAGTTTTTCACCATTGAGGATGATATTAGCTGTTGGTTTCTCATATATGGTCTTTATTATGTTGAGGTACTTTCCTTCTATACCCATTTTATTCAGAGTTTTTATCATAAATGGATGCTGGATCTTGTCAAATGCTTTCTCTGCATCTATTGAGATGATCATGTGATTTTTGTTCTTCATTTTATTAATGTGGTGTATTACGTTGATTGATTTGCGAATGTTAAACCATCCCTGCATCCCTGGAATAAATCCCACTTGATCATGGTGTATAATCTTTTAACGTATTGTTGTATGCGATTTGCTAGTATTTTGTTGAGGATTTTCGCATCGATGTTCATCAGTGATATTGGCCTGTAATTTTCTTTTTGTGTTGTCCTTGTCTGGTTTTGGTATCAGGGTAATGTTGGCTTCGTAGAATGAGTTAGGAGCTTCCCCCTCCTCAATTTTTGGAAGAGTTTGAGAAGGATAGGTATTAAGTCTTCTTTGAATGTTTGGTAGAATTCACCAGGGAAGCCGTCTGGTCCTGGACTTTTATTTTTGGGGAGGTTTTTGATTACTGTTTCGATCTCCTCACTGGTGATTGGTCTATTCAAATTCTCTACTTCTTCTTGATCCAGTTTTGGAAGGTTGTATGATTCTAAGAATTTATCCATTTCTTCCAGATTGTCAAATTGGTTGGCATATAGCTTTTCATAGTATTCTCTTATAATCTTTTGTATTTCTGAGGTGTCTGTTGTAACCTCTCCTCTTTCATTTCTGATTTTACTTATTTGTGCCTTCTCTCTTTTTCTTGGTGAGTCTAGCTACAGGTTTGTCAATTTTGTTGATCTTTTCAAAGAACCAGCTCTTGGTTTTATTAATTTTTTCTATTGTTTTTTTGTTCTCTATTTCATTTATTTCTGCTCTGATTTTTGTTATTTCCCTTCTTCTACTGATTTTGGGCTTTGTTTGTTCTTCTTTTTCCAGTTCCTTTAGGTGCATTGTTAGATTGTTTATTTGAGATTTTTCTTGTTTGTTGAGATAGGCCTGTATCGCTATAAACTTCCCTCTTAGAACCGCTTTTGCTGTATCCCATAAATTCTGGCATGTCGTATTTTCATTTTCATTTGTCTCCAGGTATTTTTTGATTTCTTCTTTGATTTCTTCGTTAACCCAGTTGTTGTTCAGTAGCATTTTGTTTAATCTCCAGGTATTTGTGGCCTTTCTGATTTTCTTCCTATAGTTGATTTCTAGTTTCATACCGTTGTGGTCAGAAAAGATGCTTGGTATTATTTCAATCTTCTTAAATTTATGGAGACTTGTTTTGTGGCCTAATATGTGATCAATCCTGGAGAATGTTCCATGTGCATTTGAAAAGAACGTGTATTCTTCGGTTTTTGGATGGAATGCTCTGTATATATCTACTAGGTCCATCTGTTCTAGTGTGTTATTTAAGGCCAATGTTTCCTTATTGATCTTCTGTTTGGATGATCTATCCGTTGGTGTAAGTGGAGTGTTAAAGTCCCCTACTGTTATTGTGTTACTGTCTATTTCCGTTTTTATGTCTGTTAATAATTGCTTTATATATTTAGGTGCACCTACATTGGGTGCGTAGATATTTACAAGTGTTACATCCTCTTGTTGGATTGTTCCCTTGATCATTATGTAATGCCCTTCTTTGTCTCTTTTTACAGTTTTTGTTTTAAAGTCTATTTTGTCTGATATGAGTACTGCTACCCCAGCTTTCTTTTCATTGCCATTTGCATGGAGTATCTTTTTCCATCCCTTCACTTTCAGTTTGTGAGTGTCCTTAGGTCTGAAGTGTGTCTCTTGTATGCAGCATATATATGGGTCTTGTTTTTATCCAGTCAGCCACCCTATGCCTTTTAATGGGAGCATTTAGTCCATTGACGTTTAAAGTAGCTATTGATAAGTATGTACTTACTGCCATTTTTTAACTTTTTTTTCTCAGTGTTTTAGTATTCCTTCTCTGTTCCTTACTTCTTCTATACAGAATTGATGGTCACTTTAGTTTGACCTCTGTCTGAAAGCTGTACTCTTTAACTCCCCTCCTCCCTCGTTTTATGTTTTTAATATCATATCTAACCTCTTTTTTGTGCATTTGTATCCATTACGTTCTAATCATGGAAATAGATAATTTTTCCTATTTGTGGTCTTCTCTTTTCCCCTTAAATCAGTCCCTTTAACATTTCTTGTAGCACTGGTTTCTTGGTGACAAACTCCTTTAATTTTTGCTTATCTGGGAAAATTTTGATCTCTCCTTCCATTTTGAATGATAACCTTGCTGGGTAGAGTATTCTTGGCTGTAAGTTTTTTCCTTTTAGCACTTTAAATATATCGTGCCATTCTCTTCTAGCCTGTAAGGTTTCTGCTGAGAAGTCAGCTGATAGCCTTATGGGGTTTCCTTTGTATGTAACTTGACATTCTCTTGCAGCTTTTAGGATTCTCTCTTTATCTTTAATTCTGGACATTTTGATTATGATGTGTCTTGGTGTGGGCCTCTTTGGGTTTATCTTGTTTGGTGCTCTCAGTGCTTCCTGTACCTGGATGTCTGTTTCCTTCCTTAGGTTAGGGAAGTTTTCATCTATTATTTCTTGAAATAGATTCTCTGCCCCCTTGTCTCGCTCTTCTCCTTCCGGGACACCTATAACACGGATGTTAGTGCGCTTGATGTTGTCCCAGAGGTCCCTTAGACTGTCCTCACTCTTTTTAATTCTTTTCTCTTTTACCTGTTCACCTTGGGTAATTTCTTCTAGTCTTTCTTCCAGCTCACAGATCCGTTCTTCTGTATCCTCTACTCTGCTTTTGAGTCCCTCTAATGAATTTTTCATTTCCAGTATTGTATTCTTCATTTCTGATTGGTTCTTTTTTATATCTTCCATTTCTTTGTTGACATTCTCACTGAGTTCATCTATTCTTCTCCCCAGATCAGTGAGCATCCTTAACACTCTTAGTTTGAACTCTCTGTCGGGTAGGTTCCTCATTTCTGTTTCACTTAGTTCCTTTTCTGGGGTTTTGTCCTGTTCCCTTACTTGGAATGTATTCTTTTGCCTCCTCATTTTGCCTCTTTCCCTGTGCTTGTGTCTATGTATTAGGTAGGTCAGCTACGTCTCCTGCTCTTGGATAGGTGACCTTCTGTTAGTGATGCCTTGGGAGGCGTCCAGTGTGCTTCCCTCAGTTCTCAATGTTCCTTGGGTGGCCCCTATGTGGGCTACGTGTGTCCTTCTATTGTGGCCTGTTAGCTCTCCCTATAGGCGCCCAGGGAGGCTGAGTTATGCTCCTGGCCAGCTGTTGTAATGCTCAGCTGCTTGTAGTTGTTGTGGGCCCTTCAGTCTCTTTATCAGGTGTGGGGCACCCCAGCACAGTTGGCTGTAAGTTCTAATACCACATTTGTGTTGCAGTATTTCTTTTAACTGAGTAGGCCCCCAGCGTGGCAGGTTGTTATGCTCAGGGCCTTACAATTGCAGTAAGCCTCTAGCCTATTATGTCTCTTGTCAGCTCTCTGAGGATTGCAGCTGGGTGGGGCTGGCCTCAGGCACAGGAGCACCCAATTGTTTCAGGCTTTGGAAGGTGGGGCAAACCTCCTATGTGGGTCTTTGAGAAGCACAAGTCTTCTGCAGCTGACAAGCCCTGCAGCTGACAAGCCCTGCCGCCCACAGGTCCACACACACAGTCAACACAGTCCTGCCCCGTGTGAGTGCCCCGACCTCCCGAAGCAGACCCAGTCTCTCCACGGCGGGAGCCCCACACACTCCGCCACCACCCCACACTCTCCACCAGCTCCTTGTGCACACCCTGCCCCACTCAAGTCGGCTCAGTTGCCAGGCTGCAGAGAATCCAGTCACCAATCTTTGCAGGCCCACACGTTGCCTGAGGGCTTGTTGTTGGGTGGGGCCAGTCTCTAGGGTGGGCTGCCTGCCCTGGCTGAGCTGGATTAAATCGGTGCTCTAGCGGGTGGGGCAGACCCTGGGCTAGCAGGTCTCAGGGAGAACTCCAATGGCGTCTGTGTCAGCACGCTCACACCAGGCCACAACAATGGCCGCCGCCAATGTCCCAGTCCCTGGAGAGGTCTCACCCCTCACCGAGATGCACTCAGGGCCTATTAGGTGAGTCTCTTGTCACCACAGCACTGTGCACCTTTCTTTCTGGTGATTTTAGGGTGCTCTCTGGAGCGGGTGAGTTTGTGCGCGGGCCCTTTAAGAGCCAGTTTTAGTTTCTTTGTGAACCGGGTTTTCTGGGGGTGCTCCCCAATGTTTTAGTAGCAGCAAAGTCAGATATTATGCCGCTGGTCTCTATTGTGCTGGGTCCACAAAATGCCCACCGCGGGGGCGCTCCCTGGCTCAGGGCCCCGCGCCTCCAGGGAGGCTGCGTACCTGTGAGCTGCTCCCGGCGGCCGTGAAGCTGGTGGCTTGTGAAGGCGGCGTTTTTCCTCTCCAGAAGGGAGTCTCTGCCTCTTCCACCTCAGTGAGGATTGTCCGTTGTTGCAGGAGTTCCTCTCATCCAGTTTTCAGTTCTGTCTCAGGGGTAATTTTTCCATGAGTAGTTGTAAATTGGCTGTGTCCACGGGAGGAGGTGAGTTCCAAGTCTGCCTACGCCGCCATCTTGACTCCGCCTCCTCCCAATTCTTTTATCACAGTCTGGAAAACTCTTAGCCATATAGAAAGACCAGATGTTGTAAAATTAGGACTCATCTGTCTATTACAAGTGCTATACATATAGCAAAACAGAACAAAATGCACAGACATTTGGGACAATAATCTTACTTCACTCTAAACACGCTGGCATAGAGCCCTTTGTGTGTCATTTCTCACCCTCCTCCCTGGAAACCAGTGCACAGCACGATGTGTACTGCTCGAGGAAGTGGTTTTGCCATTCAACTTAACAACAATGACCACAGTATTTCAAAGAATTTTAATAAAAAGTATTTACAAAATGTGTTATTTTACTGTATACTTTTATATAAAACACTTCAGAATGTCTGGAAAAACTAGTTATTTCAAAAAAGTACTTAGCACTGTCGTTTATGTATACAGTAGTGAGGAATAAAATGCACCACAGAAGGACGGTTATAATGTGAACATGACTTCTAAACATGAGCAGTCTGGCCTACTATCCTTTTTACTCTTTATAGAGGAATCATCTCTGAAGATTCTCTTTTTTTCATTTACGCTTTTGTGTGATACTGGGATGTCTATTTTTCTTCTCTGGCATTTATAATTATATATATGTTTATGAACCCAGGTATTGTATTAACTTTAGCTCTCTCATATATGAATTGAGTATATTAGGCATTCTTTCTCCTCTGTCAACCTACACCAATTATAGATGAAAAATCCTTCAATTTTCTAATCGGCTTCTTCACGGCCTTCTGCTCCATCTCTTCTCCTCTAACCCATTGATCAAATGTGGAAGTGTCACTTCTAGAGATGGTCTAACAATTCCATTTTCAAAAGTCACTTTCTATGATTTTCTTTTTAATGAAAGGGTATTTACAAGACAGGTGTTTTTAACTCTCCTTATTATATGTAGTTGACTTCTTTACATACATAAGACCTAGATGTAGAAAAATAAGTTGAATTTTGAAAGGTTGGCAGGTAAAGTTGGGAGCAGTTTTTTTCACATTATGTACACAAGCCGTCTATAAAGAGCCGGAAATCTCCCTAAGTGGTGGCGTGCACCTCCTGTTGGCCAGAAGTGGCCCATTATTCTACACTGTCTCTTCCAGCACCAAGGTCCAGCTGGCTTCTTTCCCACTTCCCTGCTGTCTTTCAGGGCTCCGTGTACCTGCTGAGCCTCAAGGACTCTGCTTGTCATTGTCAGGATGGGGTGGCATCTCATCCAGATGGGACACAATGGTCACCCAGGTTTCCAGATCTCTGTGGCTCCTGGCCTGAGGTAGCCAAGCTCTCATCCATGCCAGCCCACCTTCTTGGCCCCAGACTCTTCCAGCCTTTCAGAACTGCCATTCTTGCCCCGTCTGCCACTACCATCAGGTCCGAAAAAGGGTCACCATGGCTTCCTGGCCTTGGCGAGGCCAGTGATGGCCGTGGAGGGCTCAGTGGTGGCTGTGGAAAGCTCAAGACCAGCCTCAGCTCACGCACGGTGGGGCGGGAGGCACGGGTTTGGGTTGCTTCTCACCTCGGCCTTTGACTGAACTTGTCTTCCTTTTTCTGTTGTTGTTCAGGTTTTTTTCTTTTTACCTCCCACTTTATTGAGGTATAATTGACAGAAATCGGACAGATATAAGAAGTACAACATAATTGTTTGATATACGTATACCCGGTGAAATGATTACCACAATTAAGTTAATTCATACATCCATCACCTTAAAATAGTTACCATTTGTGGGGAGGCGGGTGAGAACACTTAAGATCTATTCTCTTAGCAAATTTCAAGTATACAACACTGTAATATCTTTATATTATTTTTAAAGCTTTATTGAAGTATAATTGACAAATAAAGTTGTAGGATAAAGTGTACATCTTGATGATTTGATATATGTTTTTCATTGTGAAAGGAAAGGATTCCCCTCATTGAGTTAACTAACACATCCATCATATATTTACTTTTTTTTTTTTTTTTTTGGTGAGAACATTTAAGTTCTACTCTCAGCAAATTTCAGTTACACAATACAGTGTTATCAACTATAGTTATCATGTTATACATTAGATCTTCAGACCTTATTCACCTCATAACTGAAAGTTTATACCCTTTTACCAACCTCTCCCTATTTCCCCCCACCCAGGCCCTGGCAACCACTTGTCTACTCTCTGTTTCTATGAGTTTCAGCTATTTTTTTAGATTCCACATATAAGTACTACCATGATACAATATTTGTCTTTCTCTGTCTGACTTATTTCACTTACCATAACACCCTCCAGGTTCATCCATGTTGTCACAAATGATAGAATTTCTTTCTTTTTTATGGCTAAATAATATTTCATTATATACACACACACATTCATCTATCTCTTGATCCATTATCCATCAAGAGACACTTAACCTGTTTCCATACCTTGGCTGTTGTGAATAATGCTGCAGTGAACATGGAAGTGGAGATATCTCTTCAAGATACTAATTTAATTTTCTTTGGGTATATGCTCAGAGGTGGGATTCATGAATCATATGGTTGTTCTGTTTTTAATTTTTTGAGGAACCTCCATAATATTTCTTGTAGTAGCTGTACTAATTTACATGCCCATCAACACTGTACAAGGGTTCCTTTTCTCTACGTCTTTGTCAACATTGTTATCCCTTGCCTTTTTGATAATAGCCATCCTAACAGATATGAGGTGATATCTCATTGTGATTTTGACTTGCTTTTCCCTGATGATTAGTGCCTTTTCATGTACATGTTAGCCATTTGTATGTCATCTTTGGAAAAATATCTTTTAGATCCTTTGTCCATTTTTAATCAGGTTATTTGTTTTTTTTGCTATTGAGTTGGATGAGTTCTTTATATATATTGGATATTATCCCCTTATGGGATATATGGCTTGCAAATATTTTTTCCCACTTCAGAGGTTGCCTTTTCATTTGGTTGATTATTTTTTTTTTTTTGCTATGCTATCTTCCTTTGTTAATAAACATGTTAGGCATGTAGACATCCATTTAGTAGAGTTCTCCAAATAATAGAAACATTAAAATCAAGATTGATTTAAAAAGCCTAAGCCTTTTTAGATTTTTTCTTCTTATTCACAATCTCATATTAATATTATAAGGCTGAAGAAAATGCTTAAAGCCTTGGAGAATTTCATGAGAATTATTTATTTAAGAAAATTCATTAATAAAATTTACATCAGAATAATATGATGAAATATTTTCAAGTCTGAACATAATAACTTTTTGATATTTTGTGAAGTAAAACTTATTGTCCCTAAAAATGTGTGCTACAATATTATGTCCAGATGACTTAATTTCTTTGTTTAAACCAAGTTGATATGACACATCAGTTAAGCTGGATGATCAATGTACCTGGGAGGCTAAACATTGGAGAGTCTATAGTACAGTATTTAAAGTTTGATTATTAAGATTTTTGAACATATGCATATACTAGTGACATTTAAAGAATCTATAAATTTGTCTTCAACAGTGGTGCAGCATCAATGATTCTACCAGCCAGCTATTTCAGTTATTCCAAAGAACTTAATCAACAGAAAGTGCAAAGATTAGTCAGTCCTTGAATAAAATCTAAGCCACTACCTTAATAGCAAACTGTTATTTAACGGCAACTTAGAATATTTATTTCATTACCGTGGAATACGTTGAAGATAGCATTGTGCGGGGCCGGGGGTGGGTGGGTGCCAGAGAAAATTAGCAGTTCATTTTGTCCTAAGACCAGTTTGGAAAGTGCTATGTTAGAGTAAGTTTGGGGTGTACAGAGGAGTGGCAGCTGAGTCTCATAGGGAACACAAGGATGGTTTTCCAGAATGGGTGACTCCTGCCACAGCAAGCAAGGTAAGAGATGGTTAGACAAAAGAGGGAGTAAATAAATTCCTGGTGAAGAGGGCAGTTTGAGAAAGGTTGAAGCGTGGGAAACAATTCCAGCATCAGTAATACGTCTCGAGAAGGTGGAAGAAGGATGCATATTGAGAGTTACCTAAAAAAATAAGGTGTGATTTTGGTGTTAACCAAGTGTAAAATAAATTCAGTTTGAAATGACAGAGAAGTATTCATTAAACGAGAAAGTAAAAGCTTCATATTTTAGCTGTGATCATAGCTATAAAAGACGCATCCCCGTTTTGAGGTGCTGCAAAATATAAAGCAATTGCAATCACAGGGTCTGGATGTCAAAGACGTTGGGGCAGGAGATGGCCATTGGGACCCACCTGGAAGCTCTGCACTGCACTATTCAGTTTCTACGTAGAATGGGGCTCCTCATGCTGCCCTGGTAATCCCAGGGCAACTCTTCATGCTGTGAAAATCTCTTGGCCATCTGTAACCTTTCTTGACACTCTATATATTGGGAGAAAGTACCCAAGGAAATCAGTGACCTCATTGATTTTCTGCACATTACAAGGTAATAATCTGAGACTGTAGTTTGCTTTTATTCTTTTAAAACATTAGGGGAAACTGGCTAGAAGGGAAATTTTTGCTCATGTGGTCTTAGAACACAGAGGCAGCTATTACATTATTTATGGTTCATGGCTTTTATATTGTCCTTGTAAATTAAAAATACTTCCATATATTGTCATGTATGCATGAGTATGTATGCAAAGTGGAGGTAGTGACAGCATTTGAAGTATCGTAATCAGGAATTCACACTCTAGAAATAACATAATTACATAAACGCTTCAAATATGTAACCAAAATTTATGCAAAGAGAAGATTAACGTAATTTTTCATTGGTGAAATAAGTGGTGCTCAGGGTACATGGTTGGCTACCACTCCTGCATGAATAAGATGTAAGTATCACACAAGCTCTGTAGCCCATTGGGACCCATCCACAAGTTCTAGAACTTCATTTGGTCCTGCCTTTTCATATTTCATGGAAAACTCTGTCATCTCATCTGACTAGAGTGTTGACTGGTCCTGACATCAAAATATCTTTTTTTCCTCATGAGGGTGTTAGATACAATATTGCATAATATACCATTTGCTAAAATTCTCTCATAGTACACTGTCATATTAAAAGTTTTATGCTTCTGAGACCTGCTTTTGCATATTTTTGTCTCACTGTTAACTAATGAAATTGTAGTTATTTTCCTTAAAATTTTATGTCATCTTAATTGCTGGTGCAAACATATACCTTATAACCAAAAAGTAGGTGGCATACTCTTTTCCTCTGTAGCTACAGAAAAGCAGATACTTTTTGGTATCACAAAATTAGTTCTCATAAAATGGTGAAGTGATAACATCACAAAAATATTAATTTTACTCCCCTGTTCATGTGAAGACTTGTGTGAAGATGAATCATCAGCTGTCTTTTATGGTTTTTTTTTTTTTGTTAATAAAATTATCTTTGAAAGTCTGATTTGTAAAAAGAAGTCTGTGAAGAAAACTGTGAGGATTTCAGAGTTGTTACTATATCCTATGAGATATAACCAGTAACTTCAAAAAGTATGATTGGTAATTTAATAAATTATTGTTCTCTTAAAAATTTTTAAGTTGACATCTGTGTATTCTAAAAGGTATAGATAATTTTGAGGTTCTTTTTTAAAGCCAAGAGAAATGCTTTCGAATTCATTTATTTTATATTTATGCAAAACTGTATAATAAATTCCACTCTTGGATTCTTTATTCAAAGAGAGAGTTTCAGAATATTTTTCTCATTTAATTAACTAGAGCAAGACTTCTATGCTAAGACTTTGTTGCAATATCTGAGAACAGAGAGAGAAGACTTCCTTATTCTTACAAAAATAAGTTGTATGACTGTATTTGGCAGAATCTGGTTTGACTTTTGTATTCATTGAAACATACTGCCTGGCAGGATATGGGAGGGTCGTACGGCTAGGGTGGTCACATATTTGCCTGGAACAATTTTGGCTTATATTTTTGTCCCAGCATGATTATTAATAGCCCCCGCTTTCAGTCTCAGAAATGTCTCTCTCTTTGGTTGGTAAATTATATGGTGTATGTATAGTCTTCCCCACTGTCTACTTTTCTAATCTCCTGAGGCTTCCCACTGTTTAAGGAGAGAACATGATAAGAATTGAATAGTCAAAGTGGTTGAAGTCTGTTCACAAGAATGGTGGTCCAGACTTGTGAGGAATGCAAGAACCAAAGAAGAAGATATTCCTTCTTCCTTTTTAATACTGGTTCCAGTTTGCCTTGGCCATCCTTTGGTCAGTGTAGAACCTCACGTTTGAAAAGTTCTGTCTTTGCTTCAATTTGGAAATAGTGTATTATTCCTTGAAGATTAAATTCCTTAAGCATGACCCAGTCTCATAGTCTAGTCTCATACTCCACACTATATACAAGTATGACTTTTCTAAAAAGAAAATCCAACTATATCACTGTCTTGCTTAATAATTTTTCAATATCTTACCATCACTTTCAGAATTAAGTCTAAGCTACTGAATGTCATCATTTAAGTTATTTAAGTCTCTAAGGTTCCTCCCTCTTTCATATTCAACTTTTCAAGTGTCTCTTCAGCATCCCATTTGGATTCATCCTACAGACACCTCAATTCAGAGTGTGACAAACTGATCTGTCATCTTTTCCCATAAACCTGTTCTCCCATCTGTTGTTTTAGATGTTGGCACCACTATTATTCTATACTCAAATAACTGGTTATTCTCCTTTATTGTTGTTCCTAACGTAATTCTACTGTCACAACAAAGTCCAAAGTGTATAATCACTCAAACTTGATATATCCCATTCAATATAATTATCATTATCTTCTATTGTCTAATATATATTATAATAAATATAAATAATGTATATAATTTATCACACAATATCATTATCTTCTATTCCCAGTGGAGAAGAAAAGAGCATGGAGGGTCAGACATGATAGGAATGGCCTGGAATAAGACATGTCCAGACATGTCCTCTGTCCATATTCCATTGACTGGACTTTAGTAACATGGTTACAACAAAGTTATGCAGTCCAGCTGAGTGCCCAGGAAGGAGAGGAAATACGTTTAGTGAAGAGCTGGCTAATAGTCTTTGCCATGTTTCTCCATCATCACCACTCTACTCTGCCCATTACAACCTTCCACTCACATCAATTTTATTTCTTAAATATTTGTTAATTCTGTCTCTCTCTAGTCTTATCATTACTGCCCTTCATCATCTCTCCATAATACTAGAATAATAGTCTTCTGAATCAAACCCTCCGAACTAAACATTCTAATTAGCAGGGTCCAGAAAGCTTTCCCTGAACTCCCTGGCTCAGCTTTCTGCCTCCAAAGCCCTCTATCCATGTTTTTATGATGTAATGTGCAGTATCATATTTAAAATGTCTGTGTGTCCATCTTCCTTACTGCACTATGAAATATTCAAGGAGATGGACTTTTTAAAATTTCAGTGTCTTTAATGCCTTGTATAATTTTTGCATAGATAATATACAGTGCTTATTTTAATAGAGAAGGAATGGTTGCTCTGCTGACATCCCTACTCCTGGGAGGGGTGAAAAAAGGGGTTTATTAAAAGGAGTTCATGGTTTCTGGATGTTGACTCACATTATGAGTAGACTCTCCAGTTCTTCTGTCTCTTGTCTCTGACATAACTAGTCTTCTTCCTTTTTCAAACATTCTCTGACCTTTTTCAAACATTCTCTGACCAGCCCAAGGAATCTTTTCTAGTCTACAAGAAAGAAACTTTGTTCTTACTTAATGATTTTTTTTCTCTGTTGTCTTTGCTAGCTATTTCCAGGCCCTTAATCCTGAGTAATATTATGTCTACAGTTTTCTTTAAAATATTTCAACATGGATGTTCTGTTCTGGGAAATATTTTAACTGCTTTACGTTAGTCTCTAAGGGCGTTCAGTTGGACTCATTACACTGTAGGAGTAATCAATTAATTTTTAATCAGATCAGGGGCCATTCTACAAATGCTTCAACTATCTTTACCTCCCATCACCGTCAGAGATGTGTTCCTTTTTATAATGAATGTTAGAAGTAGGTTTTCATTGGTGAAAGAAGTGACTTGTTAATTAGCAGAATGGATATTAGAAATGAGCTTTTATTGACGAAGTTAGTAGATCAGCTACAGTATTGTAGGGGGTACTCTTCTTTACTTGCATAAGAAAAGTATAAAACTGTCACCTGTCCTGAAGCCTGTATCTTTTAGAATGGCTCTTTAGAGTTAATCCATAAATGGTCCTATAACATTTCTTCCAGGGGTAAGGTTTCTTGACCCCCTACTTACAGTTGACTGCCTCTGATGCTAGATATTGCCATATTTGCCTCAGGTAAACCCTCCATGCAGACGAGTTTTAGAGCTCACAGAGGGGCAGGAAGCTGAGCCGTCTTTAGGATTTCAGCATATGACTTTTTTGTATGTGCCACGTTGCCAGTAAATGGTGGCATATGTGGCACAATTTGGGCTGTGATTTGCTTCTGTTATGGGGGAGCAGCCAATTCTCAACTATCTCTATTGGAAGTCCCCCAAATTTGAGTGTGTATATCCAAATTGAAGAAGACCAGTTCACTACACTAGGCACTTGAAATTATAAACCCAAGAATTGACTCTTTTGCTTTGTTTTTTCTTTGTCAACCTTAAGGCAATTAATGAGAATTTCTAGCACCATGAATGGGGAAAAGCTAGAGAAAATAAGAAAATGCCAAGAACACAAACTGTTGCTTAATAATTTAAAATTATAACCCCAATTCAAATGTTTGCTGATTTAAATCTTACAAAGACAACTCCCTATATTATCTATCTGTCAAGTAGAGTATTTTAAATATTTTTATAAGAATAAATTAAAAGGTATAATAACTTCTTATTCCAATTCTCAACCTCTCTCAATCCTTATTCTTAATGCTTGGCTGTCTAAATCTCTTTGATAGGTACCTTTAAAATCAGGAAATATATTTCTGAGGGACTCTATGATTTGTTTCCTCAGCATTCTGAGAAGCATATAATATGTGAGTGCTCTCAGATCTATGGTTCAGGTTATACACTGCAAGCAATATGCAACTATTGCTTTATACTTGGCTTCCTTTACACGTTCACTATGCCTGCTTGGTCCCTGTAGACATATGAATTAGCATGCTTGTTCTGGAAAGTTACCAGCCATTTCAAATATATTGCATTAATTTTAATTGTGAATTATTATTCATTTTTAATTTAAAATAAATGTGCACTAAACAATGTAGGGCAAGGATTGAGATTGGGAAGTCACTGCCTTTAGGGACATATATATCTATTGCAGGAAATTCTTTTAAATATTATTCTCAGAAATAAAGAAATTCTTCCCACGCATTCCCAGCTGGGAATCCCATACACCCTGCCGGGCAACACAATGTTTTTTCATCATCATAGTTTTAATCTTGTATGCAATATCCTGGTATGTAGAATTAGCGATTCTTTCCTAATTTAGCAGAAGGTCATGGTTTTTGTTATTCCTTTAAAATTTAATATATAAACTGAGCAACCTCCTGCTGCTATTGGCAACAATTTAGATTTTTCATGCTTATTTCTGGTACACGTGCTGCTAATGCACAAGGGGTGAGAGAAGATTCAGTTTCCTCATCTGCTAAACGAAGATGATGGTATTAGATGATCTCTCTAAGGTCCCTTCAAACTCGAAAATTTTATGAGTCTAATAATGTAAGTTTAAACCACATTAACAAGAGTAATAGCTTTTTGTAGCCTAGTCTGTGGCACAGTTTTCTTAAATGGCCTACTTTGCTTAGAAACAATCCACTAAACTTTTTTTCTTACCTAAATTTACTTAACGTATGTTATTCTAACTCTCCAACCCGGAAATTCCATAGCTTTGTAGGAAATTGAAAATATTATTTATACGTGTAGCTGAACTTCTCTCCTAATAAGTAAGCCCTTGAGGTATGATTCCTGTCTAATTCACCTCCAGTTCTTATAGTATATTATCTTGTCCCTAGTAGATGTTTAATAAAGCCTGTTAAATGAATGAAAGAATGTGTAAATTTTGTATCTCACATTACAATTTACAAAGTGTTTTCATTGTCCGTTATCTGATATCATAGAAGCTGAAATGTTAAAGTTGAAGGGACATCAAATATAACTCTAATAAATTGGTTCCCAACTGGGATGATTTTGGCCCCCTGTGGAGATTTGGCAAAATCTGGAGACATTTTTGCTTGTCATAACTAAGGGGTGGGTGTCACCGGTGTCTAGTGAGTAGAGACTAAACATCCTATACAATTCACAGCATAGTCCCCACAACAAAGAATTATCCACCCAATATATCAATAATGCTGAGATTGAGAAATTCTGCCCTCATTTTATAAGTGAGATAACTTAAATCCTAAGAAGTTAAACCAATTTTTCAAAGTAATTCTTCAACTCCCATGCTTTTGCCTAATAAGTGGATTCTCAGTAAATCTTGCAAAGGAGATGGGGATATTTTTCCCGTTTTATAAGTGAGAAAACTGGAAATTTGGAAAAGTGGTAGTCAATGTCATTCAAGTAGCAGAATTGAGACTAGGGACTACTGCATGTCAGCTATGTATTTAGGAATATAGTAGGTCCAAAGTGATTCATGATACACAGAGGCAGAAATTTCTCATTGTTTTACTTTTTAGAAAGGTCCTGGTCATCACTTGCCAAGCTCAGTAAAAGTGGAAGATCACTCATTATTGGGGATTTGCAATCAACAAACAACAGAACTTCAAGATCTATATAATCCTGGGAAAACTGGGTAGGCTGGCTTACTTTTAGTACAAAGTGCCTGGCATGTAGAAAGTATTCATGAAATAATTCAGTGAATGAGATGGTCAACTTCCATTGTTCTTCAGCTACTAGTTACTGCTCTTGAATGATCGGGCTTTATTACCTGTTAGGCATTAATTCTCTGGGAAGACTCTGGTGTGGCTTCTTCCTCGAGCTTCATATGTGAGTAAGCACAAGATTGGTCACAGAAATCTTTACTAAATGCCCATGCATGACATTTAGTGACCAGTTCTCTTGTATCCCCATATAGGCTTTTCCATCAGAAGTCTTGCCTCTTCCACAAGTGTGTGTCTCAGCAGGGACCTAGTAGGCCAGAACCCATACCCCTGTTCTATTCCCTGTCTCAGAGAGACATCTTCTACGGAGACACAACCCCTCATTAACATATGTTTAATTCTCTCTTCATTTTAGCTATTTCTGCCTTAAACCACTTGGAAAAATGCTTTGAAAACAGAAAATCTATTACCTCTCTCATGAGGTAAGGGAAACCCAGATTTCAAAGACAGCCCTGGATAACCTCTTGGGATGGACACCAGGGAAAGGGAATTTCCATTACTTAGTAGTGATCTCCCCCACCCCCCCAAAAAAAGATGTGGTCATACCTTTTCCAGATTATATGGTCACATTCATCTTTTAATAAGTCATAGGAGAAATGAGTTTAAAGAAAAATCTTGTCAATTCAATGTTTTTTTTTTTTTTGTCTTGTTACTTATATGGTCTACAAGCTTAAAGTTGTACACTTCTAAGTGTTTTTAACCTGACAGCGTTATACTTTCCTTACATAAGAGTAAAAAAAATATATTATTCACATGGGTATATAAGTACTCTCAGACTGCAAAAGAAAGCTATACTGATTTTCAAACTGCCTTAATGACAGGAAAGAAAATAGTGCATGCAGAGTGATAAAGTGTATGAAAATTTATAAAAGAAACTTTTAGTGTAGATAGTAAAGAAGAATAGGCTATTTCACAAATACTTAACTTTTCTATACACATTGATTTATTAAGAAACTCATTTTTCTCAGACTTAAGGAAAACACCATTGTAGACAACCTTCCTGAAAGTACGTTTTTTTGAATTATAAAGGGTCCCCTGGAACAAATACATTATTTGTACACTTACTTGAGGATAACCATACTTATCCTCAAATATTGAGAAAATGCCTTTCTTTGTAGCTAAGAGTTCTCTTGTGGCTTCATGGTATTGGTTTCAATATATAATCTTCATACAAGGAACTATGTTAAGGGTCCAGAATACTTTAGATTCTACTAATCAGTTTTGTAACCAGAAGTTATTTATTCATTTATTCCTCATAAATTAATTTTAAAAAGAATAAATCTACCATTTCCCCAAACATGTTTTTTTAAATAAATCTTCCTAAATAAAGTATTTTTTCCATTCTTTTTTTCCTGTCTGCTCTTATCAATCATGTACATTTTTTTTTCTTCTGGCATTTTATACAGAAAATCTTTTCAAAGCGGGCAATAAAAGAAAATAAGAAAAAATAGAAAGCACATTAGAAGTGAATAATATTCCATTCTGTCAACTATTTGATCCTTCTAATACTTTTCTAGGGTGAAACTGAAGTATTTAATGGAGGTGTAATTATATATTATCGCCACTGGGGACAAGTTGGCATTTGTCTCTTAAATTTTCATGATGGATACAAGCAGAGGGATAGTCAACAATAATATAATACATTTTATTTGTGCACACGTTTTGAGACTTCTTAACTATGCTTCGGTTGATAAATACTTAGCATCAAGTACAAGATGGGCTTCAAGTAACTATAGATTAAATGACAGACAGGTGAAATTTTTCCTTCTCTATTTCTCTCAGGACATTTCATTGAAGTATTGCTGAGTGCTTGCAAAGGTATCAGACATATTATCTCACAGGAAATCTGTTAGACTACTTTCTTTCAAAGACAGTAAAAAAATTTCTTTCATAAATAATATTACTTTTAATAAGGTCTTTCTTCCTATATTCATATCATTTAAAAATTCAGTCTTTTAAAGAGTGAAGATTACTTAAGAATGAAGAATGAAGATTACTTAAAAATTGTATTCATATGTGTTGTCTTTGAAAAAGCAAGAACAGCAGAGCTGTATTTCCACAGTTTTCTTGGGTCCTGTGCATGATCCCACAAGTTGTTGTACAACTAGTTATACAGATCCTCCAGCTTAATTATTTACAACCTACGTTTTGTGATATTATTTTGGTAACAAATGTACAGCACTGCTTTTCCTAATTGAAAATTTCCAGTTAACATAATGTAAAGGATCATTTAGAATTTGCATTTCAAAATAATGCAATAAAGTCAATAAGATTTCTCTACTTTTTAGCTATCCCAATTTTAACTAGTAGTTATCTCAGATCAATGCTAAACAAAAACTCAGACATGCATACATTGGTGATTCAGTAAGGTTTTTTTTGTTGTTGTTGAGGGAGATTGGCCATGAGCTAACATTCTTTACCAATCTTCCCCTTTTTGCTGAGGAAGATTGGCCCTGAGCTAGCATCTGTGCCCTTCTTCCTCTGTTCTGTATATGGGATGCTGCCACAGTGTGGCTTGATGAGCAGTGCATAGGTCCCTGCCCAGATCCAAACCTGCAAACCCTGGGCCGCTGAAGTGGAGCACGTGAACTCAACTGCTACGCCACCAGGCAGGCCCCAGTAAGGTTTTTTAATAATTGTTAATTTATTGCCCAGCTTTTATTTCCCTATTCACTCTCACTTTCCTACCTATATTTTATTTTTTTCAGGCAATCTCTCCTTATCCACTCAACCCAAGTCTCCATTATCTAAGGGAAACCCCATTCCCCTTGCCATAGTTCAGGAACCCAGGCCCACGCCTATCTGAATGGGGAATTTTTCTGGCCTCAAGATGTTAGTTCAGGAATGGACACATGCTTCTACAGGAGTCAATGAGCTTCAAGGGAACACTTCCTGGAGTCTTCTACCATTGGCGGTCCTTTACTCTTAGAAGAGAATTACTAGAAAAGACGGTTTCTCTTTATCTCTGGACATCGCTGTGTGCAGATATCAAGCCTAGATCTGCAAAGGCCACCTTGCTACTGGCTGGAGAACAGAGGCAGTAGGCAGAGGAGGGCAAAGCTAAGAGGCTTCAGAGAAATGAAATCAGGACACTTACTAAATTAAATCATGTCTGATTCCAACTCTATCCCTGGATTTTTTTTCCGCTGCATAAGCCAGTAATTTTCTTTCATTGTTTCAGTTAGTTTGAGTTGAGTTTCCCATTACTTAAAACTGACATCCAAAGTAGCATGTGGGAACATTTAACTTTCAAAATATTTCCCAACATTTAGCTGAATTAATTTTCTCATTGGTTAGTAAATGAATTTTCTGAGGACACACAGCAATGCTAATACTCGAGGATAGCATTGTTGCATATCAGATTGAGGAAGAAGGACTCAGGAGCCCACACCGAGGGTGGATGCAATAGCTCTAAAGATGGGGCTGGGTTGGCTTCATGGGTAGGCAGCCCGTATAGTTGCTCAGGGGTCCGAGCTTAAAATAACTTCAGACATGGTTTAATGCTTTGCTACTAGCATCATGCAATTCTTAATAATTTTTAAACAAAGTGTCCCACATTTTCATTGTGCACTGAGCCCTGCAAATTATGTTGCTGATCCTGCAGGGGAAGCTCAATTCTGTTATTCTAGGAGGGACACAGATATAAGTCTTGAAAATAGGTTGAAAGAGGAAGATCTCTGTTTTGCAAAGTTGTGGTCAGTTGAGAAACGGCAGGAAATGCATCCTTGGGATCATGGCTTGAGGGGGAATGAAGCTTGGCTGATTTAACTGATGATCTCAGTTATAGCATTCTTCATGTTCTTACCATTCAGTGCCCGTATTGGGCTCAGAGACTGAGATTGTCTAAGATTAAGGTTTTTCTCTGAAAGCTAGAGGAACCCAAGAAAAACCAATCACGTAGGTCATTAAAGAATCATTTAGAATACGTCATTTTGCAGTTCAGGAGAATCTATACTGTAGCACGGAAGAAGAACCTGAAAACTAAATCTGTTCCTTAGCTAAATTTCACCTTGCCAAAGATTGTTTTTCTAATTAAATGCCTATATGTCTTTTTTTCTTAAAGTTTTAAATGGACATTTTTATTTTAAAGGCCTTTAGTAGCAAGATCCTAAAATTGCACACTATGAAGATTTTTATGCTAAAAAAAGTGGTTTTTGATGGGTACATGTAGTGGGCCAAATGGTGGCTCCAAAGATATGTTCATTTCCTAATCCCCAGAACCTGTGAATGTTACTTTATACGGCAAAAGAGTGAATATTACCTTTCATGGCAAAAGATGTGATTACGTTAAGAATCTTGGAAGGAAGTGCTTATTCTGGCAGGTGGTCCTAAGTGCAGTCAATGCATCTTCAAGAGAGAGAAGCAGAGGGAGTTTTGACACAAACACACAGAAGAGAAGGCAATATGAAGATAGAGCAGAGAGAGATGTGGCCACAAGCCAAGGAATGACGACAGTTATCAGAAAATGGAAGAGGCAAGGAACGGGTTCTACCCTAAAGTTTCCAGAGCACAGTCTGGCTGACACCTTGATGTCAACTCAGTGAAACTGATTTTGGAGTTCTGGACTTCTGGCCTCCAGAACCGTGAGATAAATTGTTGTTGTTTAAAGCCACTGGGTTTGTGGTAATGTTTTACAGCAGCCACAGAAAACTAATACAATATGTTGTAGCTAGTGATACACAATGATGAAATTTAATATTTTATTAAGAAAAAGATAAATTATTGATAGTAGGTATGGGATAGGCATGGCACATGAATGAAAAGTATCGTTAAAAGGTCAATACCTCACAGGAAGCCTGGGCACTGTTAAAAGAATCCAATTTAAAGTCCAGGACTTATCCTTAGCTTTGCCAAAGGTGAAAAGTACCACGTTCTCAGTTGAGAGATCCAATCCAACACCAGAAGCTAAGCATGACTCATTGGCAATGGCAGAGCGCTTATTAGATGTGGTAAATGTTTTCAGGACAGCTGCACAGGAAATTGATAGTTATTAATATTTAATGATTCATTTTATGCTTGGCAGGCTACCTGCCTTGGTACAGACAATTTCTCCCACAGAATAGTTTTTTTTTGCTCTTGGAAATATCTTTATTGTTGTTTATCTGGGTAATGGAACTATTTTTAACAAAACATTTGAAATTATGACTTCGTATAGACATAGCTCATCTGAAATATTTATATCAGTATCCATTCTTATAACCTCAAAATAGACAGACATAATTAATTAAATATTTATATTTCACTTTATTGCATCATCAATTTGAAATGATTAAGAGATATAATAAAATCCAATAGTTTTTTTTTTTTAAACTGGGCATAAAAAGAAGTAACTCATACTTGGGAAAATGCAGGATTTATTTTCAACACTATGCCAGTTTATACAACACAAATGCCCTAGCCATTTAGGCGATTTTTCTCACTTTCTTTTACACCTTATCAAATTGTTCAATTAGTCAGTCTACTTACTATGAAACTAAACTTGTTTCTGTGTATATTGCTGCAATTCTATCAGTCTTTCATTTTTTTTATTATAAACATGGAAATTAAGGATACTTCTAAGATTCAGGGGAAATAATATTCAGGTAGAGTAATAAGGCAATAGGTTCAGATAAATATCCTTTTGCTAATCTCCTAAAAGAAAAAAAAATAGTAAATTTGTATTGAACATCTAAAGAATGTAAGCACCAGAGATAGAGGAATGGACGAGGCACATCCACTGCCCCAAAGTTCACAGAGCAATGGGTGGGCATGAGAGCGATGGAAAGAATCAAAGAAACCAGTATAGAAGCCTGGGTTACCTTTCTGATGCTGTTCTTTACTACACTTCTCCTCTCATACTTTAGCCACACCAGCCTCCCTGCTTGTCCTCAAGCACATCAGCTGTATTCCTTTTTTATCACGTTGGTACCTGCCGTTTCCTATACCTGTAGTGCTCTTTTCCCAAGTCTTAGGACAGGTTCTCCCAGAAGTAAACCCAGAGCAAAGGACTCAAGTGCAGGCAATGCCCTAATGGGACGGAAGGCACCAGGGGAGTGCCCTAGAGCCTGGATTGCATCTGAGCAAAGGAACTGGACTTTTGTCTCCTCCATTCAGTCATTGCCTTTGGATCCCTGAGGAAGAGGAAGGGGTTAGTAATATAATCTTCAAGGCACTTGGCTCTCTACACCTAAGTGAAATCCCCTAAAGAAGGTGTGATATTGTGATTTATAAGAAATATATACTTGGTGTTTGTCCCCATTCCTGGCACAGAGCTCCTAAAACCCTTGGAATTTCCTACGTGAATCACCAATGGCCAATGTTTTAATCAATCATGCCTTTGTAACGAAGCCTCCATAAAAACCTTGAAAGCATGGGGTTTGGAGAGCTTCCAGGTTGGTGAACATGTGGAGATTTGGGGTGAGTGGCATGCCCAGAGATCATGGAAGATCAGTGCTCTTTCCCATGTGCCTTGCCCTGTGCATCTCTTCCATGTGGCTCTTCCTGAATTATATCCTTTTATAATCAACAGGTAATTTGGTAAGTAAAATATTTCTCTGAGTTGTGTGAGCCACTCTAGCAAATTAATCAAACTCAAGGAGGGGGTTGTTGGAACCTCTGCTCTATAACCAGTTTGTCAGAGCACAGGTGACAACCTAGACTTGCAATTGGCATCTGAATTGGCAGCAGGGGTGGGAAGAGGATCAGCCTTGTGGGACTGAGACCTTAACCTGTGGGATCTGATGCTATCTCCAGGTAGATAGTGTTGGAGTTGAGTTAATTGCTTGGTGGGGTAGAGAAAAAAATACATGCTGGCATTGGTGTCAGACTTGGAGAAGTTCTCTGTTGTGAACTGTATGTGATAAAGTACTAAGAAGCTAGGATCTGGGCTCTGATCCAGGACACCACACATGTCTGCAAGGCATACTTTCTCAGTGTCTCTGGTCTCTGCTCCACATCTCATAGAGGACTTCTTTTACTCCCCTGCTCAAGGTACCCACTCGTACCTTGTATTCATTTACCTTGCTTCATGTTTTCATAACACTCATTAATATGTGGCATTAGATTATAAATTGCTTTTTTCTGTGTCTCCCTCCTACCCACACACACTGTAGCGTAAGCTCCAAAGAGGGTGAGGACTTTGTTTTGTTGACTGTTTATATGCAGTGCCTAGATTAGTCTGGTTAAAAATTGTTCAAAAGTAATTATTGGATGAATGAGTAAATGGACTGTAGTGGCACAGATAGGGGCCACATTACACTTTTGAGGGTAGGTTCATTGGTGTTAGAGAAGACTTCTAAGCTTCTTCTGAGTTTAAGAAATTGGGTAAGAATAGTAAATAGCAGATGTAACTTTAGAGAGAAAAAAGGGACCCCACAGAAGTATAAGTAGTGTGGCATGAGTGGAGTGTAGGCTTCATTTAATTGTTTTTTCAGTTAATCATCCATCTTATCAACAATATATATTAAGTATTTATTATGCGCCAGACACATTATTATGCTCCTGTACGGAAAGCCAGATGTGGCCAGTTCCTAGTCTCTTGGAGCTTAACCTTAAGTGGGGCAGATATTCTCCACTGATAGTTACGTTAATGAAATTTGCAGGGCAAGAAGCACTGCAAAGGGAGGGCTTTTGATGAGAATGTGTAACAGAGAGAACTAACCTAAGGCTGGGTATAGGGGTGGTCAAGAAAGGCTTCCATGAAATGTCATTTAAAATAAGTATTTTCGGGCTGGCCTGGTGGCTTAGCGGTTAAGTGTGCGCGCTCTGCTACTGGCTGCCCCGGTTCGGATCCCGGGCGCGCACCGATGCATCGCTTCTCCGGCCATGCTGAGGCCACGTCCCACATACAGCAACTAGAAGGATGTGCAACTATGACATATAACTATCTAGTGGGGCTTTGGGGAAGAAAAAAAGGAGGAGGATTGGCAATAGATGTTAGCTCAGAGCTGGTCTTCCTCAGCAAAAAGAGGAGGATTAGCACGGATGTTAGCTCAGGGCTGATCTCCCTCACAAATAAATAAATAAATAAATAAATAAGTATTTTCACAAGTGCTGGGAACATAGCATTAAATAGAAAAAGACAAAGGCCCTCCTCTTTTAGAGCTTGCATTCCAGTGGGATGAGGGCACGATGCATATATCAGTAAGTGTAACTATGTAGCATGTCACTTGGTGATAATTACCATGAAGGTACACAAAGCAGAGAAAGAGAGATAGTACGTCCTAGAGGATGGACCTTGGCTTGGTTTATCACTTAGTCTGGTGAGAGAAGGCTCAATGATAAAGTGACATTTGAAGAGAAAATAGAAAGGAAATAAAGAAATACTTCATGGTTGAGGGAATGCATGGTAAAAGACCCAGAGGTGAGGATATGCTTAATGTGTTTGAGGAAACAGCAAGAAGGCCAGCGTGGATGAATTGAGGGAGAGGAGAATGGCAAAAGATTGAGTCACAAGGTGGAGGTTTATGAGCCATTGTAAGGGCTTTAGCTTGTAGTCTGAATGAAATGGAGCATTTTGAGTGGAGGAAAGACATGGTCTGACTTAACATTTTCAAGCTGCTTGGTTGAGAATGTTGAGGGAAAGGCTTAGAAGGCTGTTGCAATAGTCCAGGAAAGAGTTGGGGCCTGGGTAGTGGCGGTATAAATG